>NC_135478.1:191729648-192366434 GCF_052094955.1 Ictidomys tridecemlineatus | reverse complement strand
TCTAGAACTTATAAGGCCTAGGATTCTTGTATACAAGATGGCATCCTTGAATATTTATAGAAGCTTAATTTCTTTTCAATCTTCTTGTGTGACAAAGAGAGGTGAATTCAAGTCAAATTTGTTTTGAAAGACTGCATTTGAAAAGTTGAGAGCCTGTTCTTATCTGCAATACTTGGGATGACATCAAGTCTCTCAGAGGTGGCTGTGTCTGTGTTTTCAAATGAACCCTGGAAATACATGTCTAGCCACTAAAAACATGAAGGGTTCAGTCATATAAAATGCAAATTGGCATGAAAAAAAATCACTTTGAAAAACACTTTAGTGCCACTCTAAAAGAGACTATTAGTATTAAACCATGTTTGTCAAATGTAAACATTGTCTTGTAAATATTTGTCCTTTAGCAAGTTGAGGTCTGTCTGGGAAGCTAGCAGAGTAAAAACAAATAAAACAAAAACTGTCCTGGTTTTTGTTCTGAAGTTGGAAAATTTTATTGCAGAGACACCTGGGTCATTATCTGTGATGTATTAATAGTTCCTCTTCCAAGAAATCATGGTCCCTGTCTAAGAACTATGGAACATGTTGTAAAGGCACAGATAGACAAAGGGAGACCCTACAGAGAAGGAGAAAGAGAGGTCTTGAAAATCCTTGCACTGAAATTATTGGTTTAAGGTGATTTTGGAGACCTACAGTGAATTTTTTACTCTTTGTTTGCAAGGGGCATTTTGAATCTGGAAGAGCATTATTACCATGCCAAGTGATCAAGAACTCTAGGTAAGAAAATTCTTGACCTTACGGTAACTAGGTCAGGATATTTTACATGTTGTTTACTCATGATTATCTGTGGTTCAACAACACCCCAACTGAGACTGAGCCTATACCCCAGTTCATGTGTGAGAGGAAAGGTATTGAATCTGGACAGTATTATATAGATACCTCCTTTAGTAAGACACTTGTTAGATTATGTTGTACCTATTTTTGATAAAAGCAGTTGAGTAAAAGTGGGTAGCAACTGAAAAGAGTTTGGAAATTATATTAAGAAAATCAAAAGATGTAAAGTCCAGTAAATCTCCACTGACCATAGACATGGGTCCTTATTTCTGTTTGAATTTTACCAAGTAGAGGGATTTCGTGGACTTTGTTTCTCTTATGATAAACGTTGGCAACATTGATGTAGCAACTAGGATAATTGCTGCTGTGTCAGTTTGTCCTTACCAAAACATTAAATATTTTATTTTGTGTGCTTGTAAACTTTAAATAAGTGGAGGTATAGCATAAATATTATTCTACAAATTATTTAACTCAGTAGCAGCTTTTTATTAGCAGCTTTATTGAGATGTAATTCATATGCCATTCAATTCATCCAGTGAAATTGTGCAATTTGATGTTTTCTTAGTATATTCATAGATATATGCAACTATCATCATAGTCAATTTCTGCAACATGATTATTTTTCATCATCCAAAAAGAATATCTATGCCCATTAACTACTGTTCACCTATGTAGTTCTCTTCCATCCAACAGCCCTAATCCTAAAGAACCACTAAACTACTCATCTACTTTATGTTTTTTTAGATTTCCCTATTAGGAAACTTTCATAGCAATGGAAAAATATCATACGTAGTTTTTGTGTCTGGCTTCTTTCACTTAGCATATGTTTAGCATACATCTTTTCAAGGTAGCAATTATCAGTCCTTAATTACTTTTTGTGGCCCAAAACTCTTGCATTGTGTAGATATACTACATTTTATTTATCTATTCATCTGTTGATGTGGTTGTTTCCACCTTTGGTTATGCTGCTATAAACATTCATGAACAGGTTTTTGGGTGGACAAGTATTTTCAGTTCTTCTCAGTATGTTCCAATAGCAGTTGAGGAGTTGCCAGACTCCAAAGAGATTGTGCCATTCTAAATTTCCATCTGTGGTGTATGAGGATATTGATTTCTCTACATCCTCATCAACACTTATAATTGTCTGAATTTTTATTTTAGCCATCCTACATGGTGTCAATTGGTGTCTTGTGTTTTGATTTGCATTTCCTGATGACCAATGGAATTATATATCTTTTCCTATACTTAATGAACATGTTTTTCATCTTCTTTGGAGAAATGTCTATTCGGATCCTTTGTTTCTTTTTAAATGGAATTATTTGCCCTTTTATTAATAAGTTGCAAGAGTTCTTTCTACATTCTGGATACAAGTCCCTTTATCAGACCTGTGATTTGCAAACATTTTCTTCCATTCTGTAGACTGTCCTTTTATTTTCTTGATAGTGTCCTTTGATGCACAAAAGATTTAATTTTGATAAAGCCCGACTTATCTGTTTTCTTTTTTGTTTTTCATGATTTTGATGTTATATCTAAGAAACTACTGCATAATCCACGATCATGAAAATTTACCATGTTTTCTTCTGAGAATTTTATGGTTTTAGCTCTTATACTTACATCTTAAATGCATTTTGAGTTAATTTTTATACATGCTTTTGTGGGTCTAACTTAATTATTATTTATTTTTATGTATTTTCTTTCTTGCTATTGTTTTGGTTTTTGTTTTGTTTTTAGTTTTTGTTTTTTGCCTGTGCCTGTCCAGTTGACCCAGCACCATTTGTTCAAATGATTATTTTTTTTCCTTTTGAATGGCCTTTCCACCCTTGCCAAAATCAGTTGATTATAGTTTGTGGGCTTATTTTTGGACTTTCAGTTCTAATTCATCCAACTATCTGTTCTGATGCCAGTACCACTGTCTTAATTGGCATTGATGTGAAGAGAGTTTTGAAATAAAGCAGTTCAGTGCTTCAATTTGCTATTCTTTTTCAAGATGGTTCTTGCTATTCTGGGTCCCATGAAATTTCATACAAAGTTTTGAAACAGCTTGTCAGTTTCCACAAAGAAGTCAGCTGAGATTCTAAGTACTGAATTGATAGATCATTAGGGAATGTTATCATCAGAGCAATGCAAAGTCTTCCAATCCATAAATGTTTTTTTTCCAAATGAATTAGATCTTATTTAATTTCTCTCAACAATGTTTTATACTTTTCAGATTATAAACTTTGACTTCTTCCATTAAATTTATTCCTTGGTATTTTATTCTTTCTGATGCTAGTATAAATGGAATTGTTTTATTAATTTAACTTTTGTATTTTTCATTGTAAATGTATAGAAAAATAACTTTTAAAACTTTAAAATCATACTTATTAATAAGTTAACATGACGTTTTCATACATGTGTACATTGTTTAATGTTCAAATCAGGGTGACTATATCTATCTCCTTGAATAATTATTATTTATTTATGACAATATAGTATAAATGATTTTTGTGTAAAAAATAAAATTTAGAGGTGAGAAAGACAATATCTGGTAGGAAAAATGTCCTATGTATTATATTCTAAAATTGTTGGGCTACTATCCATACCTTATTTTTCTAAGTGAATGTTATGATATGGTAGTCAAGTTCTGTGAAAAGATGGATTTGCATTGATTACGCAGATTTACTTGGAGAGATCTGATATTTTGTGCATGTATTAGGTTCAGTCAGTTTTTCTAATAGTAATTCTAATAGTTTGTCTATAGACTTGCTTGAATTTTCTATGTGGACTATTATGATTTCTTCCAAAAGATTATAGCTTTGTCTGCTCACTTTCTATACTTAAATTTCATACAACATTTTTTAGCATTATTGTATAAGTTATGACTTTCTGTATATCCTGAGTAGTGTGAAGAACAGTGGCAAATATTCTCTTACTTTTTACCTCAATAAGGATGTTTTCAAGGATGTTGTTGCTGTTGTTGTTGTTTAAAGCAGGTATCTCACTATTTTGTCCAGGCTGGCCTCAAACTCCTGGGCTCAGATGATCCTCCTGCTCCAGTTTCCACAACTTTGCCACTGTGCCCAGTTTGTTGTCAATTTTTAATGGGCCACTTTTGTAGAACAGCAAAAGCTACTCCAAAGTCATTTTTAATACCCTGGATACCCATTGGTCTGCCTTGTGGAGCTTTATAAAAATACCAATGCCTTGTTTTCAAACCTAAAAATTCTGATTTAATTTGCTTGGGACAAAGCCTTGGCATTGGGACTTTTCAAAATTCCCTGGATGACTCTCATGTGACAACCAAGCTGAGAACTACTTGATTAATGTCCACATTTACTGGTCAAGAGCCTGTTAGTGAAGGTGACAGAAACATAAGTAGATGTGACTTAAGAAAAAAAAACAAAGAAGGAGTTTTTAAAGGCTTGTAAGATCATAACCACTGCAGAATAGGAGTAGGTAAAATTAGAGACTAAGATTATCTATATCCTCTTTCTCTCTCCATCCCTTGTCTGTTTTCTCTGTGAATGGCAATCATTCTCTACTGCAGCAGTGGACCAACTCCATAAGATGGTGGAACATTCTAAGCTCATATTATAGTAGCTGCCATGATAACAGCATCACTCTCCTGCTTGCTCCAACCAGAAAATTCCCCAGGAAAGCCTCTGACAGCTTGACTTGAGTACCTGCCCACCTCTGGACAAATCCCTATGGCCCCTATGGTCTAGTGATTGGAGGAAGACTTGTTGGGCAAATCCTGAGAGCAATTTATCTAACATTTAGACTTTGGTTAACTTTAACCTTCTCAAATAAATATGACCATGAGTCTGACAGCAAGAAAAAGTCTCTAGGAAGGAATGAAACAGTATTCATAAGAGATATGTGAAGCTATTTTTAAGTTATTGTGTGTGATATTTCTCATTTAATAACATTGGTAATGTGGTTTTCCCTGATAAGCTGGCTATGTTTCAAGGGGAAAAAAAGATATTAGGAGCATAGAGGGATTACTGCTAAAACTGGTGGGTTGAAAGCAATTATTAGTAGCAAGAAAGAAGAGAGATAAGTCATCTTTTCAAAAAGATGTGGGTTGTATGGTACACTGAGGAGTCCCCATCAGAGAGAGAGAGAGAGAGAGAGAGAGAGAGAGAGAGAGAGAGAGATGAAGAATAAGAAAACTTTTTAAAAATCAGAGGAAAAAATAGGATTTATGGCAAGAGGAATAGGAAGGCTTTGAAATCAAATATAATAAGTGTAATGGTTAATTTGAATTGTCAACTTGATTGCATTAAGATATACTGATGATTAAGAGGATACTGGGTGTGTCAATGAGGATGTGTCTAAGAATTATTGGCATGTAGGATAGATAGCCAAATGATGTAGAAACCCTCCCTAAACATGGACAGCACCATCCAATTGGATTATGGCTTAGATGGAATAGAAGTTGGAAGAACAAGGAAGCAGCAGCAGATGCAAGCTCTATTCTTCTTCATTGCTGCTGTGATACTCTGAGGATTTGGAACTTTTGCTTCTTTGTTCATCTAAAGTAGACTCTGCCAGTGATTCTCCAGAATTATTTGGCATCAGACTAGGGTAGCTCTGTTGATCCCTCTTGTTGTGAGGCTTCAGCCTCTTGGACTGTGCAGCTACTTGTTCTTCTAGCTCCCCAGCCTGCAGGTGGCTATTGTGGACTATCCAGCTTCTGGTTATGTAAGACATCCTAATAAATCCCCTTTTTATAATTATGCTTCCTGTTGATTCTGTTCCTCTAGAGAACTTTGACTAATACAATAAGATACAAATTCTAGCTAAATGTGTGCTTGATTTTGCATAATTTAGTCTTTTTCAATGTTAGTGTCTTCATCTATAGGATGGTGACACTCACTTGTTCAGGGTTTTAGAGGAAGTTAAATTATATACACAGGAATAAAGTAGGTGAACAATAAATGTAATTATTTTTCTTTTATTTTCCATTTTTTACCATAATAAATATGATCATAACAATGATCTTGAGTTTATAAGCAAGATTATATTAGATTGAGTGTACACTGTATTGGAAATGTAGGGGAATTTAAGTGAGCTTTACATTAAAAGATAGTTAAAACTAAAGGTTAAGTTTCTAAAGTAAACGTTATCTAGAAATTTACTTACACAAAGGAAACATTATGCTCATTCCTCATTCCTGCACCTAGGACTTCCTACAGATATGAAAATCCATGGGTGCTAAGCCCCTTACATAAAATGGCATAGAACTTGCATATGCACTATGAATTTCCTCTGATGTACATTAAATCATCTCTAGATTACTTACAATGCCCAACACAATGTAAATGCTATGTGAAGAGTTGTTATACTGTGATGCTTAAGATATGATGACAAGAAAAAACACCCATCTATACATGTTCAGTACAGATACAATGATCATAGCCCTGACTACAGAGTTCACAAAAGAAACATGAGGTACACATGCGCAACCAAATGCTTTGAGGGGACAAAGATCTGTGAAGCAGTGGAAGGCTACCCCAAGGTGCACCTACACATCTCTCCACTCGTGGATTTAGCATAAGTGCATGTACTTGGCAAATTAAAGTTTTGCCTTTTGGAACTTTTTGAAATTAAAAAGACTCAATGCTTAACCAACTTACTTAACTTTACTTATTTAACCAAGTAAGCCTTTGGCATAACCCCTAAGAGTCTGACTCCTTCCTGCAACCTCAAAGCAGATGCCTGGTGTGGTACACTGCTCATCCTTTCTTTACTTCTTGACCCCACTTGTGAAACAAAATTTGATTCATTTTAAGTAACTGAATGATAGCTCATCAGCTCTTCTTTTGGTTGATAGAATTTGCAGATGTAGAATCCATGGGTACAAAGAGTCAGCTGTACTCTACACTGCAGCAGAGAGAAATTTGAGTGTCAATTTTGTATTTCCAATGTATAATCTCTCATTTATTAGAAGACAGGTTATTTAGTCACTCTTGCATAACTCCATGATTTCTAAAACTTTTCTGGCTGATGTGCTATCAATGATGAACAGTGGGGTCCTCTTCTCTTGACCTCATAGAAGCCATAAAGCTTCTGGCTAACCTTGTTAGGCAGCAGGTCAAAATGAGTTGTGAGAACATGGGGTGTAAAGAGTTAATTCTTGGGGCTGGGGATGTGGCTGAAGCAGTAGTGCAGTCGCCTGGCATGTGCAGGGCGCTGGGTTCAATCCTCAGCTCCACATAAAAATAAAATAAAGATGTTGTGTCTACCAAAAAACTAAAAAATAAATACAAAAAAAATTCTCTCTCTCTCTTTCTTTCTCTCTCTTAAAAAAAAAAAAAAAGGAGTTAATTCTGTAGACTGAGTGTATGTGCTAACTCTCAGCACGTCTTTCTTTGAAGCAGCACACCAAAGGCCATTCTGACCCAGCTGGGGCTTAAAAAGATAAGAGTATGTTATAAACTTTGGCTAATGAGCTTGTTATTCCAGGGTTGTTCTTCTTTCCTAGGGCTAAGGAGTACAGGTCCAAAACCTTCTTCACTGATAAAAAGAACACAAGTTTCCCTGATCCTGCATGATGGGAATGAAAGAGGGCCTTTGTGACCTTTCCACAAACCAAAATGACCAAGAGTTGCCTTTACACACAACCGTGCAGGAGGGATTTAAAAATTCGATACAATCCTTCTGTCAGTCAAAAGTTAAGAGGTAGTACTTGGTTGGAATTCTCCAGAAACGTCCCCTCCTATTCCAGTAAAACTGAGCTGATGAAGAAGTGAGTTGTTATTGTCCTCTCTGAGAGAACTCGCTCTCTCCCTTGAGGATCCTTCCTACCCACCCCCCACCGCTTCTTTTTTCTATTCCTAATAAACATTGCTATACTTTCATTAAGTCTCCTGTCTTGCTTGAAATCCTCCCATGCAAAGACACAAGACCCAAGAACACAGCACAATCTCTGGTATGATCTCCTCTCAGTGACCATCTTATCTCTGTTATCTACCTGACATATGAGTATGGTGAAGGACAGATCTGTCCTATTATTTTCACATATGCAACAACTGGATGCTTCCCAAATCCCTCTAACTAAGCATATTTTTCATCCTTTTCTCCTCCCACCCCAATCTGTTTTTCTGCCTGTAGTTCCAGTTCAGAAAAAGTCACCTCTACTAGCCAGTTGAGCAACCTAGAAACCTAGGAGTCCTTCCATTCACTGTTCCCAGTTAGTACTACTACCAATACAAACAGCTGCTTTATCTGTTAGCCTTACAATACCAAAAGTGTTGATAACATACAGCAAGAGAGTCCAAAGACCTGCTCTTAATCTCTCTCTGCCCATTAGTTCTCAGTTTCTACTGATTTTGCTTGACTATCATATTGTGGATATTTCTCCTTCATATGTAACAGAATTATCTTGCTCTTTCTTTCATACTTTCTGCTTAATGCAGTCTTCTAAATGTTCCCTGGTCTTGCCCTCTTTCAATACCCCCACAGAGCAGCAACGGATGATCACTTCTTTGAAACTGACCATAAATCAAGCAAGCCTTTGGCATTTACCTTTTGAAGTTAAACTCCTTATTGCAACCTCAAAGCAAATGCCCTGGGTTTACCATCCTTTCCTTTCTTGTAGATTCTGGATGTGATTCATTTTAAGTAACTGAAATGATAGCTCATCAGCTCTTCTTTTGTTCTTTATTCTCAATGGGAATTCCTTTCAGTTTTCCTCAGCACCTTGCAGAGTTCCTACCAGCTAGAGCTTTCACTGAGAGAGACAAGTGTGTGGGCAAGGAAATTAGATGAAAAATGTTCGCTTGATCTTGGTCGACAGGGATTTAGGTGCCACATTAACATGGGAATAGGACTCTTGAGAGCCATGGGAGAGCTTTGGAGGAGCTGGTATCATGGACAAACAGGCTGATTTTGGAGTAGAAAGAAATGCTACACATTAGAATCATCCCCATGGAACTACAGTGGTTAATTAAATACAGGTTAAGGAGTTATAAGATCCTCTGTAGCCATAATAATCTATGCTGCTTGGCAAATCGTGATAAATAATAGAATTCTTTCTTTTAAAAATAATTAAGATGAATAAACAGGGAATATGTACAATTTTAAAACATGCTACAATGTGGGATGCATTTTAATGAGGTATAGAAACATTGCAGAAGATTTTAAAAAGTAATAATACACAGTAATGTGTTATTGTATTATACTATATTATATAAGTCATGCACAGATATAAAATACAAAAGTAAAAAGTGAAAATGGTATGCTTAATATACCAATAAAAATATGGGAAAAATAGAATCATGCAATATGTGAAAAAAAGAAAGAAAAAATGATATGCTATAAAAATCAAGTCCCATCCCCAGAGGTGAACCTGTCAACAGTGCCTTATGTTTTCAGATAGTCTATCTTAGGATAGATTTTCAGCAAAGGTTTCATCAAAATAAGCACCTTGATTTCCTGGAGGTATTGCCTATTCTGTAGTAGGTAATCTATTAAGGTTGTTTAAAGGAAAAAGAAGAATATCTTAGAAAATTTTATGAAAATAACTTTTTCTAAGTTAAAATTTTCCTTGGCTCACCACACAAAATCAAAAAGCAACATAAAATTAGCAATGATATAAAAAGAGACAAAGAGGTCTATGCAGTCTGAAATTGCTGTGTTGTTGGAACATTACCAATGACCAGGCAGAATGGCTAATTCAATAATCTTGCCACTTTAAAATGAACACTTAATTTTAGAATAAACTCCTCTTCCAAAGCTTTGAGTACTCCTTAGTAGCAAGCTTGGAGCTCTGAAAAATGATATGCATCACAAGATCATTATAGAGGCATCTGTCTTTGTACATAAACCCAGGACTCAAGAAAATGGGCCTGTTTAAAGTGGATCCACCAGGGCACAGGGACTCCCTGACTCCCTGTCACCCCACATTCTTCTATCAACACCCCACGTGTCCTGAGAACATAGGCATAAAGGGAGCCTATGACCTCTTTAACTCTGATCTCAAGGCCTCAAGTCACCATTTGTGTCCTCTCTTCTTGTGCTACAAGGCAAATGCTAGGATCCCAGGCAGGACACACCCAACCTTTTACTCATGTTGTATTTGATGTAGCTCACATTCTCTAAGATTGTTGCTTTGGATAATTTTTTTTCTTATTTATATATCAGCTCACCTACATTGACAACTCAAGTTTAAGTAAGTGTGGGTTTAACTCAGAGCATAACTGCCATTTGTAATACTGTTCCTATGGGAAACTTTGCCCTACATAGTGAAGAATCGATGTATCTTGTATACAGTCCTGAGTGGTCTTCTGAGCCATGGCACCTGCTAGATTAGACATGATGATGATGCCTGGGGAGGCAGCCAGGTAATTAGCATCCACCCCCAGGTGAGCAAAATTCAAAGCATGGAGCTGTGGCAAGCAACATTCCAGTCATGCCTGCCTCACACTGCTTTCACATTCAGTATCAACTAAGGAAGCATCTAAGAGAGAAAGAATGATAGTCCGTGAAGGTGGCAGTAGGTGCAGTGTTCATAATTCAGCTTTGAAATATTTTCTCTAGTCACATAAGCCAGACCTATTTTGTGCATGTGAATTTTTAAGCCACATAATTCAGATGTGAAAATTTTTAATTTCCTTTTGGAACCTATTTTACAAGTCCTATTTTTATTTAGTAATATCTTCAAACTTTTTATTTGGAGACTTCATTCATTTCACCCAGCAGAAAATTGAATCTTGTCAACTAAGAATAAACTCGGTCTTCAAGGGTTCTGAGCTGATTGAGTCCGTTTTAGGTCTTTTCCCTTCTCTCAATGAGTGGCATATATATTTTGGAAGGAACTTACTATGTATTATCATGTTATAGTAATTAAAATAGTGGTACTAGCTTATAAATTGTTAGAGAGTACAGAAGTACACCCAGGATGTATGGGGCACCACTATATGATGAAAACAATGTTTCAAATTGTTAAGGGGAAATATGGATCATTTAGCAAATGGTATTGGTACAACGAAATAGCTACAGGGAAGAACAAATACAAAATTGGATTCATATTGCACATTTAACATAAAAATACCTTTTAGGTGAATCAAATATTTTAATGTATGATATAAAACTATAAAAGTCATAAAAGAAAATACAGATAGTGAATGCAAGAGACTTTTTTCCTCTATAGACTCTCCCACATGTTATGAATGTTGTACTACATACGTGCATTTACAAATAGTTTTTAATAAAATTAATTAATAGAGAATTATTATTTTCTGCTGGGATATTCAAGTACTTGGGCTTCAAATGCTTAATGTTAGCTCAGTTCTTTCCAGCTTCATTTCTGGAATGTAAACCTAAAGGTAATGAATCTGACACTCTTGCTTCTCTCTGAATGGGGATATGGGGGAAAAGGGTTGCAGGGCAAGAGGCATCATCGGGAATGAAAATAAAATATATTGGATGATATTTCAAAATATTTTCCTGCACTCTCCTTACCTTCCACTGAGGATGTTTCTATGCTTTTTTTTTCTTAATCTACTATTTCAAGAGGATGACCACAGCTTTGAATTTTCTCATCTCTGAATCTATTCTGATCTGTGTAATTCACAAACAGAAGAATATTGATAGAAACTGGGTTTGCTTTGTCCATCTTGTTCTTCCCATTTCAGACTGTAGCTGATGAAAACTGGGATGTTCCCAAACTGCAAAGCCCTGTAATGTGATTAGATAATATTCAACTGTGAAAACCCTGAGAATATTGACAGAATGTAGAGCAAAGTAGAACCCTCGTCTTTGTTTTGGACTTGTTTATTATTAACATTTGTGTGGAGTTTGCTTTGGGGAATAATGGAGAGGTGAAGTGGTTCCACAAATTTCAGGAAGATAATTATAATAATCATTAAATTTTTTATTAAATTGTTCTCTTTAGATATACATGACAGTAGAGTGTATTTCTGATAAATTTGTATTATATATACATGGAGTATAACTTTACCTTCTTGTGGGTTTACATGATATGGAGTTTCACTGGTTGTGTAATCGTATATGAACATAGGAAATTTGTGTCTAATTCATTCTACTATCTTCCTCACTCCCCTTCCCCCTCCTTCCCTTCCTTCCCTTTGGTCCAATCCAATAAATTTCTATCCCCCTCTCCCATTATTGTGTGTCAGCATCCACATATTGGAGAGAACATTTGGCCTTTGTTGTTGTTGTTTTTTTTTTTTTTTTTGGATTGGCTTATCTCACTTAGCATGATAGTATCCATTTCCATCCATTTACTGGCAAATGCCATAATTTCATTTATATTTATGGCTGAGTAATATTTCATTGCTTATATGTATCACATTTTCTTTATCCATTCATCTGTTGAAAGGCACCTAGATTAGTTCCATAGCTTAGCTTGGAATTGTGAATTGAGCTACTCTAAGCATTGATGTGGCCATATCACTATAGTATGCTGATTTTAAGTCCTTTGGGTATATGCACAGGAGTGGGATAACTGGGTCACATGGTGGTTTCATTCCAAGTTTTCTGACAAATCTTCATAATGCTTTCCACAGTGGGGTTGCATTGATTTGTAGTCCCACTAGCAATGTAAGAGTGAAACAATTTCCCCACATCTTTGCCAATATCTATTGTATTATTGATAATTGCCATTCTGATGGGACTGAGATGGAACTTCAGTGTATTTTAATTTGTATTTCTCTAATTGCTAGAGACGTTGAACATTTGTATTTCTCTTTCTGTGATATGCCCATTCAGTTCCTTTGTCCATTTATTGATTGGTATGTTTGTTTTTTCAATGTTAAGATTCTTGAGTTCTTTGCATATACTAAAGATTAATGCTTAATCTAAGGTACAGGTGGCAAAATTTTTTCTCCCATTCTGTAGGCTCTCTCTTCACATTCCTGATTGTTTCCTTTGCTGTGAAGAAGCTTTTCAGTTTGACACCATCACATGTATTGATTCTTGATATTACTTTTTTATGCTTTAGGGGTTTTGTTGAGGAAGTCTTTTCCAAGCCAGCATGATGTAAAGTTGTGCCTACATTTTCATCTAGTAGGTACAAGTTTTCCAATCTAATGCCTAGGTGCCTGATCCACTTTGAGTTGAGGTTTTGTTTTTTTTTTTTTTTTCAGGATGAGAGAGATTTAATTTCATTATGTTATATATGGATTTCCAGTTTTCCCAGCCCCGTTTGTGGAAGAGGCTATCTTTTCTTTGATGTATGTTTATGGTGCCTTTGTCTAGTAGGAGATAATTATGTTCCTGTGGGTTCATCTCTGTGTCTTCTATTTTGTACCATTGATGTTTATGCCTGTTTTTGTGCCAATACCATGCCGTTTATGTTACTTATAATTTAAGGTCTGGTATTGTGATGGCTCCTGTTTTTTTCAATTGAATTTTATGACTACTTTTTCTATTTCTATGAAGAATGACACTAGAATTGTAATAGGAATTTCATTAAATGTATAGAACTTATGGTAATGTGGCCATTTTGATTATATTAACTCTGCCTATCCAAGAACATGGAAGATCTTTCCATCTTCTAAGGTCTTCTTCAATTTCTTTCTTTAGTGTTCTGTAGTTTTCATTGTAGAGGTCTTTCACCTCTTTTGTTAGATTGATTCCCAGGTATTTTATTATACTTTTGAGGTTATTGTGAATGGGACAGTTTTTCTAATTTCTCTTTCAGCTGATTTATCATTGATATATAGGAATACAATTGATTTATGAGTGTTAATTTCCATATCTTGCTTCTTTGCTAAATTGAACAGAGAGAAGAAAAAAGAAAAATGACAAAATAGGAAATGTCCAAGCAAAGTTAAAGAATTGTTTCCGTAGGTGTTCAAAAGATTCTTGGCTTTCCTCCTCAGGTCTGTTTGGTGAGGTTGATGGAGTGTGAAGGAAAATCCCCTTAGGTGGGACTCCTGAGGAGTGAGGTTTAAGCTTAGTAAGCCTCTAGATTCTTCCTCGGATGGCAATTGGTCTGAAGATTTTGAATCAGAGCACCTCCTAAGCTGGGCAGTTGCCGGCCCATGCCAAGAGACTATCCGTCAGAGAAAACCTCTGGGTTTCACTCATGCAGTGCAGAAGAAAATCTTTGTTCCCCTCAGTCACTCGTGAACTTCATGTTTTCTTGACACTCCTACCTCAATCTCTCCCACCCCTGCCCTTTTGAACTTCCTGCTGGTGCATCTCTCCCAGCTGATTTTTCACGTGGCCAGGCTAGAGGGGGAAAGTGAAAGCTGGATGGGTTTCCCCAACCAGAATTCCCCTATGTAAACCCCTCTCCATGTTTGATTTTCTCCTGGTCACTTAGGCACACAATATGCTGTGTGGTGTGGGTTTGTCCAGCCCTGTATTTCAAGTCAGGCACAATTTCTAGGATTTGGTTCCCCAGCTGCCAATTCCCCACATCAAAGCTGCAAAATGGTTCCTTTCCTCTAATTTCCCTGGCAGCCAGGAAAGATGAGGCTTCTTTCCTTCACAAGGATATTGTGCAGGCACCTTTCCCGTTAGTGGGGCAGTGTCTTTGATCTCTGATCTCTTCTATCCAGACATGCCTCAAATCTCCTAAAATTGTGGGTTACTTCAATTGATGTATCCTTCCACTATTTTAGCACAGGGAGGAGCTCATCTGTAGGTGTTACCCCCAGCAGCAGCAGCACTGGGGATTTCTTCTTTATTTTGTTATATCCAACCTCCTAAGTCCACAATGTGCTTTGAATTTCCAGAATTAATTCCCAGTAAAGTTCATCCTGCTCACCTTGCTGAGAAGCTGAGTGTCTGATTTCTCGGTTTCATGTCAGGGAGTAACTTGGAAAGCGACCTTTTCTAATCTGCCACTTTGAATCCATATCTTGTTAATTTTTTTTTAAAAAAAATTTAAATACTGGGTAGTCTAGGGGCGTGGTTCAGTGGTAGGGCACTTGCCTACCAACTGCAGGGTTCTGGATTTGGTATCCAGCAATGTGAAAACAATCAAACAAAAACAACTGGAAAGTATTAAAAAAAAATAACAGATAAAATACAGAGAAGAGTTTGATCCATGAGCCAGGAGAGATAAGAATCTGACTTTGTCCAATCCCAAGAATAGCAACTGAAGAATACCACAGAACACTTTGAAGAGAACTTTTATAAAATTTAATGACTGGGGAGATATACTGTATGCATGATTTGCAAGATAGAGTATAATTAAAATGTCCATTAACCTCAAAATGATTTATAGATTTAATAAAATCCCAATCAAACATCCAAGTAGGCTTTTTTTCTTTAGTATAAATTGAAAAGTGGATTCTGAAATTTATATTGAAGTGCAAACTGAATAGACAGCCACAACGATTTTTAAAAAGAACAAAATTAGAAGACACACACATACTGATTTCAAATGAAGACAATGTAATTGACATAAGGACAGACAAATAAATCAAGGTCCATAAATGGAGCTGTGCTAAGGTCAAGTGATTTTTGACAAATATGTTAAATTCAATTGAGAAAAAACCGGTGTTTTTTTTTTTTCTTGTTGTTGTTGTTGTTGTTGTTTGTTACCACCGATTGAACTCAGGGGCACTTGAACACTGAACCACATCCCCAGCCCTATTTTGTATTTTATTTAGAAATAGGGTCTCACTGACTTGCTTAGTGCCTCTCTTTGCTGAGGCTGGCTTTGAACTCACGATCCTCCTGCCTCAGCCTCCCGAGGTGCTGGGATTACAGTTGTGTACCATCGTGCCCAGCAAGAAAAAAAATTTTAATTTAATAAAGATATTAGATATGCACATGAAAACAGTAAATTCTAACCTTACTTCATACTATATAGACATTTTAGCACAAACTGGATAACAGATCTAAATGTAAAAACTAAAACTTCTAAAAGAAAATATAAAAGAAAATATTTGTGATTTTCCTTTAGTCAAGAGTTTAAAGACTAGACAAAAAAAGCAAGAAGAAAAAAATTATGTGAATTAAGATTTATGAAAATTAAGTATATACTTGCTGGTCGAACTATCTATTTTCTCTTAGCCCCAAATCCACACTTTTTATTAGTGCCTCTACATACATCCCGTGAACATGCTTTACAATGGAATGCTGGGCTTTTTCAGTAGAGGGCGCTAGAGTAACACTGCAAGATCTTAGCAACAGAACTTCTTAGGGTGGAGGAAATGGCATGCGCTGACATAGTAGCCACTCATCAATATAGCTACTAAAATTAAAATTTAAATTAATTAAAATTAGTAAAACTAATAATCTCCAAGCCACATTTCAAGTTCTCAAGAGCCAATGACTAGACCTTTGGACAAGGCAGATACAGAACATTTTTGTCATCAGAAAAAGTTCTATTGCACACACTGTTCTATCTTTACAGTGTTTATAGATACTTTACTGTATATGCTTGTCAAAACTCATCAAACTTTACACTATGAATTAGTGAATTTTATTTTACATGAACTTCAAATCAATAAAAAATTAGCAAAGCACTATTAATCTTTGATTTGGTTAAATAGGCATTAATGGGGTAGTGTAGGATTTTACTAATTTTTATTATTAAAATTGCACCATTAATAACAGAAAAAAAACTGTGCAAACATCAGTGTTTCTTCCTCCATTTGTTTTTTGTGCCAGAGGTAACGAGTGCTGAGTGTTTAGTCTTGTTTCTAACATTTATTCTGTTTTCCATTTTAAACTAGGATTTTCAGCTCTGGGTTTAGAAAATGAAAAACACATCCTTTATAGATATGAAAAAATTTCTAACTATTTTTCAATACTGTTTTTGAAGCTTAATACACTAGGAGAACTGCCAACCATTTAAAGGTATTTTTACTAAGATTGTTTAAACAATAATTAAAAACTATTGGATACATAAAATAAAATCTTCCTCTCTAGTTCAATTCTGTGATGCTAGGTGATGGTCTTTCCTAGAAAAATAAATGACTTTTAGAGAAAAACTGTAGAAGCACTTCCATGAGGCACTGGGACAGAGAAGATGCCTGTCTTAACAAGTTACATCCTGTGTATTTGAACAATGCCCGACAGGTATATCCCTGTAGAATGACTAACTAAATAAACAAATGAATTCAGGCATCAGAAACTCTGTGATTGAGTTTAGGTTTTGCAATACAGTGTATATCAACAGCAAAGAGAAGAAGAGAATTAGAGAAATGTTTAGCTGTTATTTACCTTTTGTTGAGACAATTTCCCCAGATTTTCTTCTGACTCAGTACCTGTGCCAATTTTCTACTTTCAGGCTGTGCTTACTATGGCGAAGGCACATTTTAGACATTTGAGTTAGCAAATACTAAGATTTTCTGCTTGTGTATCGTTTAAGCATCTAAAGCCAATAATTTAAAGTAGTACCACGGGGATTTCTATTCAGTCACCTACCAAACTTCTTCCCCAAATGTCCCTCAGTACCACACTGTCAGTGTGCGTAGATCTACATGCTTCCTCTTTCCATAACTACCCTCACTTGGCCTGCCTTTTGTATCTTAGGGACAAGTACCATCACCTGCCATCCAAGCCAGAAGTCAGAGAGTTACTAGATTCCCCTCTCTTCCTGGGTCCTAGAGCTAATCACTTGCCTAGCCCTTGCAAACCCGTCTTACGTGGGACTGCCTCTAGTTGTATTCAGAAATGGCTCTGGGGGTGGCTGGAAATGGGAAGAACAGATGGAAAACTTGGTAGCTGGGAAAGTGGTGGCTCCCTTTGGCACAGCCTCAAGAAGTGGCTCCTCTCTCCCACCCATTTTTTTTTTCCATTACAGTTGAGAGTAGGATGAAAATTCTTTGAGGAAAGTATGTAAAATCAAGACCCTGACCTTAGACAAAGTAGCTGGAGGAAGGTGACTCTTTCATCTGTTATCTTTCCTATGTATCAATGGTAGACATGGAGACCATGCCATGGATTCACTCTCCCTCTTATCTCATATAGTTAGGTAAAAATATTTAGTATATACACTATCTTAGCAAATTTCAGTTATATAAGAAATTATTATTAACTTTACAAGAAGCTCTTCATTAGACTCTTAAGCTTTGGTCTCACTTTAAATTCTTTTTCCATCTTGATGTCACTCACCCTTCTGAAACTAAAATTTGTGGGTTTTTTTCCTACTTAAACATTTTGTAATAACACCACTCATTAGGATGACTAGAATCAACAAGCCTTACAAAAACAAGAGTTGGTGAGGATATAAAAAATCAGAACCCTCAAACATAGCTAGTGGGATATAAAATGGTGCATCAGCTTTGGAAAATAGTCTGTAAGTTCTTCAAATGATTCAGTGCACAGGACCTTGCAGTTCTACTCCAAGAAGCATACCCAGGAAAACTGAAAACATATGTCCACAAAGACATTTGTAAACAAATGTTTATGGCAGCACTAGTCATAATAGCCAAAAGGTGAAAACAATTTAGATGTCCATCAATGAGTAAATAGCTAAACAATATATAGTATATACAAGAAGCAAAATATGAGCATAAGAATGAAATACTGGTACACGTTGCAACATAGATGAGCCTTGAAAACATGCAAGACTAGGCATGGTGGTGTGTTCTTGTAATCCCAGCAACTCTGGAGGCTGAGACAGGAGGATCACAAGTTCAAGGCTAACCTCAGCAACTTAGCGAGACGCTGTCTCATTATAAAAAAATAAAAAGGATTAATGATGTGGCTCAGTGGCAAAGTGCCCCTGGGTTGAATCCCTGGTGCCAAAAAAAAAAAAAGAAAGAAAGAAAGAAAAAAGGAAGAAAACACTATACTAAATGAAAGAAGCCAGTCAGACCATAATTATATGATTCCATTCCTATAAAATATACAGAAGAGGAAACGAGATAGAATGTAGATTTGTGGTGCTTAGGGCTAGTAGAAGGCACAGGGCATGAGATTTCTTTTTCAAATGATGAAAATGTAAAATGGACTGTGGTGATGTAGGCACTTAAGTATGACTATAGATGATTCCTGACTTACAACATTTTTTTTTGACTTACAACAATTTGATGTTTGATTTTTCAACATTTATCTTTTATCCTTGTGCAAAAGAAATACATACTCTGTAGAAACTATCCTTTTTTTGAATTTTGATCTTTTCTCAGGTACTATGTTGCTAAGCTATGTTCAGTAAAATGTGTATTAAATGCATTTTGTCGGGGGGGGGGGGTACCAGGGATTAAACTCAGGGGCACTTAACCACTGAGCCAAATCTCCAGCCCTATTGTATATTTTATTTAGAGTCAGGATCTCACTGTGTTGCTTAGCACCTCGATTTTGCTGAGACCAGCCTTGAACTCAAGATCCTCCTGCTTCAGCCTCCCGAGCCACTGGGATCATAGGCATGTATTGCCATGCCCAGTTTTAAATGCATTTTTTACTGAAGACATTTTTCCTTTATACTGGATTTATTGAGACCTAGCCCCATAGTAATTCACTTAGTAATTATACTGATAATCCATGAAATAAGTGAATCATATTATGAACAAATTGTATCTCAATTAAGCTGCTAAAATAAATTAAATTTTAAAAAAACTTTAACTGCTTAAAGGATAAAGCACAAATCATGGTCCGTGCTTAGAAATAGCTCCTTATGGGGCTCTTCAGGGGGGATAATTAGTCCTGACTGCTCCTGTTTTGTCCACATCCTGGTTTTTCAGAATGTTACCCATGTGCTGTTGATTCTTGCTCATGCTGCTTCCTTTGCTGGCAATGTCTCTCTGGATGACCCTTTCCTTCTGAGATCTGTCAGGCCAACACCTATTTGTCCTCCAAGTCTATTTATTGGTCATCTCTGTTTCAAAAACTTACCGTGACCTCCCCAGGCTGGATTTCACACATTCTCATTTAGTTCTCTTCTGTCCTTGCAGAAGCTTCTATCATCGTGTCACTGCAGCATTTTTGCTTTCCTGCTTCCTTTCCCCTTGTTAGATGGAGCTTGTTGGAGGCAGGGGTGGTGCTATCCTCTCTGTCCTCACCATTGTTGTACTTGACTCTGTGGAGTGGCACATACCTACTAACTCTTACATGCTAAGTACCCAAACCAGAGCTTATGATGTGAGCAGAGACGGGCCAATCTACCTTGGTTTCACACTCTTACCCTGCCCCTGCTGTTCTCTGCTCCTGTGTATTCTGATGGTGGTGGAGGCTCATTACAGATTACCTGTCCACATGGTGAACCCAAATCATGCATTCTGACTCATACCACCATGCTGTGATTGTGTTGTGCCCCCTGCCTGGCCACTGCTGGATTTGTCCCCCTGGAAATTGACTGCAACCTGTGTAGCAGATTGACCCTTGTAGGGTCTCTCTAGTGTAATTTGAGAGCCCCACACTCTGATCTCTGCTTTGCTCTGAGCTTGGCAGGACCAAAACTCCCAACCTGTTCTCCACCCAAGCTGTCCCAGTTTAACTTCTGGTCGTATCCATCCTGATCAGCCTATCCCATGTTGGCTACATCTTAGCACAGATTCCTCTGACCCTAACCTCACCCTCTCCTATCACCACACTTTCCTATGACCCTTTTCCCTTTAAGACTGGATTAGGTAGTCTTTTACTACATACTCTAAGCTTCCTGGGCATATACCAGTTACTTATCATAGCCCTTAACAGACTTTCATTGCTTTCATTGTCAATCTGTATGCCCCACCCCCACCCCCACCCCCCACCCCCGCCCTGGCTTCCACTGGCCTCTAGACTAGAACTTGTCAATGCTGTTTTCTTCTCTGAAACACGATAGATGATTTTCACTTGTTGACACATTCCCATGAATTTATGCAAATGATAGGCTGCAGAAAACTCAAGAAGATATGTGTATTATTTGTAGTTTGTGATTTGTAACCCTGACCTTTTTATTTGTCCTCAAATGTATGTTGCAATGACAGAAAGTAAGTACAAAGTTATTATAAGAATAACTAAATTCTGTTTTAAAGTAAGTCTTTTTAAGTAAATATTTAACTAACTTCAGTACTTTGTTCTTATTTGTAAATTAGTTGTGCAAGCCCTCCACGGTGGTTATAGTCAGAGCGTGATGATACTGAGTTTCTGAGAGCTGGAGCTGTCTCACATTTGTCTCTGTAATTCCAGTATCTAGAGCACTTCCTGACTCTGGAAAGTGCACAGTATGTGTTTAATTGATGACTGGTTAATGAATTATAAAATGAAATTAATTTTTAAAGACTTCTGGCTTTGCATTAAAAACCAATAGGAGACACAGGCTGACTCTACAGCCAACTATCTTCTGGTATCTCTAGATGTCTAAAGATAACTTCAGGCCACAGTCCTTGAGAATTGGTATCCTTCTATAATATAAGACCAGGATAGAGGTGACCATTCCGGAGAAGTAACATACGATATATTGTCAGTGCACTCCTGGAATGAGATCACTTTTGCACACTTCCTATCTGTTATTGTGGGTGTCTTCTGAGGGTCCATATGGAACTACTAGGTGAATCTATAAATCTGTTTTGATCAGATGCTAGCATCATAAGATTTTTAGGATAATATTATTCTAAGAAGTGTATATTACAAATAGCACAGTGGAAATAGCACCTGTCTTAAAAATCATGACTTTAAAACTGAATTATTTACTATTTAGCCTGTGGCTTTGACCTAGACACTGTCTTGTTGAGCCTTTAAAATGGGGTTGAACACATGATGATCTCTAATTTCTTCATTGATTCTAAAATTCTTGAGTCTAGCAATAGTTGGAAGAACTTAGAAAGCACAAAAACAGATCGTCCCCCTGTCTTAGTCCATTCGGGGGGCTGCTATAACAAAACACCACAAACTGGGTGACTTGTAAACAATAGAAATTTATTTCTCACTGCTCTTGAGGCTGGGAGGTTCAAGGCATGGTAGTTTTGGAGTCTATTGAGTGTCTGTTTCATAGATGGTGGCTTCTTGTTTTGTATTCACATGTTAAAAGAGAAAAACAGGATCCTTTGAACCTTTTATATGAAGGCACTACTGACCTCATTCTTTTTTTCTTTTTTTGAGACAGGATCTCACTAAGTTGTGAAAGCTGACCTTAAATTGTGATCACCCTGCCTCAATCTTCTAAGTATCTGGGATTACAAGTGTTCTTCAACCTTACCCAATTCACTGATACCATTCATAAGAGCCTCATGCTTACAACCAGATCACAGGGGTTGTGGCTCAGCAGAAGCACATTTGCCTGGCATATGTAATGTGCTGGGATCAATCTCAGCACCACATAAAAATAAATAAAATGAAGATCTATCAACAACTAAAAAAAATGTTTAAAAATATTTTTAAAAAGATGGGGGTGGGGGCACATGCCTGTAATCCCAGTGGCTCCAGAGGCTGAGACGGAAGGATGGCATGTTCAAAACCATCCTCAGCCAAAGTGAGGCACTAAGCAACTCAGTGAGACCCTGTCGCTACATAAAATACAAAACAAGGCTGACGATGTGGCTCAGTGGTTGAGTGCCCCTGAGTTCAATCCCTGATACCCATGCCCACCTCAAAAAAAAAAAAAAAAAAAAGAAGAAAAAAAGCAGATCACCTTCTCTTAGTACTATCACCTCGGAGACTGGGTTTTAGTATTTGAAGTTTGGGGGGAGGACACAATTATTAAGACTATAGGACTTTTTAAAATAAGAGTAGATTATTGACTCAGCTTCCAACTCACAAGAGATACTGATCTTGCCTGTTCATTTCTATACATTTGGGCACCTATCCTAAGGTGGGAGAAATAAAGTAATCACTACAAGGATTCCAGAATTACCAAGTGGTTGGTACATATGGATCATATCTTGAGGTTACTCAAAAATAAGCCCAAACTAAATATCTCAGGGAAGTATAGTGGGTTAGGATTAGATTAGAGCTTAGACAGAGCAGTTCCCCCTCTGGCATTCGGGAATAGTGAGCCTGTTGACATTCGCACCAGTCTTGAGATCCGTGAGGGGCATCCTTCCTAACTCAAAGGAGTGATAAACTAGGATCCTGACCCTAATGAGAAGATTAGCCTTCAAGGGCAAGGCAAATACATTTTCTATTGTTACAGGAGGAAAGATGGAGAAACAGGTATCATTATGGCTCGGCTTCATATGTGGAAGTGATAAGGAGAGAGTTTCCATCTATTGATGTCTCTTTTCTTAGGAAGTATGATTCATAGTCATCAACTGAGAGAGCAAAAGAAAGGGAGTATAGGAGGTTTTTGGAGAGGGTATGAGGCATGAGATACTTGTCATAGAAAGCAGGAAACGGAGCTTATTAGAGAATCATAGTAGATATTCCGAGAAGTATTGAGTGCCCATTTGAGATTTATGTCATGAATCTAAAATTACTTCCCCTAGTGTAATTCAAGACACAAGAGAAATAGCTATTCAGTTTCAACCACGTTTTGTTAGGATAGTACACTCGGAGGAGAGAGTATCAAAGGGAATGAGGATAATGATGTACATAGCATCTGAGGTGGGAAAGAGGTAAATAAAAGCAGGAGATGAGTGTGTCAGCAATAGATAGCAGGTCAAGATGTAAAACTGTAGCAGTGGGAGAGTTTGTTAAGGGAATAACTAAAATAAATAGAAGTAAGTAGCCAGAAATGGGGTATTAGAAACTGAGATTATGGAAGTGATAATGACAGACTGACATTGTGGTCTTAGAAATGGCTGGCTGAGATGGTATGGGAGAAACAGTCCCTGTAATCGGCTGGTTAAAAAGTTGAAATGCTGAGGTATATGATAGGATATCCATAGGGAAATTGTATTCACTAAAAATGATGACAGAAGTAAGGGTGATGAGAAAAATGCTGACCTAGATCCAGGATCTGATCTCAACAAAGAAAGGAGAGTAACTGAGAAATAAGAATAAGCACAGTTGAGAAGATGGTACCAGAAGGAGCTTCAGAGCTACAGAAGGATGAGGGAAATGCTTTGAGGTTGTGATGGAAAGCATGAAGGATAACTGACCTCCAAACCTCTCTATATATGAGATGTGGGCGGGGATCCCCTACTTGAAAAGATTGCAGGGGAATAAATGTCCTTAGGAGAGAGCCCAGTTTCATTTAAAGTGAGTGAATGAGAGAGAGAGAGAGAGAGAGAGAGAGAGAGAGAGAGAGAGAGGAGAAGAGGAGAGGAGAGGATGTTAAAGAGACAAGGGAAATTATAGAGTTCATGCGGAATATCTGGAAGGGGAGGTGGAGTGCTGGATCACACTTAGGGATATGCTGGTTGAAGTGGAGAAAAGTAATGATCATGCAAGAGCCTCAGATTTGTAGGAAGGGCAGCATGGGAATCAAGAGGGACACAAGGGTCTTGGAACACCTTACCCAATGTGAAGGAATTTAGAAGACTTACTTTTTAAACATTAGAATTGTGGAAGCTTCCAGGTAAGAAGAGGAGAAAAGCCAGGTTGTGGATCTGAATCTGTTTACAATCCCAATTATGAATGTGGGGTTCTGGGAGAACTTGTTTAATAAATATACTGGAAGAAAATCATTCAAAGCTCAGAAATAGAACACACTGGAAATTGGAGACCCTCTAACGATGCACATCAACTGCTGGAGAAGTGGAAAATTGTCGTTTTTCTTCATTGGTCCAGGTTATCTGGAGAGAGAATCAATAATTTCATTCAATTCTCAAAGTGATCTTTGACTCCCCAAAGATTGTCAATCATTGATCTACATGGTCAATCACACATTAGATGAGTTTTTTTTTCTGAATTGAAATTTAGACTGGATTTACTGAGTATTTTTTTATACTTGGATACAAATGTTAATCTTTAGTTTATATAAATGATTTCTCTGTGAACTCTTTTTATAGTATAATGAGAAATGCTACACAGAGGAACTTAGTAATTTGCTATAATTACTAAGAGAGTCTTGCAACTTATAACATTTTATAAATCAGTGAGTAAATAAACAGAGACATGGTTAACATACAGCAGCATGCTGTCCCTGTGAATACTCTTGATTGCATAATTTGAAAAAGACATTATGATCTATGTGGTATGTGCATTAGTGGTCTAAATAGTACAAAACAAACAACCACCTCATTAACAGACTTCATTGGAACTGGTCATAATTCTGACCTGTAGAACAGGTTTATGTTTGCTTTAAGAAAAGTGTTTGATATGAATATTAATTATGTAAATAAGGGAAGTCAGTAGCTTAGTCAAATGAAATCCCTTAGGTCCAATGAGCTATTTTCAAGCATTGGAAAACCATATTTATAATATTTGAATAATACCAGTTTTGAATATGTTAATGAAAAATGATTTATTAAAGAATTCATGATCATTTTTATTTGTTCTCTATTTACTCTTAAATATTTTCTAAAACACATACTGTATGTCACTGCCCTGCCACTCACTAATATTTATTGCATGCTGTGAACCCCAGATTTGCTCTTCTTCCAGTGAGTACAAACTTAGTATCTTTAATTCACTACCAGAATTTTCTTTCTTTTCAAATCCGTAAATATCAAAATAGGTGGGATTTCTATTATAAGTCTGATTTGACTTAAATACTCAAGCTCATGAATTATTGAAATGAATGATTTCCTTTGGTTTTTGATAATTTTAAGTGACTTGAAATGATTAAATGATGATTGAATAAATTGAATTTTTAAGGTTTCATTATCTTATTAGAACAATAGAAAATAAGAAAAATTATATGATTTATAAGTCACAATAATAAAACTTGAAAAATAAATATGAAAATATCTTCATAATATGAAATAGATTGTAAATTCCACAATGGCAGGGGCTGTGTCTATCTTAAAGCCCCTGTCTCATCGTGAGTGCTCAACAAATATGTTCTATAGAGAGTAAAAATACATAAATAGTTGGTTAATTTTTAAAAATTATTATTATTACTTTTTTGATAACAGGAATTGAACTCAGGGCCACTTAACTATTTAGCCACATTCCCAGCCCTTTTTTATATTTTTTATTTTGAGACAAGATCATGTTAAGTTGCTTAGGGCCTTGTTAAGTTGCTGAGGCTGTCCTTGAACTTGTGATCCTCCTGCCTCAGCCTCCTGAACCACTAGGATTACAGGCATGTACTACCACGCCTGGCTCTTGACCTATTTTTGATAAATAGAAAACACCACTTGGAGAAGCATGGTTGTAAGGTCATTTTCTTGTGGCCCAAACTACATGGTTAAAGATATGTATTTAAATTAATTTGGTATGTAGAATCAGAGAGTTTTCTAACCGATAAGCATTTTCTGACCCAATAGTATGTAAGTAAAAATCACAACAATCTTTTGTTTATTTTATATGTAGACATAGAAATAACAAATAGGGAGGCAAATTCTGGTGTACTGACTGGATTTTATATTTAGAAAATCTTGTGAAGGATAGAAATAATCTATTGCAAGGTAATTTTTAGGAAGGCTAAAAGGGAAAGGTTTTGAGGTATTAATTACTAGGAAGGAAACCTTTAAATACAAATTTTCTTCTTATTTGGTATTAGCTCTGCATCAGAGCCATAGGCAATTGTATAAGACAAAGTTTTCTTTGAGAATTAAGAGATGCTGGAAAATGTACACTTTGTCAAATTTCCAAATGTTGGTAGCATCCATATTCTCATGATATCCCTCACCCTTGTGTATATGTATTTCATTAAAAGAAATGTATTTGGAAATTGCTCATGCAGTAGTCAGTCAATGTTGAAGGAACAAATGGAAAATTGATGACGAAAAATGATTTTGTGAATCTTTTTTATACTTGTGTGTTCTGGTTTATTTATTTAGTAAATATTTATGTGTTTGTGCTCTGTGCCCAGGACAGTCCCAGTACTGAAGATACAGGCAGACACAAAGGACACACATGTTCGTGCTCTTGTGTACTCATGTCCTAGAGCATCAGAGAGAGCTTGGACAAAATGCTTAATTAGTGCCAGGTAGAGTTCTAGTACCTCATACTTATTGGCTCATATGATCTCCACAAGACCTCTCCAGGGAGCCAGGCATGGTATGCGTGCCTATAGTCTCAGTTGCACAGGAGGCTGAGACAGGAGGATCAAGAGTTCAAAGCCAGCCTCAGCAAAAGAGAGGCACTAAGCAACTCAGTGAGACGCTATCTATAAATAAAATAGAAAATAGGGCTGGGAATGTGATTCAGTGGTCGAGTGCCCCTGAGTTCAATCCCAGGTACAAAAAAAAAAAAAGAGCTCTACAGGGTCAGTGCTATTACCAGTCCTAATTTTACAGATAAGTAAAGAGAGTTAATAGTCACAGATTGAATAAGCCTCCACAGGTTCAAGCCCAGTCAAGTACACTTCCAGAGCCCTGTCTGTGATATGCTTAGAAATGTGAGGGAAAGTGAAATAGGAATCAGGTTTGGTGATGGGACTCCAACCGGGTAACTATTTTACTAATTACCAAAACATTTATAAATAATTTAGTATCTATTATCAGTCAGAGATCTTTCCACATATGTTGTTAGAATAGTTGAATGACTCTCATTAGATGTTGGGTAAATGTTTTGGCTTTGGTAGATAAAATCCTAAGACTAAATTTTTCTTTATAGATCTCTAATGATGATTCTCACTATCACAGTTACATTTTTTAAACAAGAAGTAAGAAAATATATTGTCCATACACTTGTCCATACACAGATTAATTTTGAGGATTTATAAGAGATAAGGCTCTGATAAAAGGTAGTTTGAAGAACAGAATGCCATCTTAGACATTTGTGAGTGGTAATATAGGAATACAATTTTGGATATACTTCTTTTTAAATACATTTTAATTGAAATATAGTTACTATATATCTTTATGAGATACTATGTGATATTTCCATACATAAATGTAATGTGCAATGATCAGATCAGGTAACTGGCATATCTATCACCTGAGACATGCATAATTTCTTTGTGTTGGGATCATTGAAAATCCTCTCTACTAGCTATTTTGAAATATTCCGTTATCATTGATCATAGTTATCCTACTTTGTGCTATAGAACATAAGTTATTCCTCCTATCCAACTTTACCAATGTACTCATTAATTACCTATCACTTCTCCCTCCCCCACACCCTGCATTTAGAGTTTTTTTTTTTTTGTCTTTTTGATAAGAGCAATTCTAACTAGAGGAGGTATTTTGTATTTTCCTGATGATTAGTGATGTTGAGAGCATTATTTTGTCTGCTTGTTGACCTTTATTGCATATCCTCTTTTGAGAAATGCCTGTTCAGGTTATTTACCCACTTTCAATGAGATATTTTTCTTTTGCTATTGAGTTTTTGTGTTCCTTACATATTATAGAAATTATTCCCCATTAGATAGTTTGCAAATATCTTTTCCCATTCTGTTGATTTTCTCCTTACTCTTTTGATTGTTTCCTTTGTTGTAGAGAAGCTTTTTAGTTTGATGTAATCCCATTTATCAATGTTTGCTTCTGTTGTCTCTGCTTTTACTGTCACATCCAAAAAAAAAAAATCTTTGTACAGTTCAATATCAAGAAGCATTTCCCCTGAGTTTTCTTTAGTTTCAGGTCTTACACTTAAGACTTTGATTCATTTTTTGTTGATTTTGTATGTGTTCAGAGATAGTAGTCTGGTTTCTCTTTCTTTTTTGCATATGGATATTCAGTTTCCCCAGTACCATTTATTGAAAAGACATTTCTTTCTCCAATGTATGATTTTGTTGCCTTTGTTGAAAATCAGATATATTTCCAAAGTGGTTATATTAAATCCACTGTGTGCAAAGAAATCTGATTAGTTGTTTATTTTTCATACTTTGACCTGATTCTGAGATTACTTAATTATATATTCTACAAACTTATGCAGTTTTATAGCTATAATAAGATACTAGAGTTATGACCAGAAAAATGAAGAAGGTGGAGTTGTATTATCTGTTTGGTGTCTAGGTAGCCAGTCTGAGTCAGTTAGGAGAGAAGACAAGATTGAGCCTATTTTGAAACCATAGATTGTCTCAAAGGACGTAGATAAGTCTCAAAGGACTTAGAGGTACATAAAATAGAATAAAGGAACATACTTATTTTGGACAGCTATTTTGCTTGCATGACTAAAGGACCCAGGCAGAACAACTGCAAAGAAGGAAAGGCTTATTTGAGGGCTCACGGTTTCAGAAGTCTTAGTCCATAGAAGGCCAGCTCCATTCCTCAGGGCTTGAGGTGAGGCAGAACATCATGTTCAGAAAGTGTGGTGGAGGGAAGCAGCTTACATGGTAATCGGAAAGCAGAGAGAGAGAGACTCCACTCTCTAGATACCAAATATATACCTTATAGTCCCACACACAATGAACCACTTCCTTCAGCCACACC
The DNA here is from genome assembly GCF_052094955.1 of Ictidomys tridecemlineatus. Classification (NCBI taxonomy): domain Eukaryota; kingdom Metazoa; phylum Chordata; class Mammalia; order Rodentia; family Sciuridae; genus Ictidomys; species Ictidomys tridecemlineatus. The sequence goes on along the minus strand of NC_135478.1, from coordinate 192,337,407 downwards.
CCACCTGTCTCCAATGACCACCCAGTTAATACCATCAGGGATTAATTCACTCATTAGGTTAAGGCGATAGCCCAATGGTTTCTCCTCCAAACCTTCTTACATTTTCTCACGTGTGAGCTTTTGGGGGACACCTCACCTCCAAACCATAACAGTACTGAAGAGTATATATTTCCTTAGCAAGATTTTAAGCTAATGTCTAGGAAAAGAAGAGTAGTCATATTCTTAGTCTTTTCCAGCTCTAAAATTTCAGAGCTCTGTCTGAGGAACAAATGGTCTCCAAAGCAAGAAGCCTAGTGCACCATTTGCATCTTCACTGACAAGTAGCACTGAAGCTACACTTTCCCATTCTGTGAGCAGCTGGCCTGAGCTGGCAGACAGGAGGGATCCAAAATGACTTGCTTGTGCCCAGACCAAACTGTATTTTTCTGTTAGTGTTTGGAATAGAATTCAAAGTCCTTAAGATTTTACATTATTTAGCCTTTGATATATATTTTTTTTCAAATGGATGACCTTTAAGTGTCAGTGCTTCCCTTTGCTTTTTCCTGATTGGGCATATTTATGAGAACAACCAAAACCTTAAATCTTCTACTTTTGTTGCCAGTAAAAGCAGGAGAAATGATAGCAATAAAAAGTGTTGGCTTCTATTACTGAATCAATGACCAATCCTTTTATATTCAAGTAAGCTCATGTGACAACAAGCAATGGTCTGTAGAACCATTATCACTAAAGGCCAGCCAGCAATTTTGTTATAAAATCTTCTGAGACAGCTTGTAATTTGGCTGTTTTAATTAAACCTCACCAGCCCAGATTGCAGGAGGAAAGTACTGGGAATTTTCCACTGAACTGTCACTCTAAAACAATGTTCTACTATGGATTTGATGTCAGAAATCATAACAATATTTAATGCCAGGTAATTGGCATAACAATGATCTTGAGTGACAGCTTAGTGTTTGGGAAGCTAAATTAAAATTGATATGCTTATTTAGCTCTTGAATTGTCAAATCAATACATGCAGCCTTTGCTTTTCAACACTGTTCCATCTTGGGGACACTTGGCTGACATCAGTAGTTAACTCTACATATTGGCAGGAGACTGGGTTTGATTCTATTTTTTTTTTCTCTTCTTGTTAAAATTCTAGATGAGGATAATGAGAATAATGGTAGGGGTAAGTTTACCGGTACACACTGGGGCCATAAAATCTAAATGTCTGAAGGCATCTTTTTCTGGCACAGTTTAAGTGTTCAGGGAGTTAAGATGTAGCAAATAATGGCCATGGGTACTGTTTATTGAATGTTTACCTCATACTGGGTAATTCAGCTAAGACCCTACTATTCCCTCAGTTAACTTAAAACCACTCTGAAGAGAAAAATAACAGGGCCATTTCATAGACAAGTAAATTTACCAAAGTTGCTCAGCCAGTAAATGGTGAATTTGTGATTTTGATTCTGGCCCACTTGACTCTGGAGTCCATGTTTCAATTATGAATATATAATAATGTGTCTTGTCACAAACTATTTACCTCTCCACCAAAAAACAAATTATTTATCTAAGAATAAATTGGGCACCTTTTTTTAAATTAAGATTTTTAAGTCTTCATTTAATTATTTTAGTTTTAATTGACACATGCAAATTGTATGTTTATGGGGTACTGTGTTCTATTTTGATACATGCATACATTGTATAATGTTTCAACCAGGATAAGCCTATCTATCTCCTCACTTATTGTTCCTTTGTGGCAAGATGCTCAATATATTTTCTTCAAGCTCTTTGGAAATAGAGCATTATTATTCTCTATGGTCACCCTACTGTCCAGTAACACCCCAGAACTTATTTCTGTCTACCTCTGACTTAATACCCACTGATGGACCTTGCTCCATCCCTCCTTCACTCCTACCTTCCCCAGCCTCTGGTAACTACCATTCTGTACTCTACCAGGTCATTTTTTTTAAGAATTTACGTATTCAAGTTGAAGGAAAAATATATCTTCTTATAGATAAAAGGTAATAAACATAAAACATTCAATCACCTGCTTTTCAAGAGTTAATATTATTTATATTTCACTTCTATATTATTTATGAGTATGTTGGAGAGAGCAAAAGGAAAAGAGAAATGGAAAGAAGCACTGTGAAGTGGAAGGGGAAGGAAGATTGATGTCCAGGAGGAAAGGGAAGCATGGGAACAATTCCTACCAACAGTGACAGGAGGTGCTTGAAGGCTCTCCCACTGTCTTGGCCACTGCCTCTGGGAATTTTCTCCCCGTCTCTCACTCAAGGTCTTTCTTTTAACATGATTAACTCATCTTCTTCATTGGCTGCATCAGCTTTGAAGCTCTCTCATAACAAAAACCTTCCCTTGGTCTTTAGCCCTTTCTATTCACTGAATTAGTAATTGATTAGAGAGACAAGTACTGAGGGCCCATTATCTGCTGGGGTAGAGAGTAGCATAAATAGAGTTCTTTCCTTTTCACCAAATAAAACCTTTCTAATTAGAGAGTAATCATGAGCATGAAGATATCTAACACCATCTTTTATAATGATTGATTCAATTAAGAATAGAAGTCTGCCAATCAGTTGTCCATAGTATCATATAGAACCATCAGTCACCTCAATGACTATTTTGTGTGCGGACTGTAAATACTTTTGTCATCCCTCTTCTACCCACTCATTATGAAAGTTTGATTAGAGCTACCTCCTACTGTGCCTGTACCCTTGAGTGACACTAACTACTTCCTTATTGATAAATCAAATGTTTATTTTACCCCCACACTTTGTGTTATAGACATTAGATGATCTCTCCTACCTTTTTCCCACCCTCAAATTTATTTTTCTAGAACTGTAGTTCAAATCTTCATTCCAGTTCAGAAAATCTACATCTTGAACTGGATGGATGTGGTTAGAAAATTTTTATCTTGAATGAGATAAGCTTGCTAAATTTGGGTCAGGACACTCAATGGGAAGTTGAGGTTCTATCTGATGCTTTTACATCTACAGGTCAGAGAGTTTTCTCTTTTAAATCTGAAATATACCTTCCAATAATGATTGTTTCTCTCCTGAAATGAGATATGGTCTTTATTATGTGTGATTTATAGGTGGGTATTTTGAAGAGTCTAAAACCCACATGAAGGAAAGAGAGTCAATTAATATACGGAGATTTGAACTGTTCTACTTCAAAACTTTTAAAATTTGGATCTCAAATTCTTAAGAATATGATTTAAACCTGGTAATAAATGTCCATATTTATATTCATTATATATAATTATTATTCCAGTAGAATAGGTGAGATCTGAATTTTAAAATTGTGGACAAAGGATGAGAAGTGAGATAACATATGTGAATTTTAATTTTTATGTGGCTGTTCATAACAACAATTGTTGTTTTAATCATGGCTGAAAGTCAGGCTACCTCTCCACTGTTAATGTAAGAGCTAGTAGTCTGTGTCAGGCTGTACCAGTCAGGATCCAGACAGGAAATAAATGGCTTACTTAAATCAAGTAATGGAGGAGAGTTTAATAAAAGTACCATTTACAAAGATGCAGGCAGGGAAGGCAAGGTCAAAGTGAGCCAGCAAGGAAAGATGAAGCTCTATAGAGCTAGCAATTGTAGGGAGTCATTAACCTTTTACAGCTGAAACTTTAAGAGAAAGAAGCAGGAGGGAGGGAAGGAAGGAGGGAGGGGGAGAGAGAGAGAAAGGGGAGGGAGAGGGAGAGGGAGAGAGAGAGGGAGAGAGAGAGGGAGAGGGAGAGGAAGAGGGAGAGGGAGAGGGAGAGGGAGAATGAATCTGTAGCAGGGTCAGCCTGCCAGGAATTGTGGTCTTTGGTAAAAGCAAAGAATCGAACTGTGAACAAAGAAACAGATATTCCAGTCTCACTCTCCTCTCTGTCATTTTAATCTGCTTCTAGTGCCTCTCATTGCTATACTCAACTGGAATCCACCAAACAACATTCTGCAAGATGGAATTTTTATGAGTCAGTCTCCAAACAGAGCAGAAAAGAGAGGTGTGGAGAATGAAGTTGCTCTGGAAGAGCAAATGAAATAGGGTGATGTCACTTAACAGAAGGTATATGTCAGAGAACTTTGTCATTAGGCAATTTCATCAATGCGTGAATACTATAGAATGTCCTTACACAAACTAAGGTGTCTATGATATCAATAGGAGATAGACTCTTCTGGGACCCCTGTTGTGTATACAGTCTGTTGTTGATTGAAATGTCATTATACAGCATGTGATTATATATCCATCTCAAAGGCTAAGACTGAGCTTTGTTGACCCCCTCAGTAAACTTGAGGTGAATTATATAATGGCATCACCCTGCCCTAGAATGTGACTAGTTACTTCCTTATTGGCAAATCAAGTGTTTCGCCCTTCTATTCTCCTTTCTTCTATTTCATGTATGACATGATCATCTTCTTCATCGAGTTACTTATTTCTACAACTACAACTCAGTTCTTCAATCCAGTCTAGAAAAACTTTGTCTTGAATGGGATGAACTTGCCAAATCTGGGTCAAAGTACTCAAAGGGAAGAAGGACAGAATGATGTTCTATCTGAGGCTGCCTCCCAAAAGAACATGTAAAACACAAAGGGATTATTGCTGTGGGTTTGCAATTGAATCATGACTTCTGAGGTCTATGAATATTTCAAGTTAGAAACCTGATGATATTGGCATCATACCTAGCTGTATTTAACGATAAGTCACTGCTGAACCAATCCCTCCTGAAAACTGTCAGACAAATGGGCTCCTTCATGTTATATGGGAAAAGGGAGAGAAGTCCTACACCTTTATGATTTTACACAGGAAGTGCTCTATCAGGAAGTGTTAAGCTGGTAAAAGACCTTGATGTCTTTAAAACACACCTTGCAGCAAGTGTCCAGCTTCTTTGTCTTGATGTGAACAGAATTCTCTGGAGAATGGCTCTGGGCAGGTTTACCACTAAGATGAGATTGCCTTTAAGGGAGGCATAGTTAGCCTCTGCTTTCTTCCCTCATCTCATCTTTCACTATTCTCCCCAATATCCCAACATGCATATGACAGACATGTATATACTTGTAGACAGTTTCTTTCCACCATAATAAGCTTTCTTAACTCTAAGTTTTGTATGAGCTGTTATCCCTGCCTAGATCACTCTTTCTCCTCCTTGTATTATCCCAAATTGCCATTTATCATATTGTACTATATTTTCTTACTATAACACTGAGTAGTAAACACCATGAGAGGAAAGCCTATTTCTTCTTTTTCGTTTGAATCTCCAGGACCTTGTCCAGTGACTGGCATATAATAGCCTCTTATAATCTGTTGAGTTAATGGATAATGAATAAATCATATTAAATTAATAAATGAATAAAGGAAATAGCAATGATAAAAGTTTTATTCACCAATGTTTCCCGCTTACACCCCCAAAGTTAGTTCTTCTTAGGAAGGTTTAATTTGAAACTGGTTAAGAAAACCAGAAAGTGTCTTAATAATTAAAAAAAAAAACTTCAGCTCTGAGTAAGCATGTGGCATCATGAGAACAACATGACTTGATAGATAATTATGAGGAAGTTGTTTGCTACCAGTGCTTCTTGGACTAGATGCCATTAGAACCCCTTCAAGTTATTTGTCATAGTGTTCAAGCTAGACCTTCTGAACCCTAGTTCTTCTGAGTCAGCACCTCCAGGGCTGAGTTCTGGGAGGTATTTTATTATCAGCCCCCTCTACCTTCCTGCGGTGATTCTGGTACACTCTGGGGAAGACAATCTCTGCTCAACTTCCATGCAGTCCTATGGCTCCCTGGGGAATGAGTCATCAACAAGCTTGAGTTTGGAAATGATGTTTGTAAATATTCACAGTTTTATGTTTTAATATTTTATGACTTGTAGGCTTTCCCCTGGGGAGATGTTTAATATTCTTTCACTGTTTTATATTGCAGGATCTTATTCACTTGGTTAATTTTTAATCGAAGAATCATGCTGAGCTATTTCCAGACTATGAGCAGAGGCAACAGTGTACTGCTTTCCCAGGGGAATCCTCATTAATATACTTTCTCTGTGGTCCCAATGGACCACTGGCTTCTACATCCTCCAGTTATACTTAGTCTGTTAAAAGCATGGCAGAAAGTTGGGGAAAAGTAAGCAGAGTCAAGAATTGTTTTGATGTGCTCAGGACAATGGGTATGAATTTGTTTGTATGTTCCCTTGGAATCATTTAACATGGGTATTGAGATGGGCAAAAGTTGTGACATAGGCCATCCAGGGGGAGAAACAAAGAATTTCCACGTGTTTCTGCCATTTTCAATGCTTTATTCACTGGAATCACTCAATATAATTTCACTCCATAGGTTCTTAATCAAGAAAACGACAACAATCCTTAATGCTAGGCACTGCAATAGGCATAATTAGTTCACAGCAAACAATTCTAGATTAATTAATTCTAAGCATTGCAAACACACTTAAACATGATAAGCTAATGACAGACATTCCCTCTGCATGCTAATCTCAAGTGTCAGGTCAAAAGTCTCAAACCTTAGGCTTTAAGTCCAGCAGATGCACACTCACTCAGACTGTGGTGATCAGGTCAGGAACCAAGGCAGGCTTCTCCTGAAGTGGAACTGACTGAGGAGAGGGTCATAGGGAGAAGTTGTGGCTCTTACCAGGGTCAATATTTGAGTTTGAGAGTGGTGAGGAAAATACAGAGGATCAGGCAAATGATGACAAGTGATGGGATGTCAGTCCAGGTCTTCATCAGGCTCTCAGCAAGGGGGCATCCTTGTTGGATGGCTGAATATCTGTTCATTTGCTCTATTATTTAAACTAAATTTTGTGGCTTCTGGTTCCCCTTACAATCCTTATCAGCTACCACCAGATTTCTCAGTGACATCATCTATCCTGGGGTTAAAACATTTGTTCTGGTGGTCCTCACCCTGATCTTTTCACCTTCCCCTCTTATCGGATGAGGACAGCCTGCCAGAAGCTTCACTCTGAGTTTCCCAGGGTTGGGGGAAGTAACTTCTTTATGTCTGAGGGCCACACTGGAGGGCTCCATTAGGTGTGCCTGGTGAGACTGCAGGTTTCAAACTGGAGTTTTTAAAATGGAGTTGCTTAGGATCAACCTAAGGCCATCCTCACAATGCATCTGTCCCTTTGTTTTCACAATCACTTTCTTTCACAAGAAAATTGCTTACTGTAAAATTACAAATTAAATTTCATGGGAGATCTCTGCTAAAACTTCTAACATGCATCCCAGTCTCAACCGTGATTTTTGGTCATTTTGGTTAAGTAGTTCTAAAGATTATTCTGTTGAGGCTTGTTAGTAAAGCCAAGTGAGTCATTTTCCTATAACAGATTGTTGTAACTCAACAAATGATCTTTAGAATAGTCAATATACCTCTCCTGATGGCCAGCTAGTGGCCTTGGTGTTTTCCCTTGTGAGTCAGATTTTGAATCTTCCTACAAAACTGCATGAATATATTGGCTACAAAAGAAGCATGACACATAAAGCCCGAGGAGTACAGTGTATTAGTTAGCTATTACTGTGTAACAAATTATCGTACAGTAGCTTAACACTACTAATGTATTTGTTGTGAGTTCTCTAGGTCAGAATGCAACATGGCATGGCTACATTCTCACTTAGAACCTCACAAGGTGGAAATCAAAATGCTGGATCTAGTCCAAGTTGTTGGTAAAACTCAGTTCCTTGTAGTTGTGGCACTGAGGTCACGGTTTCCTTGCTGGCTGTTTGCCAGGAGTCTCTGTCAGCTCTTAGAGGTTGCCTTTGGTCCTTGAATGTGGTCCTCTCCAACCTCAAAGTCAGCCAATGGGCACTGAGTTATTTTTTTATTTCATGTCTCTTACTTCTTCCCCTACTATCAGCCAGGGAAAATGCTGCTTTTAAAGGGCTGATGTGGTTTGGTCAGCCCCACTTATATTTTTCTGGATCTTAAGGTCAATACTTCAGGAATTTAGATCTTCAAAACTCCATTTGCAATAGCATCTAGATAGTATTTGACTGAATAATTAGAGGACAGGAAACTTGATGATCTATCTTACAATTCTACCAAAAATTGCCTTAAAATGGTAAAAGAATTATTACAATTTGCACGTGCATATATTATTCAATTTTAATTCACTGATAATATGGCTACTATCTTTGGAATAAATACTAGTTGTAGCAATGTATAATGTTACCTGTGTAATATACATACACCAGAAATCAGAGTATAAGGATTGTGAATTTTTATTGAATTTAAAAGTAAATGTCCTCGGGAATTTTGAACAAAATAGCTCATTTCTATAGGCAGGACTATCAGGTTGTCCAGATTGCTCATTCCAATGTTGAAATCTAGGACTTTACCAGGAGTTTCCTGTTAGGCCTGAGGGGCCATTCTTTCCCAAGTCTGTTTCCCCATATAAAGAATTTATTTATGGATCATCATAGCTAATACAAAATTCTTTTCCTGATTGGGCTGCGTATGTTTAAAATCACAAACATTTAACAAAAAGAAGTTCTTTTCCTAACCAATTCCATAGAACCTTCAATAGTATACAGTGCCAAATGAATGGGAACCATTTAGAATAATGTATTTTAAAATCAGTGAGGGAAAATACTTTTACAATGAGTAGAATCATGAGAACTAGGTCAAAGTTCAGCTCATCTTATTGAAACATGGATTTGCATATTGACTTTGGGACAGGAGCAAAAGCTTCAGCAAAGTGCAAAGAGAGGAAACAAAGGAGAGGGAGGAGACAAAGAAAGTGCCTTGGGGACAATGGGTAAGAGGAGCTAAAGGCTGGAATGAGATGAGCTGGCCAAACTGGTCAGAGTGAGGTTGTGCATCTAAATCTGGGTGTACCCTGAGGACTGAGTTTGAAGCAAGAGGATGAGTCAAGCTAAATGAATGCAGAAAAAAGGAGAATACAGATAACAGAGATCAGTTAGTTGTGAACTTCTAATAGCCTCTCTAGCCTTCCTTCCTGGAAAAATATATGTACAAAACCACTTTTCTATACTTATTTAATTCTGGATCACATAGGGATTGGGTTTCCTAAAGTTGTTTAGATGAGCAGCCACCCAAACAGGCTGTAGATTTTGCATACAATCCAGAATTCAAGGATCAGCTCTGAAGCAGTCTGCAGAACTATAATGGAGAGGCAAGCAGGTTCTGAAAATGTCCTCTTTTTTTTCTGACAAAACCTCCTTAGACACTCTGGTCACTCAGAAAGCAGATTCACATTGTAAACTGCATGGTCTAGAAGGAGTGAGTTTTAGGAGGACAGACTTATGGCAGAAAGAATGATGACTTCTAATATCTAGATTGTATTATCAAATAATTTAATAGGTTCCTATAATAAAACTACATTTTATTTTTTCCTTTAAACATTCTTATTCTCCTTACACATTTCTGACACCTTTATGCTACAATTTTAAACCTGCCTATCTGAGAAAATTGTTAAAAGGCTTAACTTTTAAGCTGGAAGTTCACACAAGCTTTATAGTTTATATTCCTCAGTATTTAAATAATTAAGAGGGAGCCTCAAGACATTGTCAAATAAAATAGGTGCCTAATAATTGATGAAATACAAATGAGTTTGAACTAGAAAGAGCCAGCAACAGAGCTTTAGCCTCCCAGGGAAGATGGTCAAGAGAAAACATTTAAAAATTATTGTATAGGTTTTTGCCTAGGAATATCTATAAAAAAGTTACTAAAGTTAGAGTTATAAGATGTTACTTTCTCTTTTCTCCTTTGTCAAATCAGCAGCTTGAGAAACTGCATGAGCTTAGGAGCTCATTGGTTATGAGTATTTATGCTGCCTTCAGAGAGGCCTAAGAATTATCCTCGTTGAGTTCCATCAGAATGGACTGTTTTGGACCGTCGGCATGCTGTGCACTTGGGATCCAGTAGATCATTCATTTTCTGTGACCGATATCACCATCAGTGAATATGGAAAGGAATTTTGGAAAATTTGGGACCATGAAACTTTTATAGCATCTCTGACTGAAGGTTGGTCTGTGTTTCTCTTTAGTTTCTCTTTAGGAATGAGACATTGCTATTACTTATGGATATTCCAGATACTTGGGACTCCCTGTGAGGTTCAGGACTGATATATGCTGACTGGCCCCAGGAGACTAACAAAGGTGTAAGTAGAGGCATTTAGAAAAATCCAAATATTCTAGTGAAAGTAATCATTGAATTAAGTATGAATTAATTGCCATTCAAGGAATGCCCTTGGAATTTATATTTTGTTTCTGGTATTCAAGCTTTCTCTTCTTCTGGTTGTCATGAACTGAAAAGCTTTCCCTGCCATGTCCTCCCACCATAAGGTTCTACCTCATCTTGGGCCCAAAGAAATGGACCCAGGATGCCCAGGAATTTGTCTCACAGTGCTTAGCCACCCAGGTACTAAGAGGCCTCTGAAGACATGATCCTCGGGAGTATAACTACTGCTCAAGCTGATGGCAAACTTTGGAATTATTCCCATGTTTCTGGTTCTGCAATAATGCAGGATGCAGTGGCTAGGAGGTGATGGATACTTCCACTGAGATTCAAAGAAAGTCCTAGGAAGCCAGGCAAAGTGTAGCAGGGTTGGAAGTCCTGCAGGCAGCCCCTGAGATGGCAAAGAATGAAACTGCGAGAAGGAAACCAAAGCTGCAGTCGAGATGCCCTGGATTAAGAAATCCCAGTAACATGGTCACCTGCCTAGGAAAACTACTAGGTGCCACAGTCTGGCTGGGCACAAAATCACGAGTCACTCAAGCAGGAACAAACTTTATTTTTTGAAACTGCCGCCAATGCCCGGTACGCATCTGGGAAGATTACACGCGGCATTCTCCCGGAACCTCAGAGCAAGTTCCTCCCCCGGAATTCCCTCCTACTGCACTTCCCCAACCAATGGGAACTTTCCAGGAGTCCCGTAGCAGACTGAGGTGAACAGCAGGGGTCCAATATCCATATGAATGTAAATCTTTTTTTTTTTTATTTGTTTGTTTATTTATTTACTGGTGGTAATGGGGATTGAATCTAGCATCCTTGTGCATGCTGGGCAAGTGCTGTACCACTACCTACATCCCCACTCCTTTTAAATTTTTTATTTTGAGATAAAGTCTCATTCAGTTTTCCAGGCTGCCCTTGAACCTGTGATCTTCTTGCTTCAGTTTCCTCAGTAGGTGGGCTTGGTAGGAGAAAATACTTTAGAAGCTATTGGTCCAGTTGTACTTGAGGGCAGAACTATTCTTTTTTTTTTTTTTTATTAATTTATTTTTTTTATTGTTGGTCGTTCAAAACCTTACACAGTTCTTAATACATCATATTTCACAGTTTGATTCAAGCGGGTTATGAACTCCCAACTTTACCCCGTATACAGATTGCTGTATCACATCAGTTACCCTTCCATTGATTGACATACTGCCTTTCTAGTGTCTGATGTATTCTGCTGTCAGTCCTATTCTCTACTATCCTCCCTCCCCTCCCCTCCCCTCCCCTTTTCTCTCTCTACCCCTTCTACTGTAAATCATTTCTTCCATTTGTATTATCTTGTCTTACCCCTCCATTACATAGTTCTTGATATATCATATTTCACATTTTGATTCAAGAGGGTTATGCACTCCCATATTGCCCCTTATACAGCTTGCAGAATCACATCAGTTTCACTTCCATTGCTTTACATATTGTCATCCTAGTGTCTGTTGTATTCTGCTGCCTTTCCTATCCTCTACTATCCCCCCTCCCCTCCCCTCCCCTCCCCTCTTCTCTCTTTACCCCCCCTACTGTAATTCATTCCTCCCCCTTGTATTATTTTTCCCTTTCCCCTCACTTCCTCTTGTATGTAATTTTGTATAAACCTGAGGGTCTCCTTCCATTACCATGCTATTTCCCTTCTCTCTCCCTTTCCCTCCCACCTCTCAACCCTGTTTAATGATGGTCTTCTTCTTGTGCTCTTCTTCCCTAGTCTGATCTTAATTACTCTCCTTATATCAAAGAAGACATTTGGCATTTGTTTTTTAGGGCTTGGCTAGCTTCGCTTAGCATAATCTGCTCTAATGCCATCCATTTCCCTCCAAATTCTATGATTTTGTCATTTCTTAATGCAGAGTAATACTCCATTGTGTATAAATGCCACATTTTTTTTATCCATTTGTCTACTGAGGGGCATCTAGGTTGGTTCCACAGTCTTCCTATTGTGAATTGTGCTGCTATGAACATCGATGTAGCAGTGTCCCTGTAGCATGCTCTTTTTAGGTCTTTAGGGAATAGACCCAGAAGGGGGATAGCTGGGTCAAATGGTAGTTCCATTCCCAGCTTTCCAAGAAATCTCCATACTGCTTTCCAAATTGGCTGCACCAATTTGCAGTCCCACCAACAATGTACAAGTGTACCCTTTTCCCCACATCCTCGCCAGCACTTATTGTTGTTTGACTTCGTAATGGCTGCCAATCTTACTGGAGTGAGATGGTATCTTAGGGTGGTTTTGATTTGCATTTCTCTGACTGCTAGAGATGGTGAGCATTTTTTCATGTACTTGTTGATTGATTGTATGTCCTCCTCTGAGAAGTGTCTGTTCAAGTCCTTGGCCCATTTGTTGATGGGATTATTTGTTATCTTATTGTCTAATTTTCTGAGTTCTTTATATACTCTGGATATTAGGGCTCTATCTGAAGTGTGAGGAGTAAAGATTTGTTCCCATGATGTAGGCTCCCTATTTACCTCTCTTATTGTTTCTTTTGCTGAGAAAAAACATTTTAGTTTGAGTAAGTCCCATTTGTTGATTCTAGATGTTAACTCTTGTGCTATGTGTGTCCTATTGAGGAATTTGGAGCCCGACCCCACAGCATGTAGGTCGTGGCCAACTTTCTCTTCTATCAGATGCCATGTCTCTGATTTGATATCAAGCTCCTTGATCCATTTTGAGTTAACTTTTGTGCATGGCGAGAGAAAGGGATTCAATTTCATTTTGTTGCATATGGATTTCCAATTTTCCCAGCACCATTTGTTGAAGATGCTATCCTTCCTCCATTGCATGCTTTTAGCCCCTTTATCAAATATAAGAAAGTTGTAGTTTTGTGGATTGGTTTCTGTGTCCTCTATTCTGTACCATTGGTCCACCCGCCTGTTTTGGTACCAGTACCATGCTGTTTTTGTTACTATGGCTCTGTAGTATAGTTTGAAATCTGGAATCGCTATACCACCTGATTCACACTTCCTGCTTAGTATTGTTTTTGCTATTCTGGGTCTTTTATTCTTCCATATGAATTTCATGATTGCTTTCTCCATTTCTACAAGAAATGCCGTTGGGATTTTGATTGGCATTGCATTAAACCTATATAGAACTTTTGGTAATATTGCCATTTTTATGATGTTAGTTCTGCCTATCCAAGAACAGGGTATATTTTTCCATCTTCTAAGGTCTTCTTCAATTTCTCTCTTTAGGGTTCTGTAGTTTTCATTGTATAAGTCTTTCACCTCTTTTGTTAGGTTGATTCCCAAGTATTTTATTCTTTTTGAGGATATTGTGAACGGGGTGGTTGTCCTCGTGTCCATTTCAGAGGATTTGTCGCTGATATACAGGAATGCCTTTATGAATGTAAATCTTAACATAATTATATCATCTCAACGGCTAGCTGGCATCACCTTTCAACCCAAAATGCCATGCATCATATTACTTGGCTGTGGCTCTTAGCATCTCCCCCTTCTGTTTAAGTAAGCAACAAGCAATGTGGCTAGGGACCATGCCTGTTAGGTTTGTCCAATTCAACATATGGTTCTTACCCGTCATCGGAAAACTGATCTCTAGGCATCAGCCTCCTGTCTTAGGTTGATACCACTGCAACTGGATCATATCCGTCACTGACTACCGGTCCAGCATATAGCCATACTTGTGGATAGGCCTATGCACCAGTGAGGGGGTGAGGTTCTTTGCCTCACCTCTGTTGGCCCCCAAAATTAGACCATCACTAGTAGAAGGGAGGAGGATACAGAAATGCCACAACACCAAGTCAATTGATGGCTCCTTAGGAAAAATTGCATCACTGGTGACACATCAGCAAAGATACGCCAGCATTACAATAATTCGCTGCATCAACAGATAGATCACAGTGTATACAAGTGATACATAGCCCAGGCAAGTTCTGTAAGCAGTTCAAAGCGTAAGAATCTATCAATATGTCCATTTCCTCCCAAAATAAATCGACTCATTGATTGAGCATTACTTGTTGAGTTATTATTCATTGATGTATCAGTATATACAGTTTGTTGTGATAATTATCGAAGAAGTTGTAGTTTGGTTTCATCTTTGTCTTCACCGGCACTGGGATGAAAATAGGAATTCTGACAATGATGTTAAAAAAAAATATGTAACATTTCAACAGGTACTAAGAAAACAATTTTTAGAACAATTTACATTATCCTGAACAGAATTATTAAATATAATGAAAAGGAAAGGTGAAAGTAAATAAACAGATCTGTTAAACTGCTTATTTGTATACATATTAAAACAATCTTCAACAGCTGTTTACCCAATTTAAATTAAACCATTAGAATCACGTGAATAATAAAAAAATTCAGATCCATTTATTCATGAGTGCTCCTCATATATGATATATGGACATACACACATACAGACATACAACACAAAACAGAAGTGTGCACACGTAACATACAACACATAAGACAATAGTAAAGGCCTTGTAGCTTTACCTAGGTGAAATCTCCATTGCAACGTTTTAAAACTCCACAGTCAAAAAATAAAACTGATAAGAAAAACATTAACCTAGGTCTGTATGAGCTCAAAAATAAAATAGAACTTTATGATGTGGGAAAAAGCAATAATAAAATAGATATTGAAAAAAGCATCCTGGTTAATCACTGTAGCAGATATTAGAATAGCCAAGCTGGAGTTCTGGATATCAGCTGTTATGGATTTGAGTCAAATCATCTTCTTTTTGGTTTGTAGAAATTGTTTTGGTAAATCTCTCTGGAATCCAAATCGGCTGCTGTTCTCCCTGCGGAAAAACACAAACAGAGCCCCGACTCCAGATAATCACTGGGTCAGGACCTTTCCATTGTCCTGTTAGAATATCCTTCCAAAGTACCTTAGGCTTATGTACATTTTTTGGATACAAATGTCTTTCCGCAGCACTAAGCCCTGATGAATCCAAATTTAAAAAGTTTAGAGTAAAAAGGGTTATTTTAAGTTTATCTTTGGGGGATATATACCCCTTTCCAATTCCCTCCTTTTGTTTTAATAAGTACATTTTAATAGTTTGATGAGCTCTTTCAACTATGCCTTGTCCCTGTGGATTGTATGAAATTCCTGTTATGTGAGTAATGCCAAATGATGAGCAAAATTGTTTAAAAGAGGTAGAAGCATAACCAGGACCATTATCTGTTTTTAACTATTTTGGAACGCCCACAGTTGCAAAATTTTGTAAGCAATGAGCTATAACATCTTTAGTTTTTTCTCCATCATGAAGGGAGCCCATCAAAAATCGGGAAGAAGTATCAATTGTAACACGCAAATATTTTAATTATCCAAATTCTGGCAAGTGTGTGACGTCCATCTGCCAAATATGGTTAGGTATCAGTCCTCTAGGATTGACTCCAAGATTAACTTCTGGTAAAAATGTCACACAATTTTGACATTTTTTTTTATATGTCTGGCTTGTTCGATAGTTATTTTAAAATGCTTTTGTAAAATATTAGCATCGACATGGAAACTTTTATGAAAATTTATAGCTTCTTCTATTGTGGAGAAAATATGTATGTCATGTGTAGTTTTTTCTGCTAAATCATTGCCCAAACTAAGGGCTCCAGGCAATCCTGTATGTGCCCTAATATGTCCTATAAAGAATGGATCTTTTCTGTCCCAGATTAGACTTTGTGTAGTGGAAAACAAAGAGAAAACAGTGGAAGAAGGGGAAATCCTACCAGCATCTTCAAGGGATACTATAGCATTAACTACATACTGACTATCAGAAAATAAATTAAATACAGAATCTTTAAACATCATAAAAGCTTATAATACTGCATTAAGCTCTACCTTTTGAGCTGATTGTTTGGGTATTAAAAATGTAAAAGTTTGATCAGGGGTAACTACTGCTGCTGTACCATTTGACCCATCAATGAATATATTTGGAGCATTCATGATAGGGGTTTTTCTTGTCATTTTTGGAAAAACTACAGGATGCTTAGACCAAAAAGACAACAAAGGATTAGATGGTAAGTGATTATCAAATGAAACATTAGATTTACACATGATTATTGCCCAAGTATTTAACTCATTAGCTAACTCATCAATTTAATCCATAGTATATGGAGTAATAATTTTATTGGGAGAAATCCCAAACACTCCCTTTGCTGCTTTTATTCCTTTGAGTATTAATTGTCCTACAGCCTCAGGATATCTAGTAAGAATAGTATTAGGAGAATAAGATAAATGTATCCACAATAATGGACCTTCTTGCCAAAATACTCCTGTAGGAAGATTTTTTTGTTGGTAGTTCAATAAATAATAAAGGCAAACTTATATCAATTCTATCCAAATGCATATTTTCCATATATGTTTCAATGATTTTTAATGCCTTTCTTGCTTCAGGCATTAACATGCCGGGTGAATTTGGATCTGATGGATCTTTTAGGATATCAAATAAAGGTCCTAGCTCTCCTGTTGGTATGCCTAGATAAGGCCTTATCCAATTTATGTCTCCCAATAACTTTTGAAAGTCATTAAGTGATTTGAGTTGATCTACTCGTATTTGAATTTTTGGTGGATGGACCATGGTTGAGGATAATAGAACTCCTAAATAATTAATTGGAAGATTTAATTGTACTTTATCTATTACTATCTCTAGATTATAACTTTTTAATAAATTTGTAAGTGTGGCATAACATTCTAGCAATGTGTTTTTATCTTTATGTGCCAATAACACATCATCCATATAGTGAAATATTTGTAGTTCAGGATTTTAATTTCTAAGTGGCTGGATTGCTTTGTTAACATAAATTTGACACATAGTTGGACTATTAGCCATCCCTTGAGGGAGTACTTTCCATTCTTATCTCTGATCAGGACCTTCATGATTCAGTGCAGGGACAGTGAATTCAAAATGTGGACTATCTTCAGGATGAATTGGAATTGAAAAAAACCAAGCTTTAATATCTATAGCTAAAACATACCAGGTTTTTGGTAAAGCAGACAATTGGGGAATCCCTGATTGAGCAGGTTCCATAATAACCATCTCATTATTAATGGCTCTTAAATCTTGCAATAATCTCCATTTACCAGATTTCTTTTTAATGACAAAAATGGGAGTATTATGGGGAGATACGGAAGGTTGTATATGTCTCTCTTCTAATTGTTGTTTGACCAGGTCATGGGCTACTTGTATCTTTTCTTTAGTCAGGGGCCACTGAGGAACCTACACTGGTCTTTCTGATTTCCAAGTAATTTTGATTGTCTCAGTGGCCCTTTCTGAAAACCCAATCCATGTCTATTTATTTATTGATCTATTTGAATTGGTGCTGTTATACCTTGTTCTTGTTCTCTTAATCTTTTTCCTTTCCTAAAGCCTTGTCTAGCCCTAGTAGTGGGCTCGTTAGGACTGATGTTATTTGTTAATGTCAAACCTAATTGATCTAGGACATCTCGTCCCCATAAATTTTCGGGAAGATGATCCAATACATAGAGCTGTATAGTTCCTTCACATCCTTCAGGATCCTTCCAATCTAATACCATTGCACTTCTATGGGGATTAGTTGCCACTCCTAGGCTTCGAAGCGTTTGAGTGGTGTGTTGTAATGGCCAATGTTTTGGCCATTCTTGACGAGATATGATGCTAAGGTCAGCACCTGTGTCCAGCAGCCCATTAAATTCATGTCCTTGAATATTTAGTTTTAGCATGGGGCGAGAATCTAAATTTAAAGACAGCATAGCCCAATCTACACCTGTGGAGCCTAATCCCCTGGTACCTATTTCTACAGTATGACTGGAAAATTTATCATGTAGGCTGGGTACTATTAATAACTGTGCTATTCTATCTCCTGGTGAAATTACTGATATACCTCTTGGAGAACTAGCTATAATTTTTATTTCACCTTCATAATTGGGATCAATTACCCCGGGACTTATCATAAGTCCTTTTAGTATAGAAGAACTGCGTCTCAATTGTGGGAGGCCAACTTTATGGGTGACTGAGTTACACTCTCCAGCTGGGTGCTGAGGCGCTCAGTCACAGAAATGTGTGTCTTGCTACAGCCCCATGGGTGAAGCTATGCTCATCTGTTCCTTTGTAATATAACCCTTTGCCCTGTTTAGGATAGACTCTTCCATGGAAGTGCCTTGTGTGTGTCCCCTTCTCTTACTGTGCCCTTGGGTGTGGCCTACCCAGGTGTCAGTCAACATGCTGACAGTAGACATCATGAAGACAGACTCAGCCCCCTGAAACCTGACCCCTTGCCTCATTTGAATAGCTTCTCCTCAATAAAAGGGGTCAGCGCGTGCTCTCGCTCTCTCTCTTTCTGCAGACCCTTAAGGTCAGAGGAGCCGTCACAGTGACCCCAAAGAAAAAGGTATTTGTGTCTCTTGTGTGGTTATTTCATGCAGCCCAGTTAGCCCAGTTTAACTAGAGTGACCCCTGATCCTTTTAGTCGGGAGAACAGAAACCTGGCAATTATCGCCCAATGTGGGGCGAAAGGTCTTTAAGCCACCAGGACAAAAGCTACAAATTCTGGCTCCAAGGGGACTCAAATTTGAATATTAAAGAAAGTTAATGAAGTTGAAAGTTCTCTCCAGAAGTTAAGCATGCTTAGGATTGCAGAGTGTTCTGGGCAAAATTGTAGAAACTAAGTGAATTAGACAAAAGGAAAACCTGTGACATTAAAATTTTTAATACTGGGGTATAATTGTAGAGACTCTAAATAAATATAGTTATTAACATGATTGATGAGCTATGTTGTTGAGTCCTCTCCATGGAAAGCGTGCTTTTGTGGATTTTTTAAAATTGTTTTTATAAATCTTTATAAAAGATTTTTGAGGGGCTAGGATTGTTGCTCAGCAGTAGAGTGCTTGCCTAGCATGGGCAGAACCTGAGTTCGATCCTCAGCATCACATTAAAAAAAAAAATTGGCCTTTATGTTCTAGAAGTTTGCGCTAGGAGAGTGAGAAAAAGGGAGAGAAAATGTGATGTTTACCTGGAGAGAAATAAGTTTCAATTTTCTATTGTTTTTGTCAATACTCAGAAAGTATGTACAGACCTTTTTACTACATGATTGTCCTATGAATCAGATTGGCTGTAACTCAACCACTGGGGACAAGAGACTTTAGCCTCTGCTGCTTGCTGCTCACTATGGGGAAGCAGCTCACTATGGGGTCCTAGCCCCTGCAGTGCTTTTAACCCCTGAATTACTTGACCTAAATGCCAAACACAGACTAACTTAAGATCTGATGGTAATGCTAGGGGTCACTGCTAAAAAACCTTTGGAGCACCCACGTGCCACAGAAAAAAGTGCAGGATGTACACGAGCTGCAACCGCAGGTCGCAGAAACAGAACAAGCTGCTACCGCAGTAAGATCTTGGCTAGGCGGGGGAAAATGAAGACAAAATCAAAAAATGCAATCAGCTAAGAAAACTTGGGGAACTTTTGCCCCGAAAATGGGCAGCAGACTCCATGTTGTTTGCATCATCATGGTAACCATCGGGTGCCTGGCCAGGAAGAGCAGGCTTCCTGGTCCCACCTCCCACACTTTCGTGGGCTTCTGATTGGTTCTTCCACAGTCACTCAGACAGGACTTCAAGTCCCACCTTCCAGCCACTAACCTATACTACTGTGTTTCAGATTTCTACCGGAGCTATTCAGAGCCTGTATTTTTAAGAATGCCTACCTGTAAATGCTAACAAAAGATATCTTTTTCAGACAAAATTTAATTCCACAGGATTCTATGTTGCAGTCCTAAATTTAAATCAGTTCTGAGTTAAATAACCTGACTTTTCTCTATAGTTGTGTTACTAAATAATGTTCTATTGATGAGAGATATCAAACATGCTTCTTTATATTTTACTTTTAATTTTGGAGGTTATGAGGATGCATTTGCTTGTCACAGGAACAAGGCTGGCAATGTTCCTGTGATGACCAAAAAATCCTTATTCTCATTTCTGACTATAAGAAGTAAATATATATACACAAGAATATTATTTCAGTTACATCAAGTGACGTCACATAAAAGAGTGCACTTCTAGTTAAAAATAAATTAAAATGGATCCAAATATTTTAAGACCACGTGGTTACATAAAGTTAATACAAATACAATTTATGTTCTTATTCTTAATATATATTTTTTAGATATTTAGATAACCTATATTTGTTAATCTATAAAATAATTAGCACATGCCTAATTGATTAGTTAGTATATATTTGCCTAATTGTTTTTCTTCAACAGAAAACCCATAATTTATGTTTTATATTTACATTTCAGATACTCTGCCTTTTCAGTTACAGATATTTGAGATAAATGTGTTTACTATAAATTTGCTTTTAAGTGAAAATACAATCTTCAAGTAGTTTCTAATTCTCAAAGTTACTGTTCAAACTCATAAGATGATAAATAATTATAATTATGTCTACAAAATATCTAAGGATTTTAACTATTTTCATTGATATTTCTTATCAAAGTATAATAATTTGTTTATAGATTCTAAGGTTTTCAGAAATTGTTTCCAAAGTATAATCAAAAAAATTTTATAAAAGAAAAATATGCTTCAACAACAACCAAAAAGCACACATGGATCCTAAAAAGAAGAAAGAAATCATCTTTGGGTAAAACAAGGTCTTTATATTTATCTTCCTAAGTAAAAAATATTTTTATATTGTTATCTAAACAGATGATGTAAAAAGTTAGAACAATTAAAAAGAGATTTATATATACTAAACTGACTATGATTAATTTAAGGATATTTCAGGTTATTTTCCTAATTTAACTATACTAATGTGAGCTAAAATTTTGTCCATATTTTGACATGATAAACACCTATTAAAATGTAAGTTTATTTCTTTAAAGAAAGATCCTTATTGCCTAATAATTCTTACTGTTTAAGATAAAGATTAATTTTGGTAAATAAATTCACATTGTTGGTTAAACATTAAGTATATTGAACTACTAACTTAAATCCCGATTTTAACAATTGTCCTTAGAGACTAAAATTGATTAATTCTAAGACACTGAGATACTAATTTTTACATATTTTGTTCGTTAGATAATTATAAAATTAAAAAAAAACATTTTAATAAGACTAATGTTCTCCAAATTAAAGTTATATATTAATTTTAAATAATAAAGGTTACAAAATTAAAAAAATTCATTGATATTATATAAGTTCTCTAACTAGATCTATTGTCCATAAAAAATACAGTAAGATTTATATTCCTCTCCCTACACAGAAAATAACCTTCATCATATTTCTTAAAGGCAATTAAGAGATACCTATTTAAAGGATAATATTCTAAAATATAGAGATTTTGAGACCTTCTCTCAAAGATTGAGGATTCTTTCTAAATTGTTAGGATGGATTGACTAGTCTATATAAAAAAATTAATAATCAATAAAAGGTAAATCTATTCTTAGTCATTTAAATACTTGTACTATTATCTATAACTTAAACTAATAATACTATAACTTATGCCAAGCCTTTACTCAATTTTATTAAATAAGGAAAAGGGGGAATACAGGATCCCAGAGAGACACTAGATTTTACAAAATACTTTAAAAGTTTTTTTCTTAAATTGTAATATTGAGAGTCTTAATGTTACTGAACATGATTCAGTAAATTAAATCAGATATCAAAGGAGAGTTTGGAGAGTTTAAACCAGTCATCATGATAATGACTGAGAAACCTGGCCCAGGAAGGTCAATTTCCAGCTACAGAGCTTATAGCCATGCAGCTTCACGAGCTTGTCAGGTAAATAAAAATTATGAAAAGACTTGTATGGACCCATTTTCCAGGTCCACCTTTAATGTGTCTTGTCCACCCATTAAACTAAATTAATTGTTCTAACTGTAATGGTCAGTTATACCTATATATTGATTCTATGGTAAACAGACTGTCTGGAAGTATCTTTTGAGAAAAAGACAGCATTGAAATAACGGATTGTTCTGCATCCATATGGATGGCAGCTATGGACCAGATGTGAATAACACCAATTAAGGACCAATTCTGTATGAGGGATCTCCTCTTCATCTGTCTCTCTCAGCTTTTTCACTATATTACTGTTTGTCTATGGCCTGTCTCCTTCCTTCCTGAATGAAGCCCCACCAGCCCAGTGCTGTGAGCTGGGCCCTCCATGGAGAAGAAACCTGAGTTTGCTGATCCTAGGGTAAATGCTAACGTGGAGGCCAGGAGGGCATTATCTATCAAGGAGACAGAGAGCCATCTTGGGGACAATGCCATGCACACTCCACATCACCCTGTTTGGCCCCGGAGAATGGCTGGTTAGCCAGTGACGGGTAAGATTCCTCAAGGGAGGGACAACCTAAGACAGGCACAGTCAGAGAGGGGCCGTCAGGAGAAAATTTGGGGGCCAACAGAGGTGAGGCAAAGAACCTCACCCCCCCACTGGTGCAAAGGCCTAATTGTTCTCCCCTTCTGAGAGAGGTCTCCTGCCCCATGGCTGCTTTGCTCCCCACATCCAGCTCAGATCAGAACCCTAGTGACAGAGACTAGTCAACAGTGACTGCCTGCTCACCACAGCTGAAGACAAATGCAGCTACAGGAATGGGCCATATCTGGATGCTTTCCTCTTTCTTGGTTCTCATTTTTTTCTGTGCTTTTCCTTTTCCTTTCTTTTCTCATCAGGGTTATCCTTTGACAATAAATTTAATAGAAGAAGAGAAAATGTTAGAAAAGCCTTCAGTTGCAACTAACAGCAACGAACATATGGAGTTTCCTCACAGTATGTTTACACTAGGCAGAAGATGATTGGCTTATGGATATTATCTTGCTAATATAGATTGACAGGCACGCCCCACTTAAACCCTGTAACAGTTGTGTACATTCCAAAAAGAAACTGAGCTATGGACATTGACTTGAGGTTTGTCACCAGTCAGTTATCACCAGGTCCCATGACTGAGGTAGCCAAATAGCCGAGCAACAAATTGACCACACAGAAACTTATGCTAGACAGCAGATAAAAAACCCAAGCCAGCCAATTATACTGGACTTTAGTGACTAAGACTACATTTACCTTTATGGATAATTGTTTAAAAAATTATTAAAATAGATTTTTCCAAGGGTATTTGTATTACTGACAGACCTAATTAATTCCTTAAATATGAGAGTGAAGAAAAAAATGATAAATATCCTGTAGCCTATAAAAATACAACTTATTGCCTCATTAATTATTGCCAGCTAATATTTCAGAACTATAATATGCTAAAGTTAATATTCAGGCTTTAAAACAGTTGTATGTCTATTAACCAGACCTAAACAAACTGCTGGTCTCATAATCCCTAAAGTAACTACTTTAAATATTATTCCTTGCTTATTCAATTTCAGCCTTTGTGGCTATGTCTTAAAACTTACAATGTATGGATTTTCTTAATGTTTGACTTAAATTACATTCAACTTCCTTCATGGTCAGATAAGTGCTGATGGAAGGATGAGAACTAAGTAATGATGTTCTAGAAGACAATGTAATAAATAATGTGAGTGAGCCCTTTGCTCTATGGTTTATGGAGAGGCCTAAATGCCATGGCAATAAAAATGTCTGTTACTATGACCCAACACAATGCATCCCAATAAAATTGGGAAAAGATTAAAAATCTTCTGATGAGTGTTTGGCAAGATAATAATAATTCAGATTATTGTGTTGACTGTTATGAAGATAATATGTTTTCTACTAACTCTTTTTGTGTTTCAATAGCAGATTGTGATGACCTTGGACCAAGAGCCAAGTGACTCAAAGAAAATTTCCCAGTTACATTCTTTTTTTTTTTTAATATTAAGAAAGGAGGAATATGTGGGAGGCCAACCTTATGGGTGACTGAGTTACACTCTCCAGCTGGGTGCTGAGGCACTCAGTCACAGAAATGGTGTGTCTTGCTACAGCCCCATGGGTGAAGCTATGCTCATCTGTTCCTTTGTAATATAACCCCTTGCCCTGTTTAGGATAGACTCTTCCATGGAAGTGCCTTGTGTGTGTCCCCTTCTCTTACTGTGCCCTTGGGTGTGGCCTACCCAGGTGTCAGTCAACATGCTGACAGTGGACATCATGAAGACAGACTCAGCCCCCTGAAACCTGACCCCTTGCCTCATTTGAATAGCTTCTCCTCAATAAAAGGGGTCAGCGCGTGCTCTCGCTCTCTCTCTTTCTGCAGACCCTTAAGGTCAGAGGAGCCGTCACAGTGACCCCAAAGAAAAAGGTATTTGTGTCTCTTGTGTGGTTATTTCATGCAGCCCAGTTAGCCCAGTTTAACTAGAGTGACCCCTGATCCTTTTAGTCACGAGAACAGAAACCTGACACCCAATAATAAGCCTACTGTTCCTTGGGGAAGAGGTCCTTTTACTCCTGTGGGAATGATTTGAACTCTCATCTCTGGAGTTAGTACTGCTCTGGCAGAGGCCCAGATGTCCAAACCTGCGCTCCCTCTAGTTTGTCTGATGAGAGATTTAATGAATAATGTGTCCTGGGCACTACATTGATGGTGCTGCTGGGTTCCTCCATTGCCCCCGTATATTTGTGGGTTTGGGCCCTGGAGCATTGGGTCCTCCAGTCCGTTTTTTGGCAATGGAGCCTTATGCCTTTCTCCATGATATCGTGGGTAAACACTTGGTCCTTGTCTATTTTTTGATAATGGAATACCCTCTATGGTGGTTTGAGAATGGCATTCATTAGCCCAATGTCTCCCTCTATGGCATCATGGGCAAATACCCGGTATTCTATTCCTTTGATACCTAGCTTTGTTAAACCCTCCTCTCCTAATGGCCTGGCATCTAAAGCCTGTTATATTTCTGCTAAGACTTGCCCTTGTTCATTAATGTCTCTACATAATATAATATATGTGTTTAAATCTTCATGTCTCCATGGTCTAATGACCTCTCTGCAGCAACGATTTGCTTGGTCATAAGCCAGTTGTTTTATAAATGGCATTGCCTGTTCTGTATCTCCAAATATTCTAGAAGCTATTTGAATAAGCCTATCTACAAATTCAGCGTAAGGTTCATTAGTTCCTTGTATTACCTTAGATAATTGTCCTTGTAAATCTCCATGCCCCTGTAAAGTTTTCCATGCCCTAACCACATCTACAGCAATTTGTGTGTATACACCAGGATCATATTCAGTTTGTTGCAGTTGACCCTCATAAGGTCCCTTTCCTAACAACATTTCTAGATTTCTTTGAGGGTAACCAGCTGCTGCATTTTGCCTAGCTGTCTTTGTGCAAAATTCCTCATTGGCAACCTTCCATAACAAATATTGTCCTCCATTTAGCACAGATCGACACATGGTAGCCCAATCTGCTGGTGTCATGTCCAAGTTGGTAATAGATTCGACCATACTTATGGTGAAGGGTGCTTGCGGACCATAGGATGTAACAGCCTCCTTTAATTGCTTTACTATTTTGAAATCTAAAGCACGGTGAATTCGTTGCCCTCCTGCCTGCTCAAGTACAGGGCATGCTAATCTTTGGGGTCCTGCCTCAAGATTCCGTCCATCAACTATGGGAGTTGAGGGCCGCTCACCTGTAGATGGAGCTGTTGGTTGAATTACGCCCTTTGGTGATAGAACGGTGTTAGTAGCAGCCTTCTGTTGTAATTCCCCGCCTGATGGTTGTTTTTCCTCTAAGTTTTCTTTCTTCAAATTTTCCTCTGTCTGACTAGCTCGAGAGACCTTGTCTTTTGCTTGACCTAACATGTTTTCTACCATAGTCTGGACCTCTAACAATTTACTTAACAGTCTTTCAGTTTGTTTTTGACTAGTCTCTAATCTACTATAAAGGTAATGCAACCCAATAAGATAGCATAAAACAAAACCAAAACAGAATGAAACAAAAACGGAACAAAGAATAGTTGTATCAATTTTCTCTTTCTCAGGGCCAAACAACTTCAAACCTTGAGCCAACCATTTTTCCCAGTTTTCCTGAGAAAATTCTAGGGATAGGCAGCTTGAAACAAAAACAAAATAAATCAAAACAAGAACACATTGTTTTTTGAAATGATCACCCATTCTGTCACCTTCCCTCAGGGGCTAGCAATTTTATTCACCTCCAAGCTTCAGGCATTCCACGTGTGGGCCACCAATTGCCACAGTCTGGCTAGACACAAAATCACGAGCCACTCAAGCAGGAACAAACTTTATTATTTGAAAATGCCACCAATGCCCCATACACCCCCGGGAACAATCCCGATCGACCCACGCAGCATTCTCCCGGCACACCAGAGGAAGTTCCTCCCCCGGAATTCCCTCCTACTGTACTTCCCCAACCAATGGGAACTCTCCAGGAGTCCCGCAGCAGGCCAAGGTGAACAGCAGGAGTCCAATATCCATATGAATGTAAATCTTAACATAATCATATCATCTCAATGGCTAGCTGACATCACCTTTTAACCAAAAATGCCATGCATCATATTACTTGGCCATGGCTCTTAGCAACTAGGTATGAACAGAATCAGACTGAGAGAAAGGCCATTTAGGCTGTGACTGGCAAAGTCATTGGTGCAGGACTTTCCAAGCACTTTTGAACTCAGATCTCAGCAGCATGTGTTCCATATGTTGGACTTGGAGAAAATGTTTGCCCAGTTGAGTTTCAGTGTGGCTTTGGCCCCATGCTTTCTTTCTATGCCCCTAAACCTCCCTTTTGGTATGGGAATGTTTACTATGTACCATTGTATATTGGATATATGTAAATTCCTTTTGATAATTATAGGAGGTCACACCTAAGAGTATGCCTTGAGTCTCAGAAAAGATTTTGGATTAGGACTTTGGGGAAATTCGGAAACTATTAAGGCTGTGGGGACTCTTGGAGATGGACTAAATGCATTTTGCATTATGAGATGGACATGAGCTTTCAGGTGCCAGAAGGAGATTTGTATATGAGGTGTCTTCCCAAAGCTCCTATGTCTATGCAGAAATAGTCAGAGATGAAATGGTTAGGTTATGAGAGCTGTAACTTAATCATTCATCCTAGATTGAATGGACCAACTAGGTGGTAACTCTAGGCAGGTAGGGTGTGGCGAGAGGAGGTGGATCACTGAAGGCATGCCTTGGAAGGGTTTATCTTCCCTGTGACCCCTTCTCCTTTCTTTCTCTTCCTCCTGGCTACCATTAATGGAGCAGTGCTCTTCTGCCACAGCTTCATCCATGGTGTTCATCTCACCCTGAAACATGACCACAGACTGAACCACTGCAACAATGAGCCAAAATAAACTTTTCCTCCTCTAGGTTGTTCTTATCAATTATTTTGGTCATAGCAGTGAAAAACTCCCTGGAACCACCATTCTTATTCTCTGCTCATATGATTTCAACTTTTTAAATTCCATGTATAAGTGATACCATACAATATGTCTTTCTGTGCCTGATTTATTTTATTCAACATCTGTCTTTCAAGTTCCTCCATGTTGTTGAAAATGGTTGGAGGATTCTCTTTTTATGACTGTAGCATTCCATTGTATATATGCTCTGCATTTTTAATCCCTTCATCCACTGATTGACACTTAAGTTAATTGCCTATTGATTATTATGATATACTTAATAACAACTTCATGTGAAATCAGAGATCCCAAGAAAAATTAAACAATAATGATATGCAGTATTTAAATAAAGAGAGGAGTAGTAGATGGGGCAGGGAATTATCAGAAAATTCTTCACCAAGGAGGCAGCACGTAAGCTGAGGCCTAAATGATATGAAGATTCTGCTGTGCAAAAGATCAGGGGAAGAGCATTCATTCAAGGAAAGGGCTCCAGGAATATGGTAAACTAAGTGTGTTTGAGGGACCAGTGGAGTAGGAGAGTCCAAATTAAGCAGACCAGGAGAACACAATAAGGACAGGGAGATATAGTGTCTTACAGATCATAATAAGTACTAGAAATTTATTCTTTTTATATTCAGAAGTTGCTAGCAGGTTTGATCAGGACAGACACAAACTCTGATTTACATTTTAGAAGATGATTTAGACTCTCATGAGAGGAACACAGGGCATTCGAAGAAGTAGGTGCCGCATTGCATGAGACTAAAACACTCAGGGGAACTGGGCCACACAAGAGATAGAAATACCTTTTTCTTTGGGGGTGCTGTGACGGCTCCTCTGACCTTAAGGGTTCACAGAAAGAGAGAGAGAGAGAGAGCCCCCATGTGCTGACTCCTTTTATTGAGGAGAAGCCACTCGAATGAAGCAAGGGGTCAGGTTTCAAGGGGCTGAGTTAGCTTTGTGATGTCTGCTGTCAGCAGGTTGACTGACATCTAGGAAGGCCACACCCAAGGGCTGAGTAAGAGAAGGGGACACACAAAGAGCGTTTCCATGGAACATTCTATCCCAAACAGGGCAAGGGCTAATATCTCAAAGGAACAAGTGAGCGTAGCCTGGGGATGTAGGAAGGCACACCCATGCACAAAGACACATTTTCTCAACCCTAAAGATCAGGGTTACTATCTTTGGTTACCTAAGCAACCAGATCACAGGGTGACCCACAGTGCCACACCCATCAAAAGGGAAGGCAAATGCTGGTCACATGCTAAGTCGGCCTCCCCAAAGTAGGGGCCAGTTAGGAGGCTCCTGCCAGAGTCAGGTTAAGAGATGTTGTGATGAAGAGAGGATGTTTGTAGAGGTGGTGAGAATCAGTCGCGTTTGACATGTATATATTGGAGGTAGGACTTGGCTGATTCAATTGAGGAGTAGGCAGTGAGTGTATAGGGAAGGAAAGAGGACTGCAGACGATTCCTAAGGAATATATGCAGAGCACATATTTCACAGGTGCACAACATGTTGTACACATTTCTGAGGAGTAGAATTTATGTCTATGTTGCCACCAAGAAAACTGCTTGTGAAGGGAAAAAGGAAGAGAAAGATGGTTGGAGCTAGGAAATGGAAAGATGGAGCTCTTTGATCTTTCCCTGGTGGTAGGGAGGCCTAGGAAAGTATGTTTATAACTCTTTTTGTCTTTTTCTTTTCTTAAGGATTGACAAGATTAAAGACTTAAAGATTGTATACACAAAATAAGCTCCCTTAAGAGCTCAGATCTCCTGGGGCTCAGTGTTATACAAGTGTAAATGGCCCCCCAAAAGGTCAGGCAGTTTATCTCTTTAAGAGTGATTTATGTGAGCAGCCCTGCTTGTTTATCTCTTCAGGACTCTGCTGCCAGGAATAGAAAGAAAATCTTGAGACATTTTATTCTTCATTAGGCAGTGGGGAAATGGTTTAAAGACCTTGTCCAAGTTATTAATTAGCCACTTAACTTGGTTCTGTAAGAAAATATAAGGAATTCTTTCTCTTCATCTTATCAGAATGTTTCATAAAAAGCAAATAAATATCTAAAATAAATAATATGGGTAGTGAATGTTACTGAAAATAGCACTTGCCTCCTCCTCACATTTCAGTCTCCAGAAAAATAATTCAAATCTTTGAACATTCATTAATACGTGGCTATACTGTAATCAACCTTTTCATTCACTATGGTAAACTAATTTGTCTCAAGGACATAATATATGGGTGCTAGATGAAATGACTTACCTGACTTAGCCCAGGATATTAGATGGTCTTTAGATTGGTACTAATAATAGGAGTCCTGAGTGAAATTAGCCAGAATGCTGGTCTCCCATACACTGATGTGAACTTAGGATTTTCCCCCTCTTCTCATACTTAATACTCCAAGAACATCAAGTATTTTTAATAATCCTAAACCTGTGAGACTTGTGACAGCTGAGAATTTGAGGTTTGGGAGCGTAAAGAGAGGAATTATCTAAAGTTAGGACAGAATTAGACTCTAAAGAATCTGAAGTCTTATGGGATGAATAAGTTGAAATTTATTTCCAGTGACTAATGTCCCCACCTCCCTTATCTTCAGCCTTCTTCTCCCCAGCACACCAGGGTCTTCCTGTGCACTGATTCCTGGACCTCTCATTTGAGAAGCAAAGGCTATGATTAATGAATTTATGTTTGAATTAGACTGGTTTGGAGTTACTCTCTTGGTGGAGGGAACAGGATAAGGATGGATTCACATGTTTAAGTTTATATAACTCAGCTGAGCTTCAAGAGAAAAATGAATCCTTCAAAGACAGAATTTCAGTTACATGACCCAGTGGTTGGTGGACATGTGTTTGGGGTAAAAAGCATTCACTGTTTCCTCAAGGTCTAATAAATCAAAAACCCTTTGCTTGACCATTACGAATACTAGGTGTGCCATTTCCCTTGCAGAATAAATGACAAGTATAATTACATAGTAAAATATAATTACATATAAAATGATAACAGATATAATTTCTTTTCTCATGGCTATCTTGAAGTCTAAAGAAAATGTGATGAATAGACTTATTAAAAACATACATATGATAAAACTACTATACATTTATTGTAGTAAATCTGGAAAATTCAGAAAAGGCAATATTTTAAGATATCACACTTAAATGTATCCCCCAATTTATTAACAAATATATATGGCTAAAACAAAAGTCATTTTTTATCTTTAGTACTATATTCATTCCCTTTCCTGAAAGGTAGCCATGTTAGTTTCTTTATGCTAATTTCATATATATAAGGTCATATATGGTATATTGTTCTATTATTTTACTCTTCATTTAATGTTCTGATTACTCCAAATGCCAATATCATAAATCTATGTTTTATTCATCTACTTGTCAGGAGGAGAATATTTCCATATTCTGCATAGTTTGGCTTCCTAAGCAAATAATACTAACATGCTATAGACATCTCTAATACCCCAGATCTGTTTGTTCCTCAAATCCAAAGATATGAGACTAGGAGCCATCTGTTTCCATCCAAAGATAATAAACTTACCTCCCCCAACTATAGAGACAGTCTAAGGGCAGTAAATTAGAAACTCTTGTCTTATCTTAAAACGTTAGTTTATTCCTGAGGATAAGAACTTAGGATTCTTCCCCTCTGTTTCCAAGGAGAATTTATTTGTGTCAACAAGCAAAGCTTTCTCTCCCACCCTCAGGACAGAAGCAGAGGACCAGCTGTTTCTTTCCTATATAATCCCTAGATTCATATTTATGGAGTTCTTCCTCTAGAGGTCAGACCCTAGTATATAGAGTGATGTTTATCTTGCTCTTTATCATCCCAGGAAAGGGAAGAACTGAGGCACAAGGAAACCATTATGGTATCTATAAGTAATATTTGATCTGGCACTGCCATAGAAATCGAGTCTATTTTTAAGATAATGTGAATAAGTTTATACACACACACACACACACACACACACACACACACACATGTGTATATAATCCCAGTCGCTTGGCAGGCTGAGGCAGGAGGATTGTGAGTTCAAAGCCAGCCTCAGACACTAAGCAACTCAGTGACACCCTGTCTCTAAATAAAATACAGGGCTGAGGATGTAGCTCAGTGTTGAGTGCCCCAGAGTTCAATCCCTAGTAATACTCCCCCCAAAATGATGATTCATTAAAGGAATTCCTGTAAAACTGATGCCTAGAAGTCAAACTTTCAATTAAATAACAGATGCATTTAAAATTTTAACATATATCTAATGAACCTTCCAAAAGGCAATACTAATTTTTACTTTCATCAACTATGTATATTGCCAATTAAAATTTTTGCTAATCTGACTGATAAAAATCATATCACATTTTAAATATGACTTTGCACATTTCTTATGATGTTTATTCCAAGGTGTTGTGTAAGTTTTGTTGCCAAAATGAGATATTTTCCCTCTTACATTGCTGATTAGCTAGTACTGGCATGTAGGAAAACAAGTCATTTTCATATGTTGATGTTTTATTTGTCCATCTGACAAAAGTTTCTGTTACTTCTCAGAGTTTTAAAAGTTTCACTTATATTATAAAATCCCTGTGATAATCAATAAACAAAATTGAGAATTTCACAAGAGAGTATATGTATAACTAAAAACACACATGCACACACATTATGTACACAAAGGGTGCACATGCTCAACCCACAAAAACCCGCCCAGTATGCTGCAGAGTTGATAGACCTCTTAACAGGTGTGCGGGGTTGTAGTACTGAGGACGCAGCTCCCAGAAACCCTTGACATCTATCCTTCTGAGGACAAGATCTCTGTGGTCTCAGAGCCAGAGCATTATACTAGTAGCTCAGGTTATCCCCAATCCTCTAAGTCACCACCTCTTTGAGTTCTGAGTTTGGCTGTTCAACCATTTCAAATTCCAACAAAGCAAAGCTCTCTTTTACCTTTTGGACAGTCCAACTTCAATGCTCTCATATAACCAGACTGCTCATCACTGGGACGGATTATGTCTGGGGCAAACAGAACATGTGCTGCCCTCCTCTTACCAACCTGCAAATACAAAAACCCCAGCCTAGGGTATGGAAAACCGAGGCCATGAACTGGGTAACCTTTTGGAAGAGAGAAAACTGTCTTTTTTTCCTCACTAGTGAATCTAAAGGAAGAGAAACAAAGCTCAAATTAATCTCATATAGGGCATCCTATTCTCATGCTATTCTTAGATTACTGAGTTTTTTTAGGATCGTGTTTGGGATTTTATCCACTGCCTTTGTAATACCTATTATGTGGATCACATAGGTTTTCTGTTTTTCAATTTGTTCAAAGAATCAAATGAATATATTTCACATTGCTTAATCATTTAACTATATCTCATTCTTATATAAAGTACTATTGGATCATGCTATATCATTCTTGCATATTCTAGTAATCTGCTGATACTTTTGATTCATAATTTCTCAAAAAGACTTTTGTTTTTATAATCTTATATGAGATTTAGAGAAAGGCTATTTGAGGCAGTCTTTGTTTTGGTATTGTACAGTCTTATAGAATAAGTAAGGAATTTTCATATCTATTCTATGCCCTGAAACCATCTAAATAAAACAATTGTTTTAAATCTAAAATTTAAAAATATTTGTAGAACTCACTTGTAAATGGTCTGGGACTGATCCCTTTTTGAAGGGTAGATTTTTTTAAATGGTATTTTTTAGTCCTTTTTCTATAGCAATTTGTCTATCTGGTTTTACATCTCTGATATTATTTTGGTAATATGTGTATCCTAATAGTACTTTTCTCTGAAAATTTTAAATTATTGGTAAAAGTTTGAATAGAATTACTCTATAATTTCTGTGTGTGTGTGTGTGTGTGTCTGTGTGTGTATTGCTGGGGATTGAACCCAGGGCCTTGTGCATGGCAGGCAAGCACTCTACCAACTGAGCTATATCCCCAGCCCTACCGTGTAGTTTCTTAAGTATTATCTTTATATTTGGTTATTTTAAAATCCTTATTTCTGTTATCTTCTTACTCTGTCGTCAAAATTTCCAGAGACTTCTGTGGTTCTTTAGTCTCCTTATTTGTTTGTTTATTTGTTTGTTTTTCACTGCTGGGGATTGAACCTAGAACCTGTGTGTGCTAGGCAAGTGCTCTATCACTGAGCTCCTCCTCTAGTTCTTTACTAGCTTTGAAAGCACTAACTTTATCTTACTTTGGAGGCTTTGGGAGGGTTATTTTATATTTCATTTATTTTTATTTTTTAAATTCCTTTCTTCATATTTTTTTTATTTTGTTACTATTTATCATCATGAGTTGAAAGCCTACTGAATTTATTTTATCTTGCTTTGTAATAAAAGCATTTAAGTGTATGCAATTTTGCTGAGTATTACTTTGGGCCACACACCACAGATGAGAAATGCAGCACTCTGATTTTATCAGTAGTTTTAGATAAGTTTTCTGTTTTACCCAAGATTTAGAAAAATTATTTTTAAATTCTTGAAGTACCTTTATTTTACCCTCACTTCTGTTTTTAATAGATAAATTTACTGGTGTTATTTAAATATTACAAATAGGTCTTTAAGCACCATTTAACATCTCATTGAATGGACACTAGCTGGGCAGTACCCAGATGTTATTTCTCTGCCTGCTGAATTGCTTTTTGATCAGTGACAGATATCACCTAAACCTTTCTAATGTCCTTGTCTTTTAATTGTCGGGTCTTACTAAACTGAAATAGCTGAATTGAATACAAGTTCCAATTGCTCTCATTCAAAAATTAACTCACCTTTTGGGGCTTGGAACACTGCACAAAGAGTGTTCAGGCCTTATCCAAACTTTGTGGGGTGTATTTTTCAGTGAAGCAGTTTTTGGATTTGGAGAGATACATCCTCCTTACAATGATGATGTTTTTGGGGAAGTGACTGAACCTGGACCTATCTGATCCCACAGTGGAAAACCGGCAGCAATCTTGAGGATATTTTGATGTGAAGACAGTAACTATATATACTGTTTCTTTCTATGTCTTCACCATTTGTCAACTCAGGTCGTATTCTTCTTTCCAAAGGAATGAAGTTCTACATTGACGTTATCAGTTTTCTCCTCAGCTCTATATAGTAAAATCCCTTCAGTCTAACAAAACTCTATGCTGTGAGATAGAAGAATAAAAATAATAAAACCATAAGCAAAATAAAACAGAACAAAAAGTGCTACCAAAGGTTGTCATTCTCCCATATTTGAGGCCAGGAAGATTTAGGCATCAGCCTGGCTCTGCTAAAAGTCCTCAGAGGACAGGAAGAACAGCAGCACTAATTCAGGGACCAAGGATCTCACAGACCAGATTCTCTAGAATATTCTGCTCCTACTCTGCTTCTCCTCCTGGATTCTTTGCTCAGGTCCCCAGGGTTTTCTTGAATTCATCTCTCTCCTTCAGTTCTGGCCAGACTCTCACCTGCCCATTCCCTCCAAACTTAAGAACAATTTTGGTAGAAAATAGTCGGCAGTGGATTAGAAGTGGGGCCCAATGAATCCTGAGTGCCCAGAGACCACTTCATTCCACCATCTTCCCCTCTCAGACATTTTTACCAGTTTTATGAGCATGAAATGGCATTTTGTTGTGTTAGTCTGAATTTTTCTTATTATTAGTAAAGTTGAATCTTTTATATATTCATTCAAACTTTCTTTAGGAACTTGCTAGTTTATATCCCCGTTTGCCTATTGCATTACCTTTTTCTTATTAATATGTAGTTGTTTAACATATTAATTTATTGTATTAATATAATGCATATATTCTGGGCATGAATCCTTTGATATTAGGTTCATTACAACTCTGTTGTAATGTGTCTTCATTTTGTGGTATCTTTTGTTGCGTGAAAGATTTTAATGTTAATCTAAGTAGTTTATTTAT
The DNA here is from genome assembly GCF_052094955.1 of Ictidomys tridecemlineatus. Classification (NCBI taxonomy): domain Eukaryota; kingdom Metazoa; phylum Chordata; class Mammalia; order Rodentia; family Sciuridae; genus Ictidomys; species Ictidomys tridecemlineatus. Next base: position 192,302,107 of record NC_135478.1, on the reverse strand, counting down.
TATTTTCTTTTTTAAAGAAGGAAATAAAATTGACTGAGGATGTCCTATCTTCTACACTACTCCAATTCCTAAGAAAATGTTGGAAGGGGGAAATTGATGATTCATTTCCCTGACTATGATAATAAATAATAGGTGATGTTAATAAGGAAAAGCCCAAGCTGTCTTAACATTTTTATACTAGAGCTGTAAAAAGCTGCTTAAATGTCAATTTGTGCTAAATGACAGGCTTTTAAAAGAGGCCTACAAAATTAACTGTCAAGGTTATAAATTCTAAGAAAAAACCCAAACCTTAGGTCACATGAATGTCTGCCAGGACTGGGTAATTTTCACTTTAACCACTTTTTAGTTGGCAGGAGTAATCTGTAAATGTTGAAACCTTATTATTTACAGGACAGGGTGGCTGAGTCATCCTGATATTTAAAGGAAAGAATTTAAGTATGTTATGGATCATCTTTATGCTTTAATATTAACAGGAAGACAGGTACAGGAGGACAGTTAAAAACAATGGTTCTAAAACTCACTGCTACTCCACATTCCAGCTACTTTGAAAGGTGGGTTTTTGGCCCATTGGTAACCTCTATCACGTGCAAACTCACTAATATCATAAGGATACCAAGTATAAATCATAAAGTCATAAATAATAAAGTTGTCAACATTATGCATTTCAAAAACGCAAGTGACTCTTCTCACATAAAATATTTTGAGGCTTATACATATCATGGACCCTCATCCTCACCCCAACTTGTATATTTAACTTTTGATGGGAGCATGCATGTGTTTCTGACTTATTTATTGTGAGAACTTTCTTATTATATTTTAAAATATTTTAAAGTAGTGGCTTTATGCTATTATTAGCATTCATTATATTTATATCAATGAATGACATAGGAAAAAGACTCCAAATAATCAACTTCTAAAGTAATAATTTAAGCAATTTATTTCTCTCTTCTTTTAAAAGTAATCCTCTGCAAACTCCTTCCCTCTTTCTAAGTCCTCAAGGAAAGCTTAGCCCTATATCATGGGATCAACCCCTGTCACAGGGAGTCTCTTATTGCCTGAACTGATGATAGGTTAGCCAGCAGGCCAGATCACCTAGGGATGCTCAGCTACATTCTGCTTTGTTTCTGGATGCTGATCTGGCACTCAATTCTGTTTGACTTTGCCCCGTTCAATCTTCTAACTTCTAAATGAAACCCAGGCCTTTGACTCTATGATAGCCTTGACTTGTGGCTCAGACCCTGAGCCCTGCCATGGGGCCTTGTTTGTTTTCTAGGTAATTCTTGTTTGCTCAGCCTTGTCACATGCCCCGTGTCAATTCTTAAGCCTGTTTAAGATAATGATAGGCAGCAACTTTAAACAATTATAAAGATATTCTTTCTTGATAATAATTTGCCATTCCAGTGTTCCTTGTTTCCATATGTGGATTGTTCCCAAGTCCTTCAATACAAGGAACCCTTGTCTGGGGACCTCAACTGTGAAATTAAAGTTGTCACATTCTCCCTCAGAGGGAGGGAAGCCCAGAATCTCCCAATATCAAGCTCAAACTACCCTTTTAGAGGGGAAAAGACAGCATGTTTTCCTCTGAGGGACCAGCCTGGGTGGAATGGGGATGGGCCACCCTTAGCAGGCTCCCTAAATGACACTGAATATAGTAAGGTTGTTGTCATTGTTGGTGCTATTATGTTATCATTGTTAGGTTTTTTAGTTCACAAGTAAACAACTTGCCTTTCCTCTTCATAATGTACCTGAGCATCCAGGGTAAGAACAGACAATATGTATTACATTATTTGCTGGCTTTACATATAATTCCTTTATTGATCCTCAACCATTCTACGATACAGGAACTATTGTTATCACCACCTCAGTTTTACAGATAAAGATACTGAAGTCCAGAGTAATTGCCCTGGTCCCACAAATGGCAGTGTGGATGCAATTCAGAAGCTCCTCTCAGAAGAGTCCAGAGGCCATGATCTTACTCCCAGGGCTCTGCCTTGAGGCTACCCCCTACTACAAACTGCATTCAGAACAATTTTACCCTTGCAGCTAAATCTGGGGCCAATCCAGACTCTTTTCTTCTCAAAATGGGAATTCTCTCTTTCGAGCATACCTGGACTCTCTCAGTTCCTCTTCTTCTTCCTTTGGTTATTTGGATGGGTTTTTGAACTCTATACATCTGAATTGGATTTATTCACAAAAAAAAATTCTCCAAGAAGTTCCTTAGCTCCTATGTAAATCAAAGGATGAGAATATGTATGCACTTGCCAAGCAATTCTAAGTTCTAGGTAGTCTAAACATGAGTTGTACTGCATATGTGAATTATGATCCTGAAAGGTAGCCCTTTCCATCACATACTTTCCAGAGCATGGATTTCCTCCCACTTACTAGGTCTTCAATGAAGGATCAGGTGAACAGTAAGTAAGGCAGGGATTGCATTTTTATGGTGTGAATATGGATTGGGTTTACTAAAAATATGAGTAGCCACCTTTATATTTGAATCTACTTGTCTATCAATTTTGTTGTTGTTGTTGTTTGTTTGTTTCCCTGCAGAACTGATTTTCGGACACAAGCACAAGTATGATTATACTAATTATTTGCAGATAGCCTCTATTCTGTTTAGTTGGTGCTGAACTGGTCGTGAAATATTTCAGATATTACTTCTGTATGTTGTATATGTGTATATACACAAAACCAAAAGTCTGTATCTAGAATCACATCTGTCTTCATTAAAATAACAAGTTCATCGACTCAGTCATATGATTTTTGATTTGTGTGTTCTGAACTATACAAAGAAAAACAGACCATCAAGGGCAACACTTGAAAACCAGAGAAACTCTGTGGTTTCCCACAAAGAATTCAGAGCTAATGTAATAATGATAGGCCACAACTTTAATCTTTACAAAGAAATTCTTTTCTGATAATACTTTGTTCTTTTTAATTTAAAAAGTTGATGTATTGATAGGATTGGCAAAGAGGTGTTGGCCATTCCAGTGTCCCCTGTCTCTTCAGACATTCTCATTACCCCGTGGAGAAGGCAGAGATAATAAGAAATGAAATCCTTAACCCAGAGCCACCAAGTCCCTTGTTCCGTGTTCCTTCAGGTGCCCTCTGCTGTCTCTTGACAATTTTCACCCGAGATCCAAGTTTAAAAAAGAAAAACTAGACATCTGGTTAAAAGATCTCAATAATTTTTATTCTAAGTTTTGTGTCTCTTTACTGACCCCAGAATTTTAACTGTGGCTAACACTGTGAATGTAAATCAATATGAGACTTTGAGACTTTCTCTTTCTGATGACAGCTTCCTGGTGTTCCAGCTCTTCTCACAGGCTTCCTCTTCTCTAGGTTTCCTCCTCTCTAACATTCCTGGAATTCCCATTCTGTGGACAGTCTCTTGCTAGCTAAATGTGCTCCCAAATGCCCCTGGGCCATTTTCTCTTCTGGAATTCTTGTTCCATTTTTTTTCCCAGAGAGAGGACAGTAATATTTTCTCTCTCTTTCTCTCTCTTTTTTTTTCCACATTACTTTTCATTGTAATTCTCATTTGCTGTTTTCCTTATAGGTTTACATCAAATTAGCATATAATGATTAAATTTGCTTATTTAATATTTTCTTTGTCAGTGTACCATGCCTTAATTTTTGCAACTTGTCATTTGCCATGGATTGGTTTTGACAGATAAACAAAAATGTTAGTTTGTTCCAGGTACAACTTTGAAAAGTACATTGAAGAAAATATAAGGTTTTGATATAAAGTATTTCTTCTGTTTCTTCACATAAACCTCCTAATCTGGTAATGGAACTAACTGATTTTCTGCTTAAAACAGATTTCAGAGCACCTTGAACACATTGAATCCTTAACTGAAGATTTTCATCTTGATAAATCTTACAATTTAATGCAGTTCTGTGCCCATTCATCCATTGTATTTTTAAGTCACTATTATAATGTTTAAATCACTATCAAAACCATTATCAAAATGTACAAAAAAAGGCATTTTGCTCCTTTTCATTTTAGGAAATGGAAAATGAGCAGTGCCAATCACATACCTGGGTGGGAAAATGATGGCTTAGAGAAGCCTAACTCTGCTCCTTGGTCAGAGGGATCCTGTCACTGAAAAGGATGAAAAAGCCTTACCTCATCCCAAAGGAGATGAGATTCTCATTCTTAGACTTTTCACTTCTAAACATAATTTTAATAAGCTTAATAATAAATTTAATGACAGAATCTTTTTTATTTATATATGACAACAGAATGCATTACAATTCTTATTACAAATGAGCACAATTTTTCATATCTCTGATTGTATTCACAGTATATTCACATCAATTCGTGTCTTCATACCTGTACTTTGGATAATAATGATCATCACATTCCACCATCATTTCCAACACCATGCCCCCTCCCTTCCCCTCCAACCTCTCTCCCCTATCTAGAGTTCGTTAATGACAGATTTTAATCACATTGTAGATACCTTTAAAATCACAGAGCTGTGTTTACAAGGTGTATTTACTCATTCACCTTGCATTATTAAAAAATATTAAAAAATATTTTAAAAATTATTAAAAATATCCTTGAAAACTCTGGATCATACAAGAGAAGGACAGAATGATACTTCCTTACCCTTAAGGTACTATTTTTACTTTGGCAGAAGGCTGCATTGAGCTTATTTACACCCCTAAAATAAATATACAAACACATACCAAATCATCATATCAACAACCTTTACTAAGCACCGACCAACTGTTAGATAACACAGTGAAAATTTGGATCATTATTTTTGCCACCTTCTATCTTCATGATAATATCAAAAGTTTATTGAGTGCCAAGGGCTTGTCAAATGTCATTTCTAATGGGTTAAATTGTGTCCTTTCAGAAAAGATATGTTGAAGTCCTAAGTCCCAGTGCCTTAAAGTGTGACTTCATTTGTAAACAGGACAGTTGCAGTTATAATTAAGTAAGCTACACTCAGGTCATACTGAAGTAGGGTGAGCACTGAATCCAGTATGAGCCATGTCTTTATAAGAGAGGAGTGACACACACAAGGAGAAGATGGTCCTCTGAGAACAGAAGCCAGGATTTGAATAATGCATCTGGAAGCCAAGGAACACCCCCACAAATTATCTCTCTATATAAGAGAGAGAGAGAGAGAGAGAGAGAGAGAGAGAGAGAGAGAGTCAAATGCATTCTGCTGTCACACATACCTAATTAAAATTGATTAATTTTTTAATAATTTTAATAATTTAAAATATTAATTAATTAATATTTTTAAAGAGTGACATGGAAGCAATATATATATATATATACACACAAAAATATATAGATATTACTAAATATAGTATATACCTTTTATCAGGAACTGATTTTTTTTTCCATTATGTTAATAATGTACCTGATTACAGAAGGGAAAATTCAAAGACTCTATTTTCAAAATTGTTGTGTGACTGTGTCCTCCCTCCTCTTCTCCAGTCCATCTAGGAAGGTGGAATACACCCATGGTACCACATATCTGAGGCAGAGCACTGCCTTCAGAGCTAAGGTCATGCTGCTTGTGGTAACTTTTGAGGATTTTTATGATCTGGCCCTTGCCACCCACCTGTCTTATTTCCTTCCATCTCCATTGGCCTTACATTGTGATTATACTGTCAGTGTCAGTTCTTGTTCTATTTCCTTTGCCTGAATGTCATTTCTCCTCTTAACATAACTAGAAAATTGTCTACAATCAAAACATGACTCTGCATTCTCTGTATTGCCTTCTTCAACCTCCTCCTATCCATCTTTACTTCCACCCCAAGAGGCCTATGATATGCTCCTGTACTCAAATTTCCATTAAGCACTGCTTTTGCTGTAGGTGTATGTGGGATCATTTTTTCTTCCCTTCCTACCCAAAGTTTGATTTATGATCAGAGAGAGCCCTGTGGGCAGTAAGATGGGGATAGAATCTAATGTCACCGTGCTTTCTTACTCAACTTAATGTATAATTGAAAAATAATGGTTGCAATGAGACTACAGAGATTTGGTTTTGTCCATGAGTAATTCAAATGTGAATTCAAATCTCAAAAGTCAAGAGATGAAAGTGATATGGAACCAGAGAAATGAAAAGTTGTTTTGCAATTGTGTACAATGAGTCAAAATGCATTCTGCTGTCATACATAATTAAAATTAATTAATTAATTAATATTTTAAAAGAGTGACATGGAAGCAGTATGAAAATTAAGTTCTGGTAGAGAAGACAAATGCCACTGTGACTTGCAGATAAGTAATGACTGGCTGAGTTGAGCTGCTCTCTGGAACGCCAGACTTTGTCAATTTCTCAGGGTCTCCTGATGGGCAAATGTGGCTATTATGGGGATATTAGGACCTAAATGTTTAAATGTTCCCCAAAATTCATGTGTTGAAAACCTAACCACTGGTCGTATACCATTTTGAGATGGGGCTTTCAGGAGTTCATGAGGTCATGAGGTTGGAACCCTTATGAATGGGATTAGTCTAAAAGAGTATGCTGAGTACTTCCTGCCCCCTCTACCAGTTGAGGACATGGTGAGAAGGCCTCATCTTTGCAAAAGGCAGTGAGCCCTCACCAGACACCAGATCTACCTGTGCTGTGATCTTGGATTTTCCAGCCTCCAAAACTGTGAAAAGTAATTTTCTTATTGTTTATAAGGACGCAGTATACGGTTTTTGTTATAACAGCCTGAACACACCGAGACAGTGGGCATCATAAGAAGCAATTATACTCTGCCCCTTTCTGCATACTCTCCAGTATTAGATCTCTCCCAGTGTGATTCCATCCATCTGATGTTTTTAAAGACATTCAGTTCCCTTCCAGTCATTTTAAAGCATTTAAAGCCTTAACCATTGGACATTTAAAAAAGTCTTCCCTTTAAAAATATAAGAAGCAGACTTTTTCTGATGTGTTTAAAAACGATAATGCTTAAGAATGACTGTTGAAGGAAAATTCCTCAGTAAGAATAATGATACAGAATAAGTTCTCCTTGAGGCATTGGCTTTCATTGATCTTTGGAAAAATAAACCTCAAACAATTAAAGTCAATCTTCACTTGTTTAGTGCACTAGTAAAAATATGCCAGCCAGATTGAAAGAATTAAATATCATCTGCATATCTGGGCAGCAGGTTTGAGGAAGATTATCTATGAACTGATTGTTGCATTCATTAGAAGGTATGTCTGAATGAATCTATGTATAAAGTATTCTTCAAAAAACCCCCAGAGAGAGTAAGGATTTTTCTAAATTCCTAATATAATTACTTGTAGTAGAACCGGCATTTTTCATTTCTGTACTTATGTTAATCCCTAATGAAAATCACAGAAAATACAATAGTGGTAGGCAATGCTGAGCTTCTAAAATTCACCAGCATACCAGTTACCATTGTTAGGTTACAACTGTGTGTTCTATATTTGACAAAGTGATATCAATACTCAGAACAACTGGTTCTTTAGAGGAAACAAACACAAAGATTAAGTAAAGCATTAATTCAGTTCCAGATTTTCTGAATCCCAGCTGGTAACTACCACCCACCAAGTCAACTCCAAGAATAAAGAAATATAGGTCACACCCCTTACCAAATGGTCATTGTGGTAGGTAAGCAGTCATATTAATGGGAGATAAAACCACTAATATATTTCTCAAGGTATTCTGGAAAGAGAGCTTTTAAAAGCACCAATGTTTATAAACCATTTATTAACATTTATGAATTATAATTTAGTGATATGAAAATAGACCAAGTTTTAGGTTCAACTTGACTAGAAATAATAGTAATGCTATTTTCTTTTGTTAGTGCTATAACAGGGAAGAAATATATTTGTATACTGCACAATTTCCCCATTCTAAAGAACAGACATATACAATGCATGAATTTCTCCTCTCCAGACTATGTCAAACTTAAATATTCAGTATATGGAATAATATTATTTTGGACCTGGAAGTCTTATGAGATATTCTTAAATAGAAAAATGGAGATGGATAGTCTTGGTCAAGAGCACTGTTACATCCTCTATTAAAAAGCTCCTTTGGGTTATTGAATTATACAACTAACATATGAGAAAGTTCTTATTGAGTAGTTAAAAATAAAAAAAGAGATTAAGTGAAACTTTTTATGAATATGTTCCCTCAATTATTATGAATGCAGCCCCTCATCTATACATATTATTGAATATTTGCTTTAGACTGTCCTCTCTCTCCCCTTTATTTGTGCTTTTTTTATTAGAGCTTTACTGTTAGTAGTTGGGTTCTTAATGGTTAATTTGAAGTGTCAACTTGATTGAATTAAGAGATGTGTGTGTGTGGGGGGGGGATTAAGAAGCTTCTGTGTGTGTCAATAAGGGTGTGCCTAGGATGCTTGTTTGTGGGACAGTGAATTGAAGTGGAGACCCTCACTTAGCATGGGCAGCACTGTTCTAATATGCTGAAGGCTTGGATTGGAATAAAAGTTGGAAGAATAAGGAAACTGAAGCACATGCAAGTTTCATTCTTCTTGAATGGGTTCTTCATTGCTGCTGTGATCACCTGAGGATATCAGACTCTTTCTCTCTGTCACTCTTCTCAAGCAGACCAATGATTCTCCAGGAATTTCCAGAAGCCTTCAGTCTCAGACTGGGGTAGTATGGTGTATCCCTCTAGTTCTGAGGCATCAGCATCTTGAACTGCACAGCTACTGGTTCCTCCAGCTCTATGGCTTGCAGACCACTATTGTGGTTGTGGAAGCCAATCTAATAAATCCCCCTTTTATAATCATACTTCCTCTTGATTCTGTTCTTCTAGAGAACCCTGACTAAGAGAGGTTCATTCCAACAAACTCACACTCACATAGAATCTGATTCCAGTTTATGAGCCCCTGTTTTTTTCTCCCCTTTTTCTCCCCTGTCATCGCTCCCCCTCCCTTTCTTCTTCTCGATGCTATTAGACTTTCTTTTGCTCATCTATTGATTCATATTTGATTGATTCTTTCTAGCTATGCATAAAGGTGAAGTTCCCTTTCATATATTTGTATATGCACATAACACGATTTTTTTAAGAATCCATTCTGCATAGCCTCTCCTTACCCATCCCTCCCTTCTGCCTCTTGATTTCCTTCTACATCACTGATCTTCTCTTTATCTTTATCCTTTCCTATTCCTATTCTCCCCACTTATTATTGTTATATCTTTTTGTTGGGTTTCCCCTTTACTAGTGTCCTTCTTTGTCTCTTCTAATTAACTTTTGCTTGAATTCTACTTTGTTAGTTATAAGAATAACTACTCTTGCTTGTTTTTGTGGTCCACATGCATGGAATATTTTTTCCCATCCTTTTGCCTTCTATCTATGGATATCTTTGCCTATAAGCACATAGTCAAATCTTGTTTTGTTTTGTTTTGTTTTCTCATTTTGCTAATCTGTGTCTTTTAATTGGGCTGTTGAGGCCATTAACATTCTATGTTAGTAGGAATATGTATTTTTGGTTTCCTGACATTTGGGGTTTTTTTCTTTTCTTTATTTTTTTCTGTATTTTATCCTGTTATTTAGTGGATTATTCTTCCATTGAACTTCCTCTGCCTGTGGACTTTAGGAATTGTTTTTCAGTTGCTCTTTGTGCAGTTTACCTTTAAGTATTTTTGTGGTGCTGGTTTGGTGCTCATTAATTCTTTTCCTTTATTCTTGTAATGGAAAGTTTTTATTTTGCCCTCAAATTTGAAACTGAGCTTTTTTAGGTAAAATAACCTTAGTTGGCAGTTGTTTAACCTTTATGGCTTAGAATATCTCATTTCAGGACCTTCATGGTTTTAGGGTCTGAACTGAGAAATCAGAAGTTAAACTTATTGGTTTTCCTCTAAATGTGATTGATTTTTTTTTCTTGTACCATTTACTATTCTTTCCTTGTTTTCTATGTTAAGCATTTGATTATAGTATGTCTCAGTGAGCTTGTTTTTTGACTGGGTCTATTTGTGGTCCTGTAAGTATCCTATATGAGGATGTCTATCTCGTTCCTGACATAAGAGAAGTTTGCTGAAACTATTTTCTTGAAAATATTCTTTATGCCTTTAGTTTGTATCTTGATGTTCTCTTGTATACCAATGATTCTCAGGTTTGATCTTTTAATTTTCTCCCAGAGTTCTTATATATTCTGATCATGTTCTATAACTCCTCCCCGCCTCTTATTTAATTCTGTATACTCACAATCATATACCCTGTCTTCAAAGGCTGAAGTTCTATCTTCAAGGGCTGAAGTTTTATTTTCTATGCATTCTAATCTATTCATGATGCTTTGAAGTTTGAATTTCAAACTTGATTATTTTTTTTATTTCATTTTTTTAGGAGTTCAGCTTGGTTTTTTTTTTTCACTGTTTCTGTTTCTTTATTAAAGTCTCTTTTTTGTCTTGTATTTACTCTCTTAATTTCTTCCTTGGATCTTCTTTTAGTTTATTGAACATTTTTATTTTTTTTTTTTTTTTTAAAGAGAGAGTGAGAGACAGAGGGGGACAGAGAGAGAGAGAATTTTAACATTTATTTATTTTTTCTTAGTTCTTGGCGGACACAACATCTTTGTTGGTATGTGGTGCTGCTGAGGATCGAACCCGGGCCGCACGCATGCTAGGCAAGCGCGCTACCGCTTGAGCCACATCCCCAGCCCCCAATTTTTTTCTTATTCCCATCAGTGAGAACTAATAATTAAAGACCTGAGTTTATAGGTATAAATGAGATTCTAAAATTTGTAATAGAGCGAGATGGTAGAAAAGAATCAAAGATGGAACCCAGAATGATGATACTTTTTGAAGGAGGAAGTGATATCTCTTCAGCAACAAAAGATAAGAAAGGATGGAGAGTGCCTGGTGCAATGGTGCATGCCTGTAATCCCAGCAGCTCAGAAGGCTGAGACAGAGGATCCTGAGTTCAAAGTCAGCCTCACATCAGTAAGGAGCTAAGCAACTCAGACTCTGTCTCTAAAAAAAAAAAAAGTACAAAATAGGGCTGGGGATGAGAATTAGTGGTTGAGTGTGCCCCTGAGTTCAATCCTCAGTACATGCCCTTTGCCTCCCCTCAAATAAAGAAAGGATGGAAGTAAATACAAAGGTAGTGTAAATAGAATGTAAAATGAAGTAATATACAATAGTTGGCTCCATGTTCTCAGGAAAATAGGGGAAGATTTTAAGAGATCCATGTGAAAAAGGGAGGTACAAGGGTTAGTTCTGATATGAACAGTGACTATAGGTCAGGAGTGTGATAGAGAAAGACATCCGCAGTGTCCTTTAGTCACCAACTTTTGTAGTCATGATGGAGAGATTTCAGACGGTCACTTAGAATAGGAGGCATGAGCTTATTAGAAGGTATAGGGAAAGGGAAAAGGGGAACATCTCCAGGGAACTCTAATAGAACACCTCTCTGCCCTCCTCTTTTATTGGAAGTCCCATGGAAATTTCTAGAGTCCTGCCCAGGTCCCCCTTTTGACTTTTGACTCACAGCAGAATTGCATCAGACATAACCCATGAAGGAGATGTTGTAATTACATGCTAAAAATCTAAGGCAACTCTTTGTCACTTTGGCCCACATTGTCCAGTTTGAATTGGAATTTGTTCTTATAGATTTTATGGTTAGGGCATTTTGCTTCTAAGTATTACATCTTTCTAAGTTCTTGAATCTGGTCTGTGTAAAAGTCACAAAAGTCTACCCTTCAGGGTAACTTGTGCTGTTCTTATTAGTGGGAGGAGCTTTTCAGGCCCATATTTCTCCTGCAGATAACAGATTGTTTGCTGGAGAATATTACATATCCTTTTGAATTAAGACGGGTATGGCTGCAGGTAAATTCCTTTTTTAAAGGAAGCTGTTTATAGAATTATCCCCTTAACTTTATATTGCCACTGCTCACATCTGTTACCTGTCAAGAGGAGTCAATAGAAGAATATTTTAAAAAATAAAAAATAAATTTAAAAAAAGGTAGGGAGAAGAAAGGACATTTTAATAGTTTCAGAAATTTCTTAACCAAATTAAGATGTTTGGCTAGGCACAGTTTCAGAGAAGATACAGTCCTTTTTCCCACAGGAATTCACACTTTATTGGACAGCAGCTACATGGATTATTGAAAATCAGATGAAAGTGAAACATTAGCATAATAGCAGGACAATTTTAAACAAAGTTGGTAAGATTTAGAATAGTAGGAAAGGAAGTTGAGTCAGGAATTGTGAATACTCAGATTTGCGGATGGCCTTATGGAATTATTCAAGGCAGAATTGAACACCATGTCCAGTTGAGGAAAGGTGGTACATGGAAAGAATGCAGATGGTGTCACTGGAGTCACTGTCTCCAAGGGGCCCTCTCTGAGTTACAGATCTTTGAAGAGTTAAGAGTTAATCCCTGATTGCCAGTCACTGAGACGACACTGGAGGTAAATGGATGAGTAAGAAGTGTGGTGAAGATGTAATAAGGGCTTGTACATGTCACAATATGATCTCAACATACAGAGGGTACAGAGGGGTGGTGGGGACTCAGCTCCAGACAAACAGAGAGTAATTAAATCATGTAAGGTCCTGCTCACCCTTGAGTATTTCAGGATACAGGAATTCTGATTCTAAAATCACCTCCACTTGTATTGGTTTATCCGATTGGGACACTTTGTTATTTGAGAGCTACCATGAAGATTCATTACCTTTTCATGGCTCTTGTCTTCACTGTCCTGGTGCTCACCTCAGGTAAGGTTTTGGCCCTGTAAGTGAAGAGTCAAATGAGTAAACTATATGAAAAGGGACAACCAACCATCTTTGACTATGTTTCTTATTAAGTGTTCAGTGAACTTTCGTTAAATGAATTGGTTCGATAGACGAATTTGTTTCTTTAAGAATGACTCCTTGAGAATAGAAGGGAGTTGGGAGAAGTTCAGGATTCCCTATCATTTCATACCAAATTTCTTCTCTCAGGTATGGGGGTAGAATCTCATATTACTTCCAAGAAAGGAAATAGAAATTATCTCCTCTGTCCCATCATTTTACAAATAATGATCTTGAGACCATGAGTCTTGATCCTCTGTCTCCCAGGATACTGCGAAATTTTTATTCCTACTCTCCTCTTTCTCTGTTTACCATACATAAGAGGAAAATAGGGTTCATTTCATACAGTTTTACCATGAGTATTAAATGTGTTAATCCACAGAATGACTTAAAAAAAAACACCTGACACATAAAAAATGCTCAAAAACTGTTAACTCTGATTATTTTCATTTTTACTACTTTTTCCTCTGTTTTTACTTTCTTTCTTTCAGTAATCTCTCCTTTCAGTTCAGAATATCATATAAACAAGATGGGCCTGGAGAAAAACTGTGAGGTTACTTGAACTTAAAACTTCAGGTGACCCATGAAATGATAAGGGTCTCATAGGGTTAAGAATAGAGAGAAAAAGATAGACGAGATAGGTAAATAATAAAGATGAAAATACTAATGTTGTGAAGGAGAAAAAGACAAGAGTCAAGGATGGCACAGAAGGGGATAGGCTGAATGATTTTAAAGTTGTGGGTCCATTAATAAAAATGTGAATGTGAGGAAAGTGAGCTGATTTGGGGATGGCCCATGGAAATCACTTTAGAAATTATTATTTTGAAGCGACAGTGTGGCATTCAAACAGAAATATCTAACAGAGATACAAGACTAGGAGAAGCTTGTGGCTGAACATAAACTTTGTGGGACCTTCCAAAAATGATGACAATTGTTGTTATGTAAAATGATTTCTTCTTCAAGGGTAATACTCCCTCCCCACTTTTCTTTTTCTATAGGGAATGTTATATACCGGGCATGATATTGAGTGCCCTGCAATAGTGGAGGAGGAAGGCAACAGAGAAAACACTCACTCCTTCACGCCTTTCTAGTCCTCCTTCCTCTCCTCCTCACTCTTCTCTCCTCAACCTTTCTCTATATATATTTCTTCTCCTTCCTTCTTGTCCTCCTTCTTCTCCCGTCCTCTTCCTCCTCCTCTTCTTACTTCTCCTTCTTCCTAGTTATATCCAGAAGCTTACAAGTTGCAAGCAATGAGTTAGATAATTGGTGAGAAGATTCAGGCAGAGGAAAATCAGCTTAGAAAGAAGTAATTGGGAACAGTGATGATGTTAGAATCCAAACTGATCTCTGAGTGAAGCAGCTGAAAGTAGAGTTTGGAAAAAAGTCCTTGTTGAGGATTTCAACTAGAAAAGAAGTAGTATACGTCAACTCCTGGCAAACTGCACCTGAGCTTTATGGACCTGTGGCCCTTACCTGCTTTGAATGGCAGGGCATCCAGCATGACATGATGTTCAATATTGAACATCCATTAAGTTCATCATTGGTCTAGCATTCTTTCTAGGATCCACCCCATAATGCTGGGTTTATTTACTCTATAAGGAGTTCAGTTGGTCTGCAACAAGCCAAGTGTTCCTGAAGTGCCTGATTGTCCCTTCTTTCTATCTCTCTCTCTCTCTCTCTCTATATATATATATATATATATCTTTAAATCTGATTTTTAAACCATAATGTTGCCAGGTATGGTAGTACAAACCTGAACCCCAATGGCTCGAGAGGTTAGGCAGGAAGATCACAAGTTCAATGCCAGCCTCAGCAATTTAGCGAGGACCTAAGCAACTTAGAAACACCCTGTCTCAAAAAAAAAAAAAAAAAAGAAAAAGAAAAAAAGGAGAGAGGGTGGCGGCTGGCTAAGGATGGGGCTCAGTATTTTCCCCAAAGCTTTATATTTGAAATCTCTTCTAGAGCTTTGTGAGTATATGCATAAATAAATGTTGTTCTCCTGTTTTTAATTGTTTATCCATTTATTTTTAGGTACTGATGATGATCATGAAGTCAATAGTATCCTGGACTGCAAAAATCAAACCCTGTGTAATTCCAAAAATGCGACTGGACACTGCTCTGAGGTTAAGGTGGTCGAAATGTGTGTCTTGCATCTTAGGAAAACTCCAAAGCAACTACCCTTAATGCTATAAAAATTAAGGCAGGATGATCAATTCTCTTGTCTTATTAAAAAACTAAGTCTGCTTCTCTTTTGTTATCTCACACCCATTTTATTGACAGATGGGATAAAAGTCTTATCAAAGAACTTTGGATGCTTGTAAATCAACTACTTTCGACAGGTCAAGGAATACATATTTGAAGAACCAAAAGAAGACTTGCTTTGTGTGGGTTATGGAGGAAAGCTTTGAGGAGTGGGAAGTAGGGAGAGAAAGATCTGGGGGGTGGGGGGTACCTATAGCATGAGACAAGGCTGGATGGGAATGAAGGTTACTTTTACTGTAGATTATGAATAAACTCTTCCCTCAGTGTTTTGCCGATTTAGTAAATAATTAGCTTTTAAATTTTTATTTTTGGTTAAAATCTTTGTTCATGATCTATTAGTGTTTGCATCACAACATTTGATTCCTTTCCCTGAATTATAAGCCAAATACTCCCATTACCTAGACCAGACCTGGTAAAGGAGGAAAGTGATTCTTTGAGCCTGGGCCTCC
This sequence comes from Ictidomys tridecemlineatus, assembly GCF_052094955.1. Classification (NCBI taxonomy): domain Eukaryota; kingdom Metazoa; phylum Chordata; class Mammalia; order Rodentia; family Sciuridae; genus Ictidomys; species Ictidomys tridecemlineatus. The sequence continues at coordinate 192,286,653 of NC_135478.1, read as the reverse complement.
TTTCCACCATCACCCTACCCCTGCCAGGGACACCTATACTGCCTGCAGCCAGGTACTTTTCCTCTAGGTTGACCTGATTCCCCTCTATCAGCTACCTTCTGAACTGTTCTCTGATTTGTAGGATAAAAGCATGATTGAACAATTCTAAAGTGGTTAGAAAAGACTGCCTGACCATGTAGAAGTATCCGCATTTTAAGTAGGAAGCTTGTTGATAAAAGCTAAAGACTAAAGTGAAAAATTTTAGGCAAATATTTGATAAGACAGAATTCTGAATGGGAACTGAGGAGACTTTGGAAGAGGTTTACCAGGCAAGGCTGGGGCTGAGGCTATGCTGGAAGGTCAGGGAAGCACCCAGTTGGCAGCAATCGAGGGGAGGCAGGAGACAGGCTTCAATAAGCCTGAATCTGTGCTAAAGGCCCATGGTGTGGGGCGTGGGGAGGAGAATGCTACCTAAAGCACTAGCATGGGAAATACAGGAAGTGCAAGGGGAGAAGGAGACCAGACAAAACCATGGCTTACCTTTTAATATTGATAAAAATGGGGCGACAGTGGAGCCTATGGATGGAAATACTGACAATGCAGGGCTTAAAGGAAAGAGTGTTTGCATGTTTAAGAATTCAGGCTGGCAGTTTGCAGGCCCTGCCTTTGGGCTCCAGGTGACCTGCTAGAAAGCACCGCCCCTTCCCAGAGTCATGCCCCTCCCCAGGTGAGCTGGTGCCCTTTGTGATGCTGCTGGAAGCTCCCAGGACAGGAATATAACAATGACACCTTCCCACTCCCACCCCTGGCGAGGCGGCTTCCATCTGTCACCTTGGGGCCCAACCTCAGGGAGTCAGATGTCCTTGTCCAGGCGGTGGACCACACGGGCCTTGCAGCCAATTGCAGGGCGCAGACTCCATGGCTCTGTGGCAGGCCACGGTCAGCGAGCATTCTTGGACAAAGGTAATCCTTGGGGCTTCCAAGACCCAGCTCCTGGGTGGTGTGAGATGCAGACCAATCCCCACAGGATCCTTCTTGTCCTTTGGATTGTGGGAAATATAGCCCCAGTTCCAGCTCCCAATATCCAGAGAGCTAAAAAAAGGGGAAAAAGGAATTGAAAACGTGTAAACTCTAATGTTGATGCTTCATGCTCCTATAAATGAATTCCTATTTCTTTCAGTACCCTGCACCCTTCCCCAACAAGTGCCCAGGTCTGACTCCACTGGTTTTTCAATGTGTCACCAGCCTCAGGCTGTCTCTAAAATTTGTTCTCCATTCTCCTACTAAAGAAGTAAGGGATGAGAGAGACAGGGAGGAGAAATGGGTATGGCTAATCTATTTTTTGGGTAGGAGAGGAAAACAATGTTATATGCCCAGATTCCCATGTTTAATGGTGTGGGAACACAAGCAAAAATAACCTGGCAAAGATAACCAGGAAAAATGACATAATAATTAGCATTGCTTTATCTGGTACTGTTGGTATCACCCTTGTACAGAGGAAGAAACCAGAAACTGAAGCAACTGAAATGTTAAATAACTTTCTTGGCATGGTACAGTTGTAGGATGGCAATTACTGATTCACATCCAAGCTGGCTTCCTCCAGAGCCTAAGCCCTTACCCACAGCCAAAGAAAGAAACTAGAAGCCTTCATCTAACTTGAAGGGATAAACTTGAAGCAACGTGTGACAATTGTAGAAAAAATTCACAGCAGACAAAGCCAACTAACTTAATTGTGTAAAAGTTGGGAGTCCCTTAATTTCTACAGCACGCTTCCCTTTGAAGTGGTAGGTAACTGGAAACAGCACCAGGCCTGTCACTCATATACAGAGGAGGAACCAATTTTAAGACAAGGTCCATGTTTCAGCTGATAATATCTCATATGCACTCAGTTCATGTGATTATATTTACAAGATACTCCAATTTTCTTTTCAGAAAAGTAATTATGTGATTCAGTAACAAAAGGATATAAATTCTAATGAGTTCTGATCAATTCACACTAACATTAAACCATGAAACCAAAAGGCTTTGAACATTGAACTTCATGAGTGCTTTATTTTTGCAGTAACCAGAAAATAGAGTACATAACAATAAAATTACATGTGAATTTATCCCAATTGGATAACCAAAAAAAATATGCTAGACATTACTTGCCCATTTTCTAAGTAATTTTAAAATTATTAATAAGATGATTTTGAAGTTCCCAGCAAAATTTGGAAACACCATTATTGATTTGCTGTCTCACTGCTAGCAGAAAGACTTGTGAATGGATTCTACCTGAACTAACCAGGTGAGCAGTCTTGTGACTGCATCACCACAGCTAAAGAAGCAAATATCAGAATATCAGAAATTTTTTTCTTTGGCTCAGATTCTGAAAACAAATGATCACTATGTTTAGATTAAACTTAACTCAGCAAGATTGCCGGGCATTTACTATATTTTCTATATGGTCTCAGTTTAAGCACAATTCTGCATTTGGGAGTGTTTTAGCCTCATTTACATAACAACCCCGTCTATAATTCCAGAATATTATTTTATAGTGTTGCCTTAGATAATGGGATGGCATTTTAATGATCAAATAAACAAAAATAATATATTGTGTTGATGAAGGGGAGAAAAGTTGATTTAAAAAAACAAAAAGCTTTCTGGAAAGCTGTAAGTATGGATCAAGAGACTTTACATGTTCTTAATTGTGTTTTCACTCTTTAAATACCTTTAATTAGTGAAAAATGGCCTTTCCTATCACCTGGTTTTAAATATAGCATAAAGGTTACTTAGTCTTGCAAGCCCTGGAACAAAGAACTTTGGATGATCCTAGTGGTAAGCCATGATGTTAATTCTTTAACAGGCACAATTATATTAGTAAAGATGCCACCTCTACTGAAAACACAAAACTCTCCTCTTTTCAAGAACTAGGTGGAAGATATGGAGTGACATATATGAAGCTCTTTGAATTATGTCAGTATGTGTAAATGCTCTTTAACATAATAATTTTGCTGCTATTTTATACAAAATAAAAATATTGAGACATTTATTGATTTTTTTCTTTTTTAAAGAGAGAGAGAGAGAATTTTTAATATTTATTTTTTAGTTTTCGGTGGACACAACATCTTTGTTGGTATGTGGTGCTGAGGATCGAACCCGGGCCACACGAATGCCAGGCGAGCGCGCTACCGCTTGAGCCACATCCCCAGCCCCTGATTTTTTTTCTTTTTAGTTGAGATCTTGCATCTGATCATTTATGTTGAAGTTCCTCAATCTTATTCTCTACTCTCTCATAATACTCCTTCATCTTGCCCATAACTTACTTGTTGTCTGTGAAGACTTGAAAATTGACCTTTCTTCACAGCATCACCATTTATAATTGGATGTCTTAAAGACATTTCAAATTCATCAGCCCAAAGATGAACTCATAGTTTTCTACATGGTCCTCATCCAGATTTATTATTAAGAAACAGTGTTGTTCCCATACAAAAAGAACTTCAATGACTTCTCATGGCTATTAATATTAAATTCTACCATGGTAATTAGGAAAAAGAATATCAAATTCTAGAAATCAAGTTAGATACTTTTTCCAACATTTTCCTTTTCCATTTTTAGGTTGTTGAGCATTAATTATACTGACCTATTGGATATTTTAAACCATGTATCCCAGATAATCTGATCCTGATATTCATTTAGCCCAACTGGTAATTTTTATCTTTCTTGCTGAAGAAATTTATTATGATTGGTAGTAAGGTGAGCCTTGAAATACAGTTGAGTTTTGGAACGAAAAGTACAAAGTCTATGTTATGATTTTCATTATCGAGTTTCGTTGATGATCACTATCATAAATATTCTATGGTAGATACAAAGAGTTTTTTTGTTTGTAATTCAAGAAAGCCAGTGGGACAGGATCAGAAATAGATGGGTGATGTGGTAAAGACTCCTTGAATGATTTGTGCAGCCTCCTTCTGTTGGATTCTCCACTGTAAAGAGTAAAACAGAAAACCAGTCAATCCATTCTGCTCAAGGATTGTCAAATTAATGAGAATGATAAACATCAAGTCAACATCATACTCCTGAGAGTGCTAGTTCTCCAGAATAGCCTGTCTCAGGAGGAAGGGCTACATGTTAGATTCACCTGGGGAGTTTACAAGTCCTGTTGCCCAGGCTGTACATCTGAATCTCTGCTGGTCCACAAGGGACAATATTTTAATATTCTTTAGGTAATTTCAATGGGGAGTAAAGTTGGAAAATCAAGCATCATTTTGTTGATAAATTCCATGCTATGCCTGAGTTTAAAACCAATGCAGATTTTCTTGGGGCATCACAAAAGCAGATTTGTAATTCTTTGAAAACTGTGTCCTTAATTAAGGGGGGGGGGAGAACAAGAAACCAATATAGCATGACTTTTATGCAAAAAAAAAAAAGTAATTGGTCATTATAATCAAAACTCAATTTCTGAGATTTGGGGAAAGAAACATCTCAGAAAACAAACTTCTTTCAGGACAATCTCTGAAAATCTGTGTGTCATCATGCCTCAGAACCCAAGTGTGAAATCTTTTAGTCTGTCGTCCTTTGAATGGAGGCACCAAGAGTGTTGATTTTAGAAGCATTCAATGTGTTTTTCTGATGATTTTTACGTATTCACATATTCAGATTGGAATCACTCTTATGATTAATATATTTGTTTCCTTTGAAGACAGTGAAGAGGTAGAACCAAAGTGACATGAAGTGCTTAAATGTGCACTTTGAAAGCTGATTTCTGAGGCTCTTCCCTGATGACACCCTAAGTTTGGCCAACCAGCATGTCTCCTGGCAGCTGAGTGGTAGTCATCCTCCTTACAAAGCCAACCCGCCTGTTCTGAGCTCTACAGCAGAGAGAGGCATGTTCATATTTATGAGACATGATTGGCACTCAAAAGCTCACTGGAATAAATCACAACTCAATGCAGAAATTAGCCCTCAGGCATTCTGAAGTTAGGACTTCTAGTCCTCAGGCCATCAAACTGGTTTCAGCAATGTTAACAAATCGTCTCCTAAACCACGAATTACTGGTAATTATTAATTGAAGTTTCTGTGTTTACCCACCTTTAGTAAATATCATAAATTTTGTTGGTTTCATTTTGCAGGAAAGAATAACAAACTCATCTATATGGATGAGGCAGCACATATTTGGAGGATTTTAAAACTGTTCCAAAACTGTAGTTTTAATTAGTGAAATTCAACATCCTTTGCAAATAACTTATTTTCATAAGTTATGTTGGTGGCAATGATACTTGATGCAGATATAAATAAAAATGGCAAGTATCATGCTTAAATAGAAGAGGTTGTTAGTCAAAATTATTTTGGATAATATTACCCAAATTGCCTATGACCTTACCCCTGTTTGAAGAAACACTGATTTGCACAGTCAGATTTTGAAAACTTGAAACCTGATTTCTTATTCCTGAAAATAAAAAAGGGATATTTATTGGAGATCACAGTTGTCTTTTAAGAGTCCTCTGAAGGCCAGCCTGTTATCAGACATTTCTTCCTCCTTTGGGTCTTAGTTATAAATTCATCATGAGCTTTCCTAATCATTTCTCAAATCAGATTATGCTTTTATTTTTGCCTATAAGTTGTAGGGTGGGAAATTAAAACTTACAAATAGCCAGACATAGTGGCACAAGCCTGTAATCCCAGTGATTTACGAGGCTAAGGAAGGAGGATTGTGAGTTTGAAACCAGCCTCAGCAACTTAGAAAGGCCCTAAACAACTTAGGGAAACTCTGACTCCAAATAAAAAGGGCTAGAGATGTGGCTCAGTGGTTAACTACCCCTGGGTTCAATCCCCAGTACTCAAAAGAAAAAAAAAAAGCCTTACAATAATACCCTCTACAAATATCATCATTTTCCTACTCCATTATTTAAAAAATATTATTTTACTTTATTTTTGTCAGTAATTTTTGGTCAGAGTCAAATAATGCTATAGGATTTTTATGGAACAAAAGAGTAGCCCTCAGATGTACTTTTTCCAATCTTGATTTCTGCTCCTATTCTTTAATGTGTTTTTCATAGTGTTTATCCCTACATTTCTCAATACTATGCTTATATTACTATTTGTTAGTTTTTCTGTTATAGATATTACATATTTGCTTTCTACTTTGGAAGATGGTGATTTAGTTTTCTTACATTATCTTTCTTAGGCACTGAGTAACACACACACACATACACACACACACACTCCCAACTACACATGTATGACCCTTCTGCATCCCAATATTATTATTTTACAATTTTTTTTCTAAGTTTATATTCATTATTTACATCATTATGACACAATTGTTACTTGCAGGTGAATCAAGTAAGTATAATCTACAATCATTACATTTTCATTCTTAGCTTATTGTTTTTCCTGAAGTTAATCATACCTTTGTTTTTATTGTTTGTTTGTTTATCTGGTTAGCTCTTAAATACAGAACACTTACCCTGTGACAGACTATGCTAAATACTTTTTAATACATTGACGATTCTTACACTTCTCTTATGAAGTAGGTTTTATCATTCCCGTTTTACACAAGGGTAACTGAGGCACAGAAAGGCTAAATAACTCATCCAGATCATAAAGCCTGCAATCAGCTTACTTAAGATTGGAACCTAGAGAGTCCAACTCCCTCTTAACCATCATAGAGAACCAGAAAATGCCCAGAGGTTTTGAAGCTAGTGACTTGTGGAGAAGAAAGCTAGTGGAGAAGAAAGGAAATAAAGAATTTAATTTTGGACATGTCAGAATGATGTAATGTTGGGATATGTAAATATCTGTTTATAGACCATCAGACATATGTGACTAGGGAAGAAATTTGCACTGTGAATACAGAGAATCTTTAACATAGATCAGGTAGGTTAATAAATGAGAAAGCATGATTTTCCCAGGCAAGTGAATAGATAGAACAGAGAGCAGAAGAGATGGGGGCTGAACTATATGCTAAAAACATAGTTAAAATGGGGGAAAGAAAGAGAAGCTAAAGTCAGAGAGACACTCATGAAGGTAAGGAGGGGAAGAGAAGGGCTAAAACACCAACTATAAAAAGACTTCCCAAATGACGAACACAAAACAAGGAGAAAAGGGACAGGTGATGAGCAAAAACAAATAGACTGGGGAGAAGGTGGTTATTGATGACCTCCCACAAAATGTTATAAATATTAAATATAAACAGCAATAGATATTCCTACATGTTTATTTCTTGTTGTTTAAATTGTGGGTTTTTTTTTTCATTAGTGAAAGTACAGAGTGCTTATATAATATGTCAAGGTCATACAGCTGGTAATATAGGAACTAAGATTCAAACCCAGTCTTCTGAAATCACTGCACCATCTTAGTTACGAAGTGAATGGAATGAAAGAGCAAATTTATTGAGCTTCTCCATTGGGCATTTCATATGCTAATCTCATTCAATTCTCAGAGCCTCACAAGATGAATATTATTATTGCCATTTACAAATGTGGAAACTGAGGCTTGGGGGATTAAATATTTTATTGACAGTGATATAGCTGGCAAGTGGTGAGACTGAGTAAAAGACTCAGCTGTTTCCAAAGCTATCATTTCAACTTGATCACGTGAGAAAAGTATTTTTAGATTTCTTCCCCACATGCATTCATAAGATGCAAATTTGCCCATTTTTGTAAATTTGTCAGGGAAGTGCACAAACTGGATTATAAGGTGTTTTACTATTACAGATTCATGCTGACCCAGACTTTAATATACAGTTTGGAGAACTGCACCAGAGATTCATCGTGATGTCTAAAGATTGTACTGAATGCATAGTCTAATGTCTTTTTTCTTTAAAGAGAGAGAGAGAGAGAGAGAGAGAGAGAGAGAGAATTTTTTAATATTTATTTTTTAATTTTTTTCGGTGGACACAACCTCTTTATTTTATTTTTATGTGGTGCTGAGGATCGAACCCAGTGCCCCACACATGCCAGGCAAGCGCGTTACCGCTTGAGCCACATCCTCAGCCCAGTCTAATGTCTTTTTAATGTTTAATCTCAATTCAAAGTAATTGGAAAGAACAGACTTGATATTCTAGCTTAAAAGTGACATAATTTTGAAAATGTGTAAGAGGAATTCAAGTATATTGCTGAAGTTTTCCAGTTAACAATGATCTCTCATTTACTAAATTTTAAAAATTGGAAAAATAAAATTTTGTGATATCATAGTACATTTTTCACCATGAGATAATTTTTTTTTTAAATGAAAAATAGCAGAGAAAATGACATGAGAAGCCTAGATTAAAAGTAGCATCCTAGTTTATTCATTCATTCAACAAATGCTTGTTGAGCATACTTTTCCAGCTGTAGGAGAAACTGAGGCAAATAAAGGATAATTCCTGCTCTCATGAAGATTTCTTTCCAGCAGAGTTATATAGACAGTAAACTATAATGTGAACTAATAATAGTTGGTAGTTGGTAAATAGTACATCAGATGGTGAGATGTGCTGTGGAGGGAGTGAAGGAGGTAATGCAGGAAGGAAGTGTGGGAGAGGAGGAGATGATTGTAGTAATAGTCAGAGAAGATGTCCCTGAAATATGGAAGCTGTAATCTCTGCTTTGTATTAATGATGTAAGAATGTGAAACAAATCATTCAAAGCTCCCTTGAAGAATATAGCTGAAGCTATGGGCATATTTTTAAAATGAGAAGACAGATGTGGCTTAACAAGATCAAGTTCATTCAATTACTGCTAATTGGCAAAGCCAAGACTTGAGATCACATTTTCTGACTGTATAGAACCTGTGGTCTTCCCATTTCACCTGGCTGTTTCCTACAGGTTTTTAGCACACTTGCACAAATGGACAAACATTTAAGATATTATTCACTTGAGGATGAACCCAAAAGAAATGCTTATTTTCTATTTTCACAAGTATTTCTATGATGCATTTGTTTTAAAAGCATATTTACTGTCAACTGCAAATTGGGGCCTGTGACATGTATTTTAAAAGTTATAATCTGTAAGGATGTGAATTGGTTTATGTTAATGTGTAGCTAGTGTTAGTTACTTTTGTAGCCTCTTGGGTTTTTAAAACCTGAGTGCACTTATAGGAAGCACATTTGGAGTGATGGCACAAGTCAGTCCTAAAGCAATAACAGAGTCCTGGGAATAATCTTACAGAGTCCTGTCCAGACAAATAAGGGTGCTGATTTCAAATGAAGAACCAATGTGTAAATACCTTATAGTATAAGAATATTGTTAGATTATGAAGGATTTGAATATATAGCTATTCTAGTTGATTGTTACATTTCTTTTAAAATTATACCACTGAAGGAACAAGAGATAGAAAAACATTTTAATGTATATGATCAGAGCTAGAGATTACATAAAAAAAGTACATTCCATTTCTTTAAAAATGGCATACCAATTTGGAAACATAAATGCAATTTTATCAAAGGAGTAGTAGAACTATTAAGGAAACAGTAAAAATATTTATGATTGCTAGTAATCATAATGCAAGCTAAATTTAAAACAAACTTATTTTTCCACCTAAAATTAGCTACAGAATAATATTGAAAAGATTATTGTGAAAATTATACTTTTACATCTTGCAAGTTGAAAGGCAAATAGATTCAAACTTCTTTAAAAAGCAATGTAACAATATGAATCAAAAACTATAAAAAGATTCATAGTGTTTTAGCTAGTAAAATTTGTATAAATTTTATCCTAAAAAAGGTAAACTAAAAAGCATTGTTAAGGTAAAATGTTCATTGTAGTATTATCTACAGCAGCAAAAATAACATGCAAAATCATAATAGGCAAATTAGAGTGGATATACTTGTTTACAGACAACTCTGCAACTAGTTGAAATGAAAATAATGAACATTATATTCCAGGATAGGAATGTCTTGATTAGAATCTAATGTGAAAAAAGAGAATATAAAACAGAAGGCAGCGTATTATATCTTTATACAATTACATACAGAAAAGTAAAAAGGAATATTTAAAATGGTGTGTAAGATTTTTAAGGATAGTGGACTTTTACATATTTCCCCTTGTATTTTCCAAATATTCTATAATGTTATTAGAATTTTTAGTAACAAAATTAGGATAAACAAATCATTTCATACAAACTGATTTATTCATAATATATTAATGCTATTCTTCCTTTATTTCCAGAACGGTTGTAATGTTGGCTATAAATATGAAATTCTCTTTCACACACCAATATTTTCAACAATGGCATATTCTCACACAGTATGTGCTAAGATGCCTTTTTTCTGGATTGGATTGATATTAATTTTCAAACTCACAAACATGTTTCTTCCATGAAAATAGTTTTCACTGAAGAATTTACTGTTACTTTACCTAAGCAGTAGTTAACAAGAACATTATTTTTAAATGGCAAATGCTTCCTCTGCTCATATATTTTCACACATTTGTAACTCACAAGCAATCAATTTGATTAAAGCACTGGACTCTTTAAAATTCATTGAGATATATCTGCGTATGCCTGGGAGACACTTGAACCCAGTGATTCAAAACAGGACTACTGTTTATGAGAGAGGTCACCAGTTTTTCACCCCTCAGGAAAGTCATGTAAGTGTGCCAAGTGAGAGAGACTTAAATCCAAGACTTTCATCCCTTGAAAGATAAATTAAAATTACTTTCTGCCCTTCACTCCTAGATTTTCTAAAACCAAATTTGAAGAGAGAGATCTGTTTTCATGAGTTAAGAAGAGAGTGGGCAAATAACTTGAGTTTAGACACGGACACTATATGCAATTTTATCCATGTCCACATTCCTGAGCCTTTTTCCTCAAGCCTGCACCTCTTCCTCTGTACTCAGTCTCAATTGTGTCCATCATCCCAAATATGCCTAAGAGAAACTCCTGGAGTTATTCCAAACATCTCTCTCCCTCATCTGGAGGCTATCTCCCTTTGTCATCAGACTTTCTAAAGTTTTTATGGAGTAGAGTCCCTCTTTGTTTCTACATATGGAATAATATATTTGCTTTTTGATAGGCTTCTATTAGAGTTACCTTTCTCAAACAATGTTTAAATTTTTTACTTTCATATTAAAAAATCACTGCCTGCAGAGTAAAGTATAAAATGTGTTAAAGTCTAAATTGTGTTGACTTTGAAAATTTAAAAGCTAGTAACTGGTTATCTGTCTTTGATTCTTTTATTCTGTTTATCATCTCTTCCTTAAGTACTTCACCTCTAATTTACACACAGCAAATTATTTCTAGTTCCTCAGGTCTGGAAAGATTTCGCATAATTACTAACTTTTCCTTGAATATCTTTACTATAGTACGTTACAAATACATGGCCACTATCTGTTCATATCCTTTTCCCCTACTGGATAATGTCACTTGGGGTGGGGACCATGTCTGTATGTCAGCACATACCAAGCAGCTAACAGATGGTAGGTAAGGACTCAGAATCCTTTAGTTGACTAATAATTTTATGTCCTAATGAGTCCTGTGGAATAGAGTGCAGCTGAAATCAATGTGATCCTTCCAAGAGATGACTTTGGTTTTCATAAATGGGGAACTTTAGGAAGAGGAGAAGCTGAGAGGTAGAAAGTCCACATTCCTGGCCCTATAGCCAGACACTGAATATTCACAAGCAGTTATAAAGCCAAGGAAGAGGAAGCCAATGTGGTGGGGCTGCACTCAAGGTCAGGAAGTAGGAGGTACTGAGATTCAATATAGAAAGGAACATAAACTTTGTATCATCTTTCCTATAGCTTCCCTTAGATAGCTTTCCCTGCATCAGATGCACGAAAGTTATATTTTCTACCAAGAACGTGGAAAGAATGTTTACTGATATTAATCAAACATAATTTGATTGAATAATTGAATGTAATAGATAAGACAAGAACCAAATATTTTGATGGGCAGCTGAGTTGAGGACAGGGCTGTCGGCCACTTTTTTTTTTAATTTATTTATTTATTTTAATTAGGTATATATGACAGCAGAATGCATTTGGATACATTGTACACAATTGCAGCACAAGTTTTAATTTCTCTGGTTGTATATGATGTAGTGTCTCACCATATGTGCAGTCTGATATGTACCTAGATAATGATGTCCATCTTATTACACCATGTTTCCTGCCCCAGACACCCTCACCATCCCTTTATCCCTTTTGCCCAATCAAAGTTTCTTCATTTTTCCTATGCCTCTGCCACACCCCAATTATGGATTAGCAATGAACTTACCAGAGAGAACATTTGGCCTTTGGGACTGGCTTACTTTGCTTAGCATCATAGTCTCCAAATCCATCCATTTACCTGCAAACCACAATTCTTTTTTTTTTTTTAAATATTTATTTTTTAGGTGTAGATGGACACAATGCCTTTATTTTATTTACTTATTTTTATGTGGTGCTGAGGATCGAACCCAGGGCCTCACCCGTCCTAGGCAAGTGCTCTACCACTGAGCTACAGCCCAGCCCCCACAATTCTTTATTCTCTTTTAATGCCGAGTAATATTCCATTGTGCATATATACCCGTTTCTATATCCATTCATCTATTAAAGGGTATCTAGGTTGCTTCCACACTTTAGCTATTGTGAATTAGCTGCTATATATATTAATGAGGCTGTGTTACTATACTTTGATGATATTAAGTCCTTTGGGTATAAACTGAGGAGTGGGATAGCTGGGTCAAATGGTGGTTCCATTCCATGTTTTCTAAGGAATCTCCATGCTGCTTTCCAGATTGGTTGTACCCTTGAATATTGAGAAGCTTAACCAACTCATGCATGCATTGGCAGCCGGAAATGGATCAAATGTGGTTCCAGTTAGAAAGAATAGGATAAACAAAGGCTCAGAAATGTGAGTGTGTCATGTTTCAGGGATTTCTAATACTTTAGTTTGGTGGCAAAATAGGATGTGAGAATGAAATAGAGAAGAGAATTAGTAAATTTTGGGAAAGGTTGGAAGATCCAATTGGAAACTAGTAAATTTTGGGAAAGGGTGGAAGATCCCTACAATTTCTGTCTCTTGGTGTAATGTAATTTCCCTTAAATGTGGGTACAATCTGTGAGTTAGCTGAAACCATTTGGATTTAGAAAGGTGTTGAAGTGTCACTCCCATGATTACATTACACCTTGTAATAGTCTATCTTTCTAATAAACTCACTCACTCTCTCCTCTTGCTGAATTTGAAGTACATTGCCATGAATTCTATAGCCACTGGAACTGAATGTGGCCAATAACCACATGAATATGGAAGATGACTTCTCTGTAACTGAGTCTCCAGAGGGGAAGTAAACACAGCCCTGACCATGCCCACATTGCTAGCCAGCAGAAACTGTAAGATAATACATGTGTTCCATTTTAAGCCATTAAGTTGGGATGATTTGTTATGCAACAGTAGCAAATGAGTAAGGATTTGGGTATCTGAAAGTGGTATGCTGATATAACAAATACCAAAGTGGCTTTGAAAAAAGGCAGTGAGGAGAAGCTAGAGAAATTTTGAGATCATGATAGGGAAGACCTAAATTGCTTCAGACAGATTTATATATATATATATATATATATATATATATACACACACACACATATAATTTATTATATATATAAATAATGTGTGTGTTTTAATTGTTGATAGATTTTTCTTTTTTTTTTTATATGTGGTGCTGAGAATTAAACCCAGTGCCTCACACAAGCCAGGCAAGTATGCTGCCCCTGAGCCACAGCCCCAACCCTCAAACAGATTCTTAATAGAAATATAGACTTTAATGTCCTGGTTAGAAGTTTCAAAATAAAATGAAGAGTATGCTGATGGAAAATGGATGAAGATAACTTCTTTTTACATAATAGTATCAGACTAGAGAGATTATTTCCAGAAGCTATGTTTTGGAAAAGCAGAAACTATAGCTAAAGGTATTTCCAAGCAAAGTGTTGAACATATGTATTGAAAAATATGAGATGAGAAAGATATAATGAAGAAAAAAACCCTTTTAAATAAATATGTATTTGGACTTTGAAAATTCTCTGCATGTCTAGATGGCAAAAGCTACTACAATTAAGACAATGTGGTCTAGAGAAAAAACTGAGGATGTGACTGTACATCATTTGTTAACCTCAAAAAAAAAATCAAAAGGTCACACAAAGAGCCTTTTCCAAAAATTAAGGTTATTCCTCACAGATTCTTTCAGTCAAACCACTGGAAGTCTGGGAAGTTTATGTTTGCTATTCTCCAACCATCTCAATAGGAGGCAAAGATAGAAGAATAGAAGAGATCCATGGGTGTGGCTTTTGTCTACTGCAATGAACCCATTGAAATCCATGAAAGACAGTTTTTGGAAAAAAAATTCTTTTTGAGGCAATACTTCCAACTTGGATGGAAAGGAAAGGAGAGAGCACAAAATGAAAGGAGGCTGCTGGACTCCCAGCATTTTCCTGGTGGGATACAGGTTGATAGAATTACTTGGCACTATCAGGTATGAAAAAGCAAGGATAACTCAAAGGCAGAACCAAGAGCCCAGACAATGGGGCTGAGAGCCATGGAAAATTATTTTCAGCCTTTGAAACTTCAAGAAACTCTGAACCTTTGTCTGAATGGATTTATTTCTGAACTGGTATGGAACAGTAACTTTTTATTTTTTATTTAATCTTCTATGTTTCCCCTTTATGACCTGGGATATCTACAGCTATTGTCCCATACCTACCCCACCACTGTATGTTGGACATCTTGGTGATAACTTGGCTTTTTATTTTCTCTGGTCCACCTATGGAGAGGAATTGTTTCCAGGGAGCTTATTTAACAGATGATACCCAGGAGGTTCATCTGCACCTGGACCTGAGTTAGATATGATTTTGGACTTTGAGCTGATAATATAATGGAATGAGACTCTTGAGAATCTTAGGAGGGGGAAAATGTATTTTCCATACAGAAATTAAGTTAATTGTTGGTGGTCAGGGGTGAACTGTGGCTAAGAGGGCCTAAGGAAAACCTAAATGATCCATGTTTCCTGAGTAACCACCTCTCCTTGAATATAGGCAGAAACTGTGACTGTTCAAACCAAAGGCTATGGAATCTTCTTCCTGTAACTATGTTATATTAGTGCCTGTCCTGCTAGTATACCTACTCCACCCAAAAAGATCTCACTGATTTTAAACAAGCAAGCCTTCATGAATCTCATATCCGCAGGAAGTAAAAATGAACACTTCCTTCCACAGTAATATTAGTGGGAAAATGTATGTTCCCTTAGCTGAAGCTCCAGAAGAGACCTCAGCCCTAACCAAGGTTTTTGTACTGAAGCAATATGTGATGAGAAAGATATAATGAAGATATAATGAATAATCAGCAATAGATAAATAATACAATAACCAAGAAGCAAAAATTCCCTGGTGATCTCTAAGGTCATCCCTAGATGAATGAACAGTTTCAACTCTACAGTTAAGATAATTACATTTCAAGGAAAAGCATTTATATTTTGCCAGTTATCAAATTATTATTTATTACTAGTTTATTTCTCTTCTACTAGTTAAAAGAAATAAAGGATTGTTAAGATTAGTTTCCACTCATAAACACTTTTACTTTCTTTTATCTTTAGCCCCTTTTTATATGCTGGTCTTTACCGCCAATATAAGCTATGTACAAAGCCAACTCTCCGAGTCTGGTCTGAGGATATAGTTTCCTTACCTTATCCCTGTTTTATATAACCCCAGTGGCTCATTTTCATTTCTTTAAAATATTTTTCTCACTTTATATATCTGTGGGAATTTCAGCATGTCCTGTGATAACTTTTTGGTGAATTGCAGCTATTTCTGAACATGCCACAAAGTGAATATTGATCAAAATGTCATGTGCATTTATCAGCCATTTTCCCCTGAGAAATAAAAAGTAATGAGAGACTATAGAAAAATATACTTATGCTCAACATTCTCTGCACTGATTTAGGACAGATGAGAGAAGCAACAAAGGATGCTAACAAAGCTATTTCTTTGGGCAATCTGAACATGGTAGATTTGATAAATTTTAATAGTAAAATAAATGACAGATAATGGTGCACTATTTCTATGATCCTTTATCATTTATACTTGCTATTTTTTATGTATTGTAATTACTTGTCCTTATTTTTTTATATGTCTATGGCACTGTGTATTTTCTTGACTCATTTTTAAGTCAGTGGAAATTGTGCATCTCAAGATATAAGAATAGAATTTAGGAAGACTTAAGTCAAAAAAATTATTGTAATCAATACTCTTATTCTATACTTGACATACTAATGTTCACCATCCCTGCAAATGTGCCTTTTAAAATGAATTTCACTTTCAGTGACATAAATTGATAAAATGTGGCATGAACATCATTAACAATTTGTCACCAAATGGTATGTACGTTTGAGAGTTAGTGAAGGTAATGAATTGAATGTATGCAGAAAGTGATTGTAGCCCAAAGGTGGAAAAGCCTGAAAGTTATATGCTTTGATCCTCTCGTTTTACAGACAAGGAAACTGAGATCCAAAGAAATTGTCATTTAAAGTTATGTGTCAGTTCGGAATATGTGAATGGCTCCTCTAGGTTTCCAGTGAACATGTTCAACTCTGTTAACTAATGGGATTCATAGGGCAAAAATCCAGATCCCCTGTTCCTGAGATGGGGCTCTTTCTATTATGCTACACCCGCCTGTCTTTTTTGGCTTGTTTTAATTACATATTTTTTAAAGCTTAAAGATTAACCACTCTTATTTAATGACCTTTATGTTTTCTAGGATGTGTACTGTGTGAGAGCTCTTGTGTGGAATTCATATAAGGAAAACAAAAGAGCCATTTATGATTTGAACTATGGACTCAAGTCCTTTTCACATTTGTGCCTTAATATTAAGAGAGGCCATATCAAGTCTATTGCAGATGAAAATGAGCTGTTTGAGAACAATGATCATGGAAAGGTAAATGCAGTTTTTAAGAAACTTTTGACATAGTTTAAATTGATATATGTTCCTTCTGTTATATAAAGTTTTAACTACTGAGAAATGTGATATAAAAAGCAGTTAATTAGCAATTATAAGTTTTGGGAAAGAAATAAAAGGAATCATTGCATCATGATATCAAGAACTTAGCTAAAAATAAATTAGAATATGAAAACCTTATTTACATGAGTGATGTGTAGGTATATGCCATAAGCTCTCAGAGTATAATATACTATATACTTTTCGAATTTGAAAATTTACTTGAAAGAAGATATTTAAATCTTTGTGTCTTTTAATTATATTTGAATAAAATGTTGGAAAAATTTATTTCATGCCTATTATGTCAGGGTCCCACTGAAGACAACTAACCATTACTTAAACATAAGATGAGGAGAAATAGCTATTTAAGTTTTTCTAGGAGCACCATTTTGTAGAATCTGAAGCTACCTTTTGATATCATGGAAGAATCATTCCCATGACCAATCTGAAGTAATCTTGTAGAATGTTTGGGGGCTCTATCAAAAAAAAAAAAAACCTTAGAAATTTTAGACTTGTGGTCTTTTTAATTCAGACAAAATCATTGCCAGGAATCCTACTCTGAGTCCTGTTCTCGTTTTTCACCTGTGTTACTAGGTAGGAAGGCACATTTAATCTGAAATTTGTTACAGATCTTTACCTAGGGGCTCCCAGTATCAGCACTACTGACACTTAAGCCACCTATTTCTTTACAGAGTACGGCTGTGTTATGCCTTGTAAGGTGATTAACAGCATCCCTGACCTCTACCCTGTAGATGCCAGTAGTTTTCTTTCATTCAGTGTAGAGAACCAAAAGTGATTCTTGACATTTCTTAGTGTCCCTTGGAAGCCAGGGGCCAGGGACAGGGTATAGACCCAAAATTCCCCAATTAAAAATCACAACTTCATTCCCTTGTTTGAATTAATTTAAGGTTTTTGAAAAAGGCTATGAAAAAAATTGATCTTATCTCCTGCTTTTGAAGACATAGTTAAAGCTTTATCTGATCTCATCCTTTTCTTATAATTTCTTGCTGAAAAGTATCAGGCATCTGCTAGAGTGGTGGCATTCTGGCTTTTTCCAGTTAATTTCTCTAGGGCTATAAGCCTGGTGGGCATATGATCTGCCCTCCAGATTATCACAGTACACTTTCACCAAATGTTTTCCTGTAGCATAAGAGTCACCGAATTTTTAGTTGGCAGTGTTTGTGTTCTCTATTTCTAACATCACACTGGTAAGCCAATTCTATGTTTTAGGATTTTGTTCTACTTCTAAGTATCAGTCTTTGGATGACAGATGATAGGATAGTTTCAATGACAAGAAATAATCATCCACTTGAAGATTAGAGGAAGAATATTTGGGCAGAAAAAACAGCTAGTGGAAAGGTGAAGGATATAAAGTACATTTGGTCTACTGAGAAACCAAAAGAAAGTCAGTGTGGATGGAACTTAGTAGAAAATGGAGCAATGTGAGATGAGGTCACAGAGGTAGGCAAGGACCAGATTTTTAGCACTTTCTAGCCATGTAAGAAGTATGGCTTTGTTCTAGGAAAAATGAGAAGCCATTGAAGTATTTTAAGCAGAGAAAGAAAGAAAGAAATCTGAACTTTCTGGTTACCATGGGGAAAATGGATTATAGGGAAATAAAAGTTAGAAGCAGGGAATCCTATAAAAAGTTCTTAAGACATGATGAAGGCCTAGATATGAACTATACCTAGATATGGCTCTGGGAAAATGATGAGTATGAGTATGGATTGTTTTAGACATACTCCTGGAGGGGCTTCTCAATATAGAGGGTCAGAGAGAGAGAGAGAGAGAGAGAGAGAGAGAGAGAGAGGGAGAAATTGAAGATGACTTCTGAATTTTGGCCTGAGCAACTGGGGCACCATGGTTTCATTTATTCAGCTGAAAAAGACTTAGAGATAAAAACAAGAGTTCTATTCTGGTCCAAATTACTTTGTGATGCCATTAGTCAATTGTGCAGTAATATTAAATGACCAATTTGCTATAGGATCCAAGATTTCCAGGAAGTGTCAGGAATAGAAATATTAATTTAAGACTCATCAGGATTTGAGGAATTGAAAGCCATGGTCCTGGATGAGGTCATTAATGAGAAATGGAGAGGAGAAGGGAGCTTAGAACAGGTTTAGGAGGATAACAAATATCTATAATTTGAGTGTAATAAGAGGAACCGGCAAAAGCAAATAACAGTCAGACAAGGAGAAAGGAAGAGGTTGTGTGTCGGGAATGTGTACTGAAAGGTGAATCTTCTTTCTCCTCCTGATGTGCAGTCCTATCTACTATAATAGTTTCTGGTGCATGTTCACAGTAGGTATAAGAAAGTAGACTTGGGGCTGAGGATGTGGCTCAAGCGGTAGCGCCTGGCATGCAGGGGGTGCTGGGTTCAATCCTCAGCACCACATAAAAATAAAATAAAGATGTTGTGTCCACCGAAAAACTGAAAAATAAATATTTAAAAAATTCTCTCTCTCTCTCTTTAAAAAAAAAAGAAAGTAGACTGTACAAGAAGATTCCTGTTACTTGAAGATACTCAAATACAAACAGAAAAATGCCATAATACTATTTTTACAGCTTAGTATACTTGAAGATCTTATCATATTAACTCATTGATCTTCTCTTTCCTATAAACTCATAGCAACTGAAACTTATCTTCAAAGTCTAAGCAATCTTCACACACACACACACACACACACACACACACACACACACACAACTAATACAAAGAATAAGAAGCTATCAGAATCTGAAACATTCCAAACATTTCAACTTGAGTTAAGGAGTAGCTGGAGCATCAGATCTGACCTTAACTTTGAAATTTCATAATTGCCAAACCTGAAGACCATAGAAAGCCAGAAACAATGTTTTTTTATCAATGTCAAGAAAAAAATGAAGATCCTCCTATGATATAGTGGAATGGAGAGTTATCAGAACCATCCAGTCACAAAACTTGGCGGCTGATATCCTTGCTGCAATCAAGTAAATAAAACATTTTATTTTGGCTTTATTAAGTCATAAGTAGAGAAATTCAACCTGCTGTTTTCTGAATAAATTAGCAATTGTTAATATAAATTAGCCATTGTGGTCCTAAAAAATTTCTTCTGTGTGCCTGAACAATTATGTTTCTTACTACAGTGAAGCAATCAGCATTATAAAAAGACTAATCCCTGGCTGCTTACATTACCATCAAACGATTCAGACTCATCTATTATATTGCTTGGAATAGTAAAACTGCTTTTTATGCGGCAGAAAAGGGCTTTGTGTAATAAGTACACAATTAGTCGCCATAAACAAACATGACTTAAAACAGTAATGACTTTTGAGATAAAAATTTCTCACACTGTTCACTCACTGATCATTGCACTTAAGCACCATTAAGGAAGTGTCAGCAATTCACATTAGTACAGTTGAGATGTCATCTGTTTTCTTTAACAGGTTTGTAAAATATGCCTGACTAATAAGTGTTTCTTGAATGTTACAGACTTCAAGAGTCCTAAAATGGCTGATTTCTACGACAAGTAAGTGCTGGAGCAGATGAGAAACATTTAGCTACTTTAAAAAATATATATATTGTTAGAGTGAAATAAGCTTATTTTAACTTTTTTCATTGTTAGTATAAAATGCATCAGCGTCAAGGCCTGGGCCTTCACCTGAGAGTTAGGATGGAAGGAAGACTTGGGCAGGGGCAGCTATGTCATGTCTGTGTTCTTGTTTACCTGAAATTATGTTCCAAATCCTCCCACGGGCCATTCCATGATCTCAGCCTGTGTTTTCCCCCAGAGGACTCCCATTCTGATCTCTTGCACAGACCTCTGTGGCTTCAGGCTTTGGCTTCCTCTCATTTTTCTCCACTCCATCTGGTCAAGCTTGTGTGTGTTGTCAAGATGATTAAACACTTTTCATTGCACTCTCTCTGCCTTTGTTCTATTGGTAGAAATTTATAAAGAGTGGTATATATGAGATCAGTTCAGGCCACATTTCTATCTCCCCATCATGGAAGCAGAGCTCTCTTTAGGATGTTCTTTGCTTTCCACACATGGCCACATGCCCAACTCTTTTGTCAAACTTGGGTTCTTAGCTTTTTCCAGAAGTTGTCTGCCTTTTTTTTTTTTTTTTGTTAATCTACTGGGCCATTTTCCAAAAAGCTATCGCATGTAGGCTCCTGGCTCCTGACTAATCTGGTTTTAGATTATCTCTATCAAAAGGTAAAGTTTGAGGGTTGGAGTTGTGGCTCAGTGGTAGAGTGCTTGCCTAGCATGTGTGAGGCACTGGGTTCAATCCTCAGCACCACATAAAAATAAATAAATAAAGTAGTTATTATGTCCATCTACAACTGAAAAAAAATTAAAAAAAAAAAGGTGAGGTTTGAGTCTGGAACCTTTCTCATTTGCACTCCTCAGTGTTTGCTCTTTGCTGTTTTGGTTGTTGTTGTTTCACGCGGCTTGGAGGATAGGTTTCCTCAAGTACCAGGACTTGCACTTTCCAAGACACAGATCTCGTTTTCTATTCTACCCTCACCTGGGGCCAGGCTGTGAACAATGAATAGCTCATTCACAACAGGTCTGGGTGTGTTGACCATGTCACATTCTCCCAGGTATCCCACCAGTCTTTGGAAACTGCACTCTGTTGAGTCTGGGGATCCACTGACATAAAAAGTGTTTCAATCCTCAGTGTCTTACTGCGGTCACAAGGCCCTCTATCCAGCCCAGGGTCTCTGCTGCCCATCCAGCTCATCAATGAAGGATGCTATGGGAACTCTCAAGTCTCAGACAAGCCCTAGAAACCAAAGAAAAGCAATAAGAATACTATTGTCTTGATGTACTTATCAGCTGAAACCGGTTCTGTCTCCTTATTCCTTTGTCCTTATACAAGGGCTGGGCTGGGTGACCTCTAGATCAGGACTTTGACATGAAGATGTTCAATGTTCATAAATGTGTTAGTTGTGAACTCTTTCTGCAGACAGGGACCTGCCTTGGTTCTGTGAAGGTGTGGACCTGCTTCTTCTCCCCTTAACAAAAAGCCAGAGTTTAGTAGAGGCATTCAAGAAGCCAGTTTAGTAAACCCTCAATTAGCCTTGGAAGACCTCTGGGATGAAAAGCAAGCTTTGTTCTACTATGATACATACTAAACATTGCTGCTGGAGACCATGCTTTCTACAGTCAACAGCAGAGTGGGGACTGTGTGTTCAAGAAGCCATTCACACAGGTTTAGCCTCAGACACACTAACTCTCTGCCTTCCGAATTCTGGTTTGATAGGGCATCCACCACTGGCAAGAAGTGTGATAGAATCTCTAACATGCTTTAGTCTTCACATTGGGAACTACTGCTCAAGAGGCTGAGTACGGGAAGGGGTTTTGATTTCAGCTCTCTGGCCAGAATCTTGCCTCTGAGACATTTAGTGCTCTGTTATAACCTTTGTATTGGAGGCCAGGATTTAGTGGCTTACATGATTGCCAATTCCTCCTGAAATTCCAGTATTCCCCACTCTCTTCTCTAATGAAGGTGTCAGCCACATTTTCTACCCCCTGAAGTGAGGCCTCACCAAACCAGTTGCTTGATGTGTTTAGAAAGCTGTCTTATTGACTGTAGAATATGAGTACAAATAATTTTTGTTAATTAAAATAAGTCTTGACAGTATTTTTTTCCAAGGGGTGAAGGATTACAGTTTCCATACCTTCTTAGGAGAAGTAAAAAAACACATTTAATCTTACCTATCATTTTTCGTACAGTGAGATTCAAGTCTTATCTCAGACAAAATAAATTAGCATGCCTTGTAATACTAAAGACTTTACACCTTGTATTTGCTTAGCATCCAACTGAGGACAGGTAGAATTTATACTCTACTAATTCACTGGTAACATTTATGATAGAGTTAATTTTTGGCACAATGAACAGTCTTTTTATGGAAAGTGGATTTTCTGGGAGCTGCCAGGTCTCAGCATGGTTTTCTCAGAGGCTCAGGGAAATCAAAAACATTACTTCCCACGTCCAGATTTTAGGAGGACTAACATTTTAATCTTCAAAATTGCAAAGAAGTAATTTTATGTATTTGATTCAAAATGAATACTACATGCTAAATATTAAAGACTTCTACATAATTGCTTGTCAGAAGACATAGAAAAAGTTTTTTCCTAAATGACATAATTTAGTTTCTCAACAACAAATAATTTGTGTGTGTACTGTCTAAACAGAAAGTTCTAGTGCTTTTTGCTGCATGCCTGGCCTGTAGCACCAGGACACAATCATGAGTAAAATAATCCCTACCTTGAGGATACTTATGGTCCAGTCAGAGATGAAAGTAAATACACTTTATGTATATCTCCAACCAAATTTGATAAACTGGGTAAAAAACATTCAACGAGACACGTTCTGCAGGATTCAGTGGTTGCTGATAATAGAGATGGAAGTTCAGAGAAGTCTTTACATTTTATTCCCCTACAGATTGGAGGAACAGATTGGTGATTGTTTTTTAAAAGCAAAATGTTTTTTGAAATTTTGCCTGAAATTCAAATGAAAATTTTTGCATAAAATTTCTGGGCTTCAGAGAGAAAAAAAACATAAATATTTGGCAACCTAAGTGTCTATTGTTGTGTAGTTGGGAATCTTTTAATGTCTCCTTAGTATGCGCTTCAAGTAAAAGATTCACATGAACTATTTAAATATAAAACTTTCATTGGATTCAACAGCTGTCTTTTTTGCTTTTAGTTACCAGTTTATTTTCCCCTTGCTCTTTGAAAATGAATGCTGTGTGTTCAAATTACTAGGTATGTGTGCTAAGGTGTAGGCATAAATGGTACACTTTGGAATTCTTAAAATGCATTTTACCTAAATAGCTGTTCCATGGAAGAAAGTTAACTATGATATTTTATTTACTAAACCAGGAAAAGTTGCTACGTTTATTTTAACCCAGTATCTTTTCAAGATCGTATTCTCAATATCCAGATTTTTGCACAAGGAGTTAAAATGCTTTTAAAACAGGAAGTTTTCTTTTTTCTTTCTACCTCCATCTCATTCCATCTTTCAATGAAACAGGCTGCTGTTCTCACTGTCTATGAAGAACAAAGTACAGATTCATTTTTAAATTGATGCTGATCTATGTTTTCTGTTGCTTGCTTAGAACCAGTCTTTGCACCCATGTTTTCACATATATTATCTGGAATATAATGAAACCAGAAAGCAGAAATACATAAAAACATTACTTTATCATCACATACCTTTTTTCAATACTGCCAGAAAAAGTCTCACTCAAAGTATGTCCCATTTGTGGGAAGCTATCACTTCTGCCTTCTCTGAGACAAGAAAAGCAGCATTCCAAGGCATTCACATGTTAGCAAGACACACATTCTGGATCCATGCACAATTGTCTAAGGAGAAGGGAGTTGCATAGAGTGTTACCTACACATTCATGAGGATTTGTGATCTCTGTAGAAATGCAATCTACAGAAATCTGACCTGCACAGATTTCTTTCAGCTTTGTTTATAGTTTACAGAAAGAAATGTAACAAGCTCAAACGTTTGGTCTCCAAACCAAGATTCTACCTCTAACATTGGCACCAAGAAAATTGATTCCTTCCTTAACTTATCAAGTAATTACCATGTGCCTTGAATATACTAGGCATTCTTAGTTACAGGAGATAGAACAGTAAATACAACCACATGTGGTTCTTGCTCCCATGTAGCTTCCAATCTAGTAGAAGAAACCCTAAGTCAAATAATTGCACAAATAAATCATCACTTATAGCCTGAGTGACCACAGTGCTCTGAGAATGAGGAACCAAAGAACTCAAACTCATTGTTAGGGTTGGCAAGGCTTCTCAAAGAAGCAACGTTTGCATTGAATTAATCTGGGCAAGGGGGACTTACAGTAAGGGGGTATTGCAAAGCCATCATGTTCACCAGGATGATTTGAGGAACTGAAAAATTCATTATGGCTGGAGTGCACAAGGTCAGGCAGGGGATTGTGTGTTGTGATCCTGGAGAAGCAATGGCCAGACCATATAAAGTTCTTATGAATTTGGGGGTTAATTGCAAGAGTAGTGAGATGCTAGTGAAGGGTTTTAATCAAGAGGCTGATATTGAGAAAGGAACTTAAGGTGAAGTGACATGCTCCCAAAGTCCCTAGATTCCTCATGGGCTTAGTGCCTATAAATATATTCCAACCTATTTTTACTTCTTAATAGCATCCATATATAACCAAACCTATTTTTACTTTCAAGTAAATGATGATGATTCATTGTGCATATAAAAATAGATAAATTCCCAATTGGAAGGAGAGAAAAGTTAATATCAGTGAGAAAATAGAAAAACATATTCATTATTTCTCTAATAAAAACCTCTATTGTACTATTTGCCTTGCTTGATCTGAAATCTTACTCCTTTTGAGAGAACAGATTACATTATTTTATTATCTACCTTACAAAACTCTATTTTTTCATCTTTATTCTTGGTTCTTAGGCAGACACTATATATCTCTTTTTTAAAAATAGTTTTAATTGTATATGGACACAACACCTTTATTTTATTTATTTGCTTGTTTATTTATTTTTTACATGGTGCTGAGAATCAAACCCAGTGCCTCACACTTGCTAGGCAAGCACTCTACCACTGAGCCACAATTCCAGCCCAAGTAACCAATTCTCTTGCCAGTTCAAATAATCCAAACCTTCAGTGGTTTTTCTGTAAGACTTTAAGAGTTTCTTTTTCATCTGCTTTCTTATGTGCCTAGATTAGAGACATGTTTTGTAAGGACATTACTCTGCAAGTCTATTCATCTCTATTAAGCCAGGACTTTAGAGAAATGGTATCACATAGTCAAGTGTTGTCTTGCTCACCTTTCCCTGTTTTGGGTCTGATCTTAATCCACTGTCATTGCTTTGTGGTTTCATATCCAGGTAGAAAGTTAGATGAAGCACCTAGAAAAGTGACACCTGTGGGAAAGAGTATGGGTCAGAGGTTGCTGGTTGCAAGCAATAGACCAATAAAAATGTCATCTTTATTAGAACTGGATCATCAGATTTCAAAAGTGCTACCCAGAATCTCGGTTAGCATTCTTATCAGTGTATGCTGGAGATGATATTGCTTTATGTATTTGAAAGATGAACACATTAGTATGTTTGGCAATAAGCCTCATCTTAACATTTTAAATAAATGTAATTTAAAAGATCAAAGCAAAAAAAATCCAAATAAAACAGAATCTAGCACACAGAACTGATTACTCCTTGTGTTAGCAAATAATCAAACAATATGTATTCAATACCTATAAAAATGATCATGACCTATGAACCAGTAATCTTAACCTTACATCAGTAAATATTTATTTATGAAGTTTACAGTTTTGATATAATTTTAAAATTCACTTAACCTTCACTTTCACTTTGAGGATACTAAATTATGCTTCTGTGGAATTCAAAATTTATTCAGTATTTCATAATATTTCTTGGATAGCTTTAAGATGATGGGACTTCACATTTTCCATCAAATTTGTGAGTTAGAAGTACAGCAATCCCTCCCACGGGCACCCTTCCTAAAGATATGCAGATTCTGAACACAGACTGAGACAGAGAACCTTCCTGCACAGAAAGCAACTAGGGCTTCCTGCAACTGAGCTCACAAAATGTCCCTGCTTTCAGCTGGGAGTGCTTTTAACTCGAAATTTGAATCAAACGTAGCACTAAGTCTTATGAAGTGAGAGGTCAGCTATTTAATGGGGTAGTTTTAATTAAAAGAAATGATAATGGCTTTGTGTTGTATAAAAAGAAAGCAAGCAAATTCCAAAATGGGAGACTAAATAGTTATTCTAATGAGGGAATCAGACTTATGAACACAGACAGCAAAGTTCTTATTAATTACTTTCTTGAATGAAAATTTATTTTACACTATTTACCTCTGCATTAATTTTTATATTGGCTTTTCCCAATATTTATGTAAGTATTAAATTGCGATAGATAATTACCGAGTCATCTTATCCAAATTATAAAAAATAAAATATTAATACCAAGATATATTGATATTAGAACTTGAGATAAACTGTATGTACGTTGATGATTAAAACCCATCTTTCAACTTTCACTATTTTCAAACCAAATTTACAAGATAGATATATCATTAATTTAAAGTCAAAACTATTTTTCCTACAGGATTGACCATTTATATCTCAAAACTGAAGATGGCTTTCATTTCGGTAGGTAGGGTATAGATGTTCATGGTTGAGCTTATGGAGTCCTGTGGTTAATTTAAACAGTAAGAACCAGAGAATCCTTATAAAAATTTGCACTAAAGCTAAATTAAAGATTGAGGAATTAGCAAGTTAAATGTGCACATAAACAGATATGCTTATTATAGTTTATATTTGGGTGAGCAGTTACTGGCTGCTTCTCTCTTTTCAACATTTATATACCAACTGCCTCCATCTTATATAAAAACTTTCATCTGCCTTTTAGCCAAATTACTCTATTGAAATGTTCTGAGAAATCCAATTATTTTCTAACTGACAGTGCCAATAATTTTAAATTGAAGTTTAAAATACATGTAGATAAATGCACAAATCATAATTGTTTTGCTCAATGAATTCTCTCTTCTAAAGGTGACTACTGTCCTTACCTTTACAGTTTCATTTTGCAAGATTTGGGGGCATTGTGTATACAATCACATAATGTTATAGGTTGAGTTTCTTTTGCTCTATATTTTTGTTTTGAAATTCTTCTATGTTAATAGGTATAACTGTTTATTTTAATTTCTGTAGAATATTTTACTGAAGAAAGTATAAAATTTATTCATTTTACTGGTTGACATTATGGACATTTAGGGTTTTAGCCAGGCTTGAACTATTATGAAAATGCTGCTTTTAATAGTTTGTGTGCACAAATTCCTATTGTACATTTAGGAGTTGATTGTTGCATCGCAGATGAACATTCTCCACTGTTGTAGATAATACCAAACAGTTCCTTAAAATGATCTCAAAAATTTATGCTTCCAGCAATGATATATGAGAGTTGTATTTCTTCAAATACAATCATTTTGAGTCTTGAATTTAACTGTTTTGGTAAGTAATAAGTAGTATTTTGTTGCATTTTTATATATCCTCAATCACTGATGAAATCCATGCTTTTTATAAAGAACATTTTATTTGGACTTCCCATTGTGCAATCCTGGCTTGGGGTTCTTGCTCATTTTTTTTTTCTTTTTTGGAAGGCGAGGTATTTTTCTTTTTCTTATTGATTTGTTATATGTTTACAAATATCTTCTCCCAGTCTGGGACTTGCTTTTTTCCTAATGTTAACAATATCATTTGATGAACATAAGTTTTTAGCTTTAATAAATTATAGTTCTTTCCTTTAATGTTAGCACTTTTTGTGTCCCTTGAGGAAGTCAGTTTCTCATTCTGAAGGCATGAGAATATTTGCTATTATGCCTTCTAAATGTTTTATTGATTTGCCTTTTAAAAATAATATTTGGACATTGTAGAAGAATAAGCCAAACAAGCTTGTAGGAGCATGAACTGGTAAAGGAGGAGGATCTTTCAGTTCCTCATAAAGATTTCCAAGTCAAGGACTAAAGCAACTTTTACTTAAACAAACAAAATGGTAATGTGTCTTCCGAATTTCAGAATTAAGGTACAAATAGCATTTTTAGGAACAACAGGGCAGTGACCTCTGTGGGTGCTGTGATTTTCCACTCAATTGGATTGTGGTTTTCCTGAGTGTGCTAAAGAGTGAGCTGCTTTGGGAAGGGAGGAATGCAAGCCCAGTTCACTGAAGATCAGCACTGGGAGCACCACCCCTCATGCAGAGAAAAGCCATTTAACTCCTTTCAGGAAAGGCGAAGAAATATATGCTTAGCTTTTCATAAGGAGCTAAATAAATATATGCTTGGAGAAAATCACAGTTCTTGGTTTACTTTTTTTCCCATTCAGGTGGATTTTTATCTGAATTCTGGCGTATTTGCCACTGAACAAAAAATAAAACACGACCCATTTCCCTAAAAACCAAATGTGTTCCAAGTAAATCCGATTGGCCATTGATTAGAATGGAACCTTCTATAATTAGATTCTTTAAACAGCTTCTATTTTATACTGTTCAATTAGCAACACTTTCATCAAATAGTAAATAAATAAAATAAAGTGTATGGATATGGAGATGAATATTTTGGACCACTCATCTTATTAAATTGGTTTCCAAAGTGATCTTGATACCTTCAAAGGAATTGATGATGATGAAAGCAGTCAGAACTTCCTGAACTGAGTCTTACATGAGTTAGATTTTAGTTATTTGAAAAGACTTGCATAAAGAAATCACAAGTGTGAATGGCGTGGTTTGGGCTAGGTTCTTGTTGGTTGGGAGACGGTGGGAAAGTTTTCAGATTGAGTCCTGATTTGGAAGGGACTTGAAAACTAGGCAGAGAGGTTTGAATTTGATGCTTTAGGAAATATGATATGCTGCTGGAGAAATGAAGAGTTCTGAAAAGCAGCGCTGAAGAAAGGGTAACCCATGGTGAGGTTCTATGGAGGGCTAGCCGAGAAGGCTGCTGAGGTAAGATGTGGTCCAGAGCAGCTAAGAGCCTCACCTGGGGTTCCTGGCAGGGACTCCCCACTCTACCATTTAACCCCTCCAGGCCTCCTCTTCCTTTCATTAATCAGGAATATTTTGCTGGCAAGTAATGGAACCCCAACTCAATCTAGGTTTTAAAAAATAAATTTCTTAGGCAATTACTCAATTGGCTCAGAAAGCCAAAGGAAAACTGAATAACCAACCCTTAGGGAAAACATGAACTCAGATAGCTATGGAAACTTAACACAGAGAATTAAAGATTTAAAGCCTGACAGAATCCTTTTTTCTTGTCTGGGAAAGATACAGCCATGCTTCACTATGGGTCAGGGATATGACTACTGGTAACTATGTGCTCGCCTCTTGCTAGCCTCAGTAGCAGAGGGAAAAGGATTCCTTTCACAGATGAAGTTCTTAAATCCTGAGAAGAGACTAAAATACAACCCAGGCAAGTCTCTTAATCTCTACTGTGGTTTAGATATGGTGTGAGTGTGTCCGCCATGTGTTTAGGTATAGGAAGCTTGGTTCCTAGTGTGATGGTGGAACTTTCAAGGGGTTGTAACTTAGTTCAAAGTAAATAAGTCATTAGGGGCACTGCCTTTGGAAGGAATTTTCTTGAAACCCTAGTTCTCACAAGAGTTGTTATAAAAGAGCAAGACTGACCCTTCCTCAATCTCTGGCTTCCTGTCTTACCATGTTATCTTTCCCTCTCACACATACATCTGCCATTGTGATACCATCCACTATGATGTCCTTACCAGAGCTGAGCTAATGTCAGTGTCATGCCTCAAAACTCTGGAGCTGGGAGCTGAACAAAAGTCATTTCTTGATAAAGCACCTAACTTTGGGTATTTTCTTGTAATAATAGAAAGTGGACTAATAACAACCTCTTTGTGCCTCTGCCTCCTCATCAGATAAATGAGAAAACAAAACAGAACCTATGTCATAGGGTTGGTGTAATGACTAAACTTACTATTTAAATAAAACATTTCAAAATAGTTGCCAGCACAAAAGCTGCTGCTGTTGTTGTTTCATTATTGTTATTAGCTTACCCTTGGAACATCACTGTGCTAGGAATGTGCAGTTCCATGGTTAACTTCAGGGAGAAAGAAAAAGGGGATTATCATTGGTACCATAGGAATCAGTTTGAAAAAGACTTACATCTCAAAAGAACATAAGGGGAAGGAAGGAGTATCAGTGAGACAAAAATAATAGCTTTCCACCACATCTCATATGTAAAATAGGTTGATTATTGAGTTGCAATGTTCCTGTGAAAATTGATAATAATGCATGCAAAATGCCTGGCACATGGAAGGGCTTTGAGATATGATAGCTTTGTAATCAAAAGCTCTAACCAGATAGCAGTGCTAGAAATTAATGAAATGAATACTTTGAAGAAAAATCAGGACTTAGATTGTTTTGTGGGTTGTGTTAATAGTGGCCAAGGACCATCTCTTGGGTATTCTACCTTTTGTTATTTTATATGGAAGAGTAGTCACATATACATACAGTGACTTTAAAGACATGTTTTATTATTTTTCTTATGTTTCCTATATTTTTTCTATGGTGCTAGGCAGGCATGGAAGGGCTCCTCAGAAGACAATGCCTACCATGATCTCTTCAGTCCAGTGGTATTTGGTCTTTGCTGATGAAGGAAAGATCTCAGGAGCTGGAAGCTACCCAAGATCCTGGGTTGTATTTTGTTATGTCAGAGAGTGACCTTTTTTAGTGAGCAGGGCCCATTTCTGGCCAAAGATAGTTTTGCTACTCCCAATAGATTGCAGGAAAATGTCTCCCTTTTTATGAGGTTAACAGAGTACGCTGGTTTTTACCAGTCACTGCTAAATGACCCAGTCATTCTACTCTTTTCTCCATTCTCACATTCATGTTATTCAAAATCTAAACCAGCACTTTTATCAAAATATTACATTGTCATGGTCAATTTTATGTGTCAACTTAACTGGACCATGGATGCCCAGTTGCTGCATAAACATTATTTCCAAATGTGTTTGTGAGGATGTTCCTGAAGAGATTAGCATCTGAATGGGCATACTTAATAAACCCGTGGTCCGCCCAAAGTGAGTGGGCAATATGCAATCCATTGAGTTCCCAACTAGAACAAAATGGTGGAGGAAGATTGAATTACTCTGGCCTGTTTGATATTGTGTTCTACTGCATTTTGGTGCTTCTGATTCTCAGGCCTTTAGATGCAGCTGGAATCTGTGACATTGGCTCTCTGGCTCTTGGACCTTGGAACCACAGCACCAGTTTTCCTTGGTGTCTCCAGTTTGCAGATGGCAGATCATAGGACCTGGTCTCCATAATTGTATGAGCAAATAACTTATAATAAATTCCATCCTGAAGACGTATTGGTTCTGTTTCTTTGCATGACCATGACTAATACCTACTTTGTTCATAAATTTGGATCTATAGGCTTCTACTTTATTAAATTAATATTATAGTCATAATCTTTTAAATAATCTGTTGTGTGGTACTTTGAGAGGGGAAATCTAGTCCTGAGAGATAATCCCATTTTTATTCAGCCTCAGAAATGAAAGACAGGCTTGAGTCAAGGATATTTCCAGTTTTTAAGGCCTCAGGCAAGAAGTAAGAGAATGCTTTTCTTAAGTTCTTTGAAATGTGTAAAGTAGAATAAACAAACATTCAAAGATCTTGTGTGTGTGGTGTTATCAAGATGAGCAAGAAAACCTGAAAATCCTAGCCTACCTTTCATTGTGATATCACTCTGAAAAAAAAAAAAAGTATGGGGAAGAAGGAATTTATAAGCATTTGATTGACACAGATTATCCCTGACAGGAAAGAAAAGGCCTGGGAAGAGAAAGAGGAAGGGAAAATTGAACTTTATTTATAGTACAAAAGAACAGCAGACCAAAGGGAATTTAAAAAAAAAAAGATGTTAGGGAACAAAGCAGAGAAGATGGAATACAGCTGGTTAAATAAAAAAGAAGCTACAGAGGGTTCTGTAAAGCAAGAGCCTGTAAGATACCTTTGTTTCAAGATAATACTCTCTAATATGTAGAAAAATGGGAGAGGGGTTGTTATTTCATAAAGATTTATTTGACTTCCTGTTAAGTGTTTATGAAACTCATTGACCAGAGTTTTATTTGATATGCAAAATCCCTGGCTAATACCTAAAACTCTATTATTTCTTTACATTTTAAGAATCCTGGAGCTGCAGTATGTGTAAATACACACACCTGTGTATGTGTGTGTACATATTGCAATTCTCTTAGAAAAAGACAAAACCATTCTGGTTGCACCCCTCTCAGGGGTGTTCCTGTGGCTCACATACCTCATTTACTCATTTATCAGTTTCATATTAACTTTATTATTAATGCATCAATTCAATTGAGAATCCAAGTCTTCTAAATTAGCTAATTGTATTGATCAAATGAATTAATAATCACCAGTCACCATTCTAATTAATTAATAACAGCAGAAGCAGTAGCAGCAACAATTTTCATCTCTCTAACATTTTACAATTTACTAAGTGCTCTCACAGATCCCATTTGAAAAATGAACATGCAAATAAGTGTGGCATGCACACAACTGGCCCTTTTTCAAGCAAAATGCCATAATCACATGGGAGTAAGTATCTTTCCTTATAACCTTAGACATTAACTTCTCTCCTAAGGCCTATTACAATAAGAAATTTATGTAAACAAATAGCAGTTGCAAACATCAATGACAGGCTTCATTAATATGAAAGATATAAAAAGATCATTCTAACACTTATGGCTCTTAGCACTTAGTTCTCTGCCCATTGAGCACCTGACTGTGCTCTGGAAAAGTAAAACAAGCTCCATTGCTGAGTAAGATTAACTGGAAAGTGCAACTCATTTTTTCTTTAAAGATCTCAAATGAATTTAATACATTTATTCCTTTTTGTGATTAATTTATGGCTGATTATCATTTTAAAACAGTTCTTGATCTAATGTTTTTCCTCCGGCTTTATTGGGGTTAATTGCTATTTATTGCATATAAACAGTGTAAACTTTGATGAGTTTTGGTCTACATGTCCACTTGTGAAAACACCAACACAATCAAGACAATGATGTTCCCATCAACGTGGAGATGTTTTCCCCATGGCTGTCTGTAATTCATTTCCCACTTTCCCACTTCCCAGGTGGTGGGCCATTCATCTACTTTCCACAGATGAATTTGCACTATCTAGAGTTTCTAAAATTAGAATAATACAGTGTGTATATTTTTTTGTCTGGGTTCTTTCAACACAGTTGATTTGAGATTCTTGCATATTGTTAATAGATATGAATGGTTCTTTGCTTTTTAATGCTGAGATATATTTTGTTGTATGAATAGTTAGTAATTTGTTTACTCAAATGATTCACCTATTGACGGACATCTGATATTTCTTTTATCTGGGGCTCATTACAAATAATGGTGCTATGGAACTTCTGTTCAAGTCTTTGAATGGACTTATTCTTTTGGTTATCTTGGATAAATACTTCGAAGTGTGATGGCTGGATCTTATGGCAGAGGTGTATTTAACTTTGGAAGAAACTGCCAGACTCTTTTCCAAAATGGAAATCAAGCAGATTCTTTACAAAGCAAACATTTCTTCCATGAAAAAATTTAACTTTTTCTGTTTTAAAGGGTTAATTCTTGGGGCGGCATTAGACGGGGTGGGGGGATATTTTTCATACTATTAATGAAAATAGTCTTGATCGAATTGACATATTTTAGAACTTCTAATACATATGATTTAGTTATAAATATATATTAGATGAAACTATGGTCCTAAGAGAAATATTTATTTTTGGAAGATCATACACATTTCCTTAGAAACAGTAAATAATCAACTTTGATACAAGCTGCAAAACACACAGTTGGACACAAACTTGCACATGCCTGTACCAAGTCCCCTCTCTAACTCTACTAGGTGGAAGAGGAGGAATCATTTTTTTAACATGAAAATGGCTCCAGTTAACATTCCACTTGCAGAAACTGTATCTCTTATTTTCCAGCCCCTTCCTGTCCCTTCCCATATTATTAGAAATTGCTGGAGCCGTGACTCACCTACTCATCATTTGCTTTAAACTCCCAGTTCTATTGAACTCCTAATCTTCTTTTTGTGTTGCTTCCTGCAGCTGGTCTTGTGTCTGCCCCACAACAACCCAAAAAGGGAACAGCCAAATTTAATTTAATCCCACAGTGATACAAATACAAGGGTCTTATATATGGCACAGAAACAGTTTAGGTTCAGGAACATGGCAGGCATAGTAGGAATTTTCAGTGATTTAACTGAATTTTTTTTTTTTTTTGAGAGAGAGAGAGAGAGAGAGAGAGAGAGAGAGAGAGAGAATTTTTTAATATTTATTTTTTAGTTTTCGGTGGACACAACATCTTTGTATGTGGTGCTGAGGATCTAACCTGGGCCTCATGCATGCCAGGCGAGCGCGCTACCGCTTGAGCCACATCCCCAGCCCGATTTAACTGAATATTAAGCATTATTTTCCCAGAGATCTTCAACCACTCTGCCTTGGAAAATTTGCCCAAGACCCTATAGTTTGTTCCTCATTCCTTCTGCAGTTTCTTGTCAGTCTTACCTCCTCTTAATGTCCTAGAGTGACTCTTTCCCTCTACATGAAAATGGCATCAGAATTGTCTTCAATTAAATAGTAGACTACAGCAGTCCTTCTCAAACTTAATGTGCATATGGATCATCTTGAGAACCTGTTACAATATAGATTCTGGTTCTGTGGATCTGGGGTGGAGCCTACAATTCTACATTTCTAACATGCTCCCAGGTGATGCTCAAGCTGCTAATCTAAGGACTATATTTTAAGGAATGCTAGAGAGAAGCAATGTAACTCTGGTTTCTATTCATTTACGAGCCCACTTTTGTCTGTCTTTTCTAAACTGAGATAATTTTTTCCCCTCAAGAATATTTTGTAATATCTGGAGAATACTTTTGTTTGTCACAAATGGAGAGAGGATGCTAGTGGCCTGTAGTGGGGAGAGGCCAGGGTTGCTGTTAAATATCCTAGAATGTAAAGGACACCCCTCCATTCCCCCAAATGTCATTCATACTATGGTAGACAACCCCCACTTATCCCAATGCTATAAACTCCTTCCCTGAATGAAAAGCCACCAACCCATGGTCTCCACCCTCAGAAAAATATTTGCATAAATATTTCAAGTTTTATCAGGATTCAACACTGAGGCTTTACTCCCCTAGTACAATTGCCCATTTCTATGTGGAGATTCCATCTTTCCCTTCTAGAAATTAAACTATCTGTCTCCCTGTCTTTAGTTGAAGGCAAAAGCAGCTAATGTTAGTTTTGTTGCTTTTTGTTTGTCTTAAATATCAATAAAATTTTCTCCAAGTGTATTCAGTATAAACACACTTCTTGTTATGAGTGAATGTTATTAATAAACCTCTGCTTATCTTCCCATATGTTTTTCCCTTATGGCATTAAGAACATAAAAAAAAAAAAGATCTCAAGCATCCTGCTTGCATAAATAGTTTTATAAATGTATAAGGAAAAAAAGTACTTTAGTTGGTAGAGTTCTGGTTTAGGTTGAGGAAAACTCTCTGCTTTCCTCAGGTTCTACCAGTGGGTTCTACCATGTGCTCACAGTTCCAGGCACATATAAATGTTGTGTTCAACTGGTATTATGGTTTGGATCCGGAATGTCCCTCAAAGTATCATGGGTTGAAGGTTTGGTCTCCAATGCTCCAAGGTTTATAGGCAGGGCTTTTGAGAAGTGATTGGTTTTGAGGGCTCTAATCTCACCAATGGATGGTCTATTGGAAGGTGGTGGAAATCATAGACAGGTGGGACATGGTTGGAGGTATAGTTCACAGGGAAGATACTCTTGGGGACTATATTTTGCCTTTGGTTCCTTTCTTGCTTGCTCTCCCCTCTCCTCTCTCTTCTTCCACTCTGTTCACCAATCTTCTTCCTCCTTCTCTTTTGCCTCTTCATCCTCCTTCTTCTTCTTTCCTCCCACCACAACCTTCCACCATGATGTTCTGCTTCATCTCACACCCACAGCAGTGGAGTCAGCTGACCATGAACTGAAACCTCTGAAAATGTGAGCCAAAATAAGCCTTCTCTTCACTGAGTTGTTTTCCTTAGGCAGCTGTCACAATGAAAAAAAAAAGCCAACTAACACAACTAGAGTATAAAATATGACTGATAATGAGTAGTCCCTAAGTAACATTGAGGAATTGACCTTTCCAGCATCAGGAATTCACCAAAAATAGTTTGCAATTATTGACCTCTCAAGGTGCTTTGTTCCTAAGAATAACGTGGGAAACATGTGAAAGGAAAAGTTCCTAGATTAGTGTGATAGCTAAGGGTAAGGACTGTAGTCAGGTTGCCTGCCTGAAAATCTTGGAAGGGCAACTCAGGCAAACAAGTCCTCTTGGTTTTGGTAGGCATCTGGAGGATGTATAATGTCAGGTATAAAACACCTGACGTTATGCAATGTACAATATGTAGAGCTCTTGTGCTCCTGTGTAGAGCTCTTGTGAACCTTTTTAAATCATTCTATACATCTGTTTACCCTTTTGTAAATGGAGATAAGAACTAGCTACCTCAGAAGGATGGTGAGAGTTTTAAGTGACTTCATATGTATTATCTGTTTAGAGCAGAGGCTGGCACCATAAACACTCAATAAATACCTCATGGTCACTTCTTTCTAATGTAGGTGAAAGGTAGCAGGGATTTTATGATCCAAGAATTCTTGGGGTTTGGGAAGAGTAAATGAAAATAGATAGGGACAAGAGAAAAAAAAAAGAATGTCTGAAATACACCTTTATTCTTAATGCAACTCTAGTCCAAATTTGTAGGACAAAATCCTAGACAGTGAGTCCAAACACCCAGGCTCAGTTTAGGGCCTGTTTGATCCAAATAACTTTATTTCCTTCAGAAAAGTCCTTATAGAATTATGACTCAGCACAATGCCCCCAGGTTTTATTATGTATTAATTATTGGAACTTATGAATAGCATATTCTGCATCTTTAAGGATTCCTTACTTATACCATCTCTGTTACATTACTCAATATATTAAAAACCAGAGTTATTTATTGCTGAATCTACTGCCAGTTGAGTGATAACTTCTAGAGAAAGCAATAAAGACAGTGACAGTTGTGAGGTCACGTGCCTAAAGGAACTTCAGAGCTAAGTTTAATACTTAAGTGGAGTATTTCCTTTTCTCTGTTAATTTAGATTTCCATCTTAATTCCATTTCCCTGTGAATACATGAGTATATGCTTTTTCTATAAGGAGATCAAACTCTTGTGAAAATAGGAAAGGTATAAATTATAACCTGATTTTTAAAACTATAATATGTTTGAAAATGTCTGCACCATTTTTCACATCATCTAGGTTCAAACTCTACAACTCTTTCCTTTCCCCTTCTTTCATTCTTGAGAGCTGTGCCACATCAAATTTTTTTCCATATGTATTGGTACACAATAGTTGTACGAATGGTGTGATTTGTTATTACATATTCACACATGCACATGTTATAAAAATATAATTTAGTCAGTATAATTCCCTAGTATTTCCCTTTACCCTCCCTTCCTCCTTCCATTTTACTCTCTATGTCACATCAATTTTTTTCTAAAAAATCTTTATATCCATTTTTCCCTCCATCTCCAATGCTCTCACTAAATTCTAGGTGTTATGTATTATATATGGGGTGTCCATCTAAAGCTCATATGTGAGATAACTCAAAGAAGTTTACAGATTGAATGATTGGGTAAGGAGAGCCTTAACCTAATCACTGCATTGATTCATTGATAGGGATTAATGGGATGGTAACTATAGGCAGGTAGGGTGTAGTTGGAAGAGGTGAGTCCCTGGGGCATGCCTTTAGGGTTGATATTTTGTCCCTGATGAGCAAGCAGAGCACTCTCATTGCTTCCTGATACCCATGTCCTAGTTGCTTTCTTCCATTACACTCATTTACCATGATGTTCCGCCTCACCTCCAGCATACAGAAATGTAGCCAACCATCTATGACTGAGACCTCTGAAACCATTAGCACCACATAACTTTAACTCTCTTAAAATTGTTCTTATCAGGTCTTTTGGTTGCAGCAGTGAACTGACTAAGCCACCAGTTCTTACCTTATTACCCCTAGATTATGAAGACATTCTTCTCCCTGACCTCTTGGCCTTAAGTGTGCTCCCTTGAATCCAGCCTCAATATCCATATTCAGTACATTCCAGTTTTATCATGACATTCCTGTGCTCAAACATTCACATGATTCTCTGTTTCTTGATTGCCTGGTCCTTTGTCCATATCATTTGCCTGTTTTTCTGTTCTGATTTTGTTAACCTCTATTAGCCAACTGCACTTCTATTCTGCTTGTTCCCGAGCTGCCCATTCCTTTGTTTCCTAACTTTTGTTCAGGTTTTTCTCTGCAAGGATACTTTTTTTTACCCACCTCCCTGCTCAGTTCAGATGCACTTATTTTTGTTTGCTGTTAAGCATTATCATAATAGGTGGCATCAGAATTTCAATTAGGAAAAGCATCATCTTTGTTAAGATGATAAGCTGCTTGGTTGGAGTAAAAGGTAAAACCGTGATATCTGACCCAACAGCTAAGACAGAGCAGAATAGCTAAGTCTAGGGCATTGCACATGAGAAAACTGAAAATAAGAGAGAGTAGAGGAAACTAGAAGAGAGCCAAGTAACAAGGTGCTTTCAGAACAAGAATACACAATGTGCAAATTGAAATTATTTTCTTTGCTGAGATGGAAACGCCTCCATTTTCCCCAACTTAACCTTTGATTTTCTCTTACACACAGGCCTAGTATGTGTTTGTTAGAAGCACAGAAGCTACTTGAGTCCACATTTGATTCAGTGCGGAACAGAACATTGTTTGGGTTTTTCTATTTTCTGATTGCTCGTTTTCCTTTTTAATTAGATTTTAGACTACTTGAGGGCAAACAATTTACACTCATTCAGAATTCTCCACAGGGCCAAATACTACCACT
The DNA here is from genome assembly GCF_052094955.1 of Ictidomys tridecemlineatus. Classification (NCBI taxonomy): domain Eukaryota; kingdom Metazoa; phylum Chordata; class Mammalia; order Rodentia; family Sciuridae; genus Ictidomys; species Ictidomys tridecemlineatus. Next base: position 192,247,226 of record NC_135478.1, on the reverse strand, counting down.
GATAAAGTTTGCTTTCCAATAGAGATGAACAATACTTAGGAATACTTACATGGGCAGAGTAGATAACATAACCAAAAGCAGGAACAAAATAAATTATTGTAAAACCTGCTTTTAGGAAATGAACTAGAATGTTCTCATTATAGCAGAAGTTGGTAAACATTTTCTGTAATGTAGCTAAAATCACCAGATACAAAATTCAAGAATGTTGTACATGCTTAATGTAGAGGCATTTTAAGTCCTTCATTTTAAGTAAAAGGCCATAAAGTGAATATCATTGGCTTTGCAAAGTCCAATGGCTTTTTAGCAATTATTTGAGTTTGCCCTTATAATGGAAAAGTAGGTAACAGATGAACATGCTATGTGTCAATAAAAATTTTTTTGAACATTGAGATCTGAATTTCATATGCTTTTCATGAGACAGGAAATATTATAATTTTGATACAGCTTAAAAAGTGAACATTATTTTTAACTCAATGGGTTATGTGAAATAAGTAGTGCATCATATTTGGTGTACAGCCCCAGTGGGTAACTTCTGACTTTGAGATTCTACCTTGCTTGCATGTACATTTTACAAAATAAGCTCTTATTTTTAAAAACTAATTTGGTATTCTGTGAATCCCATGCATATGTTTTTTATTGGTTTGAAACTAGAGTTTCCTGTGTAAAAAAGAAAAGTTTGAAAACTCTTGATGATGACTATTAGACCATGACTTAACAGTTATATTTCTCGTGAGTTACTATTAGAACTTTGAAGTATACACCAGACCTGCCAAATATAAACAACTCAAAAAAACATGAATCAAGGGAGAACACATATAGGGCCTGCTTAGCCATTCATATCTATACTCGAAGTTCATATTGCAGAGCCTGGAGTTCTTTTTCCAGATCACTAGAACAATTGGAGGTTCTGTTTCAATTAACTTCTCAAATGTATACCCACTTGAATCCTTGCCACTATTGAAGGACTTAAAACGCCTCTACATTAAGTATGTACAACATTCTTGAACTTGGTATCTGGTGATTTTAGCTACATTAAACCAACAGACAGAAGAATATTTTGACTACAGACTGCAAATAATGCAAGTTCGTGGTTTTCTTATAGAAATTCCTGAAGTTAGAGCTTTACTTGCCTAAGGAAGAAATTCACAATTCAGTATTCCCTCTTAGTTTTTCTGAACTTCAGAAAAGCTAGAGACTAATTCATGTGCTTGTACCCATCAAACTCTTATTTTGCATTTTTTCCCACCAGAGGTAATTTAGCTTCAAAATCTCATTAGCCATTTTCATAAAGACATCACAATATACTGAAGGGATTATCAAAAACATTTTTTAAATCATCCTGATAATTCATTTTATGTTGATTATACCCCTGACTCACCATGGTTACAACACATTCCATGCTAAATTTGTCCAAAAGGCCCAGAGAAAATATGAGCAAAGAGAGAAAAGGATAAGAGTACCAGGAAAGTGAGAATACACTTCAATAAACCTATGGAGAAGAGGCGTAGGTATTTTCACTCCAACTGATTGCAAATATGTTGGGTCCCTCAATAGAAACCAAATGTGGCATGATTCATATCCTGATTGTCTCCCAGTATATAGAAATGTGATTTGCCTTGTTTCTATATTGAATTGTTCTTGGAGAAGATAGCAATTTTTCTACTTTTATTATTTTTCCTACTGCAAGTGGATTTTATTCCACTTGCAGTAGGAAATAAAAACATGGTGTTTCTGTCATATTTAAAATAAACAAAACAGTAAAGAAAATTTGATGAAACAAAGGAAACAATTACAATTGGTTTATTGAAAATGTATTTCTTCTAGACTCTTGTGGTCTCTGGATGTCCCACACACTATCACAGAGGTAAAACTATCAGAAAAAGGGGTACCTCATCTTTCAGCATCATATCTTCCAATCTAGGTACACATGCTTAATGTTAGAGATACATGTTAATTAGAAAAGTTATATTGACTTTTAAGTTATTAAGACATATGTTAACTGAAATGAAAAGGGAAATATGTTTTTCCAACCAAAAGCAAAACCACCAGAAGTATAGACAGAAATAAAAAAACAAGATTGGGTCCCAGTCCAGTATAAAAGCAATGATAAGTAGTGTCAGTTCATGTTGAAAATCTCATCAAACTATTATGCAAATAAGCAAACTTATAATTGGGGAGATTGACTTTTTCACTTTTCTTCAACTAGTTATTTTTAATATTAGCCACAGTTGTATGTTAGAAATATCACAATGATTCGAAGTGTAAGGTTATGAATGATCAATCAAAGGGTAAGCTTATTGAATGATCAATCATAGGGTAAGAGAGGGCCAGGCGCGGTGCCACACGCCTGTAATCCCAGTGGTTCAGGAGGCTGAGAAAGGAAGATTGGGAGTTCAAAGCCAGCCTCAGCAAAAAGCGAGATGCTAAGCAACTCAGTGAGCTCCTGTCACTAAATAAAATAAAAAATAGGACTAGGGATGTGGCTCAGTGGCTCAGTGGCCCTGAGTTTAATCCCTGGTACTCACTCGGCAAAAAAAAAAAAAAAACGTGGGAGATGAAGAAAATGTTTCATCTTGGCATCTTGACACCGGGAATGATTAGATGACATTTTGTCCCCTAAAGCATCCAGTTCCCAAGATTCTATTGAATCTTGAAATTCACTAGAACAAATTCATTCAACTACAAAGGATGAAAGTCAATTTTCAATCTGCAAGCCTTCCAAGTATACTAGTAAACATCTTGGAAAGGGGTTGGTTGTTTGTATTTACGTTCTTAGTTAAGTTTAGAATTAATCTTAATAGTACATAATTAGATTTGAGTTGTTTTTAAGAGTTAAAATAGCAAGTAAATGGTTGTGGTAAATTTCTGAGCTTCTACCACCTCTCCTCATTCCCACTATGAACTTCTATGAGAAAAAGAAATTTTTTTAAATGTTAATAATTATTTTAGTAATTCTCCTTCGTTTTACCTCTATTCATTCATAGCCAAAGACAAAGGTCAGCAAATTCAGGCCCCTGGGTCAAAACCAGCTAGCCATCTATTTTTATAAAGATGGTAGAAGGATGCTTTTATATTTTTAATTGGTTGAAAGTAGTCAAAAAAGAATAATTTTATCCTAAATAATTTTCACATGAAATTCAAATTTCAGCATTCATACTAAAGCTTATTAGAACATGGTCATAGTATTCATAAACAGATTATCTAAAGCTGCTTTTGCTCATTACATTAAAAAAATTGACAGCTTCTGCTCCATGATAGTATTGGCCACAAATTATACATATAATTTAAAGAAATGACCAAAAAATCAACTATTATCTAATATAACATTAAAAACAAGTGGATGGCCGCTAAGTCCATCTTATTGGCCCTGAAAGCATGACCAAAAAGATATGGATTTAGTGAAGAAGAAAAAAATGAAAAAGAATGAGCATTTTCTGCTTTAGCTATATCTAAAGAGTTTGTGTGTTGTATATACTGACATAGGAAGTAGTTTGAATTTGAACTTTCACCTTTTTGAACCTGCCTCAACTCAAATAGCAACTGTTATGTATGAAGTGACTTATAACTTGTAATGATACAAATGAGAAGAATTTTATATTTTATATTTTTAACACACTCATCCATCAGGAACATCTAATGAGTAGTTTAAACTTTTTTGAAAATTTATGAAACAAAATTCCCATTAATATTTTTAAAAAATACTTGAGATAAATTTATATGCCATATATAATTCACCCAAAGTATATTTTTTATTATTTAAAGACATAAGAACCGTCATCATTGTCTATAGAATATTTTTAACACCTCAAAAAGAAACCCATATTCTTTAATCATTATTCCTTAATCCCCCTTTCCATAGCCCTAATCAGCTACTTATGTACATCTTGTTTGTATGTATTTGCCTGTTCTGAACATTTCACATAAATGCATCATATTATATGTGGGCTAGAGTAGTAGTCACACACAAAAAAAATAAAAATAAATGAATGAAAGCATGTACTATAAAAAAAACCCATCAAATCACAAAGGAAGACAGAAAGAGAAAAAGTCAGAAAACAAGTAACAGTGGAAATTTTAAGTTCCTACCAATATATGATTGCTTTATATGAATATGAATTAAATTATCTGATCAAAAGAAATAGAGTAGTTGAAAGGATTTTAAAAACCAGGTCCAACTATACGCTACTATAATTTTAACTTCAAGTACACACATAGACTACAAGTAAAAGGATGAGAAAAGGTATTCTGTGTAAACAGTAACCAGAACAGAGCAGGAGAGGCTATGTGTGAATGAGATGAAATAGACTTGAGGTCAAAAAGGTCACAAGAGGCAGTGAGGTCAGTACATAATGGCAAAAGGGTCAGTTTATCAAAAGGATGTAGCAATGTATATGCACCCAATATTACAGACCCTAAATAAAGGAAACAAATATTAAGAGAACTGAAGGGAGAAATAAACAGCAATCTAATCCAAATAGTGGGGAACTTCAGTAGCACACTTTCAACAATAAACAGGTCACCCAGACAGAAAATCAATAAGGAAACAAAGGACTTGAAAACCACCAGAGACACGATGGACCTAACAGACATGCACCGAACATTCCCTCCAGCAAGAGCAGTGCCCAGTCTTCTCAAGTACACTTGAAACTTTCTGCAGGATAGGCCATAAAACAAGTTTTTGAAAACCTAAGAAGACTAAAGTTATATCAATTAATCTTTTATGACCAAATAGAAATCAATAGTAGAAAGAAAATTAGAAAAAATATAAATATGTAGAAGTTGAGAAACACATTCCTAAACAATCAATGAATCAAAGAAGAAATAAAAAAATATCTTGTGACAAAATAAACAACATACCAAAACATTTGGGATGTAATAAACACGATTCTAAGAGGGAAGTTCTATATGCCTAAATTAAGAAAAAAAAATTTAAATTAAAAAAATACTAACTTTACACCTAAAAGGAATATAGAAAGAACAAACTAAGCACAAAGTTAGCAGAAAAAAAAAGGCAAAATAAAGATTGCAAGGGAAGAAATGAAATGGAGATAGAAAATAGAAAAGATCAATGCAACTAATTGGTTTATTTAAAAAGAAAAAATTGAAAAACTTAGTTAATGGACTGAGGAAAAATAGACACACAAATAAATTATAAATAAAAGAGTAAGCATAACCATTTAAAAATCATGACACTATAAATTATTATGCACCAACTAATTTGATACCTAGAAGAAATAGATAAACTTTTAAAAATATACAAACCAACAAGAATTAATAATAATAAAGAAATGGAAAATTTGAACATACCAATAACAAGTAAGAGGACTAAATTGGTAATAAATATCATTCCCAACAAAGAAAAACTCAGACCTGGCAGTTTTACTGGTGAGTATATTAACACCAATCATTCTCAAACTGTTTCAGAAATTGGAGAGGATGGGACACTTCCAAACTGATTTTACGAAGCCATTATTCCTTTTACCAAAGTCACATAGGGATACAAGAAAAGAATATTACAGGCCAATATCCATGAGTAACACAGTTGTAAAGATTCTTGATAAAATATTAGCAAGCTAGATTCAATAGCACATGAAAAGAATTATACACTATGATCACATGGGTTTATCCCTGAAATGTATTAACATATACAAATCAAAAAATGTGGTACACCATATTAATAAAAATCATTTAATCATTCCAATAAATATAGAAGAAACATTTAAGAAAATCAACACACTTTTACAATTAAACAAGTAAATTAGATATAGAATAAATGTCCCTCAACACAATAAAGTCTATATATAACAATTCCACAGATACCATACTTTCTGGTGAGAAGCTAAAAAATTTTCTGTGATCAGGACCAAGATAAGGGTGCCCATTCTCATAATTTCCTTTCAACATAGTTCTGTAGTACTAGCTATTGCAATAGGTAAGAAAAAGAATTAAAAATTATCTAAATGGAAAGGAAGGAGGAATATTTCTATTTACAGATAACATGGTTTTATTCATTGAAACCCTAAAGGCACTAAGAAACTGTTAGAACTAATAAACTCAATAAATTAGCAGAGTAATAAATGAACATGCAAAACTTATTTGCATTTCTGTACACCAGTGATTATCTTAAAAGAAATTAAGAAAAATTTTCATTTACAATAGCATCAAAAACAATAAAATATTTAGGAAGAAATTTAAGCAAGGAGGTGAAAATTCTATACAATGAAATCTATAAAACACAGATGAAAGAAATTAGACCAAATGAAATGATACCCTGTGTCTATGGGTCATAGCCCAAAAATCTTTAGCAAGACAAATATCAAGGAGCTTTCCCACTAGTTTCTTTTGTAGGAGTTTTATAGTGTCAGGCTCAGAAAAAAATTGGTATTGTTAAAATCTTCATAAAACCCAAATCTATCTATAGATTCAATGCAATTCCTTTCAAAATTTTAATAACATTTTTGACAGAAATTTAAAAATTCTAAAACTTATATAGAACCACAGAAGACCCTAAGTAGACAAATCTTAAACATGGGGGGTGGGGGAAGTTAAAGGCATCAGACTTCCAGATTTTAAATTATATTACAAAGATATTATAATCAAAATAGTACAGTATTGGCATAAAATCAGGCACATGGATCAATGGAACAAATAGCTCCAAAGTAAATTCACACATGAATAGATACCTAAGTTTTGAAAAGGGAACCAAAAATATACACTGGGAAAAGAACAGTGTCCTTACTAAATGGCGTTGGGAAAACTGGAGATTCACATGCAAAAATTTTAAAAAGGAAGAAGAAGGAAGGAAGGAAGGAAGGAAGGAAGGAAGGAAGGAAGGAAGGAAGGAAGGGAGGGATGGAGGGAGGGATGGAGGGAGAGAAAAAGAAAGAAAGAGAAATTGGACCCTTACCTCATATGCAAAAATTAACTTGAAATTGATTAAAGACTTTCAAATGTAAGAATTGACACTGCAAAACTCCTAGAGGAGAACATATTGTATAGTGGGAAAAACTCCTTGACATTTGTACTAGTAATGACTTTTTGGCTATGACCACAAAGTCCAGGCAACAAATGGAAAAATAAACAATTGGGATTGTATCAAACTGAGAAGATTCTGCAGAGAAAAGGAAACATGGGTGAAGATACAACCTCTAGACTGGGAGAAAATAGTTCCAAATGGTACCTCTAATAAAGGGCTAATATCCAGAAGACAGAAGGAATTCAAACAACTAAATAGCAAGAAAATAATGCAATAAAAAGAGAGGGGAACAATGAATCAAAAAAGATATTTCAAAAGAAGACATACAAAAGGCCAACAAATATATGGAAAAATGCTCATCATCTCTAATCATTAGGGAGAGGCCATTTAAAACCACTAGATATCACTTCACATCAGTAATAATGGCTATGATAAAATAATAACAACAGGTATCAGAGAGATAAGAGAACCCTGTTCAGTATTGGTGAAAATATAAATTCATATAGCCATTAAGGAGGCATGGAAGTGCCTCATAAAACTAAAGACAGAATTATCATATGATCCAGTAATTCCACTATGGGGCATATATACACAGAGGGATTGAAATCAACATGCTGCCAAGATATCTTTACTCCCAAGTCCATTGTAGCACTCCATAATGTCCAAAATACGGAAACAACCTAAGTTTCCATGACCAGATGAATGGAAATTAAAAATATGATGTGTATATGTATGTGTGTATACGTGTATATACATATATCTATACATAAATACATACACATATATACATACATTGGTGTTGTGTGTGTGTGTGTGTGTGTGTGTGTGTGTGTGAGAGAGAGAGAGAGAGAGAGATCTGAAATTAAGAACAATCAAAGTTAAATTGTTACAAGGCCATAAAAAAAGAAAGTTTCGCTTTCTAAGAAGTATTTCAGTAAATATCATTAATTGTGAGTGTTATTTATTTTGTTAATAATTTTAGTCATGCATATTTATTTCTAATTTTGCATAGATATTGTAATAGAAGCTGTTACATTGAGACACAGCATAGTATTTCAGAATTATTTCACATAATAGATTTTTTTAGTGTTTTCTGAATGATTTTTGAGTTGATCTAGTAACCAAGGATGCTCGTGGGAAAATAGACACCACTCTAAATGAGCCTAGAGTATAAGGGGCAACTCTTAGCTTTGTGGTAGGATAGTTTAGTAGTAGATTTAGCCATTGTAACCACTTTACCTGATTTTACACACAGAAGATAGATTATTATATAAAGTACTGTATCTTCCAAAAATAGTAAAAAAATAAAATAAATAAAATACAGGTGTTGGGCAAGTAGCACCTCTTCCCACTTCGGGGGAGGAGTCCCACTGCATGAGAACAGCTACTGGTACAGCAGTGGCTGCCACCAGCAGCCTAGTCCTAACATGTCTGCCCAATCCTGGTACTCAAGTGTCAGGGTCACTGAGAAAAACAGGTCTTAGGCTCTGTCACTAAATGAGGCTTCACTCACATACAGAAGAGGCAGAGTGAGATCAGGTTCAATACTAAGCATTGGTTCCCAAGGACCAGTGGGTCTTGCCAGCAGCCACCAAAGAGATGGTCTATACTTATCCTTTTCGCCACAGGCAAAAGGGTCAGTTCCCTCCCCACTGGAGCAGAATCAATAGTGTGCTTGGCCAATACCATGTGATTGATAGATACCCATGCTTAAGCAGAACAAAGGAGTACGCATCAAGCTTGGAACAGGCAAAGGCATTCCCTCACAAAGTGGGAAACCCAGCTCGGGTTGTAAAGGCTCTTCTTCTCCCTGTAAGGAAGTACTCTAGGTACAAGGTAGGCAGCGGTTGGGGGTTGAAGGTCAGTAGATTTTATTTGATCAGCCTACCCAACATCAGTCTTCTACTTCTAACCTTGTAATCAGTAACAACCTGAAGAATGAAGAACATTTAGTGATTGCCCAAATATTGCACTTTAAAAAAGTTCATAAATTTTATTAATCCATCTTGCTTTAGAGATAATGCTTAAGCTATTTCAGATTGTATAGACTTCTAAGCTCTTCTATTCTTTTCACTCTGCCAATAAATTGTGGTCTTGACTCTAACCACGGCCAGTTTTGTATGACAGAGCTGCTCACTCCACTTGAACAACCTCTACTATAGAGAAGACCGCTCTTATAGGCTCAGTTGTTTTACCCTCAAATCGTCTGTTGCAGTCCTGACTCCCAGTACCCCAGAATGGGATTGTATTTAGAGACAGAGTCTGTAACAAGGTGATGAAGGTAACATGAGGTCATAGGGAATGGCCCTAAAACAGTAAGACTGGTGGCTCTATAGGAAGAAATTAGGGCATACCCAAGGGCAGAGGAAAGACCGTGAAGACTCAGGATGAAGATGAACAACTACAAATCAAGGAGAGACTTCAGAAGAAACCAGCCCTTATAACATCCTGATCTGGACTCTTAGCCTTCAGAAGTGTGAGGATATATGTTTCTGCTGTTCAGCCACCTTGTCTGTGGCGCTTTGACAGCCTTAACAAACTAATACAAGCGCCCTTGGGTGAAAGTCACCCACGCCCTTCAGACATCAGCACATGGGCTCTTGCCATCAGCCACTCCAGGGAACAACACTGAACTGAACCTCCGGTCTAAGTAAATGCCCTCTGATGTCATTGCAGCTTCTCTAGTGAAGTCATCAGAACAGAACATTCTCCCAATCAGGGGTTGTTTTAATAAAGTCTATAAAAAATGCTAACAGGAAGTTAGCATGCTGTTGGGAAGTAAAAATGGATTTGGGAGAGCAGGTAAATAAAATAAACCATTCAATGCAATATTTTTGTTCAATTTGCCAAACTATCATCAGATCCTTTTAAATTTACCAGATTGTCATCAAGGATCTCAAAGCCTGGCTTGACTCTAACATGTGGTTCCTAAAATCTAGTCATCCTACCTTTCAATTTTCTGCCTGTGAATCTTAGTCTTAAGGTACGTGGTCTTCCTCCACTTAGTCTTCATACTCTCTTCAGATGACATTTTTTGAAACCATTATTTAGCAGAGGGATGGAAACCGGACAAACACACCCATCTGGGTGGTGCTGGGCTGGGGAATGGGTACAGTGCTTTTGTGACTAAAAGGTCTCTTGAATCATTAAAAAGAAAAAAAAAAGAAATTTGCCAAAATGTAAAAGCAAGAATTAAGATTAGACAAACTGAAAAGAAATTAATCTTCGTTCTGTTACTTTTTGTCATTCATCTTAAATGAAGTTTGTCCTCTGGTTGGTAGACAGACACATTCCTGCTAAGCCCTTTACCGCTCCCTGCAGATCACATGATCAGATGTTTACCATGTAGGACTAATTCACTTTGGTGGCTGTTGGGTTTTCCCATAGTGAGGAAAGACCTCTTTCTCTTCTCAGATGAGGCTACAGTGAGGTCTATGTCCTCCAAAATATCTAAGCATTTTCTTGACTGGTGAATCCCAGATCTATTGAAATGCCTCACCTGGGTTAGTTTCCTGCTGAATAGAAAGAGAATACTACCCTCCAGATATATTCAGAGATTAATGGGTAGACAGAACTGATATGCCTCTTGGGTATACTTACAGAGAATAGAACAATTAGTATGTCTTCTGAGCAGACTTTTTTTCTTTTAAAGAAGAGGAAAAAACCATTGCTTAATTCTTAACATCTTTATGCTTCACTTGACTGGGTCTGACTTCTGTTTACGCTGATATTCATATTCCTTTGTTCTGTTTTTAAAGCTTCATAGGAATACTATTCACAAGAACCACATTCATATTTTTTGAACAACCAAGTCCAACAGACTAATTTGCAGAAAATGCATGGGAGTAATTTGATACAGAGGAAGCCTTACATGTTAGACTGACCAAAGTAAGTTCACAGGGTCATAAGGAAAGGGAATTCCTGCTGCCTCCTCCCATTTTTTGAATCCGACAGTCTGGATCTTCTATTTGGCCTGCTTCTGAGAACTGAGGGGAAAGCAAGGTATACTTCAGCTGAAAAGGGTGTATGTGTCTTCTGGGAGTGGGACTCATTTCCGGAGGGGTGGCAAGCAATAAAACAATAAAAGTTCCTGAGTCACTGCCAGTCTTGTTGATATGGGCAGGGATAGTTTCATTCAGTGTATAGGAAGACAGCCTTTATCAGAAGTCCCCACCTCCACCCACCTCCAGAAAAAAGAAAACACAGAGTCCCCAACAAGGTGACACACTCCACTCAGCAGGAGCAAGCAGGGAGGGTCAGTGCTCTAAAGGCAATTGCCACTTGACCACCTAAAATTGACCCCATGACTGCGAATTCCCTATATCCTTTGACTTCAAATGAATTTTTCCTGAAACTATCCCTACGTCTCTAGCAATCTTCTCTCTGGGGCATATTTTGGGATATAATTTCCCAGAGATTTGATCTAGCTTGCTATTTATTCTCAGGTATTTCCCCCAATTTTTTGATCCTTCTTATTGTTTTCTGGGGCTGGCTATTTTAGAAATATATTCACATATGTATATACATTTCTCTTTTGGAGGTTGGAAAAATTATAAAAATTTGCCATCTTGATCCAACTAAAAATGAAAACTTGTTTTTAAATGATGATCATACTATAGAAGAAGAAAATCCAACTATATCCACTGATCAACAAACTAAAATTTTACCCACAAGTGGTAGGTATTTGAATTACAAACTATATATTCTTACAAACTGTTCCAGGAAATTATATACTAAAACCCTAAAGGCTACAGCTAATAAAACCTTTAGATTATCTTTAAAACTGCATTATTCTCAAGAGACTTTTTAATTTATAAGAACTAAAATTATTTCATGTTAAAAGAAAAAAGCAAAATTTATTTATAAAAACAGAGAGGCTAGAATATTGAGTTTATAAAACAGATGCTTAAATAAATACTCTCATATTTTTCTACCTATTATTTAGTTAACTACTCCATATTACTTTATATCCTATTCCTCTGTGGTGGCCCGCGTTTAAGATTTTGGTTGGTAATCAGTCTCCAATGCCAAAGTTAGCACATATTTATTTTTAGATATACATGTGTGTATATTGATTGAACTCTACTTATTCTAACTGCCTTAACATTTAGAAATAAGACAGTTTAAAAACTAGAGGTATAACCAGTAACTCTGCTGAGGTGCAAGAGGGAGAATTAGTGTGAGGTTTTTCTCCTCTTGGTTGGAAAAACACCTGGAGAGTGGAGCCAAGTTCCAAATAAGGACCATAAAATAGAAAATCCTGGGAAGTGCTTGACCTTGGCAAGTAGGGACCTGTTGAGAGCCACAGCCAAAGGGACCCCAGCAAACTTCCAGCTGCCAGCAAACTTCCAGCTGCCAGCTGATGATTGGCTCACAGCAGCCCAGCAAACTTCCAGCTGCCAACTGACTGGCTCCTCTGCAGTGATGCTCATTGGGCTGTTTCCCCGCCCTTTCAGACCATGGAGCTGCTCATTGGGGGACTTTTTTTGGCTCCGCCCATGCGACCCAGCCAATGGGCCTCAAGAGCAGGAGGAGTGGGGAAGGTTGAGAGGCTTGTGGGAAGCCCGTGGTGGCAGTTGGGCTCTGAAGGTTTTCCTGAAGAGCTGTGTGGTTTGGAATGTGTGGTTTTAAAAGTAAAGTTCGTTTCTTTTGACAAGTGGCTCCTGAATTGTGCCCAGCCAGACTGCAGCAGGGACCCTCACAGAAGGATAATTATTTGTCCTGCATGAGCAAGCCCATCTTTCTGACTTTCAAGAGGCCAAAAAGTTACTGAATGGGTGAGCTAAGGCTACCCTGCTCCTGATGCTAGAGGAAGGATACAGGAAGACCAAATTGCAAAGAAGCTTCCACCAAGAACCTTAGCAGGAAAATGGCTCCTTGCCTACTCCATCATCATTAGCCTTCAGAAATAGAGGTCCCTTTGCCCATCATCACCAGTAAGACTGCCACCACTTAGGGTACCCCAGAATCAACAGACCTGAGCCCTGGTTAGCCAATAAGCAAATATAGCATGTAAGGGAAACTAGCACCCAGAAATTAAAAAAAAAAAATAGAACAAAAGGAGCAAACGCTGAATGAAGTACTGTTGTCCAATAAGATAGAATAAGAACCCAAATTATAAAAATATAATATAATTTAAGGAGATTCAAGTAGAAGCCATAAAATAGTCTGTGAACTTTCTGAATAGTGATGAATACATAATTCTTAATTAAATATCCCATAAATAAAATGAATTGGACAAATTGAATATCCCAAGCAGATCTGGAACATCTAGTGGAAGAACTATCTTGTGTTCCTGTCTCATAGCTGCCATAACAAGTGACAATGAATTGGGAGCCTAAAACAACAGAACTATATTCTTTCACAGTTCTGGAGGCCAAGTCCAAAATCCAGGTGTCAGCCTGCTCTCTCAGCAGGCTCTGAGGGAAGATTCTTCCTTGCCTCTTCCTAGCCTCGTGTACTTGCTGGCAGTCTTTGGCATCCCTAGACTTAAAGCTGCATGATTCCAATCTCTGCTTGTGCCATGCCTGGCTCTCTTCTCCTTTGTGTCTCTGTGTTTCCAAATTTCCCTCTTCCTATAAGGATACTACTCAAGGGATGCAGGGCCCAGGGCCCACACACCTCAGGTACGTCTGCAAAGACTTTTTTTCCAAATAAGGTCAAATTTATAGGCACCGTTGATTGGGATTTCAGCATATCCTTTTGCAGGACACATTTCAACCTGTGACCTATCTCAAAGCACAAAGCAAAGGAAAAGAGAGAGAGTGCATACTTTAGAGAATAGTTAAGGGAATTGGATGATATATTCAGGAATCTTTACATGGAAATAAAAACAGTTCCATGAGAAAGATAAATGAAACCACTAGAGCACTAGACTCTTACACAGCAGTATGGTTGGTGACATTAACTGGTGCTCCCTCTACTCTCTCTAACCAGAAAGCATCAGACTATTAGAAGATTGAATTCTACCTCTATTTCTAACAGACTCTTGTTCAACCTTTGCGCTCTCTCTCTCTCTCTCTCTCTCTCTCTCTCTCTCTCTCTCTCTCTCTCTCTCTCTCTCTCTCACACACACACACAAAAAAAAAACAGAAAATTTTATTAAGCCTCTTTAAAAATGTTAATATAAAATTATAGGAAAAAAGGAACCTGAACTTTCATAACACAGCTGGAACAATCTTGCAGCAGTGGGAAAAGAGATTTAATTCAGTTGATTCTCTGTGGTTTTTGGTTGCACACTAATCTCATAGTGAGAGAAGCTGCACATTTTCCTGGAGAGACCAAGAAACTGCTGGAGGCTTGATTCTCTTGGCAGCCGCCGGTTGCAAACCAAGGATCTGGACATCTTCACACTATCCCGAGATCTGAGTAGGATGTATTTTTAAAGGATGTGCAATGTTCAATCCTAAGTGTGACAAAAACTGACAAGCAGGAGGATGCTTATGTACTCAGAGTAGCACGTTTGTCTCCAGGAGACATTTCATTTGGAAGACATGTGGTGCCACCCTCTTGCTGAAAGCACTGGTTCCCCTGTTGAAGCTTGCTAGGGATTACAGTGGGTTTGACTCAATTCAAAGCTTCTTTTATTCTTGTGAGAACTTCATGAAGCTTTCTTGCCAAGGATACCTGCACCAGAATTTCCAAGGAGAAATAAAGCTTCTTCATGCAATTTTCCCAAACAGAGCAACATATTGTATGGAACATACACCAGTCATCTCAATCAAACCCTGGAAGTTTTGATGGGTGAGCTTGACCCAGAGTTATGAATCAGGTCTGCATAATAGATGGTGTTGAGGGTATTCAGTAAATGGAATGAAATCAGATGGAACTCATTGGATTAGTCACATCATGCCAAAACTAGAATTATGTTATGTTAAAACAAACTGAAGTCAGACCTCTCATGATGATTGGATCAGGAAAGTTGTGGGAGTCTTCAAGCCAGGAAAATTTATAACCACCTTGTTTGTCAATCAGAATTCTAAATATTGCACAGTACTTTCTTCACCCCAGAAGATTGAAGGTTACAAACATTGTGATTGCCAGAGTGCTATGTTCAATGATTACAATTTTGTTTTTACCAGTTTTGCTAAGAAGCGGCAATAACAACAATGTTGATTAAGAAAATTGAGAAAAAAGTGCAAAAAGGGAATACATAAAAGATAGTGGATGCTTTCTTGCTGTTGATACCAGGGGCCACATTTTCCATAACCACCACCTTGTAGTTGCAGAAAGCCCTAGATGTAACAATAGTGTAATCATCTTGAAGTGTATGCATTATTATATCAAGAAGTTAGATATCTTCCATGAATGCTCTCTTCTCTATTTAGGTATTCTATGCCACACTTGCTGAGAATTGAAGTGCGTGTAGAAAAACCTTTTAGTATAGGAAACTTTACAATAATTGTGATAACAATTCAATTTGGTTTATGCAGATTGTAATATTTCTGCAGGAATTGTCCAGAATTCCCCACAAACAAAGCTTTCATCCTCATTAAGTGTCAGCCTTAGCCTACCTATCTGGGACTACTGTATTAAATTGCTGGGAGAATTTTATATCCAGTTCCCTCTACTTTCTAGAACATATCCTATACCAATATCCCTGAGCTAAAGAAAAGGTTGAATATTTAAAGTGGAGATTGATGAGGAGTGATATAGACTTAGACATATTCTAGGAAGTTTCTGAGTTTTAAGTATAAATAGAAAACATTCAAAGTTTTCTGTCCAAAAGAACAAGCTAACCATAAAGGGAAAAATATTATACTGACTTTGAACTTCTCATTTGCAACCCTGGAAGTTAAAAATCAGTAGCTTACATCTGAGTACTACTGAAAGAGATGAATTTCAATCTAAGAATCCTGTATGTAGCTAAGAAATTTTATTCACCTGTCAGCAAAATAAAGGTATTTGAAAATATGCCAGTGTTCGGAAAGGAAAATTCTCAGCAAATTCTAATGAAAACCAATAATAAATGCCACAGAATATAAACAGAATATTTAATATGAGAGAAACAAAAACTTGAAAAAAAACAATGATATACAGAAAAGGTGCTTTTATTTTAAGTCTAAGTGTTAAATCAGCAGGATGCTGTAGGGGCACACCTGTCATCCCAGCTAGTGGGGAGACTGAGACAGGAGGATTGCAAGTTTGATGCCAGCCTAAGCAACTTAGTGAGACCCTGCCTCAAAAAATTTTAAAGTGCTGGGGATATAGCTTAGTGGTAGAGGGCCTCTGGGTTCAACTCTGTTCTGCAATCAATCAATCAATCAATCAATCAATCAATAAAATGCAAAAAATCAAATCAGTTGAACTCAGAGTTCAAATGAATATGTAATACTACAGAACATGTAGAGGAATTATGAAATAAATACTCTAGAAAGAGAAGGGAAATACAATAAGGGAAATTTTATTAATCATTTCAGATTAAGTGTAATAAACTTTCTCTGCAAAACTCAAGAGTTAGTAAGGAATGGGACAGATAGAGAAGGAGAAATTAAAACTCTTTTCTAAGGGGGATGGAGGAAAAAAGTAAGTAAAGGAAATTATTTAAAATTCTTATCTTATTGGTGATAGTTTTAAAAAAGGAAAAAAACAGAATATATTTGTAACATGTAATGTTCTTCTGCCTTCAGGTGAAAGTCAAAAAGAGAAAATTAAATATTAATAGAATTTTTTATAAATTAAAGTTTAAGTTAATAAAGAAGAAAATGAAGCACAGCTACATAAATCCAATATGAAAAGAAGTAGGAAGCAACAATGTAAAAATAAGTGATAGGTAGAATACATGATGAGATAGGAAATATCCATGTCCTTACGTTAAATATAAATGAACTGACTTCATCCATGAAAGAGTGGAGAATATCAGATTGGATTTTAAAAATTTAAACTTTGTAAAATCTTTTACAAGAAACACACAAAATAATAAAAAGATTATAAATTTAGGAGTGGAAAAAGATACTAGACAAACTAAAAAGGAAATAGAAATGGCAATATTAATATCAGACAATGTGGAATTGGAGTAAAAATACACTAAAGAAGATACATAGTTAATTTTATAATGAGAAAAAATAATCATGAAAAATGTATAGTCAAGATTTTATTAACATAAAAATTATCCAAAATACAGAGATGATTTGCTTAAAAGGAGTCACAGTAGAAGAATGTAATGCATGATTTGATAAAATTAAGACAACTTGAAGGATTATATCATATTTTTTAAAATATGGTTTAATGGATAATGTATTTGTGTCTGTGTACATATCTGATAGCCCTTCACTAAAAAAAAATTGTCAATATTCTAAAAGGCTTATAAAAACTCATCATGTTCCCATCTATAAAGAAAACCTGAGTAAGTTTGGAGAAGTATCTTAAAGGTCACATTTTTATAATACTTCAGTAAAATCAGAAATAAGTTAAAATGAGGTACCAAATAAATCATATTATGTTTTGGATGTGAGATATCCCCCCAAACCTCATGTGTTAGACAATGCAAGAACATACAGAGGTAAAATGATTGAGTTATAAGAGCCTTAACCCAATCAGTGAATTAATGCCCTGATTGGGATTAACTGAGTGCTAACTGAAGGAAGGTAGGCTGTGGCTGGAGGAGGTGGGTCCTTGAGGGTGTCTCTTGGGGTATCTATTTTGTATCTAGCAAGCGTTTTCTCTCTGGGTACTTCCTGATCATCATGTGAGCTGCTTCCCTTCACCACGCCCTTCTGCCATGATGTTCTGCCTCATCTCAAGCCCTGAGGAATGGATGAGCCCTGAAACCATGAGCCCCCAAATAAACTTTTCCTCCTCTGTTTTTGTGAGGTCTTTTAGTCACAGCACTGAACAATAAACTAAAACAAATCATATGTCTTAGAAATTAACTAGTTTTTTTCTTAATTTTTTTTTATTTTAGAGAATAACAAAAGAAAATTTACAAACCATATACAAAGCAATGAAAAGGACACTTAAGTTCACTTTTTTAAAAAATATGGAATTAAGATACTTTAATTCATACTAGAATTTCTTTTTTTAACATGACAGTAGAGTATATTTGGAAATATTATACATATATAGAATAAGTATAACTTATTTGAATTAGGATCCCATTATTGTGATTGTACATGATAATGGGGTTATATTGATTTTGTATTCATATATGCAGATAGGAAAGATATGTACAATATGACAATGTGTACAATATGACTTATTGTACTGTCTTTCTTTCCTATTCCTTTCCCCCCATTCCCTTCATTCCCTTTGTCCAATGAACCTCTTATCTTCCCCTCTGTTGTGATTTAGTATCCACATATCAGAGAGAACATGCTGCCTTTGGTTTTTTGGGTCTGGCTTGTTTCAGTTAGCATGATATTCTCCAGTTCCATCAATTTACCAGCCATAATTTCACTCTTCCTTATGGCTGAGTAATATTCCATTGTGTATATATACCACATTTTCTTTATCCATTCATCTTTACCAGGTCGGCTTTAGTGCAAGTGGTTACTTCCTCATGCTGGACTTTATCTGTCACTTCACTTCACAATTTGAAATCTGCTGAAAGTTCCCCAGGTAAATGTGCAGCCTTAAATATTTTCACTATTAAAGAAGAGGCAGAAAATTAAGATGCTAAGTAGTGCTTTCTTTCATGTTTGAAAGACCAAAAGTAAATGCCATCTCTCTTTCCTATCCATCAAAGAAAATTAGCAAAATGGATCAAAAAATGCAACTGCCACATGGCCAAGAGTAAGTCATGTGACCTCACCTGAGTCTAAAGGGACAGGAAGCACATTCTCACTCTGCCCAGAAGTAGAACAGAAATATCTGTGAATAATCCTGAACTACCACACTACCTGTGCCTAAATTTCATGGGCCTAACATTGGGATGAAATATTCATTTTCAAATTCCTAATCTCAAAGTCTATTTAATACAAAATGTAGGTGAAATAAGGTTTATATGGGCCTTTAGCCATCAAAAATCCTAGTTTGTCAGTCCTTATCTTCCCTTACACGCCCTGAACATCTCTGGATCTCATAGCTGAGATGAAGAAATTCAGATCTGTGTAGCTTTCTCAGCATCAGTAAATAAAATGTTAGGTGAAAGGAAAATAGCCATGCTACATCTATGTACATGTCAGTTTGAGCTCAAGTATTAGCAAACTAGTACAAGCACATGTACGGTTATTTTATTTATAAAATAAATCTCCTTGATTATACAGCAGTGATCTAATTTATGTGTGTTTTATAATGTATTTTTGTGTCTAATGATATTTCATTAATTAAAATATTTTTGTTAGAAGGGACAACTATAAATCTTATTAACTTAATAAGCAAGACTAATCTGAGATATAGTATCAGTATCATCAACAAATGCTTGTGTACTTATATTCACATTTGCTACCCAATTAGTTAAAAGATTCTGTTTATATTGGGATGTTAGATTTTGCAAAAAGTATAAGGCTCTGAGAAAAGAAAGTTATGTTTAACTAGTTGTTTAGTCTAACAAAGAGACAAATAATGAATAATTATCTCAGGTACTAAAGGAAAAGTTTCACATTGTTCAACATTGAAATGTAAAAAGGCTATGATATTGAAATTTTTTATCAATTCTCTAGACAGCAACTTATCAAAGAAAACACAAAGAACTTCCCATTTCTCTTCTTTATCTGATAGGAGTGACAGAATTATCTACCATTGCTTTCAGGTAAAACTAGTACAGTTCACTTGATTAAAAACAGAATAAACGTAGACACAATCATATTGTATATGACTACATATATAAGTGTCATTTTATATATATATAAAACTATATATGTGTAACATATCTATTGACTTACCATTTGTAATAAAAAGATCTGAAAAATTCAAAGCACTTTTCAACTTCTTTCTTTCACGTTTTATTAGTGTAATAGAATTATCTCAACTTTTTGGATGCCAAAGGTGTTCTGCCCTACACTTACAAAACCACGATAAACTGTATTTCATTTCAACCCCACTCAGAATTTTTCAAACTCAGTCCTCACTTTTTTTCCACCTCTCTAAATTTTTAGAATTTAAAATAATTGGGGGAGGGGGTTACTGGGGTTTGAACTTCAGGGCACTCGACCACTGAGCCACATCCTGAGTTCTATTTTGTATTTTATTTAGAGACAGGTCTCACTGAGTTGCTTAGTGCCTCGCCATTGCTGAGGAGGCTGGTTTGAACTCATGATCCTCCTGCCTCTGCCTCTGGAATAACTGGGATTGTAGGCTTGCACCACTGTGCCTGGCTAGAATTTTAAAAAATTGTAAAGACCTTCACAAATAGCCCTCTGAGACATAGAACGTCCTTTTACTGTTCCCTCCAAAGAAAACTTTTTTTTTTTTATTTTACCCTGGTGGCCCTCTTCCTTCTCCCTTCCCCTATTCCTTTTCTTCTACTCTACTGGTCTACCTTCCACTCATTTATGTATCTTTAATTGGTGCTTTGTAGATACATATAAAGATAGACTTCACTGTGGTATATTTATATATGGAGCATAGTGTAATTTTGTCAAATTCATTCTGCATTTCCTCCCCTTTTCTATCCCTCCCCCCACCTCCTTCCCCTTGGTCTCCTTCTACTGCATGGATCTTCCCTCTATTTTCATGGAAACTGTCCTCCACATTTTTTCCCCTTTGCTTTAGCTTCAGTTTCAGCATATGAGAAAGAACACTGGACCCTTAACTTTCTGAGTTTGGCTCATTTCACTTAGCATGATGTTCTTCAATTCCATTGATTTATAGGCAAATGGCATAATTTCATTTTTCTTTATGGCTAAGTAAAACTCTATTTTATATAAAATTTATTTTATGTATTATATACATAACACACACACACCACATTTTCTTAATACATTCAGCAATCGATGAGTACCTGTGTTGGTTTCATATCTTGGCTATTGTGAATTGCACTGCTATAAACATTGGTGTGCATGTATCACTATAGTATGCTGATTTTAATTCTTTTGAATAAATATCAAGAAGTGGAGTAGCTGGGTCATATTGTGGTAGCATTCCTAGGTTTTTGTTTTGTTTTGTGTTTTTTTTTTTTTTTTTGAGGAATCTCCATACTGCTTTCCAGAGTGGTTGAACTAACTTTCAGTTCACCAACAATGTATGAGTGTACCTTTTTCCCCACATTCTTGCCAGCATTTATTATTATTTTTATTCTTGATAATTGCAATTCTGACTAGAATGAGGTGAAATCTCAGTGTAGTTTTGATTTGTATTTCTCTGACTGCTAGAAATGCCTAAAACCTTTAATTTAATCTTCATGTTGACAGAGTTAGTTCTCAATTTGCCACAGTTGCTGACAATTAAATGAATTTTGAAGTCAAGCACTTTATTTAGAGTCCATTAAATAATTGTTAAACTAATTGCTTATCAATTAATATAAAATATAATAACAATATAAAATATAAAAGTATGACTAATTGTTGTACTTTTTACAATGGTATAATAATCAAAATTTCAAAGGAATCATAGAACCATAAAAATGCCTACTTGGAATGAAATAGATAAACACATTTTATATTTGTTTGCTTATGACTATAGAGATATATAATCACTGTAAAACATTTGGCAAATTAAAAAAAAAAGAATAAGGAGGAAAACAGAAATCAATATAACTTCTCCATTCAGCTATAACCTATTAATATTCTTATTAAGTTTTGCTTTATAATAAACTGTATGCTGCACAAACTTCCATAAGGATATAAAAATAAATGTATTTCTCTTTCATTCCCTCTCCCCTTCTGCAGACTCCAAACAACAGTACTAAACAAAGGAGAAAAAATGAAAGGAGGAGAAGAAATGAAGGGCCATAGAGAATGGAGTATGCCGAACATGTGGGATTTTTTAGCAACAGTTTTTCTTTTGGAAAATGGTTAAAATCAGCTAGTATTCGGATACTGGTGTTTGACATCTTTAGTTAAGAGAGGGTGGGATTGATTTACCTAGATTTGATACATAGACTATTTGCTTGCACAATAGTTAGCTTTTCATTGTTGTATCTCAGTCTGCCCATTATTTCAGGTTCTTTAGACAAACACCTTATTATGTTTCATGATGTTATCAATCAAGATAGTAAGTATCAATATCAGTAAGTTTACCTGTGCACTCAGGTTTATGAACACCTGGTCTCTGGGCAGAGTTTTTCTACTTGATTGCTGTTAATACTGTTGGAATCCTTTGACTCCTTTGTAGCACATGTGCATACGTTTTTAATTTTATAAAATTATAGCTGACAGTAGAATGCATTTTACACATCATACATAAATGAAGTGTAACTTCTCATTCTTCTGGTTGTACATGATGTAGAGTTACATCAGTCTTGTAATCATATATGTACATAGATTAATAATGTCTGATTCATTATATTATCCTTCCTACCCCATATCCTCTCCCCTCTATTCACTCCATTCTTTCTTATCCAAAGTACCTCTATTTTTCCCACCCCACCACCTTATTATGAATTAGCATCTGCATATCAGAGAAAACATTTAGACTTTGGTTCTTTGAGCTTGGCTCATTTCTCTTAGCATGAAATTCTCCAGCTCCATCCACTTACTGGCAAATGCCATATTTATATGTGCATAGTTCTGAAAGATGTTAAAGACTCCTATTTGATTTCAGGTTATTATTCCCATTCAGATTAAAAGCTCACTTTTAATAAACTAATAATTTTTGTTGTTTCTTTCAGGACCACCTAAAAATAACTTCTGTCTTCTTCAACCTTTAATTGAAAATAAAATCTTATTCAAAATGCAAACATTGTTTTACTAAAAATTCTCCCACTACTTGGGCCAGGAATGTTTATAATAGGTGAGTAGATGCTTAAAATCAGTTTGGGTACTTACCCTTCTGTCCTGATTTCTTATCTGCTGTTCTCTTTCTACTTTCTTTGTCTCATTTTCTCCACTATAAAATGTTTTTTTGGGGCTGGGGTTTTGGCTCAGTGGTAGAGCACTTGCCTAGTATGCATGAGGCACTGGGTTCAGTCCTCAGCATCACATAAAAATAAAATAAAGGTATTGTGTCCACCAACAATCAAAATATAAATATTAAAAAAGTTTTCTTCATTACAAATATTTTTTTCTCCTTTATTGTCTATTGAAGTACATATGAGTTTAATAAAAATTATCCTTCTTATTCTTTTATATAATAATATCAGCTAAAATTGTTCTGTGTGGTCTGTGTATATTCATATACCTATTTCATCTTCAGAAAATTTTAGCAAGATAACAGTATTTTCAGTGTAAAACAATTGTGATATTGTTCATTCAGAAATAAAATTAGATATATAACAAATGACATGTTTTTTATTTAAATTAACTGCAGCATTTAGAAATCCCACCTGTTGAACAATGACCACCTCATATTATATAAATGATTATCTTTAATTAAAATGGTTTCAAATAGAAAATTTCTAGTCTCATTTTATATACAAGTCTTAACTAAGTATATACTAAAAGATAGGTGGATAAATGTAAATGCAAGACTGAGAAAGGATTCTAAATAATCACATTGGTAACCTTGTCACATAGTAAAAATAAATGTCATTAATAAAACAATTAGCTGGTTGATTGATTAAGATGCTCAGAAACATATCTCTGAGGTAAAAAGTAAATATTTTTAATTGAATTAAAATTTTTAAAATAACATCAAAATTTATATGCTAGGAGC
This sequence comes from Ictidomys tridecemlineatus, assembly GCF_052094955.1. Taxonomy (NCBI): domain Eukaryota; kingdom Metazoa; phylum Chordata; class Mammalia; order Rodentia; family Sciuridae; genus Ictidomys; species Ictidomys tridecemlineatus. Next base: position 192,223,561 of record NC_135478.1, on the reverse strand, counting down.
TTGAGGTGTGGCTAGATCACTTGCCTACTATGTTCAAGGCTCTGGGTTCAATCCCAGTAGTATGATAAAACAACAACAACAACAAAAAGTTCTGAGTGAAAGCAAGACTTAGAGGGTAATCTCTAGCACTGAATACATGTATTAGATAAGAATAAACTCTATAATCAATAGTATAAGATTTTGCCTCAGGACACTAAAGAAAGAGCATTGTAAAAAGCAAGTAGAAGGAAAAAAGTTAGAGCAGAAATCAATTAACATGAAATCAATAGAGAAAAATCAACAAAATCTAGTTCCCTAAAATAACATTGGAGCCAGGTGTGGAGGCGCAGGCCTGTAATCCCAGTGGCTAGGGAGGCTGAGATAGGAGGATAGAGTTCAAAGCCAGTCTCAGCAATAGCGAGGCACTAAGCAACTCATTGAGACCCTGTCTCTAAATAAAATATAAAATAGGGCTGGGGATGTGGCTCAGTGGTCAAGTGCCCGAGTTCAATCCCCACTACCCCCAAAATAAATAAATAACATTCGTCCACCTCTAGCCAGAAATGAAGGGGTGGGAAGTAAAAGACACAAATTACCAATACCAGAAATGAGACAGGAACCATCACTACTATCACATGGATATTGAACACTAAATGACAAATACACATACATGTCAATTCACACATAGACATAAAATACAAAATATGAAAGAAAAATCATCAAAATCAATGTATAGGTTGCCCTTGGAGAAGAATCTGTGACTTAGTAGGAGTTTAAAAGTGGCCTTACAGACTTTTATCAGTGGGTTGTTTAAAGCAAGAGAAGAAATTTATGCATTTCTTATGCAATTAAAAACATTTTTGAAAGTGAAGAACAATTGAAAGCCTCGATAACCCTCTAATCAGCATTACACCCGGTAAAGGTGAGTGTTGTTAGTACACAGAGCAGATACAGGTGCATAAGGAGAGCTGTCTGTCATTGCTGATAGTATAACTCATACTCATCAAGTGCTCACAGCGTGCCAGCAAGAAAGCTGGGGTAAAACTAAAAAAAAAAAAAAAAAAAATGGTGCCTCCCATGATGAAGACATAATCCTCAGTACAATACATTTGGCACCTACTTTCATTCATAGGAGGCAGGATTTATTGAGCACTAACCACATGCCAGGCACTGTTTCTTGTGTTTGAGAACATGAATTTTTCACTCAATCCTCATAGCAACCATATGCATTATTTCTATTCCTGTTCTGAAGATGCCCAACCCAGGTGAGTTAGTAACTTGCTTATGTGTAACCCAGCTAGACAGTAGTATTCAAACTCACCATGCCTTGCTGTCAACACTGCTTGATGGATCTTTACCAAAACTTGGCTACATACTACCCACTATGATTCAGCATATGAGGAAACAGACCTGAAGATGTCAGCAGTGGAGTATGGTCATGCCAATTAGTGGAGGCAGATCCACATTTTCAACCAGCTTTCTCTCCAATACTCATTCTTCTTTATGAAGTTATGGAAATGTACAAGTATAAAAGCGTTTTTTAAGATATATTGTCCAATTTGTTTCCAGCTTTATTGAGGAATTAAAAAACACTCCTAAGTTGAACAACAAAATCCTTCATGGTTTTTGTACATAATTAGAGTATCGAACTGGGTGAATTTGAACACAGATATACACTCATGTCACCATCACCATAATTAATTTAATAAGCAGATCCAGTCCTTCCAAAGGTTTCCTTGTGTCTCTCTGTGACTTGTTGGGTTTTTTTTTTTTTTGCTTGCTTGTTTGTTTGTTTTTATGGTAAGAACACTTAACAGGACACCTACTCTCTTGACAAAATTTTAAATACATAATACCTTGTTAACTGTATGCTGTACAGCAAATTTTTGGAACATACTCATCTTTTATAACTAGTCAAAGGAATAGAAGTAGTCAAGGGAAGAGAAGTAGACAGTAGTGGTTACCAGGGAGTGAGTGGGGGGATTTGGGAAGGCGTTGTTCAATACAGTGCTCCAGAGGCTTGGATGACGCTCCAGGGGGACTCCTGAGCCAGCCTGATTGTCACACTCTATTTCTTCCATACCTTAGTAGTTCCCCTCAACCTCCTTCCTCAGTTCCCTTCCTGCTATTTATCTAACGTGGGTTTCCTCTTGGTAACTGCTTTTGTCTGCCAGTCTTTCTCCCTTTCTCTCTCTCTGCCTGCCTCTCTTCACTACATCCTCTGTGAATAATTATACCAAACTCCTAAGTTAAACCACAGTTCTCAGTTTAAGGAAAAGGCAAGAGAGGAAGCACGGGTGCTGTTGGATAAATGCAGATCTTTGTTGATCAATTCTTTCCTGAAAAGTAAGTGTTTTCTTCTTGTGTTCCCAATGTTCACGTGTTCACAATGACCGGTTGCAGTGGTTTTAATGTGCATACATGTATCACATATGTCATATACAAGTGCTGATGGAAAAGAGCCTTTATGGGTAAAGAACTTGCCAGCTGGTGCCTGGGTGCTTAGGATGCCTATTGCTCTCAAATCGCAGGCTGAAAACTTCATAATGAAACCCGAAAATCACAGAAGCATAAACACAGCTGCTTATGCCTACAAAGTAAGTGGTTTACAAGGGAAAGCATAATCAGTAGAATCGAGTGTTTAGTCAATTACATTAACAGCAGACAAATAGAAATCATACGTATTTGACAGGAGGCCATTTTAAGAAACTTTGTATGCTGCAAATGTAATGAGACATCTGAAAAGAAATGTCATCCATTATTCATGAGTTTGAATAAAATACAAAGGGCTCTCCTAAAAAAAAAAAAATCAGAGAATTAAAATTCCCTTAAAATGCAAGGTTTTGATTTTAATAGCTCATTTTATTTTATTTTTTAAATTGGTTCAGAGGTACTTTTTTCTAGAAGTGACTTTTATGTGATTACAACCAGAGGGATTTAGTATACCTTAAAAATACCAGAGATAATTGTTTCAGGAAATCCTGCATGTCTGAGAATTTCTAAGAATATAAACACAATCTCTCAGAACTTGAACTGGGCTGGGAGAGGGGCATAGAGAAAAGCCGGCCCCTGCAGAGTGGGGCAGGTGGTGGAGGAAGTTCCCTTGGTGGATGGCAGAAGGTAATAACTGTATTCAGGTGGACCACGGGGGCGAAATCTGGTAGAAGGCACGGTCATCGGTCAAACCAGGAAGTTCAAAAGGCCCCTACCAGGCTCACTGGTGGAATTCCAGTCCTTGGGATCTAGAATACAGAAAGATCATTGATGAAATCTAAAACACCAGAAAAGAACCCTCCGCTGGAACAAGGTACAAGGATACTGTTATTGACAATAAAACTGCAGATCAGGCAAGGGACCATTTCCAAACCCATCCAGACATGAGATATGGTAGGAGAGTTATTTCTTAAATTTTACTTTTTAAAATCTGTTTTGAGAGACTGAAGTGGGGCTTCATGTTCCAGGTACATTGTCCTGGTGATGAAATCTGTGGGGAGTGGGGGAAAAAGCTAATAGCAATGAAATTATACTGATCTACTATAACTGCAGCAAGGAAAAATCAATAAACGGTAAAGTTCCAGTATATTTAACTAGAAATGGAAAATTTCCCAAAGCATTTTTTTGTGGGGGAAGGAGGGTACCAGGGATTGAATTCAGGAGTCAGGGGCACTTGGTCACTGAACCATATCCCCAGACCTATTTTGTATTTTTATTTTGAGACAGGGTCTCATTGAGTTGCTTACCACCTCGCTTTTGCTGAGGCTGGCTTTGAACTTGCTATCCTCTTGCCTCAGCCTTGGGAGCCGCTGGGATCACAGGCATGCGCCATTTGTGCTCGGCTTCCCAAAGCATTTTTAAACTCCAATTTTTATGGGAAGTCCTTGGGGCATCTGTTTTGGTAAACAAGATAAGATGCATGGTTTGTATAATTAGCACATCAGTGATGATTCCCCAGCAACTGTGTGTAAACCTAGTGCATCAGAAGCATGTGGCCGTATTTTAAGAACTAGGCACCCAGGACACAGGTGGCAATGGATGGAACTTGAAAGGCAAATAAAGTCTGAAATAGTCAAAAGTCCTGTTTTCTCTCACATGTGGAAGTTAGAGAGGAATTTTCTTTTTTTTCTTTTCTTTTTTTTTTTTTTTTTGCTGTTTGGGGGATAATTTTTTAAAAATAAAAGGGACACCAGTAAAGTAGAGGAAAGGAACCAGGGAAAGAAGGAGAGGAGGTAAAGGAGAAATTCTGGAGAATGATATTAATCAAGTTATATTGTTATATTGTGCATATGTGTAAATATATAACAGTGTATCCCACCATTAAGCACAATTGTAATAGGCCAACAAAAATATGGTAAAGGAAAAAAAAGAATCTAATCTGAGAGAAGAAAGCCTGAGACTCTGCATTTGCTACAAGATCCCTTCAGGGAGCCACTGACATCGACTGAACTCCTTTTTAGAGCCTTATCCAACTTATCAGATGGAAAACTTAAAAAAAAATGCTCTGAAGAATTTAAAGATGAGAAGTCTTCCCTCAAATAGCTTAAGCATTCTTTCTTCCAATAATATCATCATACTATTATGCCATAATGTGCAGCTTTAGCTCACGTGCTCTCCTGAATTAACATGAATTACAACTTAATAAGTCTGAATTACTGAACTTTTAATTCCAGAAAATCATCTTCCTAAATTCGTATTCTACTACAACCCATACATCCCTGGGACACAGCTTCCCACAGAGTCGGTATCCTTGGAACCATCCCTACAGTGTGTACTTTATTCCCACTCTTTCCTGTCATTCTGGGTCAGTTTTTTTTTGGCGTGGAGAGTGTGAGAAGACTCAATGCAGGCCACCAGAATGTGAGGACTCTTGGATTATTGTCCCAAGATTCAGATAGAAACACAGGATTGCACAAGATTTTGACACATTTAGAAGGCTTCCTGTCACTAAACCTCTGAGCCATGCCCTCTGTCCAGCTGGCAGCTGAGAATGGTTTCTAAATTTGTTCACAAATCCCAGCGGTTTTCCCAGAATCCTGGGTGGGCAGTCAGGAGACCTAAATTCTGGGTTTTTTTTCTCTAGGACCGTCAGCGGTGTGTCCTTAAACAGATAGCTTCACAGCTCCAGGCTCTATTTTCTTGTGTAGTGGTAGAAAGGAGGGTTTGAATATCCATGTTCTACTTATTTACATCATTTGAGGCCGATTATTAACATCTAGCCTCTCAATGCCCTCACCTCTAAATCAGAGAAAATAAAAAGACTACCCCCAAAAAGTTGTTGGGCAATTTTCTCAGGTATTGTATGTGAATGCTTAATATAGTGCCTAGCACAAAGGATGATTCCTGTCTTTATTTAGGAAGAAGTGGGATAATAAATGTGAAAAACCCTTTGAAATGGATGAAAATGTTGATGAACATAAGACAAGTGAGAAAGGTATAGTATTAGCTATCAAATGCTGTGTAACAAATTACCCCAAAACTAAGCAGCTGGAAAGAGCCAGTAGTATCTCACATCATTTCTGAAAATAAGTGGTTTGGATTCAGGGCCTCTCATGAGTGTCAGGAGTTCAGTTAAGCTGGAGAGTGAGAAGTGTCCGAGTAACTGATTAAAGCAACCAGAAAAAAAAAAAAAAGTAGCAAGGATACCTTTACCCACTTATTGCAATAGTGTAAGCAAGAGGCTAAGATGAGCTGGGCATGGTAGTGCACACTCCATGCCAGTGGCTTGGGAGGCTGAGGCAGGAGATTGCAATTTCAAAGCCAGCCTCAGCAATTTATCAAGGCTCTAATCAACTCAGTGAGACCCCACCTATCCCTAAATAAAATACAGGTTGGGCTCGGTGGTTAAGCATCCTGGGTTTAATCGCTGGTACCAAAAAATAAAATAAAATAAAAAAGAAGCCACAGCTAAAATGGGAGAAAGCTCCCATTTCCCCTGATCTCTTTTTCTCATTAGAATAGGGTCAAGTGCATGCCTCCTCTGTTGAGGAATCTTTGAATGAAAGACACCTGAAGCTTCATGGTGGGTGACTAGGAATAGAAAGGACTGTGTAGAAGTCAAAGTCCCCACTTGCCACAAGGAAGCCTTGGCCAGGGGATCTGAGGGAGGTAAGTCTTTGTAACAGCACACAATGTTAAGCTTGAAAAATCACATTCAGTTTTTCATCAGGAGGCTCAAATGTTTTGGGGTGGTGGGATTTGTTGGGGTGATGGGATGAGGCAAGAGGATGCTTAAGCCTGGTCCTCCAGCCAATCTAGATAAAGCCTCAGGCAAATGTAGGGAAGGGCCAAAGAGTCATTGTGAGTAGTAGTCCCCATAGGGTCAGCCAGACAAGTAAGCAGGTACTGGGACGGGGGCGGGGGCGGGGGTGGGGGGGTGGGGGGGTGTCAATTGCCAAAGGGCTTCTGCAGTCAGTGGGAACCTGGGACTGGCCACTGAGTGTTTCTCTGGGTGTAGTGTTGGCTCCCCTAGCGACTCTCCAGGTGCCACGCTCAGTTCTCATCTATTAAAGTTGAACCAGGACATCTAAAAACATTTTTAACATGTTCCCATTGACTTTTACTGCATACCACAATTGGAGGACCACTAAACAAAGAGTTTAAAAGGAGATGAAGTGTAGGTCAGAAGCAGCCAGAGAGAGCTGGCACTGGCTTGGTCAGAGCTGGCAACGGTAAGACCCTCTCTTTTCCAGGTGAAAATGACCCACCTATGGATAGATTAGCCTGGAAAGACACAAAGAAAAAATTGAAAATGGCTAAAAAAAAAAAAAAAAAAAAAAGACTAAATAACAAAAGCCAGTGTGGCCCTTATTAATGGAACCTGTGTTAGCGCCATCCTAATCATCAGGACTCATTTTAGCCATCTTTTTTACTTTGTCATTTTTTTACTCATGGTAGAAAAATCAATCTTGATCGACATGGGAACCAGTTTTGTTGTTTCTCACACAATCTGTGCTTGATTGTGGCAGGTGGATTAGAACTCTTTAGCTTGACTTGATCTATCTGGTTCAGTCTTGTAAGGATATTTCAGATTTCACTGAAGTAGCGTTGGTGCTTTACTCTGGGAAAGGCAGATGGCTGCAGTTGTCCTCTGAGACAGAGTTCTTTGTTTCAGTGGTATAGTGATTGTGGCCATTGGTAATGATTCAGTGAATTAGTTAATAAATACAAATCCTAATGATTTGCAAATCCAAATCCTAGTGGCTATTTGGGAAAAAAAAGTCTTCCTACTGGGAAGAATCATATACCTAAGAAATTCACATCTCTTCTTCTTATCTTAGTAATATACTAGAGCTTTTACTAGTATTTGGTGGGTTTTATCTACCATCCACACTGGCCATAATCAACAACTCAAAAAAAATTCCTGGAGAGTATGAACAATTTTCTAAAGGTCTTTAGCGTCTTTAAAAGTCCAAGAGCTTAATTTGAGAAAAACGCATGAGTTTTCTACTGATGAAATGAGGCGACCAGATCATGTGATACAAAGGGGTTCATTTTAATAAAGAGAAGTTTCTCATACCTAAGACAGAGTGGGGAACCACTTTTAGCAGTCCTATGAATCTGATATTCTGAGAGGCATCCTCCTGAATTACATACAAATCCTGAACAACAAAAAAATACATTTTAAAACATCGCTGAGTTTTCAAGAAATAAAGGAGATACCCAAGAGCCAAAAGAAAAAGCTGTGAGCTGGAATCAGGGCCGAGGGGAATATAAAAGGCTGACTTACCCTGGGGCAGATGCTCATACCTAATCCAAAGCTCTGGGGTTTGTAATCTCTAAGGAAATGAGAGGGTATACTTTGTGCATATGTAAGACAAGTAAATTAAGCTCAGGCTTCATATAAAGTGAAGCCCCCCCACCACAAAAGGAATATAATCTCAATGCAATAATGTGTACGGAAAAAAGAATCCGAAAAGCAGCTGAAGGCAACTAGCAGGAAATTATCTCTCTGTGCTGTAACATTGGCTGAAAATCACCAACAATCATAAAAAGACAATATTTTTCCCCTTGGCATTTTTAACTTTACTCATATTTCTGTGATTTGGGAGTTTGAATTTATACTATACATTGAGTCAGAAAAATCCCAAACTGAGAAAATAAAGTAGTCCCACGTTAGTAGCACTTCCTGGTGCTTGGTGTAAACAAATGCAACTCTTGGGGAAATCACTTCTTCTTTAAGCCCCGGGGATTCTTGCATATTAGATTTAAACAAAGATAGATTCCCAGTGAGAAATTCCCAAACACAATAAAAATGAACCATGAGGTCTGGACTACAACAAATGATAGATTTCCATCCTATGGAATTCAGATCATGGAATATTCCAAAACTAAATATAAAACAGCTATTCAAACAAATGAAAGTTAAAGTAAAAAGTTCCAGAAGTAAAACTAATAATATAGTAGCAAACAGGATCTAACACCACATTAAGAAGATAATAAGTCACGAGCAAGTGAGATTTATTCCAAGAATGCAGGGTCAGCATAATTTTAGGAAATATATTATTATCACATACCATATTAGTAGTTGGGGGTGAGTATACAATTTTTAAAGAGCTTTACTGAGATATAATTAGTCTAGATATGCAATAGCACACATTTGAAATGGACAAGATAATGAATTTTGAGACCTGTGAAACCAGCACCAGAGTCAAGATAATGAACATACTCATCACCTCCAGAAGTTACCTCATGCTATTTTGTAATTCGCCCCTCCTTCATCTCCTTGTGGACTCCTTCTCACTCTTGTGCAACCACTGATATACTTTCAGTCACCATAAATTGGTTTCCATTTTCTAAAATTTGCAAATTTTTGTTTGAGTGAAGAGTGGAATCAAGAAAGTAGATTAGAATGGTGCTGAGACATAGCCCCATAGTCAGCTGCATCTGGTATTTCAGGAAGCACTGAGAAGGACGAGGACAGTAGCTGAGGATCAGGAAGAGGAATCAGAGTTGTCATGGGGGAAACATAAAGTAGGAAAGGAGATGGAAAAGGGAAGGAGGACTGATAATGGAAAGAGGAAATGAATGACTTTCAGACTGAGAGAGAGTTATCATCCAAGGTCATTCTGCCATCTCAATGCTTGTAACACACTCCCTTCTAACCCAGTCTGGAACCAATTCTGTCAGGGTGTCACAGAGGCAAATTGGAACAGCTGCTGGGGGAATGTGGCAGCAGAAGGGAAATTTACTTTCTTATGGGCATCTTTGGTGTTCCTGGAAAAAAACAAATTATGTGCTTAAAGAATTATTTTGAATAGTGGCCCTTCTACTGCCTTGGAAGCTATTTTATTTATACACAAAATTCTTGCTTAGTAACCAGTGAAATAAATTTTTAAAAAACGATTATAATTCCAACATAGCTAAGATCCCACCCTAATGATAATCTCTAATACATATAAACAGGAATTATGTTTATATGTACCAGCAACAGCCACCAAAATGAATTCGGCTTGCCATGTGCTGAATGCTTTCCAAATGTTAATTCATTTAATTTTCACAGTAATCTTATGAAGCAGTCACATCATTATTCCCATTTTATAGAATGACCCGTTTGCATTTTTGCTGGGCTAACAGCATATTTATTGGATTAACAGCCTTTTTTTTTAAAGTCATATTATGAGCATGTTAGTAGTATTCAGAAAAATTTTAAGTCAACTCAACTAATGATACAATAGGCATATTAATCATTGTGATAACAGTCATGTTTACTCTTTGAATTTCATTAACTAGAGTTTTAGAGGCTCACAAACTGACAAGAGGATCTAAAACAGAATGTATCTGTGATCCCACGGAAATGCCTTCTTGGCTAAAAATGTTTATTAGTCATCTGACTTGGGCCCTGATAGATGGAAAGCGTAGAGAATTGATTTTTTTTTTATCTTCCATCAGTATTTCAACCCCAGATTGCATTTTAGACTAATCCATTTTCCTAATTTCCTGACATCCATTTCTCTTCAATGAAGGAGCAAGGAGAAAGTCATTAAAGCATAGGAATGAATGCTTTAATCTTCCTAAGGCCGATCCGAATTCAGTGCAGCAATGGAAATACTGGGACCTGAACACGTTTGGGTCCCTCAGAGCGTGAACTACATACACTGGGTTTCACACAGAATCTGGTCATCAAGTGCCTGGTCCACCATGGTTGGTGTTACAGAGGACTGCTAGGAAGTAAGCTGACCACCAATCCTGGAGTTTGTCTCTGTCTTCTCGCAGCAGTCTCCACTCCTATGCAGAACTCATCCTTCTCCTAGTTTCTGATAGCATCTGTAGATGGGTGACTTCCACATTTTAAATTTGAGCCATGTTTCTCTTCTAAGTTATACACACAGTCTCACTGTTGATTCAAGACCTCTACGTGACTGTCTCATCTGGGCTGTGGCCAGGAACAAGACAGGCAAAAACTCTGTCCTTGTAGAACTCGTGTCCTAGGCCTGTACTCAAGATGTCCCAACTGAATGTACATACGTCCCCTGAATCTTTTCTACCCCATCAGTCACTTGGGCCACAATCCACATCTTTTTACCTCGAAGGCATTTTTCTCATTCTTGAGTGCCAACACAATAATCTAAAAAATCTATCATTTCTCCCTTGAACGTCTCTAAAAGGCTACTAAATGATATCCCTTCATGTTCTCCGCCAATCTAAGCCAGAATGACGACTTGAAAAGAATCACTCCTGGAAAATGAAATAAAGTGCCAATCTGCTTAAAAATTTTTTTGAATGCAACTGGAATAAAATGTAGAGCTACTCGACCAGGCAGGGTGTGGCTCCTGTCTACCTCCCAGCTCTCACGCCTCAGCTCTGAGCTCCAGCAACAGCGAGGGTCGGTGGGTTCTTTGCTCCATATTTCTTATTGATGCATTATAGTTGTGCCCTATGGTGGGATTTGTTGTTTTTTACATACTCATACATGTACAAATTTATGTTCTTGTCTATGCCAAAATTCTTCTCTTTACACTGTTTCCACTGAGCTCTCTTAACTCCAATCATTTTCAGGTCTCAGCTCCAACGTGATTTTTTTCCTAGCCTATCATTCTTGCCATATTATTTCAAGTTTCTTAATGTATACATGCCTAGCATATATTTTCCCCCATTATTTCTAACATAATAATTACTTGTGACAATCTTCTTAATGTCTCTCTCTACTGTTAGGGAAAAAAAATACATCCATGTTTTTCACCACAGAATCTTCAGTGATGATCACAGTAGAAATAGTAGGCATTCAATGAATATGTGTTATATTTGTTGAATATATAAAAAGGTTATAAATCCTTCAAGTAAGCCAGTATTGCACTGTTAATCAATTAAAACCCTTCATTAAGTATGTAATTATGAGAAAGGAAGGAGTACTCATGGACTAATTATAAAAATATTTTAGATAAAAATTTTACTGTCCATATGACAATAATAAATTAATACAAATGTAGCAGATGGAATGTATGTTGATAATAGCTAAAAGTGATAGGAACAGAGAAAGAGTAGCAGCTCCAATATGGAAAAAGTGGGGATGAATGTATCATCATGGATGAGAATTGACCTTTGTCACTTAAAAGGAAGCAGAAAACCTCATAGCAAGTAGGATTTCTAGGGAGCTGCCCAGATGTTTTTTGGAGCTAGGATCTTCCTACAATCAGACATTCAGAGATGGCTGAGCAGAATTGTATAGAAAGGGGCATAAAAGGCTGATATCATAATGGGAGGTATATTAGTCAATTTTGTTATTATAATGAAATGCCTGAGGCAGGATAACTTTATAAAGAAAAAATAGTTATTTAGGTCACAGTGTTGGGTGCTGAAATTCCAAAAAGCATAGCACACACTTGGGTGAGAGCCCCATGGCAACAGCCAAATGGCATGTAAGAGATGAGAGATCAGTTCTCTAACCAGGAAGCCAGAGAGTAAAGGAGCCAATAATCTCTCCTGAGGTCATAAGGTCTTACCAGCACACTAAGACAACACCTGAACTTTGGGGAACAAACTTAAAACTATATCCAAAGGGCAGCAGGCAGGAATCCAGACTGCTGGTAAGTGGAGGAAGAATTCCTAAATAGTCTTCATACAGGCAGATCCCAGGATGGCTTTTATGTCTGGTTTAGGATACATACATTCTCAATGAACTGAGAAGCTTTATGGCTGGGAGCAGCTCACTGTGTACAGAATATGAATTTCTTTTGCTCATAATTTCTGTTGATTTCAGAATTTGAGAGAATGACTTAGTCCAAAATTACTTGCTGTGCAGTAATAATTTCATAATGGGAATATTATGCCTCAAGGCTTAGAACTTTCTAAATTATTCAAAAATCTTCTGAAATTTTTATTTTTTATCCTCAAAAGATAGAGTTTGTCTTGTTTTTGGAAGAGAAAATATTTCCATCTTTCCAAGGGATTTTTCTTTAATAAAAAATAAACCAAGATAAATAGGTTTATGTATTTGGGTACATAAGGAATATATTTTCTGTATTTTAACCCAAAATGTTGAGCAAAAAAAATTCAGTCTGCTTAATGCCAAATATTACATCAAGATACTGTGGACATATTGTTGTTGACCTCTTAGGTCAACTTTGAAATTGTTTATAAATTTTTAAATTAATTTTATTAATAAATTGTTTTCCATTCAAAGACAGCTGGATAATAATGCACTGTCATCTTTTCTCATTTATTGAAAATAAGAGAGTCTGAATAGACTTCTTTCCTATTCTTATAGAAGATCTTGAACACAGGTGTGGTTTCTTTTTTCTCTTTCTTGTCTGGTTAGTGTTAACAATAAACAGAATTATTCTTAAATTTAATCCCCAGCTATTCCAGTAAACAGTTCGGCAGTTTCTTCCAAATAAATATGCAAACTGCTCTTAGGACCCAGCACTTCGCTCTTGGGCATTTATCTAAGAAAAATGATAGCTTATGTTCACATAATGTACACAAGTGTCTACAGCAGCTTTATTTGTAAAAGTGAAAGAATTAAAGCAACTTAAATGTTTTCTAGCAACTTAAACAAACAGTGGTCATGTGGTATGCCACCACAAAAGGAAGTGGATCATGAATAGATGAAACAATTTGGATAAAGTTTTGGAGAATTGTGCAGAGGGTAAAAATTCCAATCCTAATGGTTTGATACTATCTGTATAACTCCATTTTATATTATTTCCCTAATTAAAAAATTATAATAATGGAGAACAGTTTCCAGTGGGAGGGTAGGGAAGAAGGGAAAGGAGTTGGAGTGTGGTTATAAAAGGGCAGCACGGAGATGCTTATGATAAAAACATTCTGTATCATTGTTTTTCCTTTATTAGATAATGGAGATTTGGGTAACTTTCAGGGTTGTTTTTTTTTTTTTTTTTTTTTTTTTGCTAATATGAATACTGCTACTTACAATACTGTAAGTATTGATGTACTAGTCTTTGTATGGACATTTGTTTTCCTTTTATTGGTAGATCACTAGGAACAAAATTTCTAGTTAATGCTGAGTTGACTATGTTAATATAATAATTTATTAGTACCAAGTTGTTTTACTTGGGAGCAATTGCCAGAGAGTTTTCTGAAGTGGCTGTGCTGTTTTACATTCTCATCAGCAGTATAGGAGGATTCCAGATTTTTCACACACTTACTCACACTTGAGATTATCTGGTTTTGTTTTTTTGTTTTTGTTTTTGTTTTTTATTATCTGTTTTTTAAAAATAACCTTGCTGATAGATGTGGATTGATATCTAACTGTGATCTTATTTATTTATTCTATATTTGTAGCACTGGAGATTAAAGCTAGGGCCTCACACACTCAAGGCAAGCCCTCTACCACTGAGCTTCATGCCCAGCCCTCTTTGTGGTTTTCATTAGGACTTCTCTAATGATAAGCATCTTTTCATTGGCTAATTAGCCATTCACATATTTTTTCTTTTTTCTTCTTTTTAAATTAAGTTTTTAACTAATACATAAACATAAAACTCGAGCATATTAATGGAATGCCATGTGATATTTCTATGCATGTATACATGGTATAACGGGTAAGTCAGATTAGACGTGTCTATGTCTTCAAAGATTTATCATTTGTCTGTTAAAAACTCTCAAACTCTTTTCTCCTAACTTTTTGAAATGTACAGAAAATTGTTGTTCTCTATAGTCACCCTATTGTACAATAGCACACCAGAACCTCCTCCTCCTCCTAATTGTAACTCAACACTCATCAATCAACATTTCCCTACTCTCTCTCCTCCCTTGTTAGCTCCCCAGCCCCTGGTACCCACCATTCCTGCTCTCAAATTTTACCTATCAATGTTTTTAGATTCCACACATGAGTGAGATCATACAGAACTTGTCTTTCTGTGCCTGCCTTATTTCACTTAACATAATGATCTCCAGTTTCATCCATGTTGCTGCAAATGAAAGATTTCATTTTTTTTCTGGGTGAATAGTATTCTATGGTGTTTATGTACCACATTTTCTCTTTCCACTCTTCAGTTGGTCACTATTCCTGTTGTTTTCATTTCCTGACTATTGTGAATAGTGCTGCAATAAACATGGGAGTGCAGATGTCTCTCCGACACACTGATTTCATTTCTTTTGGGTATATACACAGTAGAAGAACTACCAGATCACATAGAAGTTCTATTGTTAAATTTTATTAGGAATAACCATACTATTTTCCATAATGGCTATATTAATTTATATTTCCACCAACAGTGTGTGAAAGTTCCCCTTGTATCTGCATCCTTATTGGCATTTGTTATATTTTTTTGTTATCATAATATTCATTCTAACTGAAGTAACTTTATATCTCATGGCAATTTTGATTTGAATTTCCCTGATGATTCATGGTGTTTACATTTTTTTCATATGCTTTTTGGCCATTTGTGTGACTCCCTTTAAAAAAAATATCTATTAGACTTTTTCCCATTCTTAATCAGATTATTATTAATATTATTATTCTTAAGTTTTTGGTGTTTCTTAGGTATTCTCGATATCTATCCTTTGTCAAATCATTTTATTTTCAAAATTTTTTTAGTTGTAAATGGAGACAATAGCTTTATTTGTTTATTTTTATGTGGTGCTGGGGATCAAACCCACTGTCTCACGCATGCTAGGCAAGCACTCTACCACTGAGCCACAACCCCAGCCCTATGATCATTTTCTTAGTGAAACACCAGGTCAATATTTTTGTTCACTTTTAAATTGGGTTACTTGTAATTTTGTGATTTTTAGAGTTCTTTAGATATTCTGGATGTTAGACTAGTTACTGTATAAATGGTTTGCGAATGTTTCCTCCTCCTCTTTTTGTTTCCTTAATGATGTTTTTTTTTTGGGGGGGGGATTTTGACAGCTTTTCCTAGATAATTCCCCTCTGTTGACTTTCTGGGTTAGGGGCTCAAAAAAAACATCTACTTGCAGCTGAGATTTATTTTTTTTTATTTTTTTTATTTTTTTTGAATCTCTTTTTCTCTCTTTTTTTATTTTTTTATTTTTTTTTATTGGTTGTTCACAACATTACAAAGCTCTTGACATATCATATTTCATACATTAGATTGAAGTGGGTTATGAACTCCCAATTTTACCCCAAATGCAGATCTTAATGATGTTTTTTAAAGACCAACAGTTTTTAATTTAGAAATCCAGTTTGTCAACTTTTTTTTAATGGGTCATGATTTAATTGTGTCATCTCTAAGAAATCTTTTTTAACCCAATGTCACAGAGATTTTCTTTTAGAAGTTTTATAATTTCATACATGACAGTAGAATATACTTATATACTTTGTATCATACGTAGATGGGATATAATTTCTCATTTTTCTGAATATACATATTGTAGAATCACACTGGTCATACAGTCACATACATACAGTAATGATGTCCATTTCATTTTAATATTTTTCTTGTCCCCACATCCTGTGCCTTCCCCTCCTTTCACTTCCCTCTACCTAATCTAAGGTAACGCTATTCTTTTTATTTTTTATTTTTTTGCATTACAATTCTTAATACACATAAATACCATGTTTTTTGTATTTCTGTTTGTATATGAAGTGTGTTGACATTCAATTCAAGTCTTTATACACGTACTTTGTATAATGATGACCAACACATTCCACCATTCTTGTTACTCCCTGTAATTTCATTTCTTTCATCTAAGTCTCTAGAATCCATTTTTAGTTGATTTTTTATATAGTGGGAAGGCTCTAAGTTTATTCGTTTCTCATCTTTTGTTTTGGCACATGAATAGCCAAATGTCTTAGCATTCTTTGTGGAAAACATTCTCCTTTCTCATATGAATTGGTTGCCTTGGCTGTAAATGTATGCATCTTAACTCATCACAATCTATACCATATAAGTTAAATGGACTGACAATGATGTTTAATTCTTCTATAATCTGTTTGATTTTATGTCTCCTGATTTATTCAGTATTGAAAGTGGGGCATTGAAATCTATAGGGTTTTTTTATTAATGTGGTGCTGAGGATAGAACCCAGTGCCTCACACATACAAGACAAGCTCTCTACCACTAAGCCACAACCCCAGCCCTGAAATCTACAGTTTTTGATGATGTTGGTTCTGCCTATCCATGAACAGGGTATATTTTTCCATTTTCTAAGATCTTCTTCTATTTCTCTCTTTAGGGTTCTGTAGTTTTCATTGTATAAGTCTTTCACTTCTTTTGTTAGGTTGATTCCCAAGTATTTTATTTTTTTTTTTTTGAGGATATTGTGAATTCCATTTCAGAGGATTTGTCAATGATATACAGGAATGCCTTTGATTTATGCGTGTTGATTTTATATCCTGCCACTTTGCTGAATTCATTTATTAACTCTAATAGTTTCTTTGTAGACCCTTTTGAGTCTGAAAGGTATAGAATCATGTCATCAGCAAATAGTGATAATTTAAGTTCTTCTTTTACTATTTTTATGCCTTTAATTTCTTTCATCTATCTAATTGCTCTGGCCAGTGTTTCGAGAACTATGTTGAACAGAAGTGGTGAGAGAGGACATCCCTGTCTTGTTCTAGATTTTAGAGGGAATGCCTTCAATTTTTCTCCATTCAGAATGATGCTAGCCTGAGGCTTAGCATAGATTGCTTTTACAATATTGAGGTATGTTCCTGTTATCTCTAGTTTTTCTAGAGTTTTGAACATAAAGGGATGCTGTACTTTGTCGAATGCTTTTGCTGCATCTATCAAGATGATCATATGGTTCTTATTTTTAAGTCTATTGTGGTGAATAACATTTATTGATTTCCGTATATTGAACCAGCCTTTCATCCCAGGGATGAATCCTACTTGATCATGGTGCACAATTTTTTTTGATATGTTTTTGTATCCGATTTGCCAGAATTTTATTGAGGATTTTTGCATCTAGGTTCATTAGAGATACTGGTCTATAGTTTTCTTTCTTTGAAGTGTCTTTGTCAGGTTTAGGAATCAGGGTGATGTTGGCCTCGTAGAATAAATTTGGAAATTTCATTTTTTCTATTTCCTGAAATAGCTTGAAAAGTATTGGTATTAGTTCCTCTTTAAAGGTTTTGTAGAACTCTGCTGTATACTCATCTGGTCCTGGGTTTTTCTTAGTTGGTAGTCTTTTGATGGTTTCTTCTATTTCCTCAATTGATATTGGTCTGTTTAGGTTGTCTATATCCTCCTGACTCAATCTGGGCAGATCATATGACTTAAGAAATTTATCGATGCCTTCACTATCTTCTATTTTATTGGAGTATAAGGATTCAAATTAATTTCTGATTATCTTCTGTATTTCTGAAGTGTCTGTTGTGATATTGCCTTTTTCATCCCTTATGCTAGTAATTGGAGTTCTCTCTCTTCTTCTCTTCGTTAACATGGCTAAGGGTCTGTCGATTTTATTTATATTTTCAAAGAACCAACTTTTAGTTTTGTCAATTTTTTCAATTGTTTCTTTTGTTTCGATTTCATTAATTTCAGCTCTGATTTTAATTATTTCTTGCCTTCTACTTCTTTTGCTGTTGTTTTACTCTTCTTTTTCTAGGATTTTGAGATGAAGTATGAGATCATTTATTTGTTGGTTTTTTCTTTTTTTAAGGAATGAACTCCAAGCAATGAATTTTCCTCTTATAACTGCTTTCAGTGTGTCCTATAGATTCCAATATGTTGTGTCTGTGTTTCCATTTATCTCTAAGAATTTTTTAATTTCCTCCTTGATGTCTTCTATAACCCATTGATCATTCAGTAACCTATTGTTCATTCTCCAAGTGATGCATGATTTTTCCTTCCTTCTTTTATTGTTGATTTTCAGTTTCATTCCCAAAATGGTGATATTACCAAAAGTTCTCTATAGGTTTAATGCAATGCCAATCAAAATCCCAATGGCATTTCTTGTAGAAATAAAGAAAGCAATCATGAAATTCATATGGAAAAATAAAAGACCCAGAATAGCAAAAACAATACTAAGCAGGAAGTGTGAATCAGGCGGTATAGCAATACCAGACTTCAAACTATACTATAGAGCAATAGTAACAAAAACAGCATGGTACTGGTACCAAAACAGGCGGGTGGACCAATGGTACAGAATAGAAGACACAGAAATCAATCCACAAAACTACAACTATCTAAAAAGAGCATAATACAGAGACACTGCTACATCGATGTTAATAGCAGCACAATTCACAATAGCAAGACTGTGGAACCAACCCAGATGCCCTTCAATAGACGAATGGATAAAAAAAATGTGGCATTTATACACAATGGAGTATTACTCTGCATTAAAAAATGACAAAATCATAGAATTTGCAGGGAAATGGATGGCATTAGAGCAGATTATGCTAAGTGAAGCTAGCCAATCCCTAAAAAACAAATGCCAAATGTCTTCTTTGATATAAGGAGAGTAACTAAGAACAGAGTAGGGAGGAAGAGCATGAGAAGAAGATTAACATTAAACAGGGATGAGAGTGGGAGGGTAAGGGAGAGAGAAGGGAAATTGCATGGAAATGGAAGGAGACCCTCAGGGTTATACAAAATTACATACAAGAGGAAGTGAGGAGAAAGGGAAAATAATACAAGGGGGAGAAATGAATTATAGTAGATGGAGTAGAGAGAGAAGAGGGGAGGGGAGGGGAGGGGAGGGGGATAGTAGAGGATAGGAAAGGCAGCAGAATACAACAGACACTAGTATGGCAATATGTAAACCAATGGATGTGTAGCCGATGTGATTCTGCAATCTGTATACAGGATAAAATGGGAGTTCATAACCCACTTGAATCAAAATGTGAAGTATGATATATCAAGAACTATGTAATGTTTTGAACAACCAACAATAAAAATTTTTTTTAAAAATCTACAATTTTTAAGCTATCTATTGCTCTTTTGATTTTTTTTTTCAGTTCTTATTTTGATTTCGGGCTATTTTGTTCTAAATTTTAAATTGTTTTACTTTCCTTTTCTCTTTTTTTTTGTTTTTTTGTTTTTGTTTTCTTTTCTTTTTTTCTACTGGGAATTGAACCCAGCAGCACTCCACACTGAACTATACCCCCAGCCCTCTCCTTTTTTTTTTTTCCTTGAGACAGGGTCTTGATAAATTGCTGAGCCTGGGCTCAAAATTGCATTAGCATCCCAAGTCACTAGGATTATAGGTCTGTGCCACAAGGCCCACTCCTAAAATTGTTTCATTTTCATGATATGCTGACTATTTTATCAGTATAAAGTGTCTCTCATTGTCTCTAGTACTATTTCCTTAAAGTCCATTTTGTCATATATTCATGTAACCATTCTAACTATGTTAATATCCCTTTATTATCAATCAATGTGTCATAGACTCTGCATTTTCTTTTTTATCCTGTCCAACAATCCCTGCTTTTTATTTTAGTTCTATCAATTTTAATGTAATTATTGATTTTATTAGAAATATGTCTGTATTTTTCTGTTTGTCTTCTAGATATCACATGTAATGTTTATCTTTATTTAATTTATCAGTCCTCTTTTGGGCCTTCTTTTGAGCCAAAAGAAGTGTATCATTTTAACTCCTCCATCAAACTTTTGAGAATATTTTTTGAGTTACTTTCTTAGTAGTTATACTGGGTAGTACTATGTGCATCACAGTGTCTTACAGTTATGTCAGGTTAATGTAGACTTAATTCCAGTAAAATTATGCAACCTTGCTAGGTGCAGTGGCATACACCAGTAATCCCAGTGGCTTGGGAGGAGGAGGCAAGAGAATCACAAGTTCAAAGCCAGCCTCTGCAACTTAGTGTGGTCCTGTCTCAAAATAAAATACATAAAGGACTATGGAGGTGGTTCAGTGGTTAAGTGCCCCTGGGTTCAATCCCTGGTACCCCCCCCCAAAAAAATATGGAAAGTTGCTCCAATATAATTGTTTTTCCTTTCTCCTTCATTGTGCTATTATTGCTACATTATTTCAACTTATATTATAAACCCAATAACAGTGTAATTATAACAACAGTGTTATAATTACTTTATATAATCCTATGTCTCTTGGTACAATTAAATAAAACATTAAAAAGATAATTTATAGATTTTTTAAAAGTTACCCTTATCTGCCATTTTATTTCATTGTGAGGATTCAAGTTACCATCCTATGTTATTTTCTATCAATCTAAAGATGATTTTTCTGCTATTTCTTGTTAGGCAGATCTAAGTTCACTCAAATTTTGCTGGGTATAGAATTCTTGGTTGACATATTTTTCTAGCACTTTAAATTTGTTATTTAGCCCTCTTCTGTAAGGTAATTTCTAAATTATTTGGCTCCTATCTTTTAAACTCAAAATCCAGGTCTTTCTTGCCCTATAATATTAGCCCTTTCATTGATTTAATGGTTGATTCTCTTAGCCTTATGTTTCCTATTAGTCCTGAAAAACACTGAACCATGGTGATTGTCCCTTCCCATTATTAGAGGTCTAATATCTGAAAGAAAAGGGAACTCTATTTTACTTGTTTCTAAAAGCAATGATTATTGTCTTGACTTTCAGGAAGCCAAAAGTTAAATTTAATTTGGAAAAATAATCATTGACTCCCAAAATAATCACCTCTCCCTTTATAGAGCTAGCAATCTTCCTACTATCCTTTTAAGTTTTTGAACTCTTACAATAGCAAATCATGAAGAAGATGAAGACAAAGACGAAGAAGAAAAAGAAGAAAGAGGAGGAGGAGGAAGAGAAGAAGAAGAAAGACAAAGAGAGAAGAAGAATCATCATCATCATCCAGACTTCCTATTGAGTTTATTTTTTAAGCTGCTAGCATTACCATCTTTATTTTTATTTCCAAGCTAAAAAATAGAGTAATTATACCTGGGTTCTGGAGCTCTTCTAACTGATAAATGATTCATGTAGATATGATTCTGACTAACATTATACTTTAAAAGAGAGAATGTTTGACCCAAAATTTAAAAGGAATAAAACAATACTTTAACATGCTTCCTTGTTAAAACAAAATTTATATTTAACAAAAAACTGAGTACCATGGGGAGATCTTTGATACTCAGGAAGAGTATGTGACTGTTTTAGGAGACATAATAATAAGAGACATGGCCCATATCCATTGTCTGCATTAAGATCCTGTCAGAATACCACAGTCATGCTAGTTATTTAACAGAGAAAACATAACATGAAGAATTATTAATAACTCATAAAGTTGTTAATTACATAACTGAAAAGACAAAAGAGAACATAAAGAAACAACTTCAGAAACTAGCTCCCACCCCAAGGGCTAGGGGAACAAAAGGAAGAGGTTGGACACAACAAAATTTAAAAGCTTGGGGAAGGAACCACAATCTCTGAAGAGAGGTCTCTAGGCAGCTAGTCCTGGTGTCTCTGAAGAGGTGCAAACAGGCTGATTCTACCATTATCATGATGTGACGGAATTTTGGGGAGAAGCAGCATTACAGGACTGACGCTCCCAGGAACAGGAAACAGACAGCAAGGAGCATGTAGTATCTTCCTCCTCCTACCTTGTACTTACACTCTAAACAATCTCCCCTAACACACAAACACACACTACTACCACCACCACCATATGATGCAACTTGATAGGGAGCCTGCTGGCAAAGCAGAAATGTGGTTTGCAAAGTCCCAGCCCCAGCAGCAAATGCAATAAGAAGGATAGCTTTGGTGCCGAGATACAAAAATGTAGTATATGACACATTAATTTAATTCTAAATAAAACTCTTCCAGTCTCTGTTTTCCATGTGCCTAAGGTTTCTAGAATGTTCTGACATAAATAATCAAATATCATTGTAACTTATGGTTTCCTATAATTTTTAACCAAGGCTGAATCAAAAAACTTTTGCATAAACAGATATGTAAATATGATATAGAATTATATTAAACACTTAGAATTTTTGGAATTAATATTTACGATGCCCCCATCTTCATTTTGCAGAAGTCCATGTATGTTAGTTAGCTTTCCATCAGCATAGCAAATACCAGAAATCCTCAGCATAGAGAGAAGAGGTTTATTTTGGCTTACAGTTCTGCAGGTTCCACTCCAAGATGAGGCAGACCTCATCTTAGGCCTGAGTGAGGGGTGGGAGAGCAGTGTATCATGGTGGGAGCATGATATAGAGCAAATCCACTTACCTTGTGGCTGAGAAGAGAAAGAAACAGAAAGGGGGTCTCACAATCCTTTCAAGGATATACTCCCAATGACCAAAAGACCTCTTTCTGGGGACCTAAAAGTCTGCAGGTGCAGGGCAAGTCTCTTTGTTAGAAAAGAAAGAAGCCAGTTAAAGTCTAATAATCCAATGAATGATTGGCTCAGTTTTTAAGATTCTAAGTTTATATGTAATGGTGACAATCAGGCTTTGTAGCCAGACCATCTAAGTTGTATCCCTCCCTTTCCTACTGAATGATCTTGGGTGAGCCATTTTTACCTCCTTAGACCTCTCTGCCTCATTTTCCTATCCCTGGGATAGGGATAATAGTTGTACCTCTTTCACAGAGTTGTTAAAAGGATGAAATGAGTTTGAATATGTCAGATGTTTACACAGAGGCTGGCTGTGTTAATTACTGTTAGCTATTCTCTAATCATTAATTCAAGAATATCTTCCAAATCAACCCAGCCTCTGGCAATTTATTTTTAACTTAGTTTAGTAACAACAAAGCTAGCATTAACAGTGTCCTGCTGATTATAAGCAGGCTTATAAAACCTGCTTAAAACACTTTTTTATACTTGCTTTATTAAAAACATTACTTCTTCTTATTAAAAAAAAAAGAATGATTCCAGGTAACTCTTCAAAACAGGTTGTTTAGTGGGCTGTGGAATTGTCATTGCTAGAACCCATGTTGAAAACTTATGTGCTTGGCTCACTTTAATCTGCTTTGTTGTGACCTACAGCTACTTACAATTCTCTATCTTTCTATCAATAATAAATATGTTGTGATGCAAACAACCTGTCCATGGATTACTAGGAACCAGAGTTGAAAGGTACCATGGAAATACAATAAATGAAAGCAATGTTATCTTGGTTTTCCAAAAGTATACTCCATGATATGTTGGCACTTTCAGATCACTTCAAATAAAGTGGGCGATTATAGCTGCCACATTTGACCCCATTTAATAATTAGTAATTTGCATCACAAGATTGCACTAGCCCATCAGCTTTCTGGTTCTCTTCTGTGAATTACTTTTTAGGATGCCTTAAATAGATGATGCAGTGAGCATCATGATGTAACTAGTCCATTTTATTAAGCTTAATTTAAAATGTATATAAAGAATGCTAGGAGCTCATAAATGATGAACATGGGCATTAAAAATCAATTGCTGACGGAACTTGAGCATAAAGTTAATGAAGTGGTTCATGTTTTCTGGTAAATTTTCATCTCTTGCATGGGATTTTCCATTAGAAACAGGGTTTAAGGACCAATATGTCATCCATCTATCTTTTCTAGTGATGATTTTTCTTTCTCCAACTTTTTCCTGTAATGGTCTTGGGACAAGCTACAGTTCCATCAGCATTTTATTGTACAATATGAAAATACAGTTAAAAAAGTATAGAAGGCATTTGGAGTCAAGTAGTAACAAAGCAAAGGAAATAAAAGTGAATGTACCTGGAAATGAATGACCTCAAAGAAAACAACCTTCTCTTTTATTGTTTGGGCAGCAAAGTTTTCATTTTGTGGTAAACAGATAATGCAATCCTCATTTCTAAAGGACCGTAAAAATATATTGAATACTTTTTTAAAAAGCAATATGGTTGGAAGATTGCTGTGTGAAGAATCATAGCCAACACAGTTTCTTCTTGGGGATTCATTAAAAGAGAATTGATTAGCAGAATTGATATTTTTAGCATAAATTAGATTTTATTTTGCCCAAATCTTAGCTGGATATGAATTTGCAAATTAAAATATCTTCTAATGCAATTACATTGTCTTCCATTATAAATCATTTCAGAAATGAAATTTCTGCCTTGAACATAAAACAAATGCATGTTTTTAGCCTAAATTAAATGGAGGCCCAAGCAGAACCTAAAATACCTATGCAGGGTGGACTGCAATATGAAAAAAAGACTGCATAACACTTCTACAAATACTCAATTTGAATATGAGTAGCTGTATACAGAATATAGGTTAAGTTTAGTATGTTTGCTTTGAAGATCTATTTTTGTGACATGAGAAATCTCAAGAGTTGTCCTTTTTTAAATAGGTGGGTTTGTTGCAAAACGTTTGTCCATCTGTTTCTTCTGGATAAGTAAGGACTTAGGATATATTTGAACAACATGACTAAATGGAATGTTATTAAATGCATAATTGTCATAGTGGGATGTGTTGTGGTTTGTGATGATTTAGACCTGGTTTGAATCTTGTTTTTGTCATTTGGTGTCTGAGCAATCTTAGGCCATCCTCGCCTCAGAATTAGGAATGAAAACCTATCTTGAAGGTTCATCCTGAGGACTGAGACATGAGGGATACAGAGTGACTTCCTGTGCTATCTTGGTGACTAAAGTACCTGAGAAATAAAAATTTTTATACTTGTGTTCATGGAAACTTTTAAGGAGGACTTCTTAGGACATGACAAAATGAATTGACTAAATCAATTGCACTTTTTTCTATCATGTTCCCTGTCTGATCTGCAGAAGTTTTGAAATGGTAAACATAGGCTTAAATCTCCCTTTTTACTGTGCTTCCTCTTTATTCTGCCTGTTTTATATTCTGCTTTTCTATGCTTTCTTGCTTGTTTATCGGGAAATTGATCTTTTTTATTCCATTCTTGTTCTTCCACTAGTCTGAAAGCTATGCGACTTTTTATTCTAAAAATGGCAAATTAATACTTTAACCACAGGAAAATAACAACTAAAATACTACTATTTAAGAGTCTTTATTTTAATTCTCTGTATAGTTTGAACTCCACAAAAATTTATTACTATTATTTTACATAGTCAATGTTTTTTTTTTTTTTTAGATTTAGCCACTTATTTATGGCTTTTTTGGTATACTTTCCTACCTGCATAGTCCATCTTCAAACTGATATCATTTTCCTTTCTGCCAAAAGAACGTGTTTGTTTCCTTCCTGAAGTTTTGCTGATAGCAAATTCTTTTTTTTTTTTTTTTTTTTTTTTTTTTTTTTTTTTTTAGGCAGGGTCTTTATTTCATTTTCATCTCTGAAGGATAATTTTGCTAGGTATAGGATTCAATGTTGGTCATTATTTTTTCCAATATATTAATTATTCGATTCTATTGTCTCTTGATTTTTTTCTTATTGTTGTTGATAAGACAGAGCTGCCAGTATACATTTTGCCTCTTTGAAGATAGCAATTATTACCATACTACAATCCTTGTACTGACTATCCTCCAACAGAACAACTTTCTGGACATACAAGAAGATAATAAATTCTTTATTTTCAACATCTCTTCTAAATAACTAAATGCAAATATGAAATTCATTTCCTTCTATAGTTTTCCATTCCTACAGGTGAAAGGTAAAAAATTAATAAATAACTAAGGGTAAGTGTCCAGCAAGGCAAGGAAATCAATTAAATTGTTTTAATGAACTTTTTCTTTGACTTTCCAAAGTCTCTTGAATCTAAGAAAGGATATTTCAATCTATTATAACAAGTATAACCAACCATAGAGTAGGCTAGTATAATGCCAGGTTAAACAGCTGAATATTGTCCATTTATTCAGAGGGATTACTGTTTAAGGATTCAAATGCACAGATCAGATCAAAAGAATTGAGTAGGGGCCTACAGACACTTCAGGCACACACATGGGCAGTCCTGGTAAAGTTGTAACTAGAAGTCTTTTGTCCTAGCTGCTGCAAAGCTGTTATTCCTACCCAAAGCAGGAATGTATAATAAGCAAAGCTGTATCTCTATGCTAAATGGTCCTGTTCAAGCAAGGGATTTCAGCCTGTATCAGCGGGGAGAGTCACTTCCTGGAGTCAGATGAGCACTCAACATTGTCCTCTGACAATAAGTAAAGAGAATGGTTCCATGTGAGGAGTCTGAGTTCTTCTAGTGTTGGAGGCTTTGTCTTTCAAACTCTGTGACCACAGTCATGGTGGCACACACCTAAAATTCCAGCAACTCTGAAGGCTGAGAGAGGAGGATTGCAAGTTCAAAGCCAGCCTCAGCAAATTAGTGAGACCCTAAGCAACTTAACACGAAACTCTCTCTCAAAATTTAGAAAAACATTTTAAAGGGCTGAAGATGTGGCACAGTATTTAAGCATTCCTGGGTTCAATTTCTGGTACAAAACAACGGCAACAAAACCTCTAGGACCATAGGAGTGGGGGTAGAATTTCAAAGCTCTAGGAGGACACAAATCTTTAAATGCAAATGGTGTGCTGTGGAATACTAGTAACAATGACTAAAACATGCACACTCAGAACTATTGAAATGAAATTTCAGAACACCCAAGGGTAAAGAGAAAATATTTTGACAGGAGATTAGAAAACCTTCTACAGAAGAAAAAAGACTAGGTTATTGACAATTGAATCAGACTCTAATTGCAGAATGTAGCCAGAGAAGCAATGCCTTGGAGTTTCTGTGGACTAGAATCTCTACCCAATCACTCCACCAAGAAGGAGAACAGAACAATAACATGACAAACATGACCTAAGAATGTTTATCTTCCATGTGTCTTGAGAACATACTTCATAAAGTGCTTCCAGTAAAGTGAACAAATGTAAAAAGGAAGATGTGGATTCCTGATTTCTATTGCTGAAGAGTCAAAGGAAACCCTAAGGGACTAACACTACAGAAGCTGTAGAGAAGAGCTTCCGCTGACTAGATGGAGGGAGTGGGAACCGGAACTAGAACTTGGTGGAAATTGAGCCTACACAGGAGATTATTTACCCTCAGAAAGAATGTAAGGAAATTTGGGAGAATTTTAGGTATTGGGGGAGGGGGAGATGATCACAAACTACAGAGGGACGAAAGTCACTAAAGAGGAAATGTACTCTCAGCATATTTGGGTATGTGGTTAATAATGTTCATAAAGTTATAATACTGCAATTGTGTTAGATTTTAGAACCAATCATTAAGTTAAGCAGAGATGTGACTAGAGTTAATTACCAAAGAAACTCATAGGAGAAGGAGGCAGGATGAGGAGTAAAAGGTGAAGAAATAGTAGAAGTGCTAACAATTTATCACAGAAGGTAGGAGGTAAGATAGGGCGTCCATACTGATGAGACAAGAAATGGAGCTTAATTCCATTAAAGTGATGAGGAAAACAAGAGAGGCACCAAAATTTTTTGGAACCATTTGGAAGGATGAGAAAAGAAAAATCACATAAGGAAAATAAGACATCATGTATAATAGTAAGTCATTAATAGATAATATCTGAAATTGGTAAGTAAAACATGCCAGCATTATAAATTGTAAAATAAAATAATTTACAAACATGGAGTCAATTACTAGAAGAATTAAAAAATTAAATAGTTTTCTCTTTGGTGAGAAATACTGAAATAGGACTGTTTCAGTATGATTTGATTCCTTTCATGTATTGTAAAGTAGGAAAGATTTTAAAACACATTTATGCCAAAACTTCAGAAAATAGGAAAATCTCAAACACATGGTCCATAGATAACTACCATTAACATTTCACTTAGGATGGTTTTAAATTTGTTTTACTACTCTGTAGAGAATCCAAGTATTTATACTATTTATTCATACACTATTTATTCACAAAAACCTATTGTTTCTCTGTATTTAGTCTTATGTTGATTTCAATAGAGTTTCTTTTTTACATGCCCTAAACATTTCTGGTTATTGTTATATTCTCTACTTCTGTTTGTAGTTGATAGAAAACTATTTTTTAATCTATTGGAAGCTAGTTTTTGCTGATAAAATAGATGTTTAAACAGAAAGACCCTAACCCCCCCCCAAAAAAAATTTTTTTTCAGATAATAAATACAGACTTCAAAGGCAGATAAAGAAGGAAAATGCCAAAGAGGAGGGTCAAGAACAAGTCATATGACTCTTAATCCCTCACCCCGCCACCTAGGATATAAAGCATTCTTGAATTGTGGACTAAGGATAGATTTGTGAAAAGGATCCTTGGAGAGGGTTGTTTTAATGTGGTGCCCTTACTGAGGGAACAATGAGGGTGTCCACCCCTCAGCTCAAATCCTGGTAAAAGGACTTCAGTTAAATTCCTCAGAGAAACTGGTACATGGTTCTGCAGTTGACAGACACAATGGACTGGTGTTGAGTCTTGCCTGAGAAATCTGAAGGACCAGAGTAGGACTAGCCCGCTGCTGAGAAATGAGCTGAAGATATTTATGGCTGCAGATCTATACACATGCCCAGACTTACCAGGGCAGGGTTTCACCCAGTTTTCCATAAACTAAAGGCAGGACATGAACAGAGTACTGGGATATGGCCAGGTAGGCCCATGAAGACCCCCTCAACCCAGAACACCAAAGAGACCTCAGTAGAGAGAAGCTGGGGCATCAGATGAGTCCTAAAATATGGAAAGAATACAGTAAATAAGTGCATATATGTGGTAAATCCCCAACAGGAGTATCAGTGCAGGATGTGCTGCAAATTATAACCAGAGCCAGCTCACCATAGTGCTAGTCATGTTGAAAATTTCCTGACCTCCTTACCTCTCCTACCTCCTCTCTACTCCTCTTGTATCCCTGGAAGAGTCAAATAGTGAAGCTGAGAAAAGAAAGAAGCTACTCCTATTCCTTTTCCTAGTTAGAGGAGGTAGAAATAGCTGTGATTTGGATAAAACTGGAATCTTGGGCCATTGCATGGGAATGGATGTTCTCCTTACTAAACTGAACTTGAATATTCACTGAGCTTGCACAAAAGAACTAAATCTCTCAAATTTAAAGAGAGATTTTGATAACTAACACAGCCCTTAAATCTCTAGTCCTTCTCATTTGGTAAGCCTCACTTTGAGGACAGAAAGCCCACATGGGAACTGCTCAGTGGGACATCAAACCTTCTTCATAATTACACTTCATAGGTCACATACCAGTTGTGCTACCCTAGTGCAGGAATTCCATAAAAATGTCTACAGTTTTTCTCCCCTACTCTTAAAACTTCTCTGCATCATTATCTCCAAATGCCTATTGCCGTCAGCTGGCTTTTGTACCACTGTCCCCAAACTGAATTCTCCCACTTTGCCCAACTCCCAAGTGATATTCACTTTGTCTGTGGACTTGGTTTTCATTTCTGTTTCTTTCTGAGGAGTCATGTCTTGGCTCATGGTTATTTGTCCCCTCATCCAATTCAGCTAAGTTCCTGTGGCAAAACATTTAATATTATACCTCTCTCACTGTCCAGACTAAGAGAAATATGTAATACCTTCCCCTCTAATTCCTGAAATCCTTGTTTTTTCTCTCACCCTGAAACTATGACCTAACAAGGCATCCTGATTATTTCAGGGTTCCACAGCTGAGCTTTCGCCTCCATTTGTGACCAGTTTCAGGTTATGCAGGACCCTCACTCCACACCCCATTCTAAGCTTGGCTGCACTTCCAGCTGCAGTAGTCACTTTTAAAAATAAAAATGGACCCTGGAGCACAGCAGTATCTGAACCCCATCTCTTGTCTTCTCAGGACTGAAAAGAGGCTTCCAAATTTTTTGTTTCAGCCTAGGTCTTCCAGAACTGAGATGTGAAGTCTGGTCTAAGGTAAATAAAGCATCCCTTTCAGAACTACTGAGCCTGCTTCTCAATACCAAGGAGGTTTGGCACCCTGCAGAGCATTCCCATTCACTATTGGGTACCAAATTCATGGAGCAGCAGAACACAAAGCTTTTTCCAGTTGAAGTTTTATATAAAGAGATGTAGAGAGAAGTCCCTGTCTCAAAGAATTCCTGAGCCTCATGGTAGGACTTAGATTTAGTGGCCCCACTGGAAGTATATGATAGGATATGGTTCCCTCCTTTGGAATTGAGTCATTTCTTAATGTTGGGTAACCCAAACCTGTGATATATCTCATAAAAGGTTCAGGGGTGGGAGGAGGGGATGATGTCTCCAGTGTGGAATTCTGGGTCATTTTTAATAGAGATTTAACTATTCTTTAGGATCCAGTTACTAAATACCATGAAAAGAGAAGAATCCCACATAACTAACACAGCTCCTAAATCCCTAGTCCTTCTCATTTGGTAAGCCTCACTTTGAGGACAGAAAGCCACATGGGAACTGCTCTGTTCCTCGCAGATATTGGACATGCTGCTCCCCTTCCAATTTTGCTGAAATGTCACTACCTATATACAATTTAAAAAAATAATTAATTAAAAGAAAGAAAGAAAAATCATCTGGGTGCAGTGGCATGGCGTCTATAATCCCAGCTACTCTTGAGGCTGAGGCAGGATGATCCAAAGATTGAGGCCAGCCTAGGAAACTTAGTAAGATGCTGTCTTAAAATAGAAAGGGGAGAGGATATAGCTCAGTTTTTGCCTAGCATGTTCAAGGCCCTGGGCTCAGTCTCCAGTAACACACACACACACACACACACACACACACACACACACTGAGAAATCACCAAGTAAGATGGTGCATAGTTTGCAAGAGTGCTGCTTATTTCACTTTTGTTCTTAAGACTTCTTATCCTATTTTTCTCCTCTATTTGAATATATATATATATATATATATATATATATATTATCCTATGTTCCAGTAAAGCTTAGGTGGCAAGTTCTTGCCTCTAGTGACTTAGTGATTTTGTATAGCTTTGTTACTAAGTCTAGCCCTCTAGATCTAGTTCCCCACCAGATCTAAGGTCCTCCCCTCTGCCTGCCATAATCTTTCCATCTTAATTGAACAGACAGTTTTTTCCATGCTTCTCCTCCACTTAGCCTGCCTTCTGACACAAGTCTGTGATTCATACTTAACATGAGAAAATCCTTCTCATGCCAGATTTATACCACCACCACTGTCTGTCTACCTTTTGAAGGTAACTAATGTATTTTGAAACTAGCATGTTTTTAACCCAAGTGAAAATGTTTTTTAAAATCACAAATAGCTGAAGAGAGAGGATGAGTAATGGCTAGAGTCTGGAAACTGCCAAATCACAAAAGCATGTATGATGTACTATTCTTGATGGTGAAAGCTGTAGGAAGTGTAGAGATCATTTTGGAGAAAATATGGAGGTTATATTGGAGCAAAACAAATCTTGAGAACAGAGAAAAAAAGAATGGTTATAACAGTATCTAGTGGGGAAAATGATGAAGGCCATTATAAGGGAAAGGCCTTATAATGTAGGAATGGAAACAAGGGGATGGCTACATAAAATATTAGAAAAAAGAATTGATAGGTCTTGGAAACTAATGGGATGTGGATGTGAAGAAGAGGGAAAGTAAAGGATAAAGCCCACCTTTAGGTTTGAGTAATAAATTGGGAGGGTATGTGAGTGTTCTGATCACTGGTGTGGTCAGTTGGTCACTTGGCTACCTCAGTGTGGGGGGTTGATAGAGACACAGAGTCAACACACAGACCCCGGGAGCTGGTGAGAGCTGGCGGGTGACAACCTCAGCCGTCGTCCAGTAGCTCATTTAATGTGGAAGTGATTACAATTGAAATAGAATGCATCTTCCAATCATACATAAGCAAGCAGGTTATACAACATCTAGAAACCAATCATTTTATGATTAATGTAGCCAGGTTATGAGGAAGCTCTAAATATTGCTACGCAGTGGAAAGCAGTATGGAAAGATCTTTGGCCCTAGGGGAGGGAACCTTATAAGTCGGGGGTTTCATGCCCTGAAGCACTTAACTCTCGGTTCCTGGCCTTGTAGCTTGGCAATGCTGACCTCAAGCACTGAGGATGTGGTTTCACTGACAGCTCCCTAGAGCAGAGTGCCCCATCCTGCAGGTGTTCCTGTCAGGCCTGTATGAGCGTAGGTTTTCCTAGCACTCTGTTCTGCTCATAGCTGCTAGCTGCAAACTGAAAGTTATTCCAACAAGGTACATGAATGGGAATAAAGCAATTCAGAGAGTAAATTAGGGCTCTGATTTGGACTCGGGGAGATTGAGGCATCTATAAAATGAAATGTTCAGTACCTAACTGAGTACATGTGCCCAGAGTGCCATAGAAATATCCAGGCTGAGATAAACATCTGAGGGTAACCGGTGTAATGTAGCTGAATTGCCAATTGT
This sequence comes from Ictidomys tridecemlineatus, assembly GCF_052094955.1. Lineage (NCBI taxonomy): Eukaryota > Metazoa > Chordata > Mammalia > Rodentia > Sciuridae > Ictidomys > Ictidomys tridecemlineatus. The sequence goes on along the minus strand of NC_135478.1, from coordinate 192,191,082 downwards.
GGTAAAGATACTGGAAGTGGGTGATGGATGGGCAGAGGAGGAGTTGGGAGTGCAGTTAATACAGTAAGCAGGGACAGAAGGTCTGGCAAGACATACTAACATATCAAAGCACGTGCAGAGAAAAAGCAGGAAATCAAGAATAATATCAGAGGGCTGGGATGTAGCTCAGTGATAGCATACCAGCCTGGCTTTTGCAAGGGCCTGGGTTGGATACTCAGCACCACACACACAGCATAATACAGAATCTAATGAGAGAAAATAGAGAAAGGAAGAAGTTAAATGCTCTAGAGATCAATTAAGATAAAACTATCTAACAACATGAAAATTATTGTAAAGTCAATAAGTACACTATCAGTGGAGTGTTGTAGATGGAACTCCTATTGTCATGTATATAAGATATAGTGGAAGTTGGAAAATTGAAAACTAAGTGTAGGATACTCAAGTAATTGGTATGAGCAAAAACTATACAAAGATCTGTGTAACTTTGAGAAAGGATTTCACTACACTTGAGGATGTGCATAACATATTCTGAGGGGAGAGTACCAGTGGAGACATTAAAAATAGTTAAAATCACTCTAAGATACCATCTCACTCCAGTAAGAATGGCAGTCATTATGAAGTCAAACAATAACAAGTGCTGGCGAGGATATTGGGAAAAGGGTACACTCGTACATTGCTGGTGGGACTGCAAATTGGTTCAGCCAATTTGGAAAGCAGTATGGAGATTCCTTGGAAAGCTAGGAATGGAACCACCATTTGACCCAGCTATTTCCCTTCTCTGACTATACCCAAAAGACCTAAAAAGAGCATACAACAGGGACACAGCTACACATAAATATTCATAGCAGCACAATTCACAATAGCTAGACTGTGGAACCAACCCAGATGCCCTTCAATAGATGGATTAAAAAATGTGGCATTTATACACAATGGAATATTACTCATCACTAAAAAACAACAAAATCATGGCATTTGCAGGGAAATGGATGGCATTAGAGCAGATTATGCTAAGTGAAGCTAGCCAATCCCTAAAATACAAATGCAGAATGTCTTCTTTGATATAAGAGGGGGGGCGACTCAAAACAGAGCAAGGAGGAAGAGCATGAGAAGAAGATTACCATTAAATAGGGATGAGAGGTGCGTGGGAATGGGAGAGAGAAGGGGAATTGCATGGAAGATAGTAGGAGACCCTCATGGTTATGCAAAATTACATATAAGATGGTGTGAGGGGGAAGATAAAAGAGAGAGAAACGTGTCACAGTAGATTGGGTAGAAGGAGGGGAGGGGAGTGGAGGGGACAGGGGATAAGGAAGGGCAGCACAATACAATAGACACTAGTATGGCCCTATGTATAAACATGGCTGTATAACCAATGTGATCCTGTAATTTGTACACGTGGAAAAATAAGATTATGTACCCCATTTGAATCAAATGTATGATATGTCAAGATCATTGTAATGTTTTGAACAACTAATAAAAAAATTAAAAAACACATAATTTGATAGTATTAAACAATAGTATTTAAAACATTTGGAGATAAGCCTGAGTCTCAGACCTATTTTGGTCTCAAATTGGTTTGAGACCCAATTTCTTAAAGCTGTGTCATTTTGGAAAAATATCTAAGTTTATTACCTCATTTTCCTCATTTGTAAAACAAAACTATATCTACCATAAAAGATGGCTGGGAAGATTTAATGAAATTATATAAAAAGTGCTTAGCACAGGGCCTAGAACATAGTATATACTCAGTAGACAATAGTATGGTCATTTTTATTATTATGGTTAGCTATTTTATATGGAAAGAAAAGAATCCAAAGGTACAGGTTGGCAAGAAAGAGGAATATCTCTTCAAATTAGAGAGAATATGTGTCAATGCACATGGATGTGATTATAAATTAAAATACATGCTTTAAAAATCCTTATCAATACTTAGGTGCGCAGCTCAAGACATCATTGTAAGGACTCTGAAGAACCTAGAAATATTATAAAATGGAACTAAAAAGGTATCCATCTGAAATTTCATATTTATATATAGACATATATGTACATATGTACACGTGTGTCTATATACATATATAAACAAATGCAACAAAATGTTTCAGTGAAAATTCATTGTGCTCTTTTCATTTCAAGTCATAAAAGAATTTTTTTATGTCCTTGTGGAGTGTCACTAACATCTAACATTGTATGTAGATTCTTCGGTGTTCTGGGATAAGGAGGGTAAAAAAAAAAGGCCCACTGCAAGATTAAAATTGCTTTTAAGTATTATGTTTGATATTAAAAGTTAATGCAAATTTTGCTCATCAGTACATTGGTATATGTTTTAATATAAAAATACTTTTACTTTACCTATATGGAGTAAACATTGCTGGTCTAAGAAGGTTTACCATGTTCCTCACTTATTCCTGGCATGCTGCAAAAAATCTTTAATTTGGATAATCAGTTTCTTAGATCTGCACCAAACAACAGTAACAAAAGTTTACTAAAATTATCTACCTTTTCTAGTTATTCTAAATTTAGACTAAAAAATATTGTGAGGTCACCACACAAAATGGTCAATTAGATTTTTTCAATCAAATGACTTTTATATAAGTATTTGAAAAACAAAAATCCTTTCTATTTAACCCATAATTTTCAATTTTGAATCCACTTTGGTCAAATAATTGTTCCTAATAAACATAAATGTAGATTATCAACAAAATGTAGCTCAAAGTAGTTTTACTTAGATTTCATTATTTCACATTTTATTTCTGTATATTACAATTAGTGAAGGTGGAAAGTATTTTTATAATGAGATACTTGTAGTTTCTCTAGCTTTTTCTTAATCTATTGGTTAATTAACACAAAGAGTTTTCTGACTTGATAACTTAGTTGTCATAGGCACAGCCAATTTCTGTGTTCATCTGTCAGAATTTTAACGAGTTCTATTTGTAATAAATCTCCACTCTAAGTGTAATAATGGGGAAATGAATGAAAAACTCAATCTTATTGAATCATGATAAAAATGGATTCAAGCCAGAAAAAGCAATTTTATGGTGATATCAACTATGTTTTCATCAAATAGGTGTGAGATAGGTTTCTCTTCCCTAATGTTGACATTTGCTACCCTTTAAACGTCAAATGAGAAGTTTCTTTCCCTTGCTCAATGAGGATCTTCAAATAATATCCATTTAATTCAAGTTATTCCAATTTCTCCTTAGAATTTTAAATTCATTTACTAAAAAAGTTTTTATTAAATGCCTACTATGGGCAAGGCACTTTTCTGGATAATTGTGTACAAAAAATACCAAGATATGTAGGCCCCTAATTAAAAAAGATGACAGTCTAATAGTCCAATAGAGACATCAAAAGTACTGACACATCTAACTCCTTTGAACATTTTCTCTCAAGTATATCTATAATCACATTCTTTAAACCATTTTCTTCTGGTACACACAATATTAACTACCACATAATATCTGGAAAGGTAATATTTTCTTCAAGACTAACCTCTAACTTTAATAGAATACATATTAAAAAAGCAGTACCCAAAATAACAAATATATGTAAACCAAAATTATAAATACAATATAGTTATATTCTAATGAAGATTTGACTGATAAATTTGTCTACTAATGCATTAAATATAAAAGTATTTGAATTAGAATGTAAGTTTTTAAAGCATAGAATTTATGAAAATGCTGATTATTTAAGTCTTCTAAAACAGTTCTTTTCCACAGAATTTGGAATTTATTAAGTACAGCAAGGTAGAATTATATGGAAAGATAAATCTAATTTTCCTAAGAAGGAAAGGTTTAGACCAAAGCAAACTAAAACATTTCAATGAATTAATTACAGCAATGAAAAGTCATAGGGAGAAAAAGAATGCGGCTCTTAATGTATCATATAATGGTGTATACTTTAAAAAGATCTCTTCAGAAAATAGTACTTCTATGATTTTAGCAAGGAATTATATAAGGAAACAAATTATGTCTCTTTTTACAGAAAGGTAAAGGTTTGCCCTAAAATAATTCCTTTTACTCCAAATAACTTCTTTATGACATATAAAATTGGCAAATTAGTCTTATTAATTGTTGAACTATTTTTAATTTTCAGATCAAGTTAACCAATTTATTCTTTTTATGCTATTTATTTTTTACACTGTTAAACTAAATAATGTTTTAAAGTTGGCAGCTTCAATTTAAGATACCATTCCAAAGAGTCATTTATAGTTTTTGTTTGTTTAGGCAGGAAAATTCATTAAAGTAAGTTCCTTTACTTTTAAGGAACTAAAAAGTAAATAACTTGGACTTTGTCACATTTTTTAGCCTGAAGACGTTTTTCAGTTGTTCATAGAAAATATATAAAGTCAGCTTGATGGCTGTAAAATCTTTTGAATATATTTTTAAGTCTTGTCTTATTAATACTTTATAAAGAATGCAGAATATACTTTTGTATTTGGCTTTCTCAGGGCAAAGAGATATGGTTTAAAGTAATTTGCTCAGTTGGCTAAGAAATTTAAAAGGAGATTTTACTTAACTGCTTTTTGATACTGTAAGCTAATAATTTTAAAATGGATTTTTCTACATTATTTCTGAATAGAACAATAATGAAACACTCTACTATTTCATTTCAATGATGTTAATATAAATAATTAACCAAATTGTGGAAATCTTCCAATCAACCTGCCACAAACATGAACTCTAAAACATGGGTATCTTTTATAACTTCCACTTTTAATATAATGAAATATTCATTAACTGTTAATTGCACATTAAATGAAAAATTATTTTTAACAAAATTTTGTTTAAAGCATTAGGAAAATCAAATTCAAAACATAGAAATTATCAGACTATAACAATGCTGCATAGATAGTGGTATACAAATTCCCTGATGCTAATTGACTTCTTCCTAACTAAAACTTCAATTTTCAAGTCACCAAAAGAAAATGGTAGAGGCATTATTTCTTCTTTAAGGCTAGAAAAATGCCTTCAAAGGTTTGAATCACACCATTTAAAGAACAAAGATTAGATTATCTCCCAATTTAATTTTATTCCCCTCCTGTTACTTCTCAAATGTAAAAATTTAGAATGTAAGGATAATTGGAAGGGAATAAGAAGTGAATTACTAGTAGACACTGTGATCAGCGTCTGCTTTATTCAGACAAAACAGTGAATTATGTTTTAAAAATTATGACGACACCATTATATGTAACTAAAATTGCCAAGATGAATACTTTTTTACATTATACAATACATGGATACAAGAAAAAATGACCTTTTTCCTATCTTTGACCTTCAGTAGAGGGATGTGGGAAATGTTATCACAAATGAGGACTTAAAAAATTATCATGGCACAGCATTAACTCCATAGAGATCAAAATCTTTTCTGAGTACTTAAAATTGACTTAATCAGTTAATGATAAATTGCTAAAATTTCTTTCATATGAGTACTTTTTGAAAAGAAAGATACTTTATTTAGAAGGAATTTGTAGCTCGAAACACTGTTCATTTAGAAAACATTAAGTTACCCTGAGAAAGACTTTTTAAATACCAACGTTTTCAGATACCCTCACCAATGCATGAAGGCTCTCATCTCTTATGGTTACCTACCTAAAGACTATTTTGATCTAAAAAGCAATTCGAGTCTCTCCACTTTACTGGTAATAGGTCACAACCAAGACATCTGAATGTGATCAAATATAAGCAAATTTTACATTTATTTTGGGCAGGCCTCTTTTTATAAGAAGTTATATTTCTTCAAATGTTCACAGATTCAAATATACTGTTTTCAAAAAACAATCTGTTAGTCAATTGATAGTTTTCTTAAAATAGTAAACAAATTTGTTTGGTGTACATTCGCTAGTGTTTGCCTAGAAAATAAGGCATTAGTAATTCTTCAATGGCCATTGCAGAGCATAGACAACTGTTTTCTTTCTAGTCAGAGGCAAATGCAAACATTCCTGAAAGTGCAATGTTATTTTTAACATCTTTTCCAGAGTCAGCATTTATGACTCCCTACATACTTTTAGTATAAAATAATGCTTATTCCTGACACCTTACATATCCCATAATTACTCGAGAAAAGACAAAGTGAGAGCAGCTACAGAAGTAGCAAAATATTTTCCACAAATAAAAATACAGTATACAAAAATGGCAAGTTAGTGATAGTTGGTAATATGAACTCTCAATAATCCCATTCTTGAGTCCAAATTAAGATTTGACAAGTTTAAAGCCTTGTCCTGTGTCCAGCACAGTAGGAAGAAACCAACTCATTTTTAATCTTTTCAAGCATCTGAAACAAGTTTTGCAGATCCAAAAAAGGTTCAGACCACATAACCAATTTGCCAAATGCACTAATGGATATGTAATACGAGGAAAGTGTAGCATCCAGTGCTTGGCCACATCGCTTCCCGTTGGCAAGTGCAAAGTGTAGTCACTCCACCGCTTCGACACACCATACACTGCTTTCACTGTGCGTCCCTTTTCAGTCCAGCAGATGTTATTGTTGGAGTTGCAGTTATATTCTACCCAGTCCTTTGTAAAATCACCAAGCTGTGGTGGGTCAGCTTCTTCAATATCTACTGTCTTTGCCATCTCTGCTCCTTGAACAGCAATATACTGGTCATTAATCTTTCTCACTTCTTTCACCCAAGGGGTTGAATTCTCACAGTCTAATATGATAATAAGCCGGGAACAGAAGGAACCATTCTTTTCTCTCCACCATTCTAAAAGTGTGTCAAGGCGTAGTATATCTCCACCTGTGGACAAGAAAAAATTCAACAGATCAATATTTTCTGAAGCCTCTCATTAAGAATATTCTCCTAAGTATATTTAAGTTCTTAGAATTAAACATGTAAGAAAAAAATATGAAAATATTTTAAAGATAATTATTCCAAAGTATTTTTGGAAAATGTATTTATTTTTGCCAGTGGGTTTTGTTTATTGTTCAATTTTGCAAACAACTCCCCTCAGACCAAACATTCGAGTAGTCACAGGTTGGAGATAATTTGGGGGGTGGTTCTGCATATGTTAGTTCTAGACCTGAGAGGGTTTGAAAGATCATCTGACCCAGGACAACAGCTTATTATCTATTTTGTTTTACAGTATTATTGCCAGATTCTCAACCAGTTTGTTTGATAGTGTCAAGCAAAGCCAGGCTACACCATGGTGAAATTGGTATCTGTATCTTAGAGCTATTTCAACTTCCTGAAATAGTGCATAATACCTACTAGCCAGTGTTTTTTTTTTTAATTATTATCTGTTCTTTTTAGTTATAGATGGCAGTAGAATCTATTTTGATATATGTATACAAATATGGAGTGTATCTTATTCTAATTAGGATCCCAGTTTTGTGGATGTACACAATGTTGAGATTCACTATGGTGTATTCCTATATGTACCTAGGAAAGTAATGTCAGCTTCATTCCACTGTCTTTCCTATTCCTATCCTTGCTCCCCTCCTTTCATTTCCCTTTATTTAATCCACTGAACTTCTATTCTTCCCCTCCTCACTCACCTTTCTGTGGGTTAGCATCCACATATCAGAGAATATCTGACCTTGGGTTTTTTGGGACTGGCTTATTTCACTTAGCATGATAGTCTCCAAATCCATCCATTTATGGGTAAATGTCATGAAATTATTCTTCTTTATGGATGAGTAATATTCTATTGTGTATATACTATAATTTCTTTATCCACTCACCTGTTTTTGGGCATCCAGATTGGTTCCATAGCTTAGCTATTGTGAAGTGTGTTGTTATAAACATTGATGTGTTGTCAGAAGACATTTTTAAAGCAGATTTTTCAACTTTAGGTTAAAAAATCATCCTTATTACTTCCATAAAAAATAAGTGTGCTATGATAATTTAAGAAACTTGTTTTATATATATGTATGCTCCTCAATTTGCAATGGGTTTATCCTGACAAACTCGGCCAAAGTGAAAATATTAACAATCAAAAATTCATTTAATTCAACTCACCTACCAAATATCAAAACTTAGCAACAAAGGACACTGTAAAGTGTTAGTTGTTTACTGTTGTGATTATGTGGCTATCTAAGAACTGCAGCTGGAAAGTACCTAAAGGTTATGGTACCACATATTGCAACCCTGGGAAAAGATCAAAATTCAAATTGGAAGTATGTATTTTACTGAATACATATGGCTTTTGCACCATTATAAAATTGAAAAATTGTTAAGTCACACTATTAATTGAGAAACTATAGTTAAATTCAGTAAAAATTAAAATTATATAAAAAACTTAATATTCTACACTGGGGTAGCAAACTGTAGCTTGTCAATTGTTTTTGTATGATTTTATATTTTTGCTTTGGTGAAAGAATATTTTTTGACATGAAATTATAGAGGAAATTTAAATTTCATGTAATTATTTCCATAAATAACATTTTATTGGAATACAACACTTTTCATTTACAGTCTGGTTATGGCTGCTTTCATTCTATAATGACAGAGCTGAGAATTGGCAGTACTACAGAAAGTATGGGGCCAAAATATCTGGCCCTAAAGAGAAAGTGTCCTAACCCCTGTTCTATGCCACTAATAAATAAAATGCTTCCTTATCTTCATAAATATGTACCATTAAATGAAAACAAATATAAAAACAGCTTTCCTGTACTAAGGGTTTAAGAATGCATTTGCATTTATTTCAGTTCCAACACCAACAAAAGATTAAAAATTATATACCCAGAAAGATCTTTTAAAAATGCAATTCTAACCTATAAACCTGTCTTACAGATTCCAGGTTTTATATCTGGATCATTATAGATTTTTGCATTGATTTTTATATTTAAGAATGCTGCATTAACAGAGTATTTATTTTGATGACTTAATCTTTTACCACTCTCTTCAGGCAAATTTTTGTCATTCCCCAAGGCTACCCTCACCTCACCCGGTCCTGGCCCTGTCTCAATGACTTTGACACAGTCCTTCCAATTCTGGGAATCTATCCCCAGGAAAGAACAGAAGTGGGGACAAAAAAATTACATATAAAGATCTTCTCACTAACTTTTCACTAAAGTAGAATAAAATTTGAAATGAAGAATAGAAATAAATAATGGTATAATTTTAAGAGAATTTTTAAATTAAATATTCATAAAAACTGTATGATGGGAAAATGTTTATATTAGAGCAAGCAAAGAAGGGTATCTGCAAAAAATGTAGCACATATTACTGGGTATTTGGATTTATGCTGGTTTTTAGAATACTTTTATACATTTTCCAATATTTTTAGAGTGAGCATATGTTACTCTTATAATTAGAAAGAATTTTAATAAGCAACAATTTATTAGCAAAACATCCAATAACCTAATATATATTTCTACCATGAGCAATCATTCTCTTTGCATAACTATCAAAAATGACACCACTAGAGAAAAAAAGAATCTTTTATATTTTCAGTTCTATTAATATAATCTCTGAAGCTAGGTTATATCACATTCTTTATGTGCAATTAATATTCTTTTATTCATCAGCCTGCTATGTCACAGACTCTGAAAATGAAAAATATGTTTAATAAATTGCTCTAACAATCATGCATACAGGAACTATTTCAACACATAATCTCTACATATGACTAATGTGCTGCACTTCACCAATACCTCCAAAAGATACTATTTTTTTTAAATGGCCAAATGTTGACTTTTCATTATCTATGGTTCTGTAAAATGTCTCTAGAGATCAGAGGATGACATAGATTACAAGAGTTATTATACAAATTCTACCTATCATAAAACATCATTGCTTATATGGCATTCACAACTCTATCAACATTCTTTAGCACATTCTACTCTAATTCTCTTATATAAAAGCTCTTTATACATCAACAAGAAAACTTAAAGCAGCATGAATTAAATTATTTCTCTTGTTTAGTTTTGCTCTGCTTTCTTGTATGAATAGGTTCTATGCTGCATTTGGCTTATGGCCCAGATGCAAAGTATTTAACATTTATCTCAGATAACAACCATCTGATGCATTTCAAGTAATTGAGACTGTTTTTTAAAGGCTTTATCTGTGATATACTACATTATAGATTATCTACATTTTTTCTTTTTATTTCTCTCTTAAAATTACTATAATTATTTTTTGCCCTACGGCAAAGAAGAAGAAGAAAAAAAATTATATTATGAAACTCCATAAATGCAAGAAGGTTACACATTCTCAGAAGTACTATAAGTAAAAGTATAGGATGAAAGGTAAAAACAGACTGCCTTTCCCACAGTAATAGTTAATTCTGGACTTACTCTCATGATTTTCCTATTTCAAAGGTTGCTAGAAAGATAACAATTAATAAATCATCCAAGCTTAAGTTCTTTGTCACTTGGTTTAGAATAGATTAAAGCATTTGCCCCAGAGCAAATGTATAATTCTATTTTCAGACAGAATCAACCTTGGAAGTCTAATGTCTAAGGCACATACTGACTGAAAAGAGGGCTTTTAGTCCTGTCCTGGCTCAATCAGGATACCTGAAAGTGAGCTGGGTGCCTCAGGCTAGGTGTGACAGATGTGGGATAAGTGAGGGCCATGTCAAGCTATGCTTTGTCTATTTTCTTTTCTTTTTATTTATTATGATAAGCACTCAACATTACACAGGAACAATCTTGACTAGTAGAATAATTCGGTAATGGTCAATTTTTTGATAGAATGCATCAAAAAATATGAAGATACTATTCCACAATGTGACTGCAAGATATTTACCTAAAATTATAACTATTTAAAGAGTTAAGTCTTAATAAATTATTCCTGGAAACTCATCATGAATGAAAATTTAAGAATACTAATTTATATACTGCTTATCTGGGTGTCTCTTACTTTTTGTAGTAAAAGAGAAAGCTGAGTAAATATTAGTAAACTGAATGCCTAGAATTTATTCCTAAATCACCTTTAAAAAATACTTGACCCAGCATGGTGCTTCAAGCCTGTAATCCCAGCTACCTGGGAAGCTAAGGCATGATCACAAGTCCAAAGCCAGTCTCAACAACTTAGCAAGATCTGTCTTACAATAAAGAAAAAAAGGACTGGGGATATAGCTCAGCAGTAAAGTGGCCCTGTGTTTAATACCTAGTACAAACAAATGCTTGAAATAAATTTTAAAATTTTAAAAAGAAAAATGAAAACTTTTAAAAAATGCTTAAATTAGGTAAGAAATCCTCATATAAACACACACAAAGTTATTTTTAGAGTACTTTTTTTCTGATATTTTAAAATAATTAGGAATATATGTATACACCAAAATCATGCCTTTTTGTTTTTTCTTTTGATCTGGGAAGAGTTTATTATAAGGCTTTGTAGTAAATTGTCAATAATCAGTCCCAACTTTTAGGTCTAAAATTTTACTTCTGTAAAGATTTTTTAATAGATTAAACTTTCTTTCTTTGATATACTTTATCTGAAACTGAAGTAGCCATAAAGGTTAAAAAAGTTATTTTCTACATTGTAATTAAAAAGTTACAGGTTAAATAAATGAGTTTATAAGCCATGTTCAGTAGTTTTAGTGTTAAATACCTTCTTGCATATTCTACATTTCTGAAAATGAGTGATCCATGCTAACAAAGGTATGTACTTAACATCAACATGGCATTTCTTTATCATCACAGTGTTTGTCTTTGGCAGCAACACAGAACAGTGGGGGAAAACACATGTCAGGGGTCAGGCAGACCTGTGCTTGAATCATGATTCTATCATTTGGTTGTATGACTATAAATTACACAGTGACTTTCAGCTTCTGTTTTATCATTTGAAAAATGAAAATATAGAGGTGATATGGCATCTACCTCAAGGGATTTCATAGAGATTAAATCTGTTTGCAAAGTACTAAACACAGTGGCTTATGCTCAAAAATATCTCCACTGTCAGTTTGCCATTAATCCTATATAGCTATTGAGTTGTTCAATATTTAATTGCAAAAAAGAAAAAATTTGAAAAAGTTTCTTTATGATAAAAACCCCAGTTACCAACCTGGCATGAAATCAGTGGGATAATGCTAACTTAAAATCATTTCTACCATAATGCTGAGGTTCTTTTCTTTTCCTTCTGGAGTTTTTATATTGGTAGGTCTTCCTCTGTCTTTTCTATACTACTTATTTTTCTTTGACATAAAAATGTTCCCTCTTATATTTTATGACTATTTTATTTTTATTATGTATTCTGGTTTTAAAACATCCAAAATCTTTTATGGAAAAAAAGGGCAAGATACAATTATGAACTGTTTATAATCTAAAATAGGAAAAATCCCTTCCCTTTTCATGTTTCTTGATTCATTCAATTATTTCATCTACCTATCAATTATTTAAGGGTCCCCTACTATGTTCCAGGTGCCATTCTAGGTTCTAAGCATTTAATATTTCATAGAACAAAGCTCTTGACTTATAGGGTCTCTATCATAGTTGAGAAGACTAACAAAATTCAAAATAACAAAATTTTATCCTTATAATGGAACTCAATGATCATTCAATACTACCCTCTCATTTTACAGATGAAATAATTGAAACTAACAGGAGCACCCTGCTAAAATAATGGAAAAGACAGTAGAATAAATATAACATAATTTTTCTATGTATGCATAAGTGAATCCCACCATCATGCTCACCCACAAAAATGGGGTCCTAATTAGAATAAGATATATCCCCATGCTTGTATAATTTTATCAAAATGCATTCTGTCATGTATAACTAAGAAGAACTAATAAAGTTTAAGAATAAAATAAAATTATACAGTTGGGACAATTAGGACAGGTCTCCTGAACTGGCACTACTCTTACCATTTTATAATGCCTGTTTAAAATTTTAGAAAACTTCCTAATATAAGTAAAACTATACATTTGAAGACCTACTTAATTCTAGATGCAGAACATTTTAAGACTTAGAACTATTAGAGAACCTTATTAGCTGCTGAAAAATGTTACTATATTTTATAATTCTGAAATACTATTAGGGGAGACTGATCATATATCTCAAATCAAGCAGATTTTTTTCTTCTAATTACTAGAATACATAATTCTCAAACCCTTACTGTTATGATTACTTAAAATTTTATTAAACCCATATGCTAGAGAAAAGATAATCATATGTATTCTTAGTAAGCTGTGATACGGAAAAGAGAAAATTTAATGTCTCTGTGTAAAGAACAGATTTCCATAAATATATGTGTTTTTCACAATAGCAAAATTGCCAAAGGAGAATTTACCTGCTAGAGCCCATTCTCCGGACCCATGGGTGTGCCCACTATAATACAAAACATAAGTATCATGTCTAGGTCCATCCACAGTCCGAAGTTCAAGGAAAGCTTTCAGTTTGGAATGTAGAGTATCAAAAGACAGTCCACTTGTGGAATAGTCACATCCATAAGTTTCAATCATATGATATGCAAAAAATCTTTGGATAGCGTTGAGCATACCAGTAGACCTCAAATTTAATTCTTGTACATGTTCTGGTGGAAGCAATGTGGGCTGACCATCAGGACTAAAGGAGAAAAAAATAATTTTGGTGTTTAACAAGTATTATTCTATATCACATTCTCACCTGTCATTTATCATTGATTATCTAACAATCATAATAGTTCCTGCTAAATGGCAGGATTTTAAAATTAAAGTTTTCTAAAAGCTCTATAGTGCTACTAGGCCTAGAATCAAAATGTGGTTTTGAATAATTATACTTTTTATCAATAAAATAACCAAACAAAAAACTGGAAGTATATCTCCAAACGTACATATTCCTATTTCTTATTTTCTTACCAAATAACAAATAATGTATAAGATTTTTTAAAAGCAAGATTATATTAAATGTTTCAAGAACACATGTGTGGGAACTATAAAGGAAAAAAACTTTATTTTTGAGAAAAAATTTTAACATATCAAATGTGCAAGCAATATTTTAATTATATATTTAATTTCTGTATTGGAAAATACAAGATCTTTAAAAAGTTGTTTTCAAATTTTACAAATTTAAGGTACAAAAAATAATAAAAGAAATGATCTATTAATAAATACCACTTAAAATAGTTATTAAAACTTAGGTCCATTGCCTTATACTCCTGAGCACTAATTGAAGACAGATCTAATCCTGGGACAAATGACAAATTAAGTATATTTTACTATATTGTTTCACACACATTTTCTTAAACAAGATATTCTCCTTAGGGAAGAATCTTTCCTTAGAAAATGTACTTACTAATATTTTCTGATTTCTAGCTAAAATATAAGTTAATCATATTTATCAATATTTAAGTTGAACCAATGAAGATTATATTATCACTTGGAATATAATTTTCTAAAAGTAAGGAATAAAAAAATGCAACAGTTATATTTTGAAAATATTATAGCTTTATAAAATGAGCTATATTTTCTATTCATATTTATATTAAACATTAAGAAATTGTTATGGCTCAAGTAGTTCCAATCACAGTACCTGCAAAAGTTGGTAGGAATCACAATAGCATATCCAACTGATGTTCCTCCTAAACAGTTACCCAATTCATGGAAGAGTCCATGAGCCATAGACTCCAATGGCAAGACGACTAGTAGCATGCTCAAGAAGATTCCATTTGTTGGCTAAAAGAAATTAAAAACATACATGTATAGTATATTTATGTGTATATTTATATCTGTGCATATTAATTCACATTTTACCTGTATTTCCAAGAAGGATAAAAAGAACAATAAATTTTCTAAAACAATTATAAGTGAGAAAAATATACACGGATAATCTAATTAGTACAATGAAGCTAAAATTTATCTCTAAACTTCCTGGAAGTTGTGGCAAAACACAGCCCGTTTTTTTTTTTTTTTTAAATCTGTAAAATAACATCTTCAATCCAACCCAAAACAGAACAAAAATCTAACTCCTCTTTGATATGACAGAAAAAAAGTCCAAAACATATTTCCTTGTTAAACCCACATGCCTTATGCAATTTTTCAAATAAGGTATTCATTAATTTATCAGAAAGGATACTTTATGAAGGACTCATCATTCTGCTGTGAAAAAAGTCCAGAAAAATTTTAAAGAAATTTAAGACCATAAGAATTATAAAAATGAATTCCATTCTTTTAACAGTTTGCCTTTGAAAAGTCCTAAACTTTGAATTATGTCTAAACTCTACATTGTAACAAAAAAAATAAAATATTAAGGGTATTTAAGTATCCAAAAAGTACAATGGAAAAAAGGGAGGCAGAAAATATATTAAAAAGAGTTGGCAAGATTAAGTATCAATTGCAATTATAAAACAAAAATAGAGTCAGAGGGCTGGGGATGTGGCTCAAGCGGTAGCGCGCTTGCCTGGCATGCGTGTGGCCGGGGTTCGATCCTCAGTACCACATACAAACAAAAAATAAGTATTAAAAACTCTCTCTCTCTCTCTCTCTCTCTCTCTCTCTCTCTCTCTCTCTCTCAAAAAAAAAAAAAATAGAGTTAGACATGGTGATGCTTATCTATGATCCCAGCTACTCAGGAAGCTGAGACATAAGGATCCTGAGTTTGAGCCCAGACTAAGCACCATAGTAAGATCCAGCCATAAAGAAATAAAGATACAAAATAAAACAGGAAAAAAGAAAAAAAAAAGGACCCTTTTAAGTAAAAAGAAAATGGGAAGACAACAGTCACTCAGTCCTAAACTATATGTTTAAAATACAAACACTGTTCTACATTCTTTAGGTACTGCTACTGCACATGCTACATGCATAAGCACATTTTTTAGCAATAAAGAATAATTCACCTGATCAAAAATTTAATAAAAAATAAGCCAGGTGTGGTGGCTTACACCTATAATCCCAGTGACTCAGGAGGCTAAGGCAGGAGGATCACAAATTCAAGGTCAGTCTCAATAACTAAGTGAGACTCTGCCTCAAAATAAAAATGAAAAGGGCTGGGGGGATGTAGCTCAGTGGTAAAGCAACCCTACTTCAATCCCCAATTTAAAAAAATTAATAATAGAACAGACACTTCTCAGAAGAGAATATACAATCAATCAACAAATACACGAAAAAATGCTCACCATCTCTAGTAATCAGAGAAATGCAAATTAAAACTACTCTAAGATACCATCTCACTCCAGTAAGAATGGCAGCCATTATGAAGTCAAACGACAACAAATGCTGCTGAGGATTCGGAAAAAAGGTACACTCATACATTGCTGGTAGGACTGCAAATTGGTGCAGCCAATTTGGAAAGCAGTATGGACAGTCTTTGGAAAGCTGGGAATGAAACCACCATTTGACCCAGCTATTCCTCTTCTAGGTCTATACCCAAAGGACTTCAAAACAACATACTACAGGGACACAGCCACATCAATGTTTATAGCAGCACAATTCACAACAGCTAGACTGTGGAGCCAACCTAGATGCCCTTCAATGGATGAATGAATTAAAAAAAAAATGTGGCATTTATACACAATGGAATATTACTCAGTACTAAAAAATAACAAGATCAAGGCATTTGCAGGGAAATGGATGGCATTAGAGCAGATTATGCTAAGTGAAGTCAGCCAATCCCAAAAAAACAAATGCTGAATGTCTTCTCTGATATAAGGGGGGTGACTCAAAATGGGGCAGGGAAGAGGGGGAAAGGAAGGACAGTAGAATGAAATAGACATTATTATTGCTGTGTGTATATACATGGCTGCATGACCAATGTGATTCTACAACCTGTGCACTCAGAATAATGAGAAATTATATCCCATCTGATTCAAATGTATAATATGTCAAGGTCATTGTACTGTCATGTGTAACTAATTAAAACAAATAAAATTTTTTTTAAAAAAAAGAAAATGATTTATATGAAAAAAATGAATATACTACTTGATTTGGGTACATTCTATTTTATCAATTATATAACACATTATATATAATCATACATAATTACTTGGTATATAGCATAATTATATGTAATTATATAATATACATGCTAAATTTAAAAATACTAGAAATTATAAAAAAGTAAAAATGTGAGTAAAAAAAAGTAAAAAATCATTCCAAGTATCACTATCCATATAGTTACTTTTAAAATATTTCTAGAGTTTATATACATTCATGTGTATATATAGGTATATATAGCTTTTACCAAAACAAGATGATATACAATATTGTGTGAACTTTTCATATATGGTAAGTCTATTAATTCTAAATCATCCATAAAAACTAACTGGTATTCCCTTATTCTTGGAATTTTGTGTATAATTTGCCATTTTTATAAACAAAATTACAAATATCAAGTTCTCTTATTGTTAATGAGGCTAAATCCCTTTGATCATTCAGGTTTTGGTGAAGTGTTAAAACTTTTGCCCACTCTTTCTATAGGACTGATCCTTTTCTCATTGATTTAGTAAGCTCTGTTTTGTTCTCAATATTTTTTAGATAAAAGTCTTTGTGGGTTGCATTGCAAATATTTTCCCCCTGTGTGATTCTTTAACATAGTTTTAGGCTTAGCATAAGTCCTTAATTGTAATGTACCATTCTATTTCTTTTTTTAAAAAAAAGCCTATAGTCCAAATGGAATTGAATTTTATGATAATGATCCAATTTCAATTTTTTTTTCTCTATGGACACCCCATTGCTTAAGCACCAATTACTGAAAATATCAGACACTTCAAATTACTCTATAATGCCATCTTTGTTATAAACCAAGTATTCCCAGATCTGTCTTTGGACTCTTCTGTTCTATTGGTCTATTTATCTACCTTTCAAATATTGACTTTGGCCTTTATTTCACCCCTTTATTCCTGGGACTCCAAACACAGATGAAATCTTATTACTGTATCCTTTTTGAGTCTCACCCTTTTCTCCTCTTTAGTATTTTCCAAAAATTTTTCCTCTTCCATGCTCCTCCTTGCATAGCTTCTTCTGAACTATATATTCCAGTTCACTAATGTTCACTTCAGCTTTGTCTAATATATTACTTGCACATTCATTTTAGGTAATTTTATTTTCTGATTCTAAAATTCCTATTTAGTTCTTTTCCAAATCTGTCTTGTTACTTTTTATTATTTCCAACCATTACTTACTATCTTTGCTTTTATTTTTTCAACATAGTAATAAGTATATGTTTCTTTCTGTTTGATAATTCCAGTATCTTAAGACCTTTTTTTGCTGTTTGTGGATTCTGTTGTTCTTACTGTCATGTGTATGTGTATATATCTTTTTATAAGATGAATACTTATAAAAAGTTAAAAAAAAGTATATAATTCATTTTAGGCCTAAGATAAGGATACCTTCTCTTAGAGAGTATGTTGTTTATTTTGTCTAGAGAGCTGAGGACATTATCAATCTATATATCTTAATACAAGTTTGACACTTAATCCTAGCTGGACTACCAACAAGACACAAGAAAGGCTAGGTGCTGAGGATGTGGCTCAGTGGCAGAGTGTTACCTTGCATGCACACGCCCTTGGCAGAAAACAAATAAACAAAAAAGTAAAGTTCAGATGAAAATTCATGGGAGGACTCTAATACATATGACTATACCCTTTTCTTGTCTGTTTAAAATGGAAAGTAGTTTACTAGAGATCCCATTTTGGGGGACCCTGGACTTTGCATTTTGCTTCAGGCAGCTCACCTTTGAAAACTCTTTATTCTATACTAACAAATGTCCATAGGACACAGCTTGAGTCTACTATCCCAGAAGGTATGGTATTGTGGAATTTTATGACATTTCTTTATAAAAGTTTCATGTTTCTTTTAAAACTCATTCCTAGGCATTCTATATTTCTGCTTTTCTTATTAATGGAATCATTTCCATTATATTTTCTAATTAATAAGTGACCTCCAGGCTATTAATTTGTATTTATTTATAAGTTTTCATTTGCCTGTTTAATGGTATTAAAAATGTACTTCCGGTATAAATATGCTACTTGTGTCTTTTTATATATCATTTATGCTTTATGTATTTTTTTCTTATATAACTCATGGTATAAGTTCAAAAGATATTTACATATTTTCTATACTGGTTGGATTAATGATCCAATATCAGCAAAATGACATAATTTACAACTTTAAAAAAGCAACAGAATTCTGACAAACATTAGTAGAGTATTGTAAGTTGCTTTATCAGTTAACTTTTAGGTTTCATAGGTAATCACCTGCAAATATTTATAATTTCAATATTTTTACTGCAGTTTCTTTAATTTCCATTTTATATGTTGTTCCACTATAATAGAAAAGGCTTATCAATTAGCACATTCACCTAAAAGGGTTACTTTTCAAATAGACATTTACATAAAAGAATTACAATAACATGAACAATATTATAACAACTTTATTATTTATTCTTTTATCTTCACACACCTAGAACTTTTCTAATCAAGATAGTATAAGAAATTAAATAAATGACTCTTGTAATTTTATAGCAAGGGTCACAAATTCAAATAAATGCCTTCAGAGGCCAAACAAACGTGTGCTACAACTGAGAGTAGCCAAGAAGTTGCAAGTAATCTAAAGGAAGGTACATGGCCATCTAAAGGCACACAC
Source organism: Ictidomys tridecemlineatus (assembly GCF_052094955.1). Lineage (NCBI taxonomy): Eukaryota > Metazoa > Chordata > Mammalia > Rodentia > Sciuridae > Ictidomys > Ictidomys tridecemlineatus. Next base: position 192,171,634 of record NC_135478.1, on the reverse strand, counting down.
TTATAAAAATGCAATATGCCAAACAAAATTATTCTACTCAAAAATTTTATGGCTATGTTTATTTACTCATTTATTTTGCTCTACAGACGTAATTATAGGACATTTAAAAATACAATTAAAAGAAAATAGCATCTTCTTTTTTAAAATCACCACACATTATCTCTAAAATTAGGATGATTATTAAGATTTAAGAGTTAGTCAATCAAGATTTAAGAGTGTGTAAAATAACTTTTCTGTATATAGTAAGAATTATTAGGAAATTTTATGAAATAAATTAAAAAAACATATATTAAAGAAAATTCACAAATAAATATTACGGAACTTATTATTCTCTTACAATGGTGAACTAAATTTTGATACGTACGTGAGGAATAAAGAACATTGTACTGCAGGGGATCATAATATGCCATCTTAAAATGTCTTTTTGGCATAGTGATTATTTTGAACTGAATACAACTTAAAAGAGATAAAAGAAAATATCTCTAGCCTTGTCTTATTTCCCTAAAAGCAGGAATAACTTTATAAAAGAGAAGATGTCCCTCCTCCCCATCTATCAGGAAGGACAAGGTTGATAATGAAAACAACTTCAGACTCAGAAGAGATGGCACCAAAGGAACATAGATAACACTTACTTGCCTCTTCACAAAAACTTATTACCTCTAGAGCCTCAAAGTCCTTTTCCTTTGTCTTGACAATTCTCTACTGTTTATTATCAGTCTTTATTGAAGACTGATAGGTAAACCTGACTTCAAAGTAATGTCTTTAAGAATTATTTCAAAGTAATCTCTTTAAGAATTATTTATGCCCTAGGTATCTTCCATGTATACATGAGATATACGTGTTAATATACTTCTGTTTTTCCATTGTTAGTCTGTCTTTTCTAAAAGGGTACCATTCCAGCTAAAAACTATGAAGAGATAAAATTATTTTTCCTCCCCTATAGTACTACCAAAAACTATTCACTTTTTCAAGTCAAACCATTTTCTTAGTTAGGACTATCAATTTGCTATCCATCAATTTTTCCTTATTTTCTTCAGAAAATGGAAGTTTCCATTCTTGAAAAAGGCCTCAAAATAGTTATTTGAAACTTGGACTTTTATTTATCCAAATATGTCAAATGTTGAGAATGGCCTCTCTTAACTATTCATGCATACAGAATACCAATGATTATACTGACTTCTGCATAAAGCTATTAATACTAATAGTTTATTGTGGAATTAAAGATATATTGCTTTTACCATTAGAAAAAAAGGTATTAAATAGTATGATCTAGCAGTGCACTAAGTAAAAAATAAAGTTCAAGTGCAAATCATTTGTGGATAACAAGTGGAATTTTTAAATTAAAATTTCAAAACTAATGGATCCTGATCTTATGTAATATGTACATGTTGGTTATACAAAACTGATGGTGATATTCAACACACAGGACAAAATAATACTCCTGTCCAATGGTTTGAATATATTCCTGCCAAAAGATTAATCCCCAAATTAACAGGAGATGAGGCCTAATGGTAGATGTATGGGTCATGAGGGCTCTGCCATTATGAATGGATTCATATTCAATGGTTTAAATGGCTTAAGGCTGTGAGATGGACTTCTTATACTACATGTCTTCCTTTTTTTTCCCCCTTCAATGGGATGATGTACAATTTAGAAGGTCCTTAACAAATATTGATTGTCACCTTGATTTTGAACCTCCCAGCCTCCAGAACTGTGAAAAATTTCAATTCTTTTTAAATTATCCATTCTGGGGTTTTGTTACAGCAACACAGAATAGACTAAGACATGCTGCTCCACACTGTTCTGGCAAAAATGATAAAACAAAATTTTAGTTTCAAGGTAAAAGTTAAGTGTTCCTCTTCTAATCTAAACCAAAATGGCTCAAGATTTTAGGAAGAAAAAGGAAACAAAAGAAAAACTATGAAAAATGAACACTTTTAATTTCACAGATTTGAAAACTCCCTGTTCCTACCTCCAAGAGAAGAAATATGATTGATCCCTCCATCTTGCTGGAAATGAAACTGGTGCATATGTGGATTTCATCCCTTTCTTGGATGTGAGGCTGACATAAAGATAGTTGTCATACCCAGCAATTGTCACTCCTTCCCCATAGAGAAACCAACTGTGATTATTGTTTTTCTCATTTGGGTCAAAAGGACTTGTACAAAAAAAAAAATGCATCAAACCCCCATGGAATCTGCAGATGACAATGGCTGGCGAGGAAAGGCATATAAAAATCTCATGTGAGAGGTTTCAGAGAAAGTTTCTAAATGTAAGAAAGTGCCATAGGGCATATTTTCTTAAATATCTGGATACTTCTTCCTCTTACCCTTCTGTGAATTATCAATTATCATAAAAGCCTAAAGCTGAGTAGCAAAACTGGCATCAAATGCTACGGGGTATGGTGTATTTCTAATTGACTTATTTAAGGAAAAAAAAGAGCTTAAAAGAGGAAAAGCAAATAACACATTCAATGAACATAATACAAATTGTAGGAAACAACAGCTGTAATGTTGCATTTTAAAGTTGGAATGAGATTATGAACAAAACACAACAGAAGTTAATGGTAAAATTCCAGCTTTTTAATGTAAATGACTTGGAATGATGCTAGTGACTCATTCTGACAATATTAAACTTGGTAAAATAACAAAAAAAAACAAAGCTAGCTATATAGACTTCTTAGCTAGACATCAAAAGATTTATAAAAGAAATAACTGATAATCTGGACTATCTGACCTCTACTTTTATCAATTCTGGCCATGGCTAACAAACTGACCTACTGAAAAGGCTTCTTTAATTTCTCATCTTTTCCTGCCACATTAGGTCTTCCCTCCCCAATCAGTGGAACAGTTTTTCCAGTGAAAATCTATTAAAGAATATGTTAACAGAACAGTGAGAAAAAACAGTTTATTACACTGGTATTCATCTTTCAGAAATGTGACAAATGGGTTTAGGTGAATTATATTATTAATCAATATCATTTAGAAAGTTAAGCAAAAATAGTTCAATTTAAAAATCCATTTAAATCCATTCAAGATACCTCTTTATAATTCACTTGAATCAACATTAATGTTATCCCCAAAATAGTCTTCTCCTAACAAATGTATTACTTCATAATAAAAGTTTCTGATTCTTTCATTATTCAACAGGACTGGACAATTTAGAAGGTCCTTAACAGATATTGAAAACATTTCCAAATCATTTATTTGATAAAAGGATTGTACCCAGAATATATTAAAAAAAAAAACTCTTATAACTCCAAATTATCCAATTTAAAATCAGGACTGGAACTTGCGTAAATCCAGTGGATGCTTCCCAAATTATGTTTCACACAGAGATTACACTTGATCCTAGCCAAAAGTCCAAAAAGAATTCACACAGAGAGGTTAAAAAGTTGGTGTATGTGTGAGAAGGTGGATATAATAAGATTAATGAGGGGTGGAGGGAAGGATTTCATGGTCAAGTAAATTTGGAAATAATTCTTTTTCTGTATTTCTCTGAACATTTTTTTCTCTGAGTACACTCATTAACATGTCACCAAATATGAGTAGAGTTTGAAAAATCTTTCCACAATAGATTATTAAATTAAGTTAAAAAAAATCTAACTGCCTGCAAGGCACAATGCCAACAAGGCAGCAGTTAGCAGGAAACAACTAATTAGGAAATGTAGACATAATGCTGGTATGCTCACCTAAGTGTGTTGAAGAGCTAAATTAATAGTCACTCAACAGGTGTGCTGCTGACAGGTTTTTGCATAACCTTGAAGATCTTTAAAAATGCAGAATCTCAGCCTCCTTCCCCAAATTACTAAATTCCAATTGTGGAAACTATAACAAGTTCCCCCACATAATTCATATGCATAAAAGAAGTACTAATCAACAACAAAAGTTGTCATACTTTTTCTGGAAAAGGCCAGTTAATATTTTAAACTTCATAGGTAATAGGGTCTTTTTTGAAACTACACAACTATGTCACTTATCCAAATGATAAGAATCACTTATTAGAGAGAGAATCTGTGCCTACATCTAAGATAGGGTTTCAAATATACATGAAGAAAAAAAAAGAGAAATGAAAGAGGACATTAAAAGAGATTTTTTTTAAAATAACTTCCTCTTTGTACTGATAGACAGAAAATTAGCAAGGATATAGATTTATGAACATCACTACCAATCAACCCTACCAAACATATAGATACATGATCAAGCTGATATTTATAACATACTCTGCCCAACAACATAGCACCTATTCTTCTCAAGTGAAGATGGAATAAAACATATGTAAACTAAGTTCTCCAACCATATGGAAATTAGAAATCAGCAACATGAAGAAATGCAGGAAATCCACAAATACGTGGCTATCTCACAATAAAATTATAAATAACCCATGAGTCAAAAAAGAAAATCCAAAGGAAATTAGAAAATATCTTATGAGACAGCATAGTATTAGTAAATGTAACAAAATAGCTCAAAAGTTAAATCTTACATTTTTATCTAATTGATTTTGGACAAAGATGCTAAGGCAATTCAAAAGGGGAAAAGTTCATCTTTAAAAAATGGATCATATACCTAAATATAAAAGCTAAAACAATAGAAGAAAATAGTTCTGGAAGAAAATACAGAAGAAAAATCTTTGTGACCTTAGATATTAAAAGCATAATCTATAAAAGAGTTGATAAATTTGACTTTAAAAGGTTAAAAATATTTACTCTTCAAAAAGCATCATTAAGACAAATAAATAAGCCGCAGGAAGAAAATATTTCCAAATCATTTATCTGATAAAAGGATTGTACAATAATATATAAAAAAAATTCTTGTAACTCCAAATTACCCAATTTAAAAATGATCAAAAAATTTGAAAGCACTTCAATAATCAAGTTAAGTAAATGGCTAATACACAATTAAAAGATGTTCATCATTTATTAAGACACATATAAATAAAAACCACAATGAGGTAACCCTCCACACCTAATTTGAGGGACTTTCTAAAATCAATTTTAAGAGTAAAAATGGAAGGTAAGAATCTTAAAATTGATTCTCTTAAAATTATATTTGCTGCCATACTTCTTAGAAAGCTTTTATGTACTTCCAATGGTACACATGTTTGAAGACCACTGGTATGAAGAAGAAGGAAGAGGAGAAGGAGGGAAGGGGAATGAGGAGGGAGAAGAAGAATCTGGTGACCAAGAAAGTATTTGGCTAATAGGATTTAATGACCTGGAAAAGCATTCTCCATGAATGAAGCTGACCTGAAAAGAAAAAGTAGTTAAGGCTAAGAAGGAGAAGGCAAATTCTTCCTTTGGTTTTTCTGATATCATCATAATTCTGACAGTCTTTAGCCCTGGCAAATAGAGCAAAGTGAGGAAGATATCCTCAGGCAACATCCATAATGTTTTCATCATTTGGATGCTCCCATGTAGGTTCCCTGCTGTAACCCATACTGACTAGAAAACACTATGCCCAAGCAAGTGTTCATATCTCCCTTTAACACTCATATCTAGAAATCAAGCTGCAGGAAGAAACTGGTCCAAAGCAAAGAACCGCACCTAGCAGAAGTGACCTTTCTTTATGCTCCACACCCCAGCCTGAAGTAGTCAAATTATAGCATTTGTCACACATAATGATAAATATTTGTTTACCTGCCAGTCCCTTCCCTTTCCCATTACAGACTGTTCCTTCTTTGAGGACACAGACATCTTGAGATCTTCAACACCTATCATAATACCTGACATATAGTGCAGAGTTAATAAACTCGAAGAAAAGACTGGGTTGGTTAATACTGTAGATATAATGTCCAACTGTACAATTTAAATGTCTACAAGGACCTTTGTAAAACATTTTGGAGGCGGCAAATATATTGTTAAACACATTTTTCTTCCTTAAGGGAAGTCTCTAATCTATAATTAAGAAGCTCATATGGTGTTATATATCTAATCCCCTTTTATATAAAATCTTCATAGAAATGGCTATATATAAAAAGAAATATGCTGTCTTGAGACCAAGGGCTAGACAGAAGGTAGGTAACTGATTCTGTAGTAACTCTAGATATGCTCTGTCTGGCTTTCAGTTTCTATAGGTAAAACGAAAGGATTAAAGTATGATCTATAAAAACTCCTCAAATGCTAGTTTTCTAGAGTTCTTTAATTATGAGTGTTTCCACAATGATAAATCATAATGTAGGCAGCATATCACATACTGAATATTCCTAACATTTTATTACCTCATCACTAGAGATCAAACTAAATTATCCTGTCAAAATGCATTCAGTGATTCAATTCCATAAACAAAATTAAATAAGCACAAAATAAAGAATCTCCTTTTGTAATCAGAAACTTGACCTGACTGATTTCAACTACTGAACCTAGCATTTTATCACATATCATAGACATTGGACATAATTAAAACACATAAACTTACCTGCCAGGAAACTGCTCCCAAAATCGCTGTTGCAAGAAGACTGAAAAAAACTAACTGCTCTGAAATTAAGCAAAAATGACGCATCCCTTTGGATGCCATGATTCTATCAAGACTATTGTTATCTGTCCTGTGGGTAAAATATACTTTATGGCAGTCATTTAATTTGGTATGGAATCCCCAAAGAGTTAAGAGAAAAATAATATGGCAAATCATCCAGAAAATTCCAAAAATGGAAAAGCCTGGTATTACAAAATACCAGAGATGGGTGTCTCTAAGTTTAAATGCTGAAAGAATAAAAAATGTCAGCTCAATCATTCCAGTGAAAACAACTGAAAGTCTTCTGCAAATTCTTCCCCGGTACAAAAAGGGTTTCCACCTTTCAGTTACTGAAAGTCCACTAAAATAAATGTCGAGGAAAGGATCAGTTATCAGGCAAATAAAAAAACATGCAAAAGCAATTGGATTTTGGGGAGTTTCCAATGAGGAAAAAAATAACAATACTGCAAAAATAACTAAGTTTGGAATAGCTAGGAAAGACTTCATTCTCAGGTCTGTAATCAGCATGGCCAAAGCTACAACAAGTAAAATGACACTCAGAGACTTCTCTACCAACATAGTTGTGCTGGCAATGGCAAATCCAACAAGTTCCAGAAATTCTACTGTGGTTAGCAAGGTGGGTCGATGACGGACATAACCAGAAATTCTCTCCACCAAAGCACATAATATCCTTAATACTATGGAAGTTAGAAGCAAATATTTGGTTGATTCTTCTTTCACATCATTTTTAAAGGATGAATTATCAAGAAAACATAGAAGACCAAGCAAGAACCCAAACCAAAGATTGGAGAGACTTAAACTTGCTGCTTCCATTGAAAAATAATAGTAGAGTATGCTGGCAATTCCAAGAACAAAAAGACCAAGAATAAAAATTACCAAAATTAAGGAATTTGCTGTTTTTTCCCATCTTACATAAAGACCTAAACATATAGCCACTAGTAAGTTGATTCTGGCTAAATAGCCAAGATATCTCACTGAGGAATGCATGTTCACTTCTCTATTTACTTCTTCCAGTCTTGTCATTGCTAAATAAAGACAATGACTAAAGCAGTAACGCAGTGATTTACACATGTAATCTGACAATTTAGGCTTTTTCCCCACGTTACAAAAATTAGTTTCTTGTATTTCATCCAACAAATCCAAGGTATCCGCAACTCCTATTTCAACATTTTCTCAGGTAGAGGTTTTGTTTGTGGTGATCTAAAAAGAAAAACAAAATTCAAAGTTAATTTTATATAATATTTTTATGCCGTCTTCCTTATACAATAAATAAGCACTTACAAGTATAAAATAAAGGATTTCTGAAATCCAGTTTAAAACCTGATTTGCATAAATCTTAATTGATAACAGTTTCTGGCTTAAACACTCTGCAATTTATCCAAAAGAAAGGGCTTGCTTCATACTCATTTTGCTAAAAATGCATGATTAAATAACCATCAATGAAGTCTCCTTCCAGAAATGGTGAAGAATTCACCTAATCCATTCTTTTAGCTTAGATTGTGGCACACGGCTTTGCACAATAACTAGCTAGTCAACTCTTAAATGGAATGAAGGACTTCATCATTACCTCTAATTGAAAAGCACCAGCATATAGTAATAGCAACCATTACTACCTACCTAAAATCCCCTGCCTTTCTGCAAGGCAGCTCTAAAATACTATAAAATCTTACTTCTTATATTGTTTAATAAACTTAGTAGAAGTAAATTTTAACTGTATTAAGTTACTCGGTCCCTAAAGGTGAGCCATAATTATCCCTGTAGTTTTACCTCTACTAAACTACCTTGTTATTCCAAATCTAAATACTATCTCTGTAGCAAATCAATTCCTGAATTCCCCGGTCAAAACTAAAAAACTGAAATGACGACCAATAGCCATTAAAAAATAAAGAACTATTTCAATTTTACTTCCAAAAAAATAAGTTATAGGGTTGGGGATATTGCTCAGTTGGTACAGTGCTTGTATGGCACGAACAAGGCCATAGGTTCAATCTCTAGCACCACCACCAAAAAAAAAAAAAAAGGTTACTACATCTATTATTTGCTGGAGGATCCAGAAAGTTACTTCAACCTTAAGTGACCCCACAAGTTGCACCTAAAATATTATAGGAGTAAAAAATAATGATAATGTAAACATCTACTAGATAATTCCATCAAAATTTCCAGTATTCTGCTTCAGAAGAACTAATCTACTTTAATGTATTATAGTCACACAATATTCAAGATTTCAGATATTTAAAAATAACTGAGTATGTTGCTCAGTGGTAGATTATTTGCTTAGCATGTACAACGAGACCCTGGGTTTCATCTCCAATGCTGCAAAAAGAGGGGTGGGCAACCAGCTTGTGATCAGCTTATTTATACTTTCTTAATAGCAATACATTAAAGGACCCAGCGGAAACATAAAATAACATGGAATTAACCCTTAAATAACCATTTGGCTAGAGAAGAAGGTTAGTGAAATAACCTTAGGGTCTCTGGGAGGTTCTAAGTATTATTATCAATTCTACTTCTATATGTTCAACAAGCATATTAATATATATATATATATATATATATATATGTATATATATATTTAGTTGTTTACTGACCTTTATTTATTTATATGTGATGCAAGTGCGCTACCACTGAGCCACATCCTCAGCCCCAAAAAGCATATTTTTAAAAATGAAATATACTTGATATATTAAGTATTTCAACTGCTTCTCTTCTATAATATTTTCATTCACTTGTTACTTAAGATAAAACTTTAAAAATGTCTTCCTTTGTATATCTCACTTTATCTTAAGTAGGAAAAACTGATAAAATCTGGGTTTCACTGAGTTTTTTTTTTTTTAAAGAAAATATTACTGTTAGCTAAATCATTCAACAAAAGGCTGATGGTACAGTCTGGGGTCAGACTACTGAACACTGCTGGAGGGAAATAAAAATCATATTATGCTTAAAGGCACCTTTCTTTCCCTTACATCTGATATCCACTTTCTACCACATTTTCACCAACTGACTGCCTCCTACAGTCATCAAAAGGGAATTTGCTTGAGTTTCCAATACCACAAACCCATTTCTGGATACAAGGAAAGAAGAGTGTACCATCCCTATTTAAGGCTAAACTTTCATCCATACTATTTCTCCTCCCTTTTACCTCTTGTAGAATGTCACTTTCTCCTTTCTCCAAATTCTCACTTGGCTCTTATCCATTAGCACTTAAACATCAGTATATTTTTTTAACAAACTAAGGAAAAAAGAATAACAAACAACAAAATAAAATCAATCCTTGTTCACCTTGTTCTTTCCTACCAAGTTCAATCTTTCCTCCTCTTGACAACCAATATTTGATTGCTTCATTTCACACCCACTCACTTTTCAATACACTAAACAGTGGTTCACACTAGGAAACCACTCTGCCAAGTTCTGAAACTTGTAAATTCCTAAATGAATACTTTTCACTCAGCATCCTGAACATTCTTTACAAAAATGTTAACATTGTTGCACTCTGTCATATTCTAAAACCTTCCCCTACCTCCTCTGCTTACAAAGACCAAGTCTCTATAGGTTTTCTTCATAACCTATAGAGTCTTCCTTGAAAGTTCTTTATTCTCAGCCCATCCCCTGGATACTCAATCCCAAGCCTAGGCTTTTCTCTCACTACATACCTTCTTTTCAATTATTTCCATGCCTTCAATTATATATATCATGGAATATATGCAATCAAATTCTTATGGAACAAAACAATATGGTAGGTATTTATTTTTAAATGGCTAATTTAAAATGTCTTCCCCCCATTCTCACCTTCTTCAAAATACAAATAGTGAGAATTAGTAAAACAAAAAAGCATGATAATCCTTTTCAGTTAGTCTGCCATCAATAATGATTCAATAGAAAAATTACTGTGGGGCAGGTAAGAATGTACCACAAGAAAGTCAATAAGTATACGGCAAAAGTTAACTAACCACTTCTAGAGTCTAAATATTTATAAAATTCTGGGCTGGGGATATAACTTAGTGGTGAGGCACATGCTTTGTATGCACAAGGCCCAGGATAACATCCCAAGCACAACAAAGGGAAATATATATGTGTGTGTGTGTGTGTGTGTGTGTGTGTGTGTGTGTGTGTGTGTGTATGTGTGTGTGTGTATATATATATGAGAGTGTGTGTATATATATATACACACACACACACTCTCTCTCTCTCTCTCACACACACACACAGACATACACTAATGCTCCTCTCCATTCCCATCATTTAATCCTCACATGTCTATTCTTCTTTTTAAACATCTCTTAAATATTTCTTCTCATTCTCCAGTTCAACACCCCAATTTTGGCCATCATAATCTCATGCTTGAATGTCTCCTTTTATCCACTCTTGCCCTTCTGTAAGAAGTGTTTTCAAAACCAAAATTTATCAACTCACTCTGCTATGTAAAACTCTCCAATTATTTCCTATGACCTTAAAAGAAAAAAAAAAAAAAACAAAACTGAAACTCCTTACAATGTCTTATAATGTACTCCATATTGGACCTGAATATATTCACTCTCATGTCTCATCTGTTACCACTTCTCCTCTCACACTCTGTATTCCAGGCATAGTGACATTGCATTTCTGAATACCATTCCCTCTTCTGACACATTCCTTTCTTTCCTTCTAGCCCCACCTGGTTTAGTACTACTCCTTGAGTCTCAGTTTTAATAATTTTCTTAGGAAGAGCACCCTTGTTCCCATTATATGATCCGTGTACTTCCTTTATAGTAGAAAATTCATCTTCACTTCCTTAATATCTGAATTCCCAACTATATCACATGGTTTCTGAGGATTCTTCTTCAATAATGCATGCCCAGTGTATAGCATAAAACCTGGTATCCAGTAAGTACCCAAATACTTGTTGAAAATATTAAAAAACTAATTCAGAAACAACTACTTTTAAAAATAATGGTAATGAGTTATTGAACACTTAATAATGCACAAAGAAAACTACTTGTATAATATTCCACAGCTACTAAGTAGTAGAGCTAAAAAAGATCCCACGAATTTTTGGTTTGTTTTTCTTTTGGTCTTATTCCAGGCTTCGTTTAATTCACCCAATTTCCTCCAAACCGGTTCTGTCTCCATGACCTACATGCAGGGAATGGCTTCAAGACACTATCATCTGCATCCTCTCTCGCTAGGAATCTATTTTTGATCCATCTAAGTGTCAAAAGCTGAAAGAACCACAAAGAGGCCACCGTCGGGAATTTCGGTCCTTCGGTTCAAGGAATGTACCATAGGAAACCTCGAAGATTAAATCCCCCCTCAATGGGCAGCAGCAGCGATTTCTCAACCATTAGGCCTCCTTCTAAGGAGAAGCGGGGCGGTCACACCAGGACCCTGGCTGTTCATCTACCCCTTTACTTCCGGAGAAGGCGACCACAACGTGGCGCCCAATTGAGGGGGGACCGCTGGGGGAATAAAGAGAAAGGGCCCCACACCCTCACCGCCACTGTCAACGACTCCAGGGTCTGGTATCCCTTCCCCCGCCCCAGGAGGCCTCCTGGGCGGAGCTTAAGGTCTGGACCACATGGAGCCCTGGGCGGTGTCTGTGCCCCGGCCCCGCCGCCCCGCCGCGCACCCCGTGGCCCCCCTACCTGGCTCGACGACCGCCAATGCTCTCTCGACCTGCGCAGGCCTACAAAGTAAAAGGAGGGAGGAAGCCTTTGGGGCAGAACCTAGGACAAGGAACGGGGAAGTGCCACGCCAAAGGGAACAAGGGCCAGAGGTCTCACACACTAGTACAAGCCAGTCTCAGTAGAAACTTTCTCCGTTACCGGCCCGGGAGCGGCCGCCATATTTCCGCCGCCGAGTCCGCCACCGTACGGATCCCCGCTGGGGTCAAACCGCGCGTCGCGCTTCCTTTCCAAAGCCCGTCCCCCTCTCGGGTCCCTCCCCGCCCCAACCCGGGCGCGGTGGCGGACCTAAGATTGCCCAGCACTGCTTCACCAGTGCCAACTGTCCTAGCCAGGGCGTCGGCCTGGCTCCGGGGACCTGGAAACAGCGGAAGAGCGCAGGAGTGAGACCACCAAGTATCACACACATCAAGCATCTAGGCCACCGCCCCAGGCTGGTCCGAAACTGGAGCAGCTCGGGCGGGATCGCCGCGTGTGGACTGTAAATACTGCAGGAGGCGTTGCTGTTCTTTAATATATATGGCATAATATGGCTTTGTGTCTACTGACACTGAAACCCAGGGTCAGACCCGCTTTCAAGTCCTTTTCTCCTGGCCCCAGCCTGCATTTCTAGTAAAGTCTACCATTAATCCACCACCTTGGCATCTTTCCTCTTCTTAGGCTCTTAGCTCTCCCTGACCTTAGAGTTCTTTAAACTCCAGGGTTGCTTCCCATTTGTACTCTGAACGTACTTAATAAACGTATGGAGGTATTATTTCTAGGCAACATTCCACAACAGCTGTGAAGCCAAATAGTCTAGGAGTTTAAATCCTAGTTGCGATTTCAATCTCTCTCCATCCATAAAATGGAAATAAATCCTTCTTTACGAGGTTGAATATTCACTGAAACTTTTTTCCTGGCATGAAGTAGAGTTAAAGAAAATAGTCAATAATATTTATTAAAACATGGCAAAGATGACTATTGAAGACCATATCGTAAGTGTAGGTACCAATGCAATACCATTTTTCACCATCTTTTTCTATTTTTTTTTTTAGAAATACATTACAGTAGAGCATATTTTGACATATATGACATTTCACTGATCCTGTATTCATATAGGTACATAGGAAAGTTATGTCAGATTTATTCCACTGTCTTTCCTATTCTTTTCCTCCCCTCCATTCCCTTCATTACCCTTTGTCTAACCTTGTCTAATCCAATGAATTTCTATTCTCCCCCCTCTCACTCCCAAACGCACTAATTGTGTGTTAGTATCCACATATCAGAGAGAACATTCACTGTTTTGGGAGGATTGGCTTATTTCACTTAGCATGATAGTCTCCAGTTCGATCCATTTATAGGCAAATGCCATAATTTTATCCTTCTTTATATCTGAGTTATTATTCCATTGTGTATGTATACTACATTTTCTTTATCCATTCATCTGGTGAAGGGCACCTAGGTTGGTTCCATAGCTTAGCTATTATGAATTGAGCTGCTATACACATCGATGTGGCCATGTTATTATAATCTGCTGATTTAAGTCCTTAGGGTATTCTGAGAAGTAGGATAACTGGGCCAAATGGTGGTTCCATTCCAGGTTTTCTGAGGAATCTGCATGCTGCTTTCCAGAGTGGTTGCACTGATTTATAGTCCCACCAGCAATGTGAGTGAACCTTTTCCCCCCACCTTGTCAATATTTCTCATTATTTGTCTTCTTGATAATTGCCATTCTGACTGGAGGTGGAATCACAGGCAACACCATTTGGTGATGGGGTGGGCCACTCAACTCAAAATAGAGCACCAAAAAGCCAGCAGGTGGAAATTTAAAGCCAAGAAGCAATGTTGGGTGGGGGCAGAAGCAAGACCAGGGGCAGTGGATGGAAAATTATTAAGAGAAAACATTAAGGGTATGCAGAAGTCTGGCTAAAGGGACCTCACAGAGGTTTTGCTGAAAAAAGACCAGATGTCAACCAAAGGATAATGGAGCATGAGTGTGATTAGATGGAGAGGAAGGGTTTTAGCTAAACTGAGTTCTCTCACTAAAACTATATTTTGAAAGGAATGTACAGTTTGCATAGGAAAAAGTTGGGAAGGCTGACTAAAGTTTGGTTTATCAGAAAGTATGAATTCCCATTCTCTTCCCAAAAATGGTTTCTTCCTACCTGCCTTCTATTCCCACTATCATTTTCTACTGCTTGTAGCTCTTAGGTCAAATTATCTCTGAGACTCAGTTTCCTCCTACATAAATGGATGCTGATAACACCATTTACAAAGTTGCTAGGTTATTGTATGGATTTAGTGAGATCATGTATGTTAATGAAAAAAGTTATAAACCTTCATAAGGTTTATTCCATTAGAATAAAGATCAAAATTCTTAAATGGCCTGGGGGGGCGGGTGCAACTCAGTAGTAGAGTGCTTGCCTGATACGTGTGAGGCCCTAGGTTTTTGATTCCTAGCACTATAAAAAAAAATCCTTAAATAAAGACCTGTAATCTGACCCTTTTCACCTTTGACTTGAACTCCCACACACTCCCCAACTGTGCACCCCATCCTGCTTTCATTTCCTCAAATGTAGGAACATGTCCAGTTTGGGACACTGTTAAATCACTGGAGCACAGTGCCTGATGCATAGTTTCACTTGAGCATTTGTAAAATAAAAATGACAATAAATAATAGGGATTCAACAATCACTGGTTCTTGCCACTTACTTTGTGTTAGTTTTATCTATATATTTTTTCTCTCTTTCCTGAGTTTGAATTTCATCATTTCTGTTTAATAAATCTTGCAGGTTGCTATGGGTGGTACATCTATAGTGTTGAACCACTCTCATATTCAGATTCCACATAGGTAGATGGAATGTTTGAGTTAGATTCTGTATGGACTTTTGTCTAATTATAAATTCAATCACTATCCAATTCCCAAATCTGTTACTGTGGCTTTCTGGGGACCAGTGTGTCCTGTATCCACTACTTAATAGATGTTTCTACTAGAATATGTTGTCATCACTTGCAATTCCATATGCTTTTATATATAAAAGTTTATATATATATCTATATACCACTTTCAAAAATCTCCTTCCTTGTTTGGGAAATCCTCCATCTTAGGAGTCTAGCAGATGAAATGACAAATACTTGCATAAATCACGTGTACCAGCTGAAAGCTAATGATTCAAAAAGCAGGTACAGAAAGTTACATGTCCTGAGCACCTGCAGAAGTGTAGCAAGTAAGCACCTGGGACAGTAGTGAGCATGGTTGAGGTGGTAGCATCTGACATTCAGTGTGAGCTGTACAGAGATACAAGATGCCTATACTTGGTAAGGAACCTACAGGAGCCTTCTCCCAATTGATTCTGTAGCGTATTATAGTCTGTGTAACTTTCTGTTTGGCCAGTTATGGTCTGTGGCCATGTAGACACAATCCTCAATCTCCAGCGATTCTTTGAGCTAGCCATATACTCTTAACAAATTTTGTTTCTGTTTAAATCAGCTACAGCTATTTTCTGTTGCTTAGCATTTAAAACCCCTCATTAAAACAGAGCTTTATCATCTTGCTCAAACATGATCCTCTGTATTGTGACCCTGAAGCCATTATTGATGCTTATTATTATGTCCATATACTTTAGAATATTTCAGTAAGATGTGTATATGTTTGAAAGTTAACTTTAATCTACACACTCCAGGGAAGGTGATTAGCATTTGAAAGATACTAATTAGGAGTCTTCACTGCAGAACTGGATGCACAAATGTTTTCAATATCACTATGTAAATGTGAACTGGAGGTACATTAATTAACATAAAGGATTAGAAAGAATTTTTCATTGTGGAAATGAGAGGTGTTCAAGATATATGCTTGGCTAGAATATTGTACAGGCATTTCTGCATTTTCATGAGTGTGGTAAAAAATCTGCCCAGTCTTGCAGACTGACACCTTCAAAACAGCTCCCTGCACCTAGATTGTTCTTTAATACTTGGCCACAGGGACCTGTTTGTGTACTATTTTTTTTTTGTGTCTACTTGCTGATAAATATTGGAATAGTAACATTCAGTGTGAGACTTGCTTTTAGTATAGGATACCACTGCCTAGTAAGAAAGGAGAAGGCCCTCATCAATCCTTGGTTACTGAAGACTACAAGTATTTACCAAAAGAACCTGATATTTGTGAAAGACCAAGTGTTGTTCAGTTTTACCCACTCTCTTTCATTTATCATTTCTTTTTAACTTCCATTGCTCCTAACCTAGATGAGGTCCTGAGATCCAAATTACTTTAGTAACCTCCTGCAAACTTGTAATCTTCAGCCTCATGCTAGTCTAATCTATTGCACTGGCCTCTGGCTGATATCTCAGAGCACTACTCTGTGTCACTTCTGGGATTAAAACCAGTTACCTCCACAGGCTACAGAATAAAGCCCAAATTCTTTAGCCTGGCACCTAAGGCCGCATAGGGCCTTTGTCCAGTGCTATTTACCCTGAAATCAAAAGTGTAAGGTCAGTTCCTGACATCTGGCATATCCACAGCCAAACACCTACATATGAAACAGCCACCTAATAATGATCCCATGATGGAGATTTCATGCTGTGGTTACTGACAGCAGTGTAAAACAGGAACTTCCACTCTTCAACACCTGCTTGATGCAAGAAGGACCTTTGTGCTCCAGGCTAAGAGTTTCAACCAGCAGAATTAGCTGAGACTAGGAACACCTGTAGGAATGTAACCATGAAAATAGCAAATTAAGGCGGGGAAGGCCAGCATTTGTCACCAGAGGAGGAGCTGATTCTATCATACATCTGGGTCCTTGTGGCAGCCAGCCACAGATGAGTCATTGTCAATTCTTCCTGTGTTCTCTTGTTTTCACTATCCTCATAGGGTCCTTCACTCTATGCCTAGGGCTAAACTAACTTTAGGTTCTGGTAGGCAACCTCCCTTGGAACATTATGTAGTACTTTGTGTTTACAAAGTGCTTTCACCTATGTTATACAATCCTCATTCAGTAATACACACACAAACAATGAAAATAGTTTCATCACCATTATGTAAATGGAGTAACCAAGGTCCAGAGAAACTATAGTGTTCTAGGTCTTCATAACTATTTAGGAGAAGAGACTTAAACCTCAGTCTTTCAGCTTCAACTTCTCAGCCATCAAGTGCAGCTTTCCAAATACCAACCATTCAATGTGAGGGAGCAAAAGTATTTCCATCTCATGGCATGTAGGGAAAGGGTTACAATGTTGATGCTTGGCTATATCTTGGAATCATCTGGAAGATTTTTAACTTACATCCATCTCAAACTCAGCCCAGACCAAGTAAGCAGAATCTCTCAAATGAGTCCTAGGAAGGGGTGTGTGTGCCTTTCTATCTCAGTGATTCTAATGTAAAGAAAAGGTTGGGAACTGCTGAGTTCTTAGAGTGCTATGGTTCCCCAAGTCTGGCCCCCAGACCAGCTGCATCCACATCACCTGGGAACTAGTTAGAAGAGCAAATCACTGGCCCCTACTCCCAGAGCTACTGAAACTCTAAGTGTGGAACCCAGATTTAAGGATTAAGTTCAGATATGTGTGCCACCTATCTCTCATACTTTTAATTTACACATTTAACTTTTGATATTCTGCTTGTATATTTTATCTACCTGTTCTCCAAGTACTCTAAATAATGTCTTCTCTTGAGTTCTATTGGCTTATTCTCTCTGCCTGCTCCTGGACTTAGCCATTCACTATTCCCTGTAGGGAAGCCATTAAGATAGAGAGTTCTGGAATTCAACTGCCTTAGTTTAATCTGTCCACACCACTTATTAGTTCTGTGCATTTCCCTATCTATAAGATGGAAGTAGTATTTACTGATAGATGTGGTTATGAGAATGAAATGAGTAAAGTGTTCAGAAGAAAGTCTGAAAGTTCTCAAGCATTAGCCATTTTCATTTTTATATAGCTCAGGGGAGCTCTTCAGCCTTCGTTCAGTCTAATTTTCAGATTGGTATATTAACATCTAGAGCTCAGCAAAGAGGGGGAAATTTATGTCAAATACTTACTAATAGCATATCATTCATTTTATCTTTGTTACATGAAAGATGGAAACAAAGACAAAACAATGACTTGACTTTTACATTTAAAGGAATTTAATACACTTCTTCACCTTTTCTCCCCCTACTCATCCAGTGACTATTTCTACATACATCCTAAGAGCTTAATGGGTTTCCTTCAGTTGTGCAACAACACTTACGTGTTTATTTGTTCTAAGCATTCACTAACTTTCTTTTCATATTATAACCCAAATTATATCTTAGTGACCCCAAACTGTAAGGGAGCTACTTAAATACATGGATTTTAAGAATCTACACAAAATCCTACCAAATGATAAATTCTCACATTGCTCCCTCCAGACCTGAATTCTTTATGAAGTGCTTATACACAGGCGATTCCGATGAAATGCCAGGTTTGGGGACCACTGATCTAGCCAATACAGAAATGAAACTAACTGAAAACTCAAGACTAGTAAGCTTGCTGGGGAGTGTGGTGATGGGGTGGACTATTTCTCCATTACCATTCTAGTTCTGATATTGTCTCTCTTACTACTTCCTAAATAGAATTTTCCTCTGATGTCCATATATGTCCTCTTTTTCTTTTTTTAAATGCTCCTTTACTAGATCTTAACAAAGATTAACTCTCACTTCTCTGTAACTGATTCTCAAGCCTATATGCCTGAAGCATCTCGAGATCAAGGAGACATTTTAAACTTGGATAAATGCTCTATCTCCCAAACTGAATCCTTCCCCTTTCACTTCCTTCTATACATACTTTCTACTTACAGTGATTGGCAACTTTTTACAGAATTCAAATTCTTTAGTTTGATAGCCAATACCCTCCAAAAATATTGTTTTAGCTATTTACTATGGTTCTAATTCCTAATATTTCTTTTCAGTGTCCTGAGCTCTATCAAATGAAAATGCTCCTGAATTGAGGGCCCTCATTTTCCACACTTGTGTTCTCACTTCATTCCTGTCTAGAATACTTTTCTTGTGTGTTTTACTTGTCCCATCACTAGTTTTTCTTTCAAACTTCATTTAAAATACTGCTTCCTCCAGATTTTCACTGAGTGTCCCAGATGAAAATATCTTCTTCCTTTCAATTTGCATAGATTTTATCTGTTACTTCACTGAAGTCACTTCAGTTTTTCTTTTTTGTTCTTTTTTTTATACTTTAAAAATGTGCAGACTACCTGTTGGGGCAGGCCCCAAATGGCTGCACTTAGGCTTCTTTGCTGAAACTTCCAGCAGGTTATGTTATGTTTTTAGTATATAGCCAGGGCTGGGAACTGGCTATGTTATAGTTAGTCAAGGCCAGAAACACTCTGACTCAGCCCGTATACACTCAAGGTTGGAAACATTAACTCCTGAGCATGTGCACACCCACCTTATGTAACCTGTTGGCAGTGTGCCTGTGGACAAGACTAGGGGTGAAATGGGTTAATGGGGACAAAATGTAAGCAAAATGAAGACTAAATTGGAACTGGTTAGGAGGTGAAGATGAAGCTGGAGGTTGTGGCCACCGTGGAAGAAAGCACATCTACTATCCTGTGTCTTATATCTTTTTTCCTCCTGCAGAACCCCGAATCTGTTTCCTGGGTCAGACACCCTGCACAACATTACACTAACTCACACAGTTCAAACAACTTAAACTATGCAAAGTGCAAGTCCTCATCAACATTTTGTCAAAGCTACTTTCCTACCTACAGGAAAGAGTATTACAGTTAGATATAATTTATCCTTCCAAATCAGTATTTCTCAAAAAATTGGTCAGAGACTCCATTCCTACCACAAATCACTTAGGGAGCTTGTTAGAAATGGAGGCGCCTGTGCATTGACCTAGACCTACTGAATTAGAATTTCTTGGAAGTTTTGCTCTGATCATTCTTAATCATACTAAAATTTGAGACTCAATGCTTTCATCCATACATTAAATAGAAGTGATTACACAATGCTTACTTGTTTTTGTTTGGTTATTATGTTCTTTCACTAATAATGTTATTTGACTTGTTTTTAGTTTTATGAATTTATCATGGAGTCTTTAGACAAACAGATCCACTGTGTGTATATGTGTGTGTGTGTGTGTGTGTGTGTGTGTGTGTGTGTTCAATTTTTAAACTAATGGATATCTTATATGTAACTCTTTCTGATAATGGACATTTAGACTTCCAGTTTCTAGTTATAAATAACTGTGCTTCAATGAATATGTAAAATTTGTATTCATGATGCAAGAAGTTGATGACTTAAGTGCATATTCAAAATGTGATGCTACTAAATCATTCCCCAAAAAGGAGTTTTGAATTTACACAGAATTTCTTCCAATAGTTAAAGAGAATATTTGTACCCCATATATCTATCAGTAGTGTGTATTATCATTTTCAGTTATTTCAAGCTGATGGATGAAAAATACTATCTGTTGCTTTAACTTGTTCTTTTTCTCATGCCTGGTGAGATTGAGCTCCCTATTTTATTTTCTGCCATTTTTATTTCTTCTCATATGAACTGTCGGTTCCTGTCTGTTGTTCATATTTACCATTATGTGTTGAATTGTCTACCACTGATACTCTTGAAATGACCATTGTCTTTGATCTGAAATGTTATGTTTATCATATACTAAATTCCTAAATGTACATTGGAAAGTTTCTGGACTTTTTATTCTTCTCTATTTGTCTATTTGCACTTATGCCCTACCATATTATTATAGTCTTTAGTTGGCTTTTATATCAATATTTTCTTCATTCTTCAAAAGCTTATTAGTTATATATGCCTACTTTTTTCTTTCAAATTTTTAATCAGTTCATAAAATCCACACAAAAATCTTATTTATATTTTGGTTAAAAATGCAATAAATTAGAGATTAATTTTGGAGAGATTTGACATTTTCCAAATTTTGCTATCTTACCAAATCACAGACTTAACTGATATTTAGTCATCTCAGGCACTTGGTAATATCTATAGTTTGATGTTCCTTATAAGGTTTTTTAGATTTTCTTTACTTAAGTCTCAAAACTTTATTTTCCTTCCCCCCATCCCCCATACTGGAATTGAACCCAGGGCCTTGTGCATGCTAGCCAAGTACTTACTCTACCATTTACACCACTAGTTCCCCAATTTTTTATATTGCTTATTGTTAAGTATTTTTAGTTTTTTGTTTTTGTTTTTGCAAACATGAATGAGACTTCATTAGATTTTCTAATTGGTGTTTGCCATTTTTTTTAGGAAAACAAAACCACTAAGCTTTTTTTTAATTAGTTCTAAGATTTTTAGTCATTTATACTTTTTAGTCAATAATAACATCTACATGTAATAAGCTTTTTTCTTACTTTCCAATCATTATGCTTCTTTTTTTTTTTAATCTCATTTTACTTAACAGGCTAAGTCTGTTGTTTCAGCATTGAAAAGTCTTCATGATATTGGGCACCATGGTGTTTCTTTCAGCCTTTAATGAAAGGCTTCTAATATTTGTTCATTAAATATGAGGTTTGCTGAACATTTTGGTAAATTTTTCTTTCCACGTTAAGGAGGATGTCTTCTATTAATCTGACTGACAGCATTTATAGAATGAATTTTGAATTTAATGTTTCTTTTTGCAGCATCCAGATGATTATATAGATTTTCTCTTTAATTGATGGATATGGTGACTTGCATTATTACTTAACTGAATGCATTCTTGGAAGAAAAATAATCCTCTTTGGTAGTAATGAATTGTCATATTATTTTGGCTAGATTTTTTTCCCCTAGGATTTCATTGAGTAGCCTTATATTAATAATTAAAAGTGAAATTGAATTATGAGTAGGCAGAATGATGGTCTACCAAAGATACCTTAATTCATAGAAGCTGAATCAGCTTTTACCTAGCAGGTGATTTACCTTAAAGAACTTGAGATTAGGAGCCAAAGTAATCAGGAGTCCTTATACATGGAAACCTTTCAGTTGCAGAGAGAGTGAGCAGGAGCTGCAATGATAGAAGAAGGATTAGAGGAATGTAAGTGAGGAGTTGAGCAGATAGTTGGTTTTGAAAATGCAGGAAGAGGACCATGATCCAAGCATTACAGCAACAATAGAAAATTAGTATAGTCTGTAGTCTATAATTTTTTCTGTGTGCTCTACCAGTTTGGAAAACAGATATAGCCAAAAAAATAATAATAATAATAAATAAACCTTCTTTTTCAATGTTTTAGAATAACTTTTATGAAAAAAATTGTTCATAAATGTTTTATCAAATACCTGTAAAACTGGTTCTTGTGACTTTATTTTTTAAAAAAAAGATATTCAATTCCTTTTTGGACTTTGTCTTTTCCTATCCCATCTTCCAGTCCTGGCACTGCTTCAGGGCTGGATATGAGCACAAGAGAGGTGGTGTTGCAGTTTCTTACCACTGCCTCTCCCTTGCAGCATTTGGGCCCAAACCACTGACTGGTTGAAGATAAATGTTCAGGTTCCTTACCTATGCTGGGGCCATCAGTGCAAAGCAGGAAGTAGAGGTAGCACCAATAGTACCTAAGAAAAACACATCATCTGATGGGAGCACCACTCCATACAGTAAGCACCCCACTCATTGCAGTCTACATAACACCTGCCTGAACTAGTGTCACCATAGAAATGGCAGATCTCTCTGACTCTTCCACAGTATGCACTGTGCCCATATGTGTACAAATTGAACTTATTCTAATTCTGAGAATGTATTAAGGAATAAACTCATTAATATTGAACAAACCTGGACTACCTCAAAAGATTCATAAACTATTAGCAGTGGTCTTGTGTCATTTCAATTGCATTTGGGAAGAAAAATTCATTTATGAATATTTATTGATTACTGGCTTTGTGCAAGTTATTTTTCTAGGCTGAAGATACAAAATGTAATAGAAGGCCTTTCCCAAATATCTAGACACAGAAAGATAAATTTCAGATATTTGTAGCTATGTGGAGACTTTATGATTTTTTAAGAGACCATTTTAGAGTATGCAGACTAGACTGTATGTTCTTCCTAAAGAAGTGACATTTATGCTGAGAACTGAACAACAAAAGTGAAGAAGGTATGCAAATCAAATAAAGGAATAAGAAATGTTAGGCAGAGGGAATATCTAGTATAAAGGTAGGCATGGGTATGTATGTGCCTATTTGTCTGTGTCCCTGCCCCTAAGGATTTTAACATAGAGATTGAAGGAGAGAGGAATAGGAGATTTGGGGAGGCAGAGAGGGGGTCACATCATTTACATTAGCTTTTTTATGATGAGGGACACTGGTACTTAAGGTCATGTTTAGATGACTTTTGAAGTGTGTGAGGAAAGCCAAGTAATCAGTTTTCATTGATATGTAAACCAGGTGTACTGCAATGCAAGAATGTTTTCAGTAATGTTAGTTTTTGTTCATTGCCATGTATTAATGCTGATTATATATATATATATATATATATATATTCATTATATTATAAAGAACTCATTTGAACTTTTCTGAAGTACTAAATTGATGTCAGCAGTTCAGTGTGTAGCCGCCAGCCATAAGCAAGACTGAAGAGATGGCTTGTGACACTCTAATTCTCATTCTTCATCTCCTCATTCCTCTGGCACCATTCTTTAGGCCCTACTTGTATACTTCAGGTTACCTAAGCTCCAGACTAGCACCCTTTCTCTCCATCAAAATGTAGCCTTTCCAATACTCAGGTTCCTTCTGTTTCCTCAGCAACCTGCTCTGATACTCTGGGCTTGTGGTTGTAAAGCTCTGTTTATAGGTAAGCCATTAGGTCCTCATTCTGCCACTAGTCTATTTCCTGAGTGTATTTTTTCTCAGAGATGGACCCCAGGACTTTAACTGCCAAACTTCCCCTCTTCTTTCCTCCAATCACCAACTTTATTTTCAGGAATTGTTTAATCCATATCGAGGTTTGGGTTTCATATTCTCTCTTGAATTCTAGTGAAACGCCTGAGGCAATTTGAAACAGATGAGTATTTTTTGCTAAGTTTATTATTCCTTCTCATTTTAGCCAGTTTTTGACATCCAAACAGACACGTGTTTTAGGAGTGTGAGGAAGAAGTCAATTAATATTGGCCATACCACATTTGTGTTCTTTTTCCTTGAAAAAGAAAAACAATGGGCATAGCTAGTGACATTAGTTAAGCATAAACTCATAGGTCTAGAATTGACTGCAAAAGTAACTTGACTTAAATGTGGATCCTGTATAGAACATCTTTGTGCCTACAGATTATATTCTTGATAGCTGATTTCCCACATCAGCTCAAAATGCTACAGAAAAAAATACTGTCATTAGTACGTTCCACAGGATAATTTAATTGGTTGTAATTGACTTCAACAGATATGACATATATATGCAATAAAAGTTCATTTTCCAGACTTTTCTCCATAGAGTTACAAACAGACCTTGAATAACTATCACACATTGGTTTATCTTTTGAGCATTGTTCCCTATCATTTTTATGGTTTGGGTATACCAATCCAACAATATCAACAAATTTGTTTTACAGCTTTTTAATGACAAACTTAAGAAATAATTCTACAATCAATGCCTATGACAATTTTTATTTTCATTTAACTTAATGTCATAGAAATAGGTTCTGTATTTTATACTACTGATGAGCCCAGTATTAGAAATTGTTAAAATGTATGATGCAAAATAGTTTCATCTACATTTTTGACTACTGAGTTAATATTTAGAAGTGTTTTATATTATCACAAAAGTAGACTAGCTTTCTAATAACTTAGCAAAGGTGCTATGACTAAATATAAAATTCAAAGTAAGTTGAACACTCCTTATATTGACTACAAGTGCCAAGACTCTCATCCAAAAAAAAAAAAAAAAAGTTAGCACTTCACTCCTTTTATAAGATTTAGGGGTCCTTAAAGTAATGAAATTATTAGGTATCTAGCATGCTTGTTCTTTGGTATTGTGTCATATTGACCACCACAAATATTCTTAGGGAGCTTTGTGTTCATAGTGGATAGTGGTTATAAATTTTTTTCATAATTTTTTTGGAGGGGTATTGAAAATTGAACCCAGGACACATTACCCTTGCACTATATCCCTAGCCCTTCTTATTTTTTTTATTTTGAGAGAGGGTCTCACTAAGTTGCTTAGGGCTTTGCTAATTTGCTGACACTGGCCTCAAACTTGCGATCCTCCTGTCTGAGCTTTCTGAATTGTTAGGATGACAGGTGTGCAACACCTCACTTGGCTTATCATAAACTCTTTTGGAGGTTATTATAATTCATTTTATTGAGAAGAGTAAAATTATCGTAATATAAAATTTCTGTAATAAACCTTTGTTATTATTTGAATAGTAATATAATGTATTTTCAACCTTTGTTATCAGTTACCAATTTGCAATACCAAAAAGAAACCAATATTTCTTTTTCTTTTGTGGAACTGGGGATTGAGCCCAGGGCCTTGTACGTATTAAGCACATGCTCTTACCACTGAGCTGCACTTGCATTCCATTCTGACCTCTTTCAGCAGAGGAGTACTACTGTTATAGTGTGCTCAGAAAAGGGTGTGGAAATGGAATAAAAGCTTAATTTGTTTCCCCTTTTATAATCAGAATTCACATTTAGCTTACACTTTTCTGAAGGGCATATCTCTCTTATCCACAATGCTTTTTAATTTGCTGAAAAGTTTTTTGTGCTTAAAACTTTTTTTTTTTTTTTAAACCTGTTATTCCAGTTTTGGGAAACAAAGTGATTTTAAGCAAAGACAAAACTATAGGATCAGTAGGCAATCATTTTTAGATATCTAGATTCCTAGATACCAAGTACATACAGAATTCTTGTCTTCTCTAATACATCCTATACTCCATGAAAATGCAAGGGTTGTGATCACTGTAATCTCTGTTTCCCAGCATATTGCACATGGAAGAATTCATTTGCTCAGGAATTTAAAAAAAACAAAAAAACCACCTCTTTTGCAGCATGAGAAAGTTGCCTAAAAATCAAAACAGATCTGCTTAATGATAGCATCTGTTATCATACTTCATTTCCCTGAAAGTTAATTATATAGATGACATACAGTGAACTAGAATTTATGCTGTTGTTCTGGTTCTGCCATAAACAGCATGACAATGTGAGAAGTCAGAGTTCTCTGGTAATACCAGTAAGTGAATTTATGGAATTAAGGAATTTAAGTAAATGGAACCAGTGGAAAAATGCTAAAAGTCATTCAATTTCTAAATTGCATCCTAAATCATAAATCATTCAATATGTAAAAGACCACAAAACTTTCACTTTAGAAGTAACAGACAAAGAATATTAGAAAATTTAAAATTTTTAATAAATGTGCTTTGTTCACAAAATGTGAAAAAAATACAACAAACACAAACATACATTTCTGGTATGGTACCTCCCACCACTTGGCAGCTATAGTAAAACCAAATGATCTATTCATGATCCTGAAGAATCCAACCACATGATTATCATTTGTTTTTTGAAACACCAAATTATTTTGGAGAAACTGCTGTGAATGAGACAGGAGGCCTCTTAATTTCTTATAGTCATATGAAATAATTGTTAGAGTAGTCATATAGTATTAGAAGGCCCTTCACTTATTATTATGTGTGTGATCTGGCATCAACACACAATGACTTCTTATATTTCAATACTTATAACAATGAATTGGCCTTGGTGGAACATGTGTTGGTTTAAATCCTGTGTCAACCTAATTTGAATAAACTGAACTTACAGTAACAAATGATGTAAATTCAAACAAATTTATACTAAGTGGTAGTAGGTTTTATAGAGTTTTTTTTTTTCTTCAAAGTACTACTTAAAATATATCATGCACATTTTGGAGCAAAACCAGAATCAACATCTGTAAACACTCAGAAGAATTTATAGCACCCACATTTTAGCTGTAACACAAACGCTGTCTCAAAGGTCATACTTAGACCAGCTTTTCAAAGCACTATTTTAATTTACTTTCAAAGCACTTTCATTTGGTATATTGTTGTCTTTGTTATTAGGATTGGATTCAGGCAAACCAAAGAAAATAATCAGTATAATAAAAGGGTAACACTAAAATGCAACTCTCTACTATCCAGAACACAGTGCTTTTTTCTTTTTTTTTTTCTTTTGAGGAAGTTACAAGACATAATCCTGTAGTGTTTAATTGGAAAGAAAGGTAAAGCCTAATAATTAAGAAATCATAGGCTATTGAAAGTAAACGAAAAATTTCAGGTTAATTATGGCATATTTGAACCACCATACATTGTTTAGTTAACTGACTTTTTTTTTTTTTGGCTAATTACAATCTGGTTACTTTATTAATGTAATATGTGAAATTTAATTTGAAATATTGGGTACACACAATCATGTATATCTTAAAGGATAAATTTTGTATTTGTAAATAAAATTTGACATTCAAAGGTAACTACAGCAACTTACAACAAGCACAAAAACATCAGTTTTACCAGAGTAAAGAAGTGCAGTTTATGAAATTTAGGATCAACTATTGAAAATGCAAGTTTCCTTTCAAAACACACATACACACACACACACACACACACACACATACACACAAACATTAACCATGAAATCTGAAACTGTGATATTTCAGTGCAAAAACCTCAGTATGAGGTAATTTTAATGTAATAACCACTTGAAAAAAAATCCACACAGTGGCACTCTTAAAAATGATAGTTTACATGACAATTGCTGGCTGACAAGACAATGTGGACTAAATGTTCTCAGCTGTTTAAACTTGTCTTGTTTGGACATATTTTTCCTTAATCATTTGCTTCTGATTCAGAAACACAGAAAGGCATTTATCAATGTGGAAAGGGAAAATTCCCACAGCCAACTAATGTTTTATATATTCAAAGAAAAATTTCTGCTAGGCTTTAGAAAGAAACTAGGATACCAAAAGTTGAAAACCATTTTGAGATTATCAGCAAAGGATTAATTTTAAAATTTTCTGTGTAATTCCAAACATGTAGAGCAGCACCTCCTTAATGGAAAGGTGGAGACCCTATCAAAGTTGGTCTCAACAGATCATAAACTCTCTTACAAGTGCAAACCCTTTCACAAAGGTGTTCTCAGTCAGTAATTAGTATTATATATTGTTCCTTGCTTAAAAAGAAAACTTTGTAAATGAAATCTAAATTTCAAAATAGTAAAAATGAATTCTCACAGATTAATATACTTAACACCAAGGCCCAAAATCAACAAGAAAAGTTATCAAAATACTACTTTGGCAATGGTGCTTCTTGTATTGTGCTAATGAAATCAGAATACATACTTTGGAGGAAATCTCTCCCCCAATGTCTGATGCTGCCAAATGAGCGTAAGAGAAGAAAAAAGCAAAAACAGCTATCACCAATTCCAAAAAGTTCAGGAAATATTGGATCATCATATGAAACTGAATAGAAAACGGCTTTCTGTAACAGATAACAATTTAGCTAGGAAAAAAATGATAAGTGCATCAGAAAACAACTAAACCAATCTATCTCTGTATCATATTTAACTTGTGAGTCATCAAAGTGCAATCTACAGCTTTCTACATATCTTTAAGTTTCCCATTGCAATGGTATAAAGTCAAGATTGAACAATTGAAAAAAATGAAAATATAGAGCAAATTATGCTTCATTTTCACAATAGCACTAAAGAAAAAGGTACCTTTCTATATCTTAGTGTGAAATGCTAAAGTAACAGTGATTTCTGCTATGACAGGAGTCACTCTGCATGAAACTTTAAGCATTCTATATAAGAATAAATTTTAAAATCCAGAAGTAGAAAAAAATAGCAAACTCTGTAAATCTCTGCATTTCTTCTATGCAAACCAGGTTTTGTGTATTGAGTTCATGTTAGTATTTCTGATTAGTGTAAGCAAATCAGTTTACAAGTCTGGACTGAAAGGGCCTTTTGCTTTTATATTAACTTAAAAGTAATATGGGATCCTCTAGCTCATAGAAAGGAATAGAGCTGGCTTGACTTTCTCCAGAATCTGAGTCATATGGAGCATCAGGGAGTTCTGTGAAACCGTATGCTAATTGTTCATCTTCTATATCTGATCGTACATAGCAGGAAGGATTAGAATATTCCTCATCTTCTATACTGTTGAAATCTTGAGGAATATATAACATCCCTGGGTAGTTCCTACTAACCAAGTCACTTGTGGTTTTTAGGGAGATTTTTCTAAATGCCATCAGATGCATATGTGAAAATTTTGAATACTTGAAGCGTTTAAAGCCCAAGGACTCTATAGCAATCTTCCAGCTTTTCATCATCATAGCATGACGGTTCTGATGGGAGGAATCAGGTGTGATGATAAGTAATAAACCATTTAACACCAACAGTTCATGAGCTTTCTTGCAGCAAATCCATCGCTGGTAGGGTGACGGAAAATAGGAAAGAAGGAGAGAGAAAACAACCACATGGAAAAGCTCTCCAGGAAGAGAATCAATAGGATTTTTCAACTGCTTCAAAAAAGCATCTATAGCATCCTGTGCAAGCTGGAGAGGCTGTTGAAGTTGTAAGTTCAGGAAGTCACACTTGTATACACTCTGCAGAAGAGAGAGAGAGAAAAGGCATATTAATATCAAGGGCTGGGGATGTATATAGCTCAGTGGTAGAGCACTTGCCTAGCATGTGCAAGGGCCCTGGGTTAGATTTCAGCACTGAAAAATTATTAAGTTTGACAGATTTATTTACCAAAACTTATAAAAATCTCAGAAATTAAGCCCAAAGAATTTTAGTTATCATTATGTGTGTATAAATTTATATATAAAATTTAAAGTTATATGTAAAATGACTTTTCCTTCTTATCAACTTGAAATTAAAAATTTTATGCATATGTACAAAAAAATCTTAAGTTTATTTGAAATTTAATTTGGGTAAGAGTTTACTGGAATGATTTTATTTCCAAACTTAGTCACTCTTACATTCTCTTTGACATACACAGTTAATAAAAACAAGCTAGCTTAAAAACAACTTTTATAGAAAAAAATACCATAATATAAGTATGAATTAAAGAAGTAAAAAAAATGTAATGAATGAGGCATTATAATTTGTATAAGCAGAATGATGCCAAAACTTTCTACGGTCATGAAAATGGTCTTTTAAGCTATTCTCTTTAACCATTTTAACGTTAGAACTACTTTTATTCTATTAAAATATTAATCTCTGGTTTGAAGCAAACTACATATTAAATTCAATTAACAGTCAAATGACCACAGGAAGTACTAGAACTAAAGGAATAAACACTTAATAATTTGCTGACTATTAAAACTCTTTTAAAGAATATTGAATAAGAAAGTGCTAAAGTTTAAGTGCCCTTCAAGGGTCCAAGTTGTTAAGGCTTGCTTCCCAGGGTGGTGTTATTGGGAGGTGGAGCCTAGTCTTGAGGTTATTAGGAGTGCCTAGAAAGGGATTATAGGACGGGATCCATTCCATTCTTTCATTTCCTGGCTGTGAAGCCAGTGGTTTTGCTCTGCCACACACTTCCACCATTGGTATGCTGCATTGCCATAGGCCCAAAAGCAACAGGGTCAATTGGGGATTAGATCCACTAAAAATCAAGCTTTTCTTATTATAAGTTAGTTATCTCATTTATTTTTTCCAGTGACAGGAAAGTTGTACAGAAAGCATTTTAAAATTTAGACTAAAATTAGCTTACCATATAGCAATAGTCATTAGCAAACATATGCACTAAAACCTTGGTCCTTCCCTTTTGTTACTGTGCAGACAAGCTGGTCCCATAATCATATGGACTGTGTACTAGGGAAAGTAATACACAATGTTCTATTATCTGGAAAAAGATTATTTTCCTCTTCCCTTTGGTTTCTTTCAGACAGCTCTACTGCAATAAAACTAACACAAAAGCATATTTAAAGTATATACTTTGATAAGACCTAACATTTAACATCCATGAAATAATTGCAGATTAACAGATCAAATACCCACAAATTTTCTATGCTCCTTAATAATCTTTTCCTCATATGTTTCTTCCTCTTCCACTGTTACCAGGCAATGACTGATGTGATTTCTATCACTATAGGTTAGTCTGGATTTCCAAGGATTTTATATAAATGAAATAATACAAAATGTACTTTTTATTCTGCTTGTCTTTTCTCACTTAGTATAGTCATTTTGAGATTTATCCATTTCTTTTTGCAGGCATTAATATTTTATTGCTTTTCATTTAAATTGCTGAATCATGTCCCACTGTATCAAGGATACATCACTAGTTGGTTTCCCACACATCTGTTTCTGGATATATGGACTATTTCTAGTTTTTGACCTATTACAACTGAAGCTGTTATGAATATTCTTGTTCCAAATCTTTGCTACTTTTTATGCTTTCATTTGTCTCAGGAAAATATCCAAGAAAGAGGTGGTTGGGCCATATAGCAAATGTGTATTTAATTTGTTGTTGTTGTTACCAGATTTATTTATTTGTTATATTTTATTTTATCCATATAGTTTCTTTTTTAAATCTTTTGTTATGCATGACAATAAAATGCACTTATATAGTTTGAGATATGATACATAGATGGAATATAATTTCTCATTTTTCTGAGTACATATTGTAGAATCATATTTGTCACACAGTCACATATATTCATAAAGTAATAATGTCTGTTTCATTCTACTATCTTTCTTATCCCCACATCCCCTGCCTTCCCCTCCTTTCACTTCCATTCACCTAATCTAAGGTAACACTATCCTTTTTTTTTTTTGCCTTTTATACATGTACTTTGTTTGTTTCTTTGTTTTGCATTACAATTCTTAATACACATATATACCACAATTTTTGTATTTCTGTATATAAAGTATGTTGACACCCAATTCAAGTCTTCATACATGTACTTTGTATAATGACGTCCATCACATTCCACCATCCTTGCTAATCCCCTGCCCCCTTCTTTTCCCTCCCACCCCACCCCTCTTCTCTAACTAGAATTCATCTATTCCTCCCATGCTCTCCCTCCCTACCCACTATGAGTCAACCTCCTTATATCAGAGAAAATATTTGGCGTTTGTTTTTTTGGGATTGGCTAACTTTACTTAGCATTATATTCTCCAACTTCATCAATTTACAAATGCCAAGATTTTATTATTTTTTAATGCTGAGTTAAATTCCATTGTGTTATATGCCATATATATATTTTTTTATCCATTCATCCACTGAAGGACATCTAGGTTGGCTCCATAGTTTAGCTATTGTGAATTGTGCTGCTAAAAATATTGATGTGGCTGTTTTTAAGGCCTTTGGGTATAGTCTGAGGAGAGGAATAGCTGGGTCAAATGGTGGTTCCATACCCAGTTTTCCACAGAATCTCCATATTGCTTTTCAAATTGGCTGCACTAATTTGTAGTCCCACCAGCAATGTATGAGTGTACCTTTTTCCCCACATCCTTGCCAACATTTATTGTTGTTTGTCTTTATAACAGCTGCCATTCTGACTGGAGTGAGATGATATCTTAGAGTGGTTTTCATTTGCATTTCTCTGATTGCTAGAAATGATGAGTATTTTTTCATATATTTGTTGATTGATTGTATATCCTTTTCTGAAAAGTGTCTGTTCAGGTACTTAGCCCATTTGTTGATTTGGTTGTTTTCTCGGTTTTTAGCTTTTTGAATTTTTTTTTATACCATAGACATATGTGATGTGCAATGGGTAAAAATTTGCTCCCAGGATGTAGGCTCTCTGTTCAACTTACAGATTGTTTCTTTTGCTAAAAAAGAAGCTTTTTAGTTTGATTCCATCCCATTTATTGATTCTTGATTTTAATTCTTGTGCTATAGGAGTCTTATTAAGGAAGCTGGAGCCTAATCCCTCATGATGAAGAATAGGGCTTAATTTTTCTTCTATTAGATGCAGAGTCTCTGGTTTAAATCCTAGGTCCTTGATCCATGTTGAGTTTAGTTTTGTGCATGGTGAGAGATAGGGGATTAATTTCATTTTGTTGCATATGGATTTCCAGTTTTCCAAGCACCATTTGTTGAAGATGCTGTCTTTACTCCAGTGCATGTTTTTGGCACCTTTGTCTAATATAAGATGATTGTAATTCTGTGAGTTAGTCTCTGTGTCCTCTATTCTGGACCATTGGTCTACTGGACTATTTTGGTGCCAATGCTATGCTGTTTTTGTTACTATTGCTCTGTAGTATAGTTTAAGGTCTGTTATAGTGATACTACCTGCTTCACTCTTTCTGCTTAGGATTGCTTTAGCTATTCTGGTACTCTTATTTTTCCAGATGAGTTTCATGATTGCTTTTTCTATTTCTATTAGGAATGCCATTGGGATTTTGATTGGAATTGCATTAAATCTGTATAGTGCTTTTGGAATTATGGTCATTTTGATAATATTAATTCTGCCTATCCAAGAGCAAGGTAGATCCTTCCATCTTCTAAGGTCTTCTTTGATTTCTTTCTTTAGGGTTCTGTAGTATTCATTGTATAGATCTTTCACCTGTTTTGTTAAGTTGATTCTCAAGTATCTTATTTTTTTTTTTTTTGAGGATATTGTGAATGGGGTAGTTTTTCTTCATTTCCTTCTCAGAGGATTTGTCACTGATATACAGAAATGTCTTTGATTTATGGGTGTTGATTTTATATCCTGCTACTTTGATGAATTCATTTACTAGTTCTAGAAGTTTTCTTGTGGAGATTTTTGGGTTTTCTAGGTATAGAATCATATCATCAGCAAATACAGCTAATTTAAGTTCTTCTTTTCCTATACATATCCCTTTAATTTCTTTTGTCTAATTGCTCTGGCCAGTCTTTCAAGAACTATGTTGAATAGAAGTGGCGAAAGAGGGCATCCCTGTCTTGTTCTAAATTTTAGATAGAATGCCTTCAATTTTTCTCTGTTTAGAATGATGTTGGCCTGAGGCTTAGCATAGATAGCCTTTACGATTTTGAGATATGTGCCTATTATCCCTAGTTTTTCTAGTGTTTTGAACATAAAGGGATGTTGTATTTTGTCAAATGTGTTTTCTGCATCTATCAATATGATTATATGATTCTTATCTTTAAGTCTATTGATATGATGAATTATATTTATCGATTTCCATATGTTAAACCAACCTTGCATCCCAGAATAAATCCCAATTGAGCATGGTGCACAATCTTTTTGACATGTTTTTGTATTCAATTTGCTAGAATTTTATTGAGAATTTTTGCATCTATGCTCATTAGAGATATTGGTCTTAAGTTTTCTTTCTTTGAAGTGTCTTTGTCTGGTTTTGGAATCAGGGTGATATTGGCCTCATAGAATGAGTTTGGAACTGTTCCCTCTTTTTCTATTTCTTGAAATAAAGTGAAGAGTATTGGTATTAGTTCTTCTTTAAAGTCTTGTAGATCTCACTGTGTATTCATCTGGTCTTGGGCTTTTCTTGGTTGGTAATCTTTTGATGGCTTCTTCTATTTCCTCACTTGATATTGGTCTGTTTAAGTTGTATATATCTTCCTGACTCAATCTGGGCAGATCACATGACTTAAGAGATTTATTGATGCCTTCAACATCTTCTATTTTATTGGAGTATAAGGTTTCAAAATAATTTCTAATTATATCCTGTATTTCTGTAGTGTCTGTTGTGATATTGCCTTTTTGATCATGTATGCTGGTAATTTGAGTTCTCCCTCTCCTTCTCTTCATTATCGTGGCTAAGAGTCTGTCAATTTT
This sequence comes from Ictidomys tridecemlineatus, assembly GCF_052094955.1. Classification (NCBI taxonomy): domain Eukaryota; kingdom Metazoa; phylum Chordata; class Mammalia; order Rodentia; family Sciuridae; genus Ictidomys; species Ictidomys tridecemlineatus. The sequence goes on along the minus strand of NC_135478.1, from coordinate 192,136,877 downwards.
ATTTATTTTTTCAAAGAACCAACTTTTATGAAACTACTGATTATATTTTAAATAATAATTGAATCCAACATTTCTGAACATTGAGACTAACTATAAATGTCTTAATAAAAATGATTGGTTCATAGGTGATGTACTGTTGATATTAGGATCTGTTAACATTGTCCTTCCCCACAAAGTAGGGATCTTGGAACCATACAAGAGCACTAAAAATCTTTACGGTAAAAACAATAAGACACCAGTCCCACAGAGCTGGAAAGAAAGAAATGTGAACAACATGAAAAGACAAGGGAAGAAAGTACCACAAACAATTAAGACAACATATCATTAGAAGAATTGACAGCTACAGCAGAAAAAATGACACAGAAAGATTTCAGGATATACATTATTAAAATGTTTTGGGATTTCAAACAAGACATTAGAGAACAAATACAGGCAATGAAAGATCACTTTAACAATGAGCTACACATAAACAAATCCAAGAAGCAAAAGATTAACTCAATAGGGATACAGAGGTTATACAAAAAAAAAAAAAAACCAACAACAACAACAACAAAAAACCAACAAAAACCCCAGAAATCCTTGAAATGAAAGAAATAATAAACCAAATTAAAAATTCAAACGAGAGCATTACCAACAGAGTAGACCACTTAGAAGATAGGACATTAGACAATTAAGATAAAGTATATCATCTTGAAAAGAACATAGATAGCACAGCGAAAATAATAAGAAACCATGAGCAGAACATCCAAGAAATATGGGATAGCATAACAAGACCAAATTTAAGAGTTATTGGGATAGAGGAAGGTATAGAGAAATAAACCAAAGGAATGTGCAATCTGTTCAATCAAATAATATCAGAAAACTTTCCAGACATGAAGAATGAAATGGAAATCCAAATCCAAGAAGCCTACAGGATGCCGAATGTGCAAAATCACAACAGATCCACACCAATATACATTATAATGAAAATGCCCAACATACAGAATAAGGAAAGAATTTTAAAAGCCACAAGAGAAAGGAATCAGATTACCTATAGGGGTAAACCAATTAGGATAATGGCAGATTTTTCAACATAGACCCTGAAAGCTAGAAGATCCTGGAACAACATATTTCAAACTCTGAAAGATAAAGGGAGCCAACCAAGAATTTTCTATCCAACAAAATTAAGCTTTATATTTGAAGATGAAATAAAAACCTTCCATGATAAACAAAAATTAAAAGAATTTATAGCTAGAAAACTGGCACTACAAAACATCCTTGGCAAAATATTTCATGAAGAGGAAATGAAAAACAACAATGAAAACCAGCTGAGGGAGGTAGTACACTAAAAGAAAAACTAATCAAAGAAGAAAATCAAGACTAGTTAAAAAAACAAAAATAAACAAATATGGCTGGAAGTACAAACCATGTCTCAATAGTAACCCTAAATGTTAATGGCTTAAACTCACCAATCAAAAGACATAGACTAGCAGATTGAATTAAAAAAAAGATCCAATAATATGCTATCTACAGGAGACTCATCTGTTAGGAAAAGACATAAACAGACTGAAGGTGAAAGGTTGGGAAAAATTATACCACTCAAATGGACTACGAAAGCAAGCATACTCAGACATACACAGACTGAAGGTGAAAGGTTGGGAAAAATCATACCACTCATAGGACTATGGAAGCAAGCATACTCATATCAAATAAAGTAGACTTCAAGCCAGAGTTAATCAAAAGGGATAAAGATGGACGTTACATATTGCTCAAGGGAACCATATACCAACAAGACATAACAATCATAAATGTATATGCCCCAAACAATGGTGCAGCTATGTTCATCAAACAAACTCTTCTCAAGTTCAAGAATCAAATTGACCACAACACAATAATCATGGGTGACTTTAACACACCTCTCTCACCACTGGATAGATCTTCCAAACAAAAGTTGAATAAAGAAACTATAGAGTTCAATAACACAATTAATAACTTAGACTTAACTGACATATACAGAATATTTCAACTGTCATCAAGTGAATACACTTTCTTCTCAGAAGCACATGGATCCTTCTCTAAAATAGTCCATATACTATGCTACAAAGCAACTTTTGGCAAATATAAAAAAGGAGAGATACTACCTTGTATTTTATCAGATCATAATGGAATGAAATTGGAAATCAACGACAAAATAAATAAACATGTATGCATCACATGGAGACTGAACAATATGCTACTGAATAAACAATGGGTTACAGAATACGTCAAGGAGGAGATAAAAAAATTCTTAGAGGCAAATGAGAACACAGACAAAATGTATCAAAATCTCTGGGACACTATGAAAGCAGTACTAAGAGGAAAATTCAATGCATGGAGTTCATTCCTTAAAAGAAGAAAAAAAATCACAAATAAATGACCTCAGACTACATCTCAAAGCCCTAGAAAAAGAACAAATCAGCAGCTAAAGCAGTAGAAGGCAAAAAATAATTAAAATTAGAGTGGAAATCAATGAAATTGAAACAAAAGAAACAACTGAAAAAATTAACAAAACTAAAAGTTGGTTCTTTGAAAAAATAAAGTATATTGAATTTTAATAGAAACTCCTAAACTTTCAATGAGCAGTTATACAGTGCTTACATTTCTACCAGGAGAATATGAAAGTTTCCGTTCTTCCAAATCATTATCAACTCTTGAAGTGGCCAATCTTTTATTGATTATAATAGGTGGGTATTGATCTACTGCAGTTTTAATTTGTATATTACTAATAAGAAGTAATGCTTATCTTCTATTCATGGACTTAATTGTCATCAAAATATCTTCTTTGGCAAGATGTTTGTTCAAGTATTTCATCCATTTAAAAATAATTAGGTTGATTTAAATTTCTAATTTTAGTTTTCTTACTATGGAATTCTGAAAATCCTTTTTATATTCTGGATAGAAATCTTTTCTTAGATGGATGACTTGTAAATATTTCTTTCAGTATGATGTGGTTTGACTTTCATTCCATTAACGGTATCTACTAAAGTGACAAAGTTATAAATTTTGATGAATGCCAATTCCTCAAGTTGTAATGTTTAAGAAATCTCTTCCCAGCTCAGTGTCACAAAGATTTTCTTCACTGACTTCTATAGGTTTTATTATTTTAGGTCTATGATCCACTTTGAGTTCATTTTTGTTTATAGAATGAGCTATAGTCTAAAGTTCTTTTTATATATAGTCATCTAAATGTTTTAGCACTATTTGTGGAAAAGACTATCTATTTCAATGTGATAGAAGACCAGTAAGTAACCTATAAGTTTGGGCCTATATGTGTACCCTCCATTAAAATTTGATAATCCTGACATCCATATCACATTGTCTTGGTTACTGTAGCTGTACAATTAAACTTTGAAATCCATTAGTGTTAGTCTCCAATACTGTCCCTTTTCAAAATTATCTGAAATATTTCAGGTTCTCTAAATTTACACAAAAACTTTGGAATAAGTTTTCAAATTTCAACCAAAAAAACTTGCTAGGATTTATCAGGATTGTATTAAATCTACAGGGTAATTTGGGGAAAATTAACTTGTGAAAATATTGCTTCTCCATCAAATAAATACAGTGTGTGTCCCTTCCATCATATTTCTTTAAATTCATAGTTTTCATCATAAAGATTTCCCCACATTTTTTGTCAGATTCAAATAATGTTCACACATGAAATAGTTCATATTTTATATTTTATTATAAGTGGCAGTTTCATATTAATAAATGGTACCTGGGCTGGGGATATGGCTCAAGTGGTAATTCGCTCACCTGCCATGCATGGGGCGCTAGGTTCAATCCTCAGCACCACATAAAAGTAAAATAAAGATGTTGTGTCCACTGAAAACTGAAAAATAAATATTAAAATATTCTCTCTTTCTAAGAAAAAAAAAAGGTACTATTTTTAACGTCCACTTTTGATTGTTGCTATTGCTAAAGTACATATACATATAATTCCTGCTAGAATATATATAATTGATTTCTATAGATCTTATAATCTTGTTTAACTTACGAGTTCAAAAGTAGCTCATTTGTATATTCTATGGAATATAGTGTCATCTGTAAATACACAAATTTTACTTCTTCCTTTCCAATTTGGATGTTTTTAATTTTTTATTTATTGCATTGCTTAAAACTGCTGGTAATATGTTGAATAGAAGTGGTGAGAGTCAATCTCCTTATCTTGTTCTTATTCTGGTGAAAAAGATATTTTTCTTTCACTATTAAGAATGTTATAGGCTAGGGTTGCAGCTTATTGGCAGAGCCCTTGCCTTGCACATGTGAGGCACTGGGTTTGATCCTGAGCACCACATAAAAATAAACAAAATAAAGATATTGTCTCCATGTATAACTAAACAATATTAAAAAAATGTTATTATCTGTAGGCTTTTCAAATCCCCTTTATCATATTGAGGAAACTCCTTTCAATTTCTCCTGAGAAATTATATCAGGAAAGTATGTCAAATGCTTTTTCTATACCTATTGAGATAAAACATAGCCTTTCTTTTTTGATGAATTAATAGAGTGAAAAGATTGTTTTGTCACATTAAACCAATCTTGCACTACTAGGTTAAGCCAGATTTGATCATGACATATTAATCTTTAAAAACAATGATTCAACTTAAATTTTGTACAGAACATTTGCATCTAATCATAAGAGACAATGGTCTGTAGTTTTCTTGTTCTAATGTCTATCTGGTTTTAATACTAGGGTAGTATCTTTATAGAAGCAGGAGGGAAATATTACATCCTTTTCAGTTTCAGTGAAGAGTGTATATATAACTGTTATTATTTGTTTCTTAACTGGTAAATATATCAGTGAAGTCATATGTACCTGAAATTGTCTTTGTGGGTAAGTTTTTTTTCTTAAACTACAAATTAAAATTTCTTTAATAAATTTATGATCATTTATGTACTTATTTCTTCCTGAATAAGGATAGCATCTTGAGAGGTAGTATGAGTGGTATGTATCATTCAAGATAACTCTTGAAATTTATCCATTTTATTTTAAGTAGTGAAATTTATGGGTAGAAAGTTGTATACAGTATTATCCATTAAACATTGGCAAAATCTGTCATGATGTCACCTCTTTCTCTTTATTTCTGGGTCAATAGGATTAGAGGTTTTCAGTATTATGGAACTTTTCAAAGAGCTAGTTTTTGCTTTCATCAGTTTTCCTCATTGTTTCTCTGAACATTTTCCATTTTATTGATTTTTGCTATTTTCTTGTTTGCATTTTAAATTTTTTCTCAAGTACAAAAGTTGGTATTATTGCTTTGAGACCTTTTACGTTTTTTTAAACAATATTTAGTTATTATCACACATTCATCTGCATCTCATTCTTCTCCTGGGACCAAGAAAAGTTGGCCAGTGCATGTTTTTCTCTTGGCAATGACACACCTCAAGAAAGAAAGCAGATATATGGTCTAAAGCCTTCCTCATTTTCTAATAAAAGTGTTTGGTGGAGCTGCGGTTGCAGCTGAGTGGTAGAGTACTTGCCTGGCGTGTGTGAAGCACTGGATTCATCCTTAGCACCACATAAAAATAAATAAATGAAATAAAGGTATTGTATCTATCTACAACTAAATTTATATATATATATATATATAAATAAAATGTTTTGTATTATAAATTTTCCTTTTATTACTATTTAAACAAAGTTAGTGCAATCCTATGCATTTTAATCTCTCCCTTTTTTAACCACTTATACTGGGGACTAAACCCAAGAGTGTTCTCAGTCCTTTTAATCTTTTATTTTGAGACAAGGTTTCACTAAATTGCTGAGCCTGCCTTTTGAACTTGTGATTCTTCTGCCTCAGCCTCCAAATCACTGGGATTACTGACATGCACTACAGCACCTGGTGATATATCTTTTTTTATCCCAATTTGCTATGATTTCAATGTTCAAAACTCATGTTGAAAGCTGTCAATGGGTACTTGTTTTTGGTTCTAAATTTCTCCACAGTCATGCTGGATTAGTGTTCATCCTACTGACTTCAGTTTAACAAGATTACCTCTGTAAAACTCCATCTTCAAATGAAGTCACATACTTGGGGTTAGGGCTCCAACACACACACACACACACACACACACACACACACACACACACACACACACACACTTGAAACTATAACAGTCAGTTTAAGTAATAAGAAAATAATATATACGTATATAAAATATATATTTGCCTTTGTAGTCATCACTTTTAATACTCTTCATTCCTTTTTCATAGATCTATATTTCCACCTAGTAAAGATGTTTTTCCCTAATATTTCTTTTAATACAAGTTTGCTGATATTGAATTTTTTCAGCTTTTGTATGCTTGAGAAAAATCTTCATTTCATCTTCATTATTGATATATATATATATATATATATATATATATATAGAGAGAGAAAAAGAGATTTTTTTAAATATTTATTTTTCAGTTTTTTTGGCGGATACAACATCTTTATTTTATTTTATGTGGTGCTGAGGATCGAACTCAGCACTAGGCGAGCGTGTTACTGCTTGAGCCACATCCCCAGCCCCTCATCTTCATTATTTAAAGACAAAGTTCTAGGGTATGTAATTTTAGGTGACAATCCCCCTTGCCCTGGGTGCTTTAACAAGTCTGTTTAAAAATATCTGGTTGCTTTTATGGCTACATCACTAGGTTTAGAAGTTTGATTATGATGTTTTTTGCATGTATTTTCTTCATTTTTTCTTGAGTTTGGGATTACTGAGGGAAGATTTCAATAATGTTTATGTTTGGATGGTTAAAACTGTCTCACTGATAGTCTTCAATTTTTAAAAAAAATTGTTTTCTGGTTTTTTTTTTTTTGTTTTGGTCAGTTTCTATTGCCATGTCTTCAAGATAACTTTTTCAACATCTAAAATGCATTAATCCCATCTGTGTTTCATATTACACATTCTGTAAGTTAGATTTGGGTATTTTAACATCTATTCCATTTCACTACTAACTTTTTACCACATAGGGAACATAATAATAATATCCCTATTCTATTTATTTTAAATGATGAATTATAGAAGTATAAAACAAAAAAATATGCAAATCGTAACTGTATAGCTTAAGGAATTTCCCTGAACTAGATAAAATTAGTTTAAATATCCTTATTTCCTAATTTTAATCTCTCTCCATATCTGTCTTTCTCTCTGTTATGTTTGTCCTTTTTAGATCATTTATCTCTTCATTCTGGGTCCTATTTTCTTACTTCTTTGCATGGCTAGTTTTTGTTGTTGTTGTTGTTGTTATTGTTTGTTTTTTTAATCTAGTCATTGTGAATTTTACCTTGATGGATATAAGATAGCTGGGGATTGCTATAAGTATTCTTGAACTTCAGTCTGAAATGTAATTAAGATACCTGGAGACAGTTTGATCTTTTTGGATCTTGTTTCTAAAATTTGGTAGGTGGGCCTGAAGCAATATCCAGTCTAAGGCTTAATATTCTCAACTACTGGGGCAAGAATTACATACTCTATTCAATGCTTTGTGAATCTTGACCTTTTCAGTGTGACTGGTAGTGACAAGTACTATTTCCAGCCTGTGACAATGCTGGGCACTGTAACCTTTAATTCTTTCAGATAGTACTGTCTCTGGGCTCATGAATTTTTCTCAAGTATATGTGCTGATAAGTACTCAGCTGTGTGATCATAGGGGATCCTTTTCAGGCTTCTAGATTTTCTCTCTGTGTAGGTTTCTCATTTGTCATACTCTGTCCTACAAACTCTAGCTACCATAGTCCCCTAGTACTCTCTTTAACTTTACAACTTTAACTTTACAACTCAGGTGACTCAGTTGGGTTCTATTTGGGTTCCCTCTCTTTGTACTACATACAGAAATGTAAGGCAACATGCAGGTGCAACGGTAGAGCTTATTTCATTTGTTTTCAATCTTTTAGGGATCACCATCCTTTGCGTCTAGTGTGATGTAAATTGTTTCATATGTGTTGCCCTATTTTTGGTTGGTTTATATAGGAGAAAGTAAACAAATGCAGCCTGTTATTCCATTTTGGCTAGAATATTTTCTCTTTGTTTTCAAATTAGTTATGGGGTTCTTGAATTATTAAAGTCTGATTGATTCTACTACTGAACTAAATGTAGCCATTGTTTTGCATTCCTTAATGAACATACAATTGAAAGTTTATAGGACTATTTATTAAATGTAATAATACTTAAAAAAATATAAGCCTGAGGTTCAGATCAAATGGTCATTATGTCTTAGAAGTTGTGAAGAACGTCTCCAATGTGTGTCTTAAAAGAAGGGAGAGAGAGAATCCATTCACAAAGTCATGAGTATGTTATAGTAGCTTCTGATATCACAAGAATACTCTGCAAGGATAAGAACAGCTACTTCACTGTTGAACAAATATTTGTCTTTGAGAAGTAAAGAAAACACTAATGATTTTAGCATTTCCTTATTCCTTAATGTTACTCAGATTATATTTAGACAGTAATGTTTATCAAAATGACATACCGTTAAAGATTCAGATGAAAGTTGAATCTTCATGCAGAAACTTTTCAATAAAGTAAGCACTTATTTAGCACTCACTTTATAACAAATTCTTTGCTAGGCACTTTAAACACTTTTCTCAAAAACAAAACAAAACAATATCTTATGAAATGTGGTACATTATTAACCCCATTATACAGATAAGAATATAGAGACTAGAAAATGGTGGTAGTGAGATTTAAATGTAGGTTGCAAGTAAGATTCCATTCTTTTATTTAGAGTGTACTTAATGTAGCATGCTCTCTTCTAGGTGCTAGAAATACAGCAGTTGGGGGAAAAATCCATAAATATAATATGATATAACATAATATAAATATAATAATCTATATTCTCTTTATAACATCAATAATGTAATTTGTGGGCTGGGTATGCAGTTCAATGTTAGAGTACTTGCCTAGCATGTGCAGGGCCCAGGGTTCTCTCTCCAGACCACCATCAAAACTAAAAGGCAATTTGTACTATTTTATTATGCCTAGAGCTGTATTAAATGTAAAATGGCAAATATTATGAATTTGTAGCTGAGGAAAAATAACAAATTCTTTTCTAATAAGGGAAGTACCTGCTCTGGATTCTCTTACCTTTAAAAATTACCCTTAACAGAAGTTTCTGGCATCATATGAATAAAATAAAAAAAAAGTTTAACCTAATAGGCAGGTGATCCTGCTTCACCAAACTGAAGCAACAGTGTCACAAAGTGAAGGAATGTTCTCAAAGGGGAGAATAATAGTTATCACTTATTGAGGATAAACATAGCATCAAGCCAAGTTTTAGTTAGATATTTATTCTCACAGCTCTTTAAAAGTAGAGAAAACAGTCTATATGCAGTAGTTTTCATATACTTACGTAAAAACTTAATTAAATTTTTGGCTGACTCCAGTGATCTTGCCTGTTTCTACCATTCCATAATGACACTTCAATACAGTACATTTCAGAAAGATATGTACTTAAAAATATCAAATAAAATAAAATGCAAAGCCCAAAACATTATGTGTATCTGAATCCTTATTAGCTACTGAACTTTCTTAAAGGCAGATATTACAAAAGCATATGTTATGGTTCAGATGAGGTGTCCCCCAAAAGCTCACGTGTAAGACAATGCAAGAATGCTCAGAGGTGAAATGATTAGTAGACTATGATAGGTGTAATCTAATCAGTAAATCAATTCACTGACAAGGATTAACTGGTCAGTATCTGTAGGCAGGTAGGATGTGGCTGGAGGAAGTAGGTCACCAGGGGTGCCTCTGGGGTTTACGTTTTGTTCTTGGTAAGCGAAACTCTCCACTTCCTAGTTGTCATGTCCTGAGTTGCTTTCCTCCATCATACACTTCCACCAAGAGGTTCTGTATCATCTTGGGCCCAGGATTATAGTCAGTTGACTATGAACTAAACAAACCTCTGAAAAAATGAGCCAAAATAAACTTTACTTCCTCTAAATTATTTTTGTGGGGTCCTTGGGTCACAGTGACACAAAGCTAACTAAAAACAGTGTCATTTCAGATTATGGCTATTTAGATACGCAAGGAAAGACAAATATAGTACTGGTTATAGTATTGGTTAATTAAATGCTCAAACATTTTCATATAATATATATTTAATTTTGAATGGAAAATATCTCTTATCAACTGGTAAACAGGAAATAGATATTTTCTATTTTTAGGAATGTAAAGACAGTGCTTTAGTTTGTAAATATAAACGCAAAATACTGAAGTCTCAAAACAAAACTACACATACCTCTACAGCAGGTACGATGTCAATACCAACAGTTAGAAATTCTTCAAACTTCAAAAATGGGTTAAAGCAGCTGCCAACATCAAGTAATCTGATCTTTCCCGAGGCTTGTAGCAACCTACAAAAAGATACTTCACATTATAAAAGGCAAACTTGAAAATAAAATATAAAAAAATACAAACACTTGAGTTAAAAAAAAAAAGAACATGTAGATTATTGATTCTTTAATATTTTGGTCTCAAGATGAGGGTCCCAAATAGCTTTTCTTTGTGTGGGCTTTAGCTATCAACAGTTACCATATTTTAAGTTAAAATAGGCCTAAATATTTTTTAATTCATTTATAAAACAATGTCTATTATATGCTACCATAAATAACATTTCAAATGAAAAATATTAGATTTGAAAAAGGGTTGCAAAAAGTGAGATGGGGCCTTGATTTTTGAAGTCTCTTTAATGTCTGGGATAACAGAAGACCACCACTATACGGCTTGGGGAACAGTTTAGCAGTTATGGCTCAGTAGTATAGTGCTTGCCTACCAGGTATGAGGGTCTGGCTTCAATACCTAGCACTGGATCCTAACAATGGATTCCAATGTCTGCTTTTGCATTTAAATATAATATCATATGCCATATCAATTTTTACAATTATCTTTGTAGAGGAATGTATCTATTTACAAATCAATTCTCAGTAATAAACATAACAAGGTTTTTGGATTTCACATTTATTTATCTCAATGATTTAAAAGGCCCAATGAAAGGAACATAAATAAAGTATTACTTTGTACGTTAGGAAAAGTTTTATTATATGCAAGAGTTTTTGTTTTTCTCATTTCCAAAAATAGTGTAAAAAAAAAGAGGTAGCAAATTTAGTCAAAATGAAATTTCATATGGCTCTATCTAGTTTCAAATAAGGATGAAGGAAAATAGTGGATTTTGTTGTTCCCAAGCCTGCAGTCCTAATGCTCAGACAATAAAGCAACAATATTATGAATATGCCAATTTTGAACATATGCCAATTTAATTGATGCTTAACCATTTTTTTAAAAAAATTCATGAATACACATTGGAAAACAAAGAAATATAAATAATTAGGTAAAAGCAGAATCTCAGCTCTTTGGAGGCTAAAGAGCAGACAGAACCTACCCAGCTTCTCTCCTGGTACCCTGGCTAGCATATTACCTTAAGAGATGTTAAAATACAAATGGTAGCTTCCTGGAAAACTCATTGTAAGTCAAAACACTATAGGCTAACCATAATTTTTTTCAGAGAAGAAATGCAATAAGTAGGGATTTCATTTTTAACCAACAGCTTGATGTTTCAACATTTTAGAAAAATGATCCTAGTTACCTATTGATTATAAATAAATTATTTAAAAAAAATCTCTAATATCGTATGTAACACTGCATAGTACCATAAAAATATGAGGCAATTAAAAATATTTTTGCCAATAGAATGTAATTTTATTTAAGAACTTATCTGAAAAGGGGTTATGAGGGTGTAAGAAAAACAGCAATTCCACCAAAGTGGGCCTTACTTTTAAGGCTCTTAACATAAGTCATTAATTTGACCCAGAGGAGGGTGAGTTTCTGTAAGGAATAGCCAGAAACTCTCCCAATGATAAGAGTTGCCCATAAAACTTAAGAGGTAATTTTCTGTACTGCACCAATCTGAAGGAAGGTCATTATATGTAATTTGGATGAAGGCTATAAAAAAAAATAACTTGTGATATCAAATTGAATTTTGTAGCTGTGCATGTTGGCACACACCTGTAATCCCAGAGGCTGGGAAAGCTGAGTCTGGAGGAGTTCAAAGCCAGCTTCAGCAAAAGTGAGGCACTAAGCAATTCAGTGAGACCCTGTCTCTAAATAAAATACAAAATAGGGCTGAGGATATGGTTCAGTGGTTGACTTCCCCTTAGTTCAAACCCTGGTACCCCCTACTAGTGCACCTGAATTCAGTCCCTTGTACTCCCTCCCACAAAAAAAAATGGTTTTTGAAATACCACACTACACTAGTTCCAAGGAAGAAAGAGGCCAGTGATCTTTTGTGGCATAGATTACAAATTGCTACACTCGAGCAAAAGGTCCAATAAATAGATACCAGAGAAATACTTGCTGCAGCATTTTCATAAATTTGAATATCCAGATTATAGCCAGTTAGAATCAATGAAAAATCTATAATGTATGTGATACTATATACTGCTAGATCTCATTCTTATTCTTGCTTGAAGGTATGGTTAAAAACAGGAGTTCTACAATCAGAAACAGAATAAAACCCAATTCTGTCTCTTATTATGCAATGTGGAACACAGATAATAATGGGACTCACACATGAGAAATTTTTGCAGGATTAATTGAGATAATAAACTCAGTGCTTGACCCAATGCCTGATACGTTTAAGTACTCAAAAAGTGATAGATATTGTTATAATTACTATCACATTATAGATACAATCTCTATAGTCCCCTTAGTAACGATAGTCCTGAGAATTAGTAAAAGCAGAATTTGCTTCACACTAATTCTACACCATGGATTCTAGTAAACCGAGTAGCAACAAATTTGATGTTTTTTTTTTTTAAAGCTTCTTAACTTTCTATCTGAACGGCATAGTTTAAATTATACTAGTTAATTCAACATTACAGTACAGTCACCAAGTACCTAACATCATGGATTAGCTTAATTTATCAATTCTCAGTAATTTACTTATTCCATTTCAAATTCTTTAGTTCAGTTCTTTGATTTTATCTATGCACAAAACACAAATACACAGTTTAAAGAACAGTTACATAGTGAACATCCATGTAATTACCACCCACGTCACTGCCTACACCCTAGAAGCAGGATTCTCCCTGATGATATCTCCTACCCTGACCCATAATGGTGTCACTATTTTGATTTTAGTGATAAACATTTCCTTGACTTCCTTTTATAGTCTTAACTACCTATGACAGAAAGCCTAAATAATATAGTTTCACACTACACATTTGCTTTGGTGACTTTTTAAATTTAATATTATATTTGTGAGATCTGTCTGTGCTTCTGTAACTTACCTTTGTTGCTGTATACCTTTCTTTGACACAATCCATTGGGGCTCTGATTAGTGTGGCACTAAGTCTAAAGATAACTTGGGGAGAATTTATGTCTTTACAACACTAAGACATCTGTTTTTTTCTTCCTTTCCTATCTATCCATCTACCCATATAATTATCTCACTTCTTTGCCCAGAACTTCTAATAAGAAGAAGCAAGCAAGTGGTTACTATTATGCCACTCTCAGAGGGAATATTCCAGAGTTTTAAGATTAAGCATAATGACTACTGGAGGGAGAACATACTCAATAAGGTTTTAGCAATTCCTTTTATGCTTAGTGAGGGTTTTTTTCCTTTTGGCTTGCTTTAACACAAATAAATATCACATCTTATCAAATCCATTCTATGCCTTTACTGAGATATAATTTTAACCTATGTTATAGTGTACATTATTTTTTTAGTTGGATATGGACTCAATGTCTTAATTTATTTTTTTATGTGGTGCCAGAATCAAAGTCAGTGCCTCACACATGCTAGGTAAGCACTCTGCCATGGAGCCACAACTCCAGTCCTAGTGTACATTAATTTTACATTAAATTAAAATTACATTCTTGGGAAATGTGTGCTTTGGTTTTGATATAGTATCTTTTTTATAATTTTATTTGTTTTCTAAACGTGTATGCAACTTAGTAAGCTCCTGTTTCAAAAATTTTTAAAAATTACAAATAAGATAAAAACACCTGGGGACATACCTCAGGGCTAAAGCACTTGCCTAACATGAACAAAATAACCCAAACTCTGGGTTCATGCCCCAGTGCTGGAGGGTGAGGGGGTATGAGTCCATACTTTAACATTTTAAAAAATTCTCACCACGCTGGGAGCTTTCAAATCACCCAGATTTTGACTTAATTTGGTTAGAATCAGGCATTAGGATTCTTTTTAAAATACATTCTGTTGGTGCATTATAATGATACATAAAAATGGGATTCATTATAATTTATTCATATAAATACAAAGTATAATTTGATGTGTTTCATTCTTCTAGGCACCCCTTATTTTTCCTTACTTTCTCCACTGATTACCCTTCCTCTAATCTACTGGTCTCTTATATTTTCATGAGGTTCCTTTTCTTTCCTTTTTTCTTCCTAGCTTCCACATTTGATAGAAAACATAAAACCTTGGTTTTCTGAGTCTGGTTAATCTCAATATTCTCCAGTTCTATCCTTTTTCCTGAAAATGATATAATTTTGGTCTTCTTTAAGGCTGAATAAAATTCCATTGTGTATATATGTCACATTTTCTTTATCTGGTTATATGTTGAGGGGCACCTAGGTTGGTTCCATAATGTGGCTATTGTGAATTATACTGGTTTATACTTGGGTATGCATGTATCACTACAGTATGCTAACAAGTTCTTTTGGATAATCACTAAGCAGTGTTATAGCCAGGTCATATACTGCTTCCATTCCTAGTGTTTTGAGGAATCTCCATATTGATCTCCATTTTTTGGTTGCACTAATTTACAATCCCACAAAAAGTGTATAAGTGCTCCCCTTTCCCAGCATGCTTGACAGAATTTATTTTTATTTGTACTCTTCATAAGTGCCATTCTAATTGGAGTGAAATGTGAAATGAAATGTAGTGTTTTTTTGTTTTCGTTTTGTTGTTGTTGTTGTTAAAGCAGGGCTGGGGATTGAGCCCAGAGCCTCATGCATGCTAGGGAAGGACTCTACTCAGACTGAGCCCCATCCCTAGATCTCAGTGTAAGATCTGTATATTTTCCTAAACTGGTAGAGGTTCAACATTTTTTCATATATTTGTTGGCCATTTTTATTTCTTCTTTTGAGAAATGTCCATTTAGTTCATTTTGGGCACTGAAATTAAAAAAAAAAATTCTGAGGTGAATGCACTGAATAGCCATAGTTAACATACATTTTAGTTTTTAACTTTTAATAATTTGTTTTTTTTCATTTGAAAATTTCACATTGATTCTATTCTTTTACTGCTAATCACACAAAAATGTATACCTGTACTGAATAATCGTGGTCTTTTCCCAAGCTATATAAAACCTTTAAGACACTCTAGTCTTTTTGTATATTTTATTGTATTACGTCTCTCAAGATGTTACCACTTACTGTTGTATATTATGCTTGTTTATGTTTATTAACACATTTATTTATTTATTTGGGCTTTTTCATTCCTTTTTTCACCTCAGACTTTACTTCTGCATTATTTATATCTTTAGAAATTGTTGTTGTTGTGGTGGTGGTGATGGTATGGGGGAATCGAATCTAGGAGCACTCTTACACTGAACTAGTTGAGGCTCTCCTCAAATCTGTAGTCCTCCTATTTTATACTCCAACTTGCTGAGATTACCTTGGGGCATCATTGCATCTGCTTAGAATTTCTTTCTCTAAGGCTTTGTTTTCTCATTTTCTTTCTTTCTGCAACTCCAAAAAGGTGTAAATCATTCTACCTTTTGTTCTTAACCACTTACATTTTTTTTGTACACTACATTTTCTTGTTTGTGTAGAATTCTGAATAAGTGTTTTGAAGTTCAGGAACTTTTTTCTCAGTACATTCCGTACACTGAATTGTTTTAATTTTGGCTTTCCATATGGCTAGTTTGTACAGTTTCTATCCCTTGTAGAAACTTTCAAGAAATTCTTTTAAAAAGTTTTGTTGTTGTTTGTTTAAAATGAAACTCATAATCCTGATATCCCTTATAGGTCTATTCTTGCTGTTCGTTGCTTCTGCAGATTTTAGGTCATGGTACCTTGTTTCCATGTAGGTTTCATAGTTATTATTTGTCTTGGGGACCACTCAGGGGATATGAATTTTAACTATGAATTTGTGCTTGGGATGTTCTGTGGTTTCAATTTCTCAGGTTGTTTACCCTGAGTGAACAGGATATATTTATTTCTGGATCACCAAACTGAGAAAGAGGTTTTTAATAAGAACTACTTTGGAGATTTAACTCTTATCAAGGGATTATATAAAACAAAGATCAAGTTTGCCAGTTTGTGTAAATGCTCTCAGAGTAAAAGCAGCTTTATGTTTTGCTTACCATTCTTGTTTCCTGCCATCATTTGAAATTTGGTTTTATCCTTTATTTAATGTTTTTAAGAAATTTATCCAGCATTTTTAAAGTTATTTTCAATCTAAGAGATTGTTTAGAATACTAAGCTAGCACACACTGTAGTTTAACTTTTAAATATGCTTCTTTAGTTCAATTTAGTCTAAATAGCATAAAATCAGTTTGAAACAATATACACAATAGTTACAAATGAATATTTAAATAAATACAAGCAATGTTATTGTTCATTGACATGAAGGTACACTATTATGTGAATATTAGGTATGCTAAAGGCAAAGATATCTATAAAAAACTAGAGAGTCAATCTAAATGGATAAACTCTACTTCCATTTAATCTGTGTGTACATGCAGAACCTAACTTGAGATCAATTCCTCTTAAACTTTAAAACTACAGAGAAGTGCTAGTTGTAATAACAAAAGAGGAACTACCTTGAAATGCATATTCACTGTTACTTAAATAATGTTTTTAAAACAAACTTTTTACAAGAGTTATAAATTTATTTAACAAAATTAATTAGGCTGATTTCCAGCAAATAATATTCAAATAACAATGAATATGACTTCTGAAAGAAGACTTTCTGTCATATAACCATGTGTACTTTAAGTCAACAGTTCTTAAATATTTTTGGACTATGAATATTTTTAGTAGTTCTAAGTATATGAATCCCTTTTCAAAATGCTTTTAAATGAATAAACTGAATTACAAAGAAAACTAGTCATCCTTAAATACAACTTAACAAAATTATATTCCTCAATCAATTTTCACTTTTTTCTTTAGACAAATTTATGCAGAGAATCTTAACTGCATTACTTTAGAATTCACACACACACACTCACAACTTAAGAATTCATAGTCTATAACTTCATTTTACAATTTCCATTTACACTGTGGAAAAAGTTTTTTGTTTGTTTGTTTTTTTCCCCTGTGCTAGGGATTGAACCCAGGGCTTTGTGCATGCAAGGCAAGCACTTTACCAACTAAGCTATATCTCCAGTCCCTACACTATGGAAAAATTTTAAGGTAAAAATCCCAGTATATGTAAAGCTTTCTATTTAAATTCCGTATGCTGTTTTTAACTCAGTATTGTCTTTTGTTCTCTTTTCTAATCAGTTACTGTATATGATCATTTTTTTTTTACTCCCCCTGCCTCAATTCCCACTCTGCTAGTTAAGGAGTTTAAGAAAGAAATACAGGATTTTATTTCCCACATAATTTTCTATCTGGAATGCTGACAGTATCAACAGCAGCATTTCAAACTACTCAAGACATGTTAAGAGGGAGTCATAAACTCTTAAGTAAAATTTTTTGCTTATTACATAAGAGAACCTGGTAATGTTTATCCAAGTATGTAATTTATAATAGTGTCCCCTTCCCACACAAAGTGTTCTCTACAGAATCAGAAGAATTCTCAAGAGTCTGTGCAAGGGTCAGCAAAAGCAAATATGGGAGCTAGTTAGAGGCTACAATATCTATACCCTTTGACCAAAACAGCAATGTATTTGCTTCATATGTCTGGTTTTCATAAAATGTTGTCCCTGAACAAAATGTACTATGGGTAAAATACTTTGAAAAAATCATTTGGGCCTTATTTGTTACCCCTAATGCTTTGAAGAAGGGGAAGGAAAAAATATTTCTACTCTCTTTCTGATTAAAAAAGAAGAAAAAGAAAATGTACTTTTGAGAATCAGTATGTAAACAGCACTGTCACTCCTTGGATTCACTGTAGTCAAACATGTGAGAAAATTTTCTAATGCCCACTTTTAGGGATGATAGATGACAAGTAGGTAAAAATTTACTACCAAATACTTAGAATAACATAGAAATCATTAGTTCAACCATTCCTTTTGTCTCAATCATGTTTTAAAAGAACTGTAGGAAAAATAGCTAAATAAGACTCTAGATAAGACTTTACTTTCTCCTCATTTATTTAGTAATTTACCTGTAGTCTTTTAAATATAACCCACTGAATTTCTCTATGTATCAAAAAATCCCTGAAATTCTGACTGGCTAAAGATGACCAGTTTTGATTACAATATGTAACAGACAGCTTCCTCTTTATATTTTGGTAGCAAAGAACAAAAAACAAAATTGAGGGAGATCAATTGTGGATCTGATTGAAGGTTACTTACAGGCTAAGTGATAAGTAATATGCACAAGTAGATGACAAAAATAAAATTCTGCCTACCACATCAGACTTGAAAAGCTTTCAAGGAAAAACAGGTATTAGCTATGAAGATAATTACTTGTCTCTGAAAGAACAGTTTTTCTCAAAGTACATTTCATGAAATATTCTTAAAAGATACTCTTTAGTCAATTAAGCCAATACTTTTGGGAAATGTATTCCCTTTTTGAAGAAGCACACAGAATATGACCATATAATAACTGTATAATTAAGATTTTTTAGCTCAATGTTTTTACACATTTATTCTGTTGGCAAACTCTCTTTTTAAGAGAGCACATATGACTTTGAGATCAGAGAGGGGAATAGGGCTTTCATGAGAAAGACAAGGACATCCAATTTCTAAGAAAAACATCTGAAGAAAACCAAAAGGATAACTCAGGAATTCCATATACAGAGTTCAGAAAGAGGTCTAAAAAAAATAAGTGGAAAGAACTTAGCCATGGCTTCAGATGAAAATCCAGATTCCTGATCTTACTGGCAAAATTCTTTGTGTTCTCATCATTATCATCACCATTATCTTACTATGGCAATGGCTTCTGAAGCAGGAATGTAAAGTTCTTAGGAGTAGATACATACTGTTACTCTCATTTTGTAGACTGAGAGACTAAAGTTTAGGGAAGTTAAAAAATACACCAAAGTCAGTAAGTGATACCAGATGATACTGAAATAAAGTTTGACTCTGCAGCCTGAGTGTTTAATAATAATGCTTACTGTATCTAATATAGAAGTGGCAATTTGGATACAATGTAATTGACCACAGTAAAATGAATATACTATGAATGTAGTTCTTCACATAGAAAACAAATTGACAATATGTATTCATTTTCTACTTTTGTGTAACAAATTACAAACAGTTTTGAAACCTAATTCCGTAGGTCAAAAGTTTAGGCAGGCTTTGCTGGTACTCTGTTTAGGATATAAGAAGGTGTCAACTGTTTAGTAACCTTAATTATTTGTAATATCCCCTTGCAACAGTACCTAGGTTATTTGACTGAATAAAGTCTAGGAAGCAAATAGGGCATCTCTGCCTATTTCACCACACTCAAATACAACTTTTACATTATATCAGTCATTAATAATTTTAGAAGATTATTCAAAATATTTACTTCCATGGTTAGAGAAAGACACAAGAAGGACTGATATTTGTGCATTTGTGTGTGTATGTGTGTGGATGTACATGTATACATACTTGCTACTAAGATCATTCTGAAATCTGTTTTGCTTATTTGAAGTCATTAATAAAGATGAGTAAACCAATGACTAAATTGAAAGTTCAGTTAAAATAAATTTTGACTAGACTTCTAAAAATGAAGAAAAATCACAATGGTAGTAGAAATTAACAATATTTGAATTAGACTTTAAATAAGAAAATATGATTTATTATTTTTCTGTATACCTAACAACATATTTTTGTTGTTGTTAAATGATGGTTTCACTGTTAACAGTTTTTGCTTATAATAGATAGAACATATTATAAGGAAATATCCCTTTATTATCTAAGGACACAAAACCATACAAAAAAGTTCTGAAAAATAAAATGTGTTTTGAAGATCCCAATTTTTTTTTCAGAAAAACAAAGCAATGAAAACATGTTTGTTGTCCAAATTCAATTGTAATCAACATCTGCCAGAAGCTTCTGTTTGTTGCAGAAGCTTCTGTTTGAACTAATACAATGAAAAATAAATAAAATCAGAAATTAAACAATATACAGAACCATATAGTAAATCAAAACTAAACTAAGAACAAAGGAACAGAATGTGAGCCACATATATAAAGTTAGATGTATTCTGAGTCATCGATTAAAAAAACTCAAATAAATTGGTATTGAGTCATACAGTCTGAACCCCAAATGTGAGATCCACAGTTTATACTAAAGAAAAAAATAACTGAAATAAAATATAAAGTCTGCAGTAATTTTTTTAAAAGTTTTTAAGTACTAGAATAAAACCACAAACAATAATGTAAGTAAAAATGTAAACAAACACAATGAGAATTAAGGACAATTATAGCCTGAAGAAAATGACATAATGTTTTATAAGATTAGAATACTAAAATCAGAATGAAATTTAAGAGTGAAAAGTGAACACTTTTATATAACAATGACAATGAGATGAGCCTGTTAGGATAAAAGTGGGAAGTGAGCAAACATGTGACTTCAAAGAGCAGTAAATGGACAAGTAAGATGACCCCTGGGATGTACAGTATGGCTGGGAAAGAGGAGGCAATCAATGCTGCATGTATGTGGGGACTGGGATATGAATGATGGTGTTCTTTCTTGCTCTTCCAGAACTAGGTCAAGAGACAAGACCACCATCTACTCTTATTTCAATTAGAACATGTTTACCAGGTGAATAGCTTTTTGCTTAGAGGTGGCTAGCTTGTATGGTACATAATCTAAATATTATTTAATGATAATATAACTTCTTTTAAAGCAGAATGGAAATATTTAGGAAAAGCACTGAAATATTTGTACTCTTTGATAAGAAATGTTACTGTAAATTTTATTAAGGACAATAGTAAAAAGAAAGGTATAAAAAGTGAACTTAAGATTATACAACTGTTAAAAATAAATATGAAGACCATAGTAGATACAGAATGTTTCCCAGTGAAAACAGAATATAATATATATGCTTTGAAAGCAACAATGTAAAAGGTAACAGTAATACTGAGATGGCAAAACCATTACAGAATGTTTTTAAAAATATTCAAAGTGATTTTGAAAATGATGATCTCAAGAAAAGTCACCATTCTTAAATGTTTAAATATTCCAGATTAATATGTCTTCAGTTATTTGTTTAAAAATTCTTTACCAGTTTTTTTTTAAATATTTATTTTACTTAGTTTTCGGCGGACACAACATCTTTCTTTGTATGTGGTGCTGAGGATCGAACCCGAGCCGCATGCATGCCAGCCGAGCGCGCTACCGCTTGAGCCACATCCCCAGCCCGTCCTTCACCAGTTTTGATGAGTTGTTAATAATCATGAATTTCAAATTAATAAGGTTTTACTACATGCTAGTAATTTGCTTCTGCAAGCTTATATACTTTATAAAAACATTCATAAATCTTTTCTTGAATCTTAACAAGACTATTTGTAAAGGGCATTCACAAAGATATCTTGCCAGTATAAGCTTTACCAGTATGTACTACATGAAAAAGAAAATGATTAATTATATATATCAATTTGACTAGGCTATGGTACCCAGATGTTTCATCAAACACCAATCCAGATGTCCCAGTGAAGTATTCTATTTTTGTTTTTAAGAATAAAATTAACATTTAAATCAGCAGTCTTTGAATAAAACGTACTGCCCTCTAGAATGTGGGTGAGTCTCATCCAATCACTGGCTGGCCTTAAGAGAAAAAACTGAAGTTGCCCAAGGAAGAAGAAATTCTGCCTCCATACTACCTTCAGACTCAAGCTGCAACATCAACTCTTCCCTGTCTCTTCAGTATGCCTTGCAGATTTCAAACTCGGCAACCCCTGAATCATGGAGCCAATTCCTTAAAACCTCTCTCACTGTGTATGTGTATACATATTCTATTGCTTCTGTCCCTCTGGAGAACCCTGAATAATATCCCCACATAGTTCCTATAATAGTTAAGAACCTCATTTGTTAAGTAGGGTCACCCAAGAGACAAGGAGGAGTTCTAAAACTTGAATAACAACCACAGTGGCATTCCTACTATTTGTTCTCTTGCAACATACTACAATAAACTGAGTTTCCTTGCCCACAGGCAAGTTAACAGAAGAAATTACTGATTTTAATTAAAAAAGCCTTGTGAAAATGTTTATAAGATTTGACAAAGAAACTAACACAAATGAAAGGGAATTTTAAAAAACATCTATAAGAGATCAGACACTTCCTGTTTCTCTTCTTTGGGAGAACATTTTTTGCTAAATTGAGGTAAAAAATGACTAAAGCAGATCTGAAAAGGAAGAAAAAAAATCAAAATTATAAAGAATGCTAACATGTGGATTTATACTCTCCCATGACCTTGTCCTAAGTGATTATGTCCTAAGAAATTGGTAACACAGGAAAGCTATCCTGCTTACTATTTTTAAATAGTGCTTGTTCAACTTTCTCATCTATTATCATTTATGACAAGCAACTTATTGGCAACCTACATTGCAGTATTTTTAATAACCCAAAATTCTGTGGTAGGCTATGATTCTTTAACAAAGGGCAGGGGTCTAGTGACTGAAAGTATATTTTATATTTAATGAAAATCTTATAAGACTTAATACAGACTTATCTGTCTTAAAGTGACTTAATGAACACAATTTCTTGACAGGGTTATTCATCATGATCATTAGTAATTATTATAGATAAATAAGACTCTTCCCCTATTATAAATATACCTGTCTTTTTGGATTTATTGCTTATCTTTAAAATAGCTGGTCTCTTCTCTCACTCTCAATGTTATTAATATATTCTCACCCCTCTGTCTTCTTAAGGTTTTTAATCTGCATCTGATATACTTAAAAAATTCTTTCCTTTTATTGATGCTCTTTATTTCTGTATTTAAAAACCCCAATTTCATGGGAGTCACTTGAACTGATCTCCTTTTTGCTCAGAGTGTTTCAATATAAGGAGGCTGCAACTGAATTTACTGTCTTAAATAAGAGCAAGAACACCTACAGTAGATAGAGATATTAGACTATTTATGGTTTCTAAAAATAAAAAGTTCTCTTTTAGAAAGAAAAAAAAATTTCTTGAATAATTTATTCTTCAACATTTTAATTCTTTATCTCTTTGGGATCAAGCATAATGTTTTCATCTGATAGGTTTATGACCCATCCTACTCTCAATAATTTGGACCATATCACCTTACTCAATAGTATATAAAACTGAAGATATCTGGGATAAAAAGAAAACAAAAAACACAAAATACTATTAATTTCCTGTTGTTTCTAACCTCAATTAAGTCATCTTCATGTTATAAAGTCAGAATTATTGATGAGATTGTCACTATTAGGAATCTGTGTTAAAATTAACCCCAAAGACTCTCCTAACAGAGAATTCATTCACTAAATTACTGCTTTCCTTTATATCTGTGCTAAGTTTGGGGGATATATCAGAAAACAACACAGTTCTAACATCTGTTCCATAGAGATTTACAATCTAATACAGTGGTGTGGAAAGCTGCAATGGTTAGGAAAATTATAATGCCCATTGAGCTATTTACTAAGAGTTTCAGAATTCTCTAATCCTGTCATAATTTCTCATCCACTATTAAGGCCTAAGGAAAACATGGAATTTAGATACAGGTTCTCTTGTGATTTTATGAGAATGGGTTAACTTACTTAGAATACTGTAGATTCTACTAAATAAAAGCCTTTCCCAAGTTTTCAAAGCTGCTCTTATCTAATTATAAGTATGTATTCAATTTAGAGTTAATCCATAATAGTACAAAGAACTCTGGATGAGGAATAGGTTTTTCCTCTTGAATGGTTCTTAAAGCAATGAAAATTGCTTAAAGGTTTTGTGATGGAGTGATACTACTATCTCTGAAATACTTGACTACTTCATAGTCACATTTACAGTCTAAAGTTCTGTATTGTGACACTATCACTTCTGGCTTAGATAAATATTCACACAGGTAACAATATTTCTTTGAAATCCAAAAACTACTTCGGAGAAAGAAGGTACTAAAAAACTCAGATAGCTTTGGTTCTTTAATAACTTGTATGTTTTAAAGGTGACTCCCACCATAGGTTCACATTTCTTTTTTGATCAAGTTCTAAAACCACACTTCTAATTTTAAAACATGGCATCCTCCAGAAGCAAAACAACTGTCAAACTTTCTGTATTAGATTAAGTCTGTATTTTTCTTTCATTTATTCAAAAACATACTGGGTACTATATGCCAGGCATTCTACAGCTTTAAATAAATACTATAATAATAAGCAATATAAAGTTACTGTTCTTAAATTTACACAGCAGGAATATTATTTAGGTAATTGTTATATAATTTATGAATTATTGTTATGTGCCTTTCCATAAACAGAGTTGAACTGAAGAAGGATGGGACAACATAGCAGGAAAACATCTTAGAGTTCACAGAATTCTATGTAACACTACAATTAATCTATAAAGAAGCCTGCTTTGAATTTGATAATCTATGACTAGGTAGTCTCCTTTGACCAAGTGAAAAATAGAGGAAGAAAGCCAGGGAAGGAAGGGAATAAATTACAGAGGCCTGGTGAAAAACAAAGTGGTCAAGAAGGAAGAGGGCTTCAGCTCCTACTGCATCTCTTTCAAGAGCAGCTGCTCCCATAAACTTCATGCTGAAAGGTTTATTTTTATTTTTATTTTTTGGTACTGGGGACTGAATCCAAGGGCACTTTATCCTAGCTACATATCCAGTCCTTTTCATTTTTTTTTTTAATTTTCAGAAAGGGTCTTGCTAAGTTTCTGAGGCTGTCCTTGAACTTGCAATCCTCCTGCCTCAGCTCCCTGAGTTGCTGGGATTACAGAAGTGTGCTACCATGCCCAGACATTGTGAAAAGTTCAGACTCAAAACCAATTTGAGTCAAAAGATTTAAATCTCATTCTCCACTATAGGTCTATAGATGCTGCCCAAACCTGAGTATTATATCTCACAGGAGTTTTATATATCTTTTATTTATTTTACAATCAGCAATAGTCTTTATATTTATCCATGCTTTCTTACCTGTTTTCTCCCTCCTCTCACAAAATGCTTTCAATAGCATCACCATACATTGTCAAAAGAATGAGATTATAAGCAAAGTGAGAAGTCATTGAATACCAGATGAAGGTGTTTAAAAAGTGTGGTTCATGTTTTTTACAGTATGTCACTGTAAATTACACTTGTTTTTGCAATGTCCATCACTGAAACATAACTGGAAAATTAAAATTATACTAAAGTTTTGTCAGTCTTAATAAAATTGAGACAAAGATAAAATTCATGAAGGCTGCTTAAAGCCGTGAATATTCCACCTTTCAAAATCATAACTCACTGGACATGTAACAGAGAAGAAAAAAATTCAACTGTGTACTCAATTTTTATGAATATTATAAAACATGTATAACATAATTGAAATATACTGTTACTAATTCTATTTAAAGAATGAGGTATAATTAAGAATTTTCTTTTATGCTTAATAGTTATTCCATGACTCTTATAAAAACATTTCTCAGGAATTCTTTATGTATGAAAAGGAGCTATCTGCATACAGAGAAGTTATAGTTTCTTAGTTCACTGAGAGCTTAACTAATCTGTTCCACAAAATTCTTAAATCTGAAATCTGAAAACTTTTGAGCTCTAAGATGATGCCACAAGTAGAAAATTCCACACCTGACCTCATGAGATGAGTTGCAGTCAAATGCACAAATTATTAAAAATGTACAAATTATTAAAAATGTACAGATTTTTTCTGGACCATGTGTGTAAAGTACATATGAAACATGAATTTCATGTTTAGATTTGGGTTCCATCCGTACAATATGTCATGATGCTGCAAATATCCCAAACTCTGAAACAGTTATGGTCCCAAGCATTTAGATAAAGAACATTCAACCTACGATTTTTGTATCAAAAATTTTAAAAACGATGTTTCTGAATGGATAATTTGTAAAACATGGGATGTTTTTAAATTTAAGATATGCTTTTTCTACAGGTAGTCAAAAAGAATTGATTGTAAATAAAATGCAAGCCAATTAGTTTATTTACCAAATAGTTACTATTTAAAAAATAAAACGGAAAATTATAGCATTGCTCTAAGAATACTTTAAACTTTCATACAACTATGCATACTAATAAGCAACCAACAGTAGTAATACGGAAAGATGAAGTTTAAGGTTTAAATATAAACTAAGCCATCTGTAACTTTACATACACTTATTACCCTTTATATCATGCTTTTTTGGGAAAAAAAATCTTACTCTTCTTTATCTATTTTCATCATTACCTAGCATAGAGAACTAGAATATATTAGTAAATGTTACTTTTTGAATAACTAAATTCTTTCTTTAAATGTTCTGTTTGCTGAGGTCACTTCATATTTCATCCATTGGCCATGGGTTTTTCTCATTTTAAATTACATATTTTTTTAGACAAAATACCTGTTTTTAGTTATTACATTCTATGCCTTTTCTGTATCCAGTCTTGCTTGGCAAAAAGGTAAATTGTTGGGTCATGATGTCCATTTACCTGTGTTTGTCTATTATCTAAATCTATCTCATTTGTCATTTATAAGTGAGTTATATTATGGGTTTGTGTTTTACAGTTAAGATCATCATAAAGTTTATAGTAAAAACTGGGTTTTTTTTAATATAAAAGAGCATTAGTAAACATAAACCGGGACTGTATAAAACAGGGCATTCGGTCATCCTATTTTTAGGCAGTGTAACAAAATAAAAATCATAGCACAAACTGATGGTTAAGCATTCTACCAGTTAAAGTACATCTTACTGACATTCCCTCCTAATATCTGAGTATGATTTTTCATTGCCCTTTAGTTAGAAACATCCAACTGTGGTCAATATACTCTAGCATGAAATATACTTCATCTGAATTCTTTGAAAATTAATATCATGTGTATGGCATTCATAGCAATAATCTATACAGTGCTATCCTTAAAAATAACAGTTTCACAGCAATAATTCTGACTCTCATCTGAAAATGCTATGATGAATAACTTGTATTTATCAGAATTCAAGCAATTTAAGAAAAAAATAACAACAACAAAAAAATAAATACCATCACCCTCCAACAGCCCAGACATAATTACTAAATATTTTCTGAGTTTATGCCAATTTACTTTACTTAATTGGGAAAGATGCATTCACTAGTAGAAAATTCAAATGAGAGAGTTCTGGGTATAATCAGTGATTAAATTTTTTTCCCCAAATTATAGATAGAAATACTTATCTACAAAGGAAGTTAAAAAGAGCAGTCCTTAAAAATACTTCTTTTGAAGTAGTCCTGAAGAGTAGATTGAAGAAAGGAATCCTCATGGGGATATAAAGTGATGATTAAAGTTGCAGCACTAATACAACCTTCTCTTCAATCAATCAACCTAATTCTCTATATACACATATTTGGGCTTTAGCTAACTGCTACTCTTTCTGTGTCCCCTAACTTTGTTAATGCTATTGTATTAGCATAAAAACTAATTCATTTTATTATTATTATTATTATTATTATTATTATTATTATTATTATTATTATTATTATCTGTGTGTGTGTGTGTGGAGGTGGGGTGCTGGGGATTGAACCCAGGGCCTGTGCATGCAAGGCAAGCACTTTACCAACTGAGCAATATCCTCAGCCTGAATTCATTTTATTTAAGTGGCTAAAAACAGAACTAATTTACTCTATAGGAATATGTACAAAAAGTAAATGTGTGCTGTAGTTATTTGGGGAGAACACCTTATCGGAATTTCTTTCCAAACAATATCCTCTTAACCTTTCCACTTACTATAACAATTCTCTTAAGAGTATCAATACTCTGTAAATCTCCCACTTGAACTTCAAAGCACTGAAATTTACTTGCCACCCTCAACATTGCACTAATCCCTCAAGGTCAATGACTTCTTAATCATTAAATCCAAGAAAATCCTCTTAATATGTATCCTATTGATGAAAACAGTAATTTGTTAGTTTAAAAGAAAACACAGAAGACTCCAATTCCTAAATTATCTTTATATAATCTTGCTTAAGTCTCATTAGCTTTATTTTCTTTGTTAGATCAAATTAGATTTAATTACAATTACAAAAGTAATAGTCAAACTTGTTTCATAGAGTAAATCTTTAATAGTTGGGGACATAGTTCATAGAAACACATTAAGAATTCTAAGAACTGTGATTAACAAAAATTTTTTTAAATGCTTTAAACTCTTCCTAAGGAAACACATTTATTTTATGAATTCTTCAGACAGAATTTCTTTCAGTAGAAAATATCTTGTGGTCATCATTTTTCTTTTTATATACTCTGGAATATGGTATTAGTAACATGAAGATTTTCCAGTAGAGCTAGTACTCAAATATTTTAACCTATACAATCATCATTACTTTCATTCTCCACATCTAGCACTCTGGGTCTTTATAAGAAAACTCAGGGCTTTGTGGTTTTTGTATGATTCCTCTCATTTGACTACAAATTGTTTACAGAAGAAAAGAAGTCTCCCACATCTATTTCCTGAGCAAGTACTAAAACTGAGAAAGAAACTACCTTCCTAACCTTAAAAAGAAAAAAAAAAAAAAAAAGGAGTAACTGCTGAGTGTAGACTATGTGCTTCTGCTTATTTAAAATACTTACTATATATGTATGTGTGTGTGTGTATATATATATACACACACACACATTTATTTATTTATTTATGGTACTGGGATTGACCTCAAGGGCACTGATCACTGAGCCACACCCCCAGCCCCATTTTGTATTTTATTTAGAGACAGGGTCTCACTGAGTTGCTTAGCACTTCGCTATTGCAGAGGCTGTCTTTGAACCTGCAATCCTCCTGTCTCAGCTTCTGGAGCCCCTGGGATTATAGGTGTGAGCCAACCCACCCAGCTTTAGCATGTCTTTTTTTAATTTTTATTTTTTATTTTTTAGTTGCCAATGGACCTTTATTTTTATTTATTTATATGTGGTACTGAGGATTGAACCCAGTGCCTCACATATGCCAGGCAAGAGTTCTACTACTGAACTACAACCCCAGCCCTACTATGCATTTTTTAAATCAAGATAAACCTAGGGCTGAGGCTGTAGCTCAGTGGCAGAGCACTTGCCTTGCACATGTGAGGCACTGGGTTCAATCCTCAGCACCACATAAAAGTAAACAAATAAAATAAAGAAAAACCTAGGAAGGAAAATTTTGAAATTGGTAATAAACTCTGCTTCTCAAAAAAAAACAGCTCTAATAATTTATGTCATACACTCCTTTAAATGGGACTTAATATTATTACTAAGCCTCCAGATTTGGTATTTGTAGTTACAAATTTATTCCTATTAACATTTCAATAAACTAAGAACTTTCCTGCAGATTCAACTATGTCAGTACATACATATTCATAAATAAGACTTGGGAGACTGAGGCAGGAGGATAGTAAGTTCAAAGGCAACCTCCACAAAAATCATTTTTCAACTATCATAAACTTAATTGGCAAAATAAGCATTAATATGTCTAATTAGGTTCTATTAGATATTATCTATTACTATGTATTATATTCCCTCTGTCACAAACCCTTGAAAAATATATCCAAAATCTTATGTTCTATAGCAGAATGGAAATAAAAGTCATAGTAAGACTCTTGAATTGACAAGTATCACCTGATATTCTTTATGGTTTTCCTTTGGTGTGTTGCCACCACTCCTTTTCTCTTTTTCTCCACCAATTAACTGATATTTTAGTCAGCTTTTTCACAGCTGTGACTAAAAGACCCGACCGGAACAATTACAGAAGAGGAAAAGTTTATCTGAGGGCTGGCAGTTTCAGAGGTCTTAGTCCATAAAAGGCCAGCTTCATTGCTTGGGGCTCAAGGTAAGGTGGGACGTCATGGTGGAAGAGAATAGCAGAAGGAAGCAGCTCTCATGATGAACAGGAAGCAGAAAGAGAGAGACTCCACTTTCCAGATACAAAATATACACCCCAAAGCCATGCCCCTAATGCCCACCTCCTATAGCCACACCCTAGCAACCTTTAGTTACCACTCAGTTACAGGGCATTAATTCACTGATTGGGTTAAGACTCTCACAGCCCAATCATTTCTCCTTGGAACCTTCTTGCATTGTCTCACATGTGAGCTTTTGGGGAACACCTTACATCCAAACCATAACAACTGAGCCTCAAGATAATTATAAAAACATGATTCTGCTATCTTAAATGTCTTCCTTCTTTACTTTCCTTACCTTGCTTTCTGTTTTTCTCCTCTGTGTGTCCTTCCTTCCACCAGAGAAACATTTGTTAAGTCGCTATTCCAATAACTATATGAATCAAGTATACAATAGCTATATGCAACCTGCTTGTACAAATTGGTAAACAAGATCCCAATATTTAGGTAGGTAAATGATATAAACAGAGAATCCTTGAAGAAAATATTTAAAAAACAAAACAAAGAAAGGATCCTATTCATGCACTCTTAGTTGATAATAAGCTTAGAGTCAAAATTGTATTTCTATTAATAACATGTAAAATGGACACAAATGATAGATGAGTTTCTTCTCTTATAATGACTGGTTAATTATTTACTGGGGATTGAACCCAGGTATGCTTTACATTCCAGCCCTTTGATTTATTTATTTATTTATTTTTATTTTGAAACAGGTTCTCACTAAATTTCCAAGACTGGCCTTAAATTTGAGATCCTCTTGCCTCAGCTTCCCAAACTGGGATTACAAGCATGTGCTATCATGCCCCTTTGGTTAATTGTTAATGGCTTTTTATAGTGCTATATGGAATGGATTCTGGGGCCAAGCCCAGGATCTGTGAGAATAATCCTGTAATCAGTTACCATTTTTATTATGGATTTTGGAAAGTATGACAGCACGCATGCCATGCTTCTGCACAGCAAGTACTAGACATTCAGAAACAATGTTTTACTTTCCTGACTTCGTATTAGTTCTTTCTACTTTATGAATTAACTTTTTCTTATTATATATTATATATCTGTTGGAAATGCATATTAGCACAACAGAATGCCATTTTATTATATAATGACAATAAAGAGTGAAAAAATCAAAGTATCAATGTTGGCGAGTTTTGGCAAAATTTATCCTGCCAGAAGCAATGAAATTAGTATTATCTTTCTGAAAAAATATGTACAAGGCCAAGGGCCACTTATACTCTTCAACACAGGAATCTACTTCTGGGAAATCCTCTCAAGGACATGAAGTTCAGGTAGAAAGAGGCTTAATATTGAAATGAAATAACCTAAATATCTAAAGAAAGAATAATGTATATACAGCAACATTTTTTCCATGATATTGTCCTTCAGAAAGAGGGCATAACCTGTTAGAGTCCTACAAAGTCTCTATGCTATGAGTCCTCTCAATTTCTTTACTTTGAACAACAGAGTTCTATTTGGGGTAAAACTAACACTAGTCTGAAAGGACTTTAAACAATATATCTTGGTTGCTTACTTAATGAGAACTCTCCTGATGAACTTGGCCAAAAAGAAGGCAGAGAAGTTCAGAAAGAAACTTAGTGATTACACTTTGAAATACAGGTTTTCTTTTTTCCCTTGTTGCACAGGGTGTTGAACACAGGGGCACTTTATCCCTGAGCTTCATCCTCAGCCCTTTTTATTTTGAGAAAGAACTTCCGTAAGTTGTCCAGGCTGGCCAGGAACTTGTGATTCTCCTGCCTCAGCCTTTCTAGTCAATCTTTACTGGATTAAAGATGTGCACCACTGGGCCTGACACAGAGATATAGCTTTTCAATTGTAATTACTGAATGTTTTCTTAAAATAATCATATTAAAAAGCAATACTGTCAGGTAAGTAGGTGAATTCTCACAGTTTTCTACTAGCTTTAGGCTTGTTTATCATTAACAATTAAAGCATAACTTAATTCCCAAATATAAATTCAGTCATTATCTAATCATGTTTATATAATCAGTAAGGACAAATCAATGTTAATTCAGATGAGAAAAAGATAAGACTGGTTTAATGCCTTAGAATTAGATTTTGCTGGCCACACAGAAAATAAATATGTAAGTTTTCTCCTGATTTTTCTTTTAGAAAAATTGGTATCATTGCTTCCTTAAATGTTTAGTAGATTTTAACATTATAATGGCCTGGTGCTTTCTGTTTTAGAAAGCTATTAATTATTGATTCAATTTATTTAGCAGATATAAACCTTTATCTATTTATTACTCCTTGTGTGAATTTTAGTAGATTGTGTCTCTTAAGGAATTGGCCATTTCATCCAAGTTATAAAATTTGTGGCCTCATAATTGTTCGTAATAATCATTTAGTATTCTTTTATCAACCACGGGATCAGTAGTAACAGACCTTTCATTTCATTTCATTTCAAATATTAGTAATATGTACATATGTACCTCTACCCCTCCCTTGTTTAGTTTGACAAGAGGTTTATTAGTTTTATCTATGCCTTCAAGGAACCAAATTTTGATCCCACTGATTTTTTTCTATTGTTCTTCTGTTTTCAATTTCATTGATTTCTGTTCTAGGTTTTTTTTATTATTATTATTTCTTTTCTTCTGCTTTTTTAGATTTAGTCAATCTTTCTTTTTCAGTTTCCTAAGGTAGGAAATTTCCTAATTTTTACATCTTTTCTTTCATATATATGTTTGCATGAGAATATGTGAAAACATATGTATATGTGGTGTGTATTTATATACATATGTGTATATATA
The DNA here is from genome assembly GCF_052094955.1 of Ictidomys tridecemlineatus. Classification (NCBI taxonomy): domain Eukaryota; kingdom Metazoa; phylum Chordata; class Mammalia; order Rodentia; family Sciuridae; genus Ictidomys; species Ictidomys tridecemlineatus. Next base: position 192,103,983 of record NC_135478.1, on the reverse strand, counting down.
CACACTATATGTATTATATATATACACATACACACACATACACATATATCTGTCAGTACTGCTTTCACTACATAACACAAATTTGGTTAAGGTATATTTTCATTTTGCTCAGAATATTTTTAAATTCCTGAGACTTCGTGTCTGTGTTATTTAGAGGTTGCTTTATTTAATCTAAAAATATTTTGATATTTTCTAGCTCTCTTTTTTTGATTTCTAGTTCAGTTTTATTGTCATCTGAGAACCTACTTTGTATGGTTATCTATCTTTTTAAACTTGTTAAAGTATGTTTTATGGCCTAGAATGTAGTCTATTTGATAAATGTTTTGGAAAAAATACAAATACTTTAGGAACATCAAGGTAAGTACTTATTTTACAACAATTACAAAATCTATGTACTAGCTGAAGTGGAGGTGGACCCTAGCTATCTTAATTTTAGAGGAATGGCTAACTGGATTTGAGATTAAAATTTCCAGTCACCACACACACATTTTAAAAATGCCATATGTCAATTTTGAGATACAGATGACTTACAAATGACTCTGTGTCAATACTGGGTTCTTAATTTAATATTCATGAAATGTAAGTGCAATAATAAAAGGTAACTTTATTATGTGAATAGTCACTACCTGAAGCAAGAAATCAAAATAACTTGAATAGATATTTTGAGATAAGACTAGAAAAATGGATAAAATTTGCTTACTAAAGTCAGCAGTTAAACAGATTTCGGGGACACACACACACACAGACACACATCTTTTATGATAATATCTATGCTAAACAGAGTACATAAGTGGGTAGGGTTTTTTTCTGAAAATTTAGTATTCTGTTTGATTCAAAATCACTTTTTATTTAAATATAGTGTTAGATTTTTAAGAAGAAAATTGTGCAGAATGAGTTTGTTTTTGGTGTTACTGGGGATTGAACACAGGGGCACTCAACCTCAGTCTGTTTTTATTTTTTATTTGGAGATGGTCTCAGTAAGTCATCCAGGTTGGTCTTGAATTTGCACCTCCTGCCTCAGCTTCTCAGTGGGATAACAGGCACGAGGCCATCACACCTGGCTTAGACTAAATGATTATGTGGTCTTTTTTCTATATCTATAATTTCTATATACAAAATTTTCAAACATCTGTTTTATTTGTGAGAAAAACATACATACAATAGCAAATGAGTATAGCAATAGAGGTATAAGAAAAGCTCAATGTTGGTTGTAAAGGGAAAGTTCAGGGAAAGCTGGTAAGGAGAAGATGTTTCAATTATAGTCTAATAGCCAGGCATGGTAATGCAAGCCTGTAATCCCAGCAATTTTGGAGGCTTGCAGAGGGACAGAAAGTTCAAAGCTAGGTTCAGCAACTTAGTGAGACCCTAAACAACTTAGAAAGACCCTGTCTGAAAATAAAAAAATAAAAAGGTCTGAGGATGTAGCTCAATAGTAAGCATTGCTGGGTTCAATCCTCAGTAACACAAAACATACACACACACACACACACACACACACGCACACACACACACACACACACACACAGCAGTAGTTTATCTGGAGAGGATATATGGCATTTGCAATTGCCAGAAAGTGACAAGCATGTTCCACTCAAGAAAAAGAGAAAATAGTTCCATATAAGTAGAATACAGACCTCAAGAACGGTAGAAAAAACAGGAAGAAGGAGTCTACATCTACATGTTGGTGCCACATGATATAGTAAGTATAGTTTTTAGAATGAAAAAATGTAAATCTAGTCATTGTAGGTTAAGTTATTTTAATGCTTAGTTTTAATATGAAGTAAATTCTGACCTATGACAGTGATACTTGGGTATTTTTCTTTAAATACCTAAAACCAATGTAAGTTTACTCCTTTTAAATGGAAGCAGAGAAAAAGATTGACGAAAAAGTTGGCAAATTCACTCTTTAAAAAGCAACCATGAGGGGCTGGGGTTGTGGCTCAGCGGTGGAGTGCTTGCCTAGCACATGTGGGGCTCTGGGTTCGATCCCCAGCACCACATAAAAATAAATAAAGATATTGTGTCCAACTACAACTAAAATATATTTTAAAAAAAACAGGAAACTAGAAAAATTGATCAAAACAATTCTGAAGCTCAAACAAAGGCTAAGTAAGTTGAAAAAAGAATGTTTATGAAAACCAGCTGAATGTAGGTTAAGAAGAGTAGGGGATCTGTGGTATCCTTGCCTGGAGCTGCTCTTATCATCCCCATCTCTAGCTCAGTTGGTATGAAAATTCTTCCTAGTCAGAGCTGGCTGGGTTAAACAGCAGCTTTCCTGCTGGATGGGACTAAATTGATGGAGCAAAGGGTATAAAAACCGACATGGAGCCAATACCATGCCGTTTTTGTTACTATAGCTCTATAGTATAATTTAAGGTCTGATATTGTGATGCCTACTGCTTTGCTTTTCTCACTAAGGATTATTGCTTTAGCTATTTTGGGCCTCTTATTTTTCCAAATAAATTCCATGACTATGAAATTTATTTCTATTTCTATGAAAAATTACACTGGACTTTTAATAGGAATTGCATTAAATCTGTATAGTGCTTCTGATAATATGGTCATTTTGATAATATTAATTCTGTTTATCGAAGAACATGGGAGATCATTCCATCTTCTAAGGTTTACCATCTCTATTGTTACATTGATTCCCAAGCATTTTATTTTATTTTGGTGAGGGTATTGTGAATGGGAGAGTTTTCCTAATTTCTCTTTCAGCTGATTCATCTTTGATATATAGGAACGAAATTGATTTATGGGTATTAATTTTATAGCCTGCTACTTTGCTGAATTCACTTATGAATTCTAAAAGTTTTCTTGTTGAAGTTTTTTAGGTTTTCTAAATATAGAATCATCAGCAAATAGGGATAGTTTGAGCTCTTCTTTTCCTACTCCTATCACTTTAATTTCTTTCTTTTGCCTAATTGCCCTGGCTAGAGTTTCAAGGACTATGTTGAATAGAAGTGGTGAAAGGGCATCTCTTTCTTTTTTGTTCTGGTTTTTAGATGTAATGCTTTCAGTTTTTCTCCACTTAGCCTTGGGTTTGTCATATATAGCTCTACAATGTTGAGATATGTTCCTTCTATCCCTAGGTTTTTTGCTGAGAGCCACAGCCAAGTCAGAATGAGACACCAGGGAGCCATTGAGATGATGATGGTTATGTTAAGCTGTGTATTCAATTGTATATTAGACCCCTGCTGTCCGACTACTTTGGAGTTCTTGTGCAACTTTGGAGTTGGGGAATCCTGGAGAGTTCCTTTTGGTTGGTGTGTGGTGTGTCCTGGGAGAAGGTGGGTGGCATTTGCAGGAGTTCAGAAATAAAGTTTGTTCCTGCTTGAGTGGCTCGTGATTTGTGCCCAGCCAGACTGCAGCAGTTTTCTAGTGTTTTAAACATGAATGCATGCTATATTTTGTCAAATATACTCTTTGCATCTATTGCAAAAAACAGCATGGTATTGGCACCAAAAGAGGCATGAAGACCAATGGAACAGAGGAGAGACAAACCCACACAAATACAGATATCTCATACTAGACAAAGGCACCAAAAAAATATGTCAGAGAAAACATAGCCTCTTCAACAAATGATACTGGGATAACTGGAAATCCATATGTACTAGAATGAAATTTAATACCTCTCTCTCACTCTACACAAAACTCAACCCTGCACCTACTAGAACAGAATGTAGGCCCAACACTCCAACATGTCAACTTAGGAACTAAATTTCTTAAGACTCCTGAAGTACAGAAGTAAAATAAAAAATCAATACATGGGATAGTATCAAACTAAAAACCTTCTTCACAGTAAAGGAAACATCAAGAGCAAGAAGAGAGAACCTACAGAATGGGAGAAAAAATTTTGCTACCTTCACCTCAGATAAGGTGATAATTTCCAGGATATAAAAAGAACTTAAAAAGCTTAACATCAAAACAAACATACAAATAATCCCATCAAATAGGTAAAGGAAGTAAAGAAACACTTCTCAAAAGAAGAAATACAAACGGTGAACAAATATATAAAAAAATGTTTAATATCTCTAGCAATTAGAGAAATGCAAATCAAAACTACACTGAGATTTCACCTCACTCTGACCAGAATGGCAGTTATCAAGAATATAGGTAACAATAAATGCTGATGAGGACGTGGGGAAAAGAGTACACTTTGTACTCCTTTGTTTGTTTTTTGTTTTTCTGTTTTTTGGGGTTTTTTTTGTTGTTGTTTTTTGTGTTTTTTTTGTTGTTGTTGTTGTTGCTGTTGTTTTTGGGACTTCAAATTAGTGCAACCACTCTGAAAACCAGTATGGAGACTCCTCAAAAAACTAGGAATGGAAACACCATTTGACCCAGTTATCACATTCTTCGGCATATATTTAAAGGACTTAAAATCATCATATTATAGTGATGCAGCCACATTAATGTTTTGTTTTGTTTTATTTTGTTTTTAGGGGCGCTGGAGATTGAACTCAGGGCCTTGTACATTCGAGGCAAGCACTCTACCAACTGAGCTATATACCCAGCCCCACATTAATGTTTATAGCAGCACAATACACAATAGCTAACTATGGAACCAACCTGGATGCCCATCAACAGATGAATGGATAAAGAAATTATAATCTATATACACAATGGAATATTACTCAGCCATAAAGAAAAATGACTTTATAACATTCACCTGTAAATGGATGCATCTGGAGACTATCATGCTAAGTGAAATAAGCCAATTCCAAAAATCAAAGGTCAGATGTTCTCTCTGATATATGGATGCTAACTGACAATAAAGTGGTGGTGGGAGGGGGAGAACAGAAGTTCAATGGATTAGACAAAGGGGAATGAAGGAAATGGAGGGGGGACAGGAATAGGAAAGACAGTGGAGTGAATGTGACATAACTTTCCTATGTACATATAAGAATACACCACAATGAATCACACCAACATGTACGTTCACAACACTGGGATCCTAATTAGAATAAGATATTCTCCATACTTGTATAAATATAATCAAGATAGATTCTACTGTTATGTATAACTAAAAAGAAAAAACAAAAAAGAAAAAACCTACATGAAGCAATATCAGTAAAACAAATTTGGTGGAAATAAATAAAGAAAATCAACTATGCTAGTTTCAGGTTGCCATGTTAGTCTTGATTGGTGTTGAGATGGAGAGTGAAGAAACAATCAGAAACTAAACAGAAGGATACTAGAAATGAAATAGACATAGTCAGACTAGATAAGGTCTCCACATAGCCTTATGTCATGACTGACAAAAAAAGGGCTATGTATATATGTAGGAGAGACCCAAACAGGTCTGGCAGAAGTAAAAGGTAAGGCAGAGTTAAAAACTGCTTGAATTTTAAATGTACTCCCTAATAAATGTTCATGTTCTGGCAGAGAACAGAAACCTTGCCAGAGGTGTTTGAGCACAACCACTCCTCATTGTTTGACCATAACCTATGCAGATCCAGATGCAAACCAAAGGAAATTGGATTAAAGAAACTAATTTATTTTTATTTTTTAAAAAGGACTGATATAAATCAGCATATACTAACTATAAAAGGATCCAATTCCATAGATTAAGTCCAGGCAATTTACTAAAAAACCTCTATCCCACCTTGGGGGAAAATCCAAAATGAGAGTTTTTATGCTATATTATCAACAATGTCCAGTTTTCAACAAAAAATTATGAGATATATAACAAAAATCATAAAAGTGCGGTCTAAACTCAGGAAAGAGAGGTAAATATAAGTTTACTCTGAGTTAGCCCAAATGTTGGATTTAGCAGACAAGAATTTTAAGGCAGTGATAATAACAATGTTCAGCTGGGCCCATGTCTAGTTCCAGCTACTCTAGAGGCTGAGGCAGGAGGATTGCTTGTGCCCAGGAGTCTGATGCCAGCATGGGAACACAGAAACACCCTACCTCAAAACAATAACAAAACAAAACAAATAAACCCAAATAAATAAAAGGGATAAAACCATGTTTAAGATTGAAAGGAAAATATGATGACAGTGACTGTATAAATAAGAGATTCTCAATAATGAAATAGACTATAGAAAAGAACCACAGATATTCTAGAACTCATACTTTCCATATTAATCTGTTTTGACGAAGTATAACTATCTACTTTCTTATATTAGTCAACATTTTAAACATATGTTAAGAATGTCCATAACACTTAAGATATGAGATGTTAAATTGTTACATTTTATAAGCTTTACAGTAATTTTGTATAAAGGTAAAGTTGCTTTGTCTTTTTCTACTGAATCATTCAAATGATTTTTTCTTTCCACCATTTGGAAATAGTCTCTACGTACACATAAGTCAAATAAAGTTATATTTTAAAATTATGAATATGATTAAAATAAAATAGGGAAAATTATTCCTACTGAACTACTCAAAAATGTTAATTCATTTTTAAATAGAATTACTTTTAAGTAGAGATTTTGAACATGGTATAAAATCAAAGTAACCAAAGGTAATGCTATGTGGTATTTGCAGTTTGGGAATTATTTAGGACTGTAATTTTACTTTCATTGTTAGTTTTCAGCATCTATCAAGAATATTTACAGAATTATTTAAGTTTTAGCATTCGCAGACAATTAATAAAATATTACTTGATATCATAAATCCATTCTTTCACTAAGATACATAAATAATTTTTATACTATTAATTATCAATTGAATTATAATACTCGTGTACTTATAAAGTTTGTACTTATATATATTGTGATATATTATTGGTTGGCAGATTTTCAAATCATAATCAAAGAATGGTACTATTAAAAATATTTCATTCTTTTCACTTATTTATAATTTCTTAGTGGACAGTTATATTAAATTCAATGGTTTTCACCAAATTTTCCTATTTTGATTCTTTGTATTTTAAGAATCATTTATTATAACATTTAATAGACTATTTTTTCTCATTTTTATCAAGGACAACATACATTACTGAACCACTAATTTTCCAGATATTTCTTAAAGTATACGCTAGTTACCTAATACCTAATAATATTATAAATTTTTATTTCTCAGACTAACATATTACCACAGGAGCAAGTGAAGTGCCCTCTATTTGGTATAAACTATACTATTTTTCACTAACAGCTACCTAGGATAATGTTAATTGAAGTAGAAAAAGTATACTTACTCAGTTATAAATTCAGGGTTTGTAAAGCTGAGGTTGGTTAAATGACCTTCAAGTTTAGAAGATTCATGTGTGTTTAAGGCTGGAGTGGTCTTAGTGGCGAGTACAGCTCTTTTTTCATCTTTCTCCAGTGCTTTTTTTTTCCCACCATTTTGGAAATATTCTCTGCATACACTATAAGTCAAAATAAAGTTGTATTTTAAAATTATGGATATGATTAAAATAAAATGGACAAAAGTCCATCAATCCCTAGAGAAAACTCCCAAATTAAAGAGTTCTATTTTTAAATGTTTGACAAAAGCAAGTTTGAGCAATTTGTAGCACTTTTAAATTGTTAAAATAGTTATGTAACATGGAATGATCATAGATTATCTTTAATAAACAAAAACAAAAAATGTTCTTCAGGGGTATAGATATACCTGTGTATGGTTTAATTAATTTTAACTAAAACACAAGTCCCTCCAGCAAAGTTTAGATAACTATTCAGTGACAACACCCAGAAATAATAGGCAGAGAGTTAATTTGGAGCTTGCTTTATTGGTAATAGATATTTTTTTAAAAACTTTCTTTTGGTTTAGCATAACAAAGTCAGGTTAACATATTAAGAGATCATTTTTCTTTCTATTTGCTTTAAGAAAGGGCATAACAACTAGATCAGGTAGAAATGGTATCATACTATGTTAGAAAAAACAAACCGGTATTACTGCATTCTCATACCATAACACCACAAAAGATTTCTGTAACCTCAACAAGTGTGGGGATTTCTCTTTACCAGACAACTGGCAAGCAAGCAATTCTGCATAGGGTAATGTATATAAGAAAGGGCAAGGAGATTCCATAACTTCTCCAGACATGCCATCTTCCATGAACCTCCATGTGTTCAGCTATCTGAAAGCCCTCAAACCCTGTCTTTTCGGGTTTTTATGGAGAGTTCCTTGCATAGGTATGACTGAAGCATGCACAACAACACTGAAATGTGACTGGACAAAAAGGGTATGATCTAATGCTACTGGTCTAGGTATGGAAATCCAGCAAGGCCTGAATTATTCTTGGCTTCTCTCTGCATCATTTTTCCCTCCAGAGCACAGGGCAGGACCCTTCTGAAATGAGGATGGTCTTATAACCTCCTATCAGACAAGTAGGGTAGAAAATTTCTTTATGCCCAACTTCAATAAAGAAAAGCAGGGGAAGATCAGTTTCCATGACTTTCCTCAGGGAAAAGAAATTCTATTTTTTATGACCTACTCTGGGGGGGGGAGTTATGAATAAGGAACTCTTGATAAAAACCCAATACATGTCATAACAGTACACATGCAACAAAGGTATAAGTTCAAACAGAATAGAAGTATGAACATAACAGTGTTTTTAAGTAACACTTTGAAATTATTCCTCTCCTTCAGAAAACCATTCCTGTTTGTTCCAATTCTTACACAGTTAAAATAGATTTTTCAGGATGTATCATTTCAGCCCAGATAAGTCTATGTCAGATTGCTATCCTGAATCAGAAACTTAGGATTAGCACAGACTTATAAATAACTTTCTTAATATTTATTATGTACTTAAATCTCATTATAGGGTAAGTACAGTAAGACACCATACATAGACATGTAATGGGACAAGAAAAATACCACAGAATCAACTCAAACATTTATTAGCCATTAAAGCCAAGAAACAAAGGGAAAATGACTAATGAGAACTAGCTTTACCGACAAGAGATACACACTGGAAAAAATTAACTGATACACTAACTAAAACTACTTAAAGGAGGATGGAATCTGAACTAATTCTCTTTCTTTTTAGATTCTTAAAATTAACCGCATTATCATTTATTATCATTATTAATACTATTATTATTATTTCATACTTAAAAAAAAGCTAGACTAATTTTCTCCACAAACACTGCTTGGTAAAACTACAGAAACACACTGTAAGAAAAGAATTAAAGAAAAAAGTCATTTACAATTGTATATAACAAGCAGAACTATGATTTAAGAGGAAAATATTCATTTCTCTCATACAGGATGCCATTAGTTCAACTTCAGTTTTACTTAGTTCTTATTATGTAAGGTGTAAGACTTCTTTAATTTATCCTATGTAGATTTAGTGTTCACTATATTATATACAGGAGTTGAAATCCATCATTATCCTAGTATTTATTAACTTCCTATAATGTGGAGGATATAGCTGATAATAAAACAAATTGTGATGACAAAAATTGAAGATGACTACCCTCAAGAAGCTTAGATTCAAGTAGGCAGGATGGTGTACACTTATAATCCCAGCTACTCAGAAGGCTGAGACAGGAGGATCTCAAGTTAGTGGTCATCCTAGGCAACTTAGGGGGGACACTGTCTCAAATAAATAAACAAACAAATAAATAAATAAAGGTCTGGAGATGTAGCTCATTAATAAAGCACTTGCCTAGGATGTGCAAGGCACTGGATTAAATCCTAGCACCAAAAAAAAAAAAAAAAAAAAAAAAAAAGCTCAACTTGTGAAGAAGACAAATAATCACATAACAATGAAGAAAATAAAACTGATGGAGAAAAGCAAAAACTTTTCATCAACTTGGAATTGATATTAAAATGATGCATTTCATTAAGACATGAAACACGAGATTAAAAAGTGTGCTTACCTTTCCATCAGGTAGAACTACATAAAATTGCAGATATTCAAGTTATTGAGCCACAAAAATTATAGTGAGTCAGGTAAAGACTGTATAAGACAGTAAAGTATGATAAAAGTGGCAAAATCACATAACACAAACTAAGCCTCACCACCAAGAGAAAATCCAAATCTAAATAGGAAAAACATAAGGCAAGATTTGGGCCCTCCTGAATCAGAACATCTGCTACTGGAAGTTGAAAGAAAAGAACCTGGAAAGTAGACAGGAAGGACTGTTAGCAAAGGTGAGAGTCTTGACAGAACAGTGTTAGGTAGGGGGTCACCTTGGAAAAAGGGCACTTATCTCTGGAGGCATGATGATAAAGGGAAAGAATGAAGCAACTACAGGATGCTCCTGAAATATATGTGGGTGTACAGAATATGTAAGATCAAAAGAAGACACTATGGCTCTGAATTTCCATAGCAAATAAATTTTGAGAATTAAAAATAAAGTAAGGGGGGCTGGGGTTGTAACTTAGTGGCTAGCATTTGTGAGACACTAGGTTCAATTCTCGGCACCACATATAATAAATAAATAAAATCAAGGTCCACCTACAACTATAAAAATATTAAATCAAAACAAAGTAAGATACCCAAACCTGTAGATATACCTGTATATCTACAGAAACTCCAGTACTGTAAACAATACAATAGTGAAAGTATCTAAAGTTATTAATTTGGTATTCTATAGATTTAAAACAATCCCAACCAGAATTCCAGCAATTTATTTTGTGAATACAAACTGTTTCTATAGTTTATATAATGTATTCATATTCATCAGAGTTCTCTAGAGAAAAAAAAACTCACAGAAGATACTGACAGATCTCTCATACACACTGTCTCTCAATATCTATCTATTCAGAGACCCAGATATATACAGATATCTAGAAAAAGTATTATAATTAATTGCTTGATTTATTATGTCCCATGACCTGTGTCTGTAAGGTGGAGAACCCAGCAGGTACTGTAATCCCTGTGGAAATCTAAATGTACAAGTCCACTCCAAGTTTAAAGGTATGCCAATGGTGCCAGGTTCCAGTGTGAGGGCAGAACACTCATGTCTCAGCTCCAGTAATCAGGCAGACAGGAGGAGAAAGGAAGGTGCACGAAAATTTCCCTTCCATGTGTTGGTTCAATAGAAGGGATATTAGCTATTCATATGGGGAAGCATAGTCTATCTTACTTGGTTTATCAATTCAAATGTTAATCTTGCCATAAACATGTTTGTAGACACACTCTGCAATAGCATCTAGCCAGATATCTGGGGACCTCATGAGCTGGTCAAGTTGTGAATAATATTCCATAAAACATAGAATTAGCCACCAAATATGAAGAGGAAAAAGACCTAGAATAGCCAACACAATATTGAAGAAGATGACCAAATTGGAAGATTAACAACATCAACTTCAAGACTTACAATAAAGCTACAGCAATCAGACAATATAGTAGCAATGAAAGAAGAGGTAAACAGAGTAATGGAACAGAAATAGAGAGCTTGAAAAAAGATTCACTAAAACTACAGTCAACTGAATTTCAACAAATGCAATACAATGGAGGGAAAAAGACAATCTTTTGAACAAGTTTGGCTGGAACAACTGGACATCCACATTAAAAAAAAAAAGAAATCTAGACACAGACCTTGTATCTTTCACAAAATTAACTCAAAATGGATTATAGACCTAAAAATAAAAATGCAAAACTATAAACTTCTGGAAAATAGCACAGGAAAAAATCTAGATGGCCTTGGGCATAATGATAACTTTTTAGATTTAAGACCAAAGATATAATTTGATGAAGAAAAAAACTGATAAGATAGAATTCATTAGAATTAAATATTTTCACTCTACAAATGATATGATTAGGACTCTTTCCCAAAAATATACCAAGGACTCATAAAACTAAACAAGAAAATAAACATTCCCCTAAGTAGACAAAAGACATAAAAAGACACCTCACCAAAGAAGATATGCAGATTAAAATGAGCATATAAAAAGTATTCAACACCATATGCCACTAGAAAAGGCAAATCAAAATGACAGTGAGATGTCATTATATATCTATTAGAAGGGTTAAAGTACAGAACACTGAAAGCATCAAATGTGTTAGAAATCATAACAACAGAAATGCTCATTCATTACTAGTGGGAATGTAAAACTGTGCAGTCACTTTGAAAGACAGTTGTGCAGCTTCAGTTTTTTCTTTTTCCTTTTTTTTTTTGGTACTGGGGGTTGAACGTAGGGGTGTTCAACCAATGATCAACATTTCCAGCCCTTATATTTTATTTGGAAACAGGGTCTCACTGAGTTGCTTAGGGCCTAAGTTGCTGAAGCTGACTGAACTTGTGATCCTCCAGCCTCAGCCTCTCAAATCACTAAGATTATAGGCCTGTGCCGCTGAGCCTGGCTTAACAGTTTCTTTAAAAGCTAAACATATGTTGTGGATGTGTAACTGACGTGATTCTGCAATCTGCATTTGGGGTAAAATTGGGAGTTCATACTCCACTTCACTAATGTATGAAATATGATATGTCAAGAGCTTTGTAATGTTGTGAACAACCAATAAAAAAAAGAAAAAAAAAAGAAAAAAAAAAGCTAAACAATCTTACCATACTATCCAGCAATTATGGTTCTTGGTGTCTATCTAAAGGAGTTGCAAACTTACATCTATACAAAATCACATACAGATGTCTTTCATATCTTCATTCATAATAATAGACATAATAGACATCCTTCTATGAGTGGTAGCATAAATAAATAGTGGTACATACAGGCAATGGAATACAGGGCTAAAACCAAATGCACCATGAAAAGACATGAAGGAACTTCAAATGCATATTATTAGATGAAAGAAATCAATCTCAAAAGGCTACTTATTGTAGGATTTCAGCTATGTAAAATTTTGGAAAAGGAAATCTATAAAGATAGTGAAAAGTCAGGGGTTTCTGGGGAAAGGAGAATGCATAGAGAATTTTTTAAGGCAAAAAAAATACTCTGTATGAAACTATAATTGTAGATACATGTTATTAAACATTATTCAAAATTCACAGAACATACAATACCTAGAGTGAACCTAATGTAAATCATGCGTATTCGATGAAAATAATGTGTCAATGTTGGTTGAGGAATTATAACAAACACACCACTCTGGTGAGAGTGATGAAAGTAGGAGAGGGTGTACTTGGGGTTAGTTATATATGGGAACTCTGTACTTGGTGTTCAGTTTTATTGTGAACCCACTGCTCTCAAAAATAAAGTCTATTTAAAAGAGAAAACAAAACAAAACAAAACAAAAATCCTGGGGTGCCATGTTCTGGACAAGAAAGGTCCCTTAAATATTAGCCAAAAGTTAGTAACTTACATACTTTTGTGAAATGCATAAAGTAATTTATAAGACAGACAAGATAAGAAGATTTAGTCAAATTAATTGGAAAGCAAGAAATAAAAATCTATGTATTTACAGATAAAATGAATAATTAGAGGTAACTCAAGAAAACCAATCATAAAGTAACACAAACAGCAACAGAATTCACTTAAATAGTACAATGTAAAAAATACAAAAATAACCAAAACCATCCATACACACATATACACAAACAATAGCTCACCAGAATATATAACGGGAGGGAAGATCGAAAGTACTAGAAGAAAATGAGTAACAAAAAGGAATTACTATATTCTGGAAACCAAGAAAGGTTTTCTTTTTATAAGTATATTTTTATTTGACACTAACTATACATATTTATGGGATACAATATGACATTTTAATATATGTACATGATGTGTAACGATCATATGGTTATATGTGTAATGTATAAATCCTTTCCAAGATGATAAAAATCTAAAAACACTGACTATCTAAAAGCAGAAACCTTCTGCATGGTAAAAGAAAAACCTGCATGGAAAAGACAAACAAAATCAAAGATACAGGGCACATTCTATAAGTTATATAAAAAGCTATAAAAATCAAAATAAAAAGAATCCCCAACAACAGTTTTTCTGTTGTAAAATATATGATCACCTAAATCACAGGGAAAAATGTGAATAAATGATTTCTAAATATATGAAAAGGTACTCAATCTCATTTATGAGAGAAAAGTAAAATAGACCCTCATAGAGATACCAACTCCCATCTACTATCACACTGACAAAAATTCAAACATTGAATAACATATAGACATTCACATTCTTCTGTTAGTGGGATTGCAAAATAATAACGTCTATGGAGGAAAATCTGTCAATATACAACAAAATCACATATGCCCATATTTTTCAACCCCAGGAATCTAAAACAATACAATGCCAAAAATCTGAAATGGACAAATATAAAGTTATTCATTGCAGCATTAATTGTAACAGAAAAAGCTTGTTAAAAACTCATGAAAACAGGAAGAAATCCATATTCCTGTGATGGTTAATTCTGGGTGTCAACTGGATCTAGACTCTGCATGTCCAGATAATCGATCAAACATTATTCTGTGGGTTTCTTTAAGGACTTTTTTGGACAGTAGTTTAAACTAGCAGAAAGAACAAAGTAGATTACCCTTCCTAAATGTGAGTGGGCCTCATAAAATACGTCAATGGTCTGAAGAAAATAAAAAGGGTAACCCTTCCTTGAATAAACAGAGAATTTCTCTTGCCTGACTGCCTTCAAACATACATCAGTTTTTTCCTGACTTCAAGCTTATGCAGAAACATTGGCTCTTCCTGGGTCCTGAGGGTCTTTGGACAGACAGGTATTCCACTATTAGTTCTTATGGACCAATACCTTGCTGTCTTACCCTGTGTTTTAATCAGTATTTGTGTCATTGTGACCAAAACACCAAATAAGAACAACATAGGGAGTAAAATTTTATTTGGGAATCATGATTTCAGAGGTCTCAGCCCATTTGCTCTAGGCTGAAGAAGAGATAGCACATCACAGGGGGGAAGGACCAGTGGAGGAAAGCTGCTCAGCTCATGGTGAGGTCAGGAAGGAAGAGCATAGGGAAAGCCCTTAGTGACCCATCTCCTCCAGCTGCACCTCACCTTACAACCGTTACCACCTGGTTCATCCATTCAAACTAGGATAGACTGATTAGGTCATAGCTGTCACAATTCAATCATATTATCTATGAATGTTCCTGCATTAACAAAGGAGCTTTTGGGGGAACACCTCACATCCAAACCCTGCATATCTTGGGACTTGAGAAATTCCACAATTATATGAGCCAATTCTTTATAATGAATTTCTTAATGTGCATGCACACCCGTGCACACATACTCTCTCTCTCTCTCTCTCTCTCTCTCTCTCTCTCTCTCTCTGACCCTCCCTCCCTCTCTCTCTCTCTCTCTCTCTGACCCTCCCTCCCTCTCTCTGTATGGCTTCTTTTCTCTGGAAACCCCTTACTAACACAATACAAAATGGAGTGATCTCCACGATATGTTATTGAGTAAAAAACTAGAGAATAGCACATAACATGCTACTACTTATAGAGATGAGAAATAGAGGATGTGTGTGTGTGTGTGTGTGTGACAGAGAGAGAGAGAGAGAGAGAGAGAGAGAGAGAGAGAGAGAGAGAGAGAGAGAGAGAGAGAGAACTTGTGTTAATGTGAGTTTGCTTAATTTTTTGCAAAAACGAAACACTGGTAGAATAAATAAGAAACAGAAAGCAGGGATAAATAAAGAAAATGGAAAGGAGCCTTTTCTGAGTATACCTTTTTACAAAGTTAAGACTTTTGAATCACATATAGATTTCATATCCTCTAAAATTAAAAACAAAGAAAAACCTATAAAACTGAAACTGAAGTGAAACAAATTGTATAGTAAATTAATAACTTAGGTACAGTAAAGAACTGTCTCAAGTAACTTTTAAACATAGTATTTATTTTAAACCTTGGTGGGATGTGTTCCAATGATATCTTAAACTTCATTTATTCATTTTATTTTTAGAAAACTGGTAATGCAATTTTGAAACAATTTCATGTAAATTGCAGGATAAAATGAATGTGTTAATGTTATTTAGAACTAAGTCTTTCAGTGCACCAGAAAAGACACAAATACAGAACAAAAGTCAAGTCAAAGCCCTGCTGAAATATTTACATATAAATAACGAGATATCTTGGGAATGGGCCCTGAGATGTTAAGATTCAAGATACTAAGATACAAAGATTCATTTTGTACTGGAGAGAAAGTGTTCAAAGGTGATATCAGAACACAAAAGACAGTTCTGACTGATTATCACTGGCTAAATATGAAATTATATATATATATATATAAAACAACAATAAAGAAAAAACAATGACTGAAAGACAAATGGAATAAAACCCCAAAAAACTATAGTGATACTCCAAAAATTAAAATACTCACTTGCCTAATTATAATTATTACACACTAATTACTTATTGCCACAACTGTTAAACAGAAAGAACTGCATACATACACACACATACACACACACACACACGTATGTATATACACACATACATATATGTATGCATTTCCTTACCCAGTCTTTTTGAAGAACATGTACTCATCCTCTGTTCATAGAGGAAATCCCTTAGTTACAAATAGTGCCAACTAATAAATGCCAAGAAATGAAAGAACTTAAAAAAATCATCATTTTGCTATAGCAAATGAAATAGTTAATAAATAGAAGCAAGCATAGTTAAAAGACTGTTGGGAGACAGAGTCAATCCACAAGCCAAAATGCCACTCCACACACTACTAGGTAACTACAAAGAGAAAACTTAAGTTTAATGAAAGGACCTAGTAGATACTGCCTTAACCAAATGATAACATTTACCATTTCTAATGGCAGACAATCTAACAATAAGAACCTGTCATAATATGTAAGGACAAAATGTCAACTAATATATTTTTTGCAAAAATTTTGATCTGCATCAACCTTCTAGGCTCAATATTTACTTTGCAAGAATCAAGTTATATTGAGGAAGTATTTAAGTGGTACCATGAACAAACCATTAAATAAATCCTGAATGTAAGACATAATAATAATTTTAGATGAGATATTGATAATCACAACAATCCCCTAGGTCTTCTGTAACTGGAAAAAAAATAATCTCTTAAAAAGAAATCAAGAGAGATAAGGATACAAAAGATCTAAAGGAATCCAATTGTTAGCCTTTCCTAAAGAGACAACAGCCACTAGGGGCATTTGTTGAAATAATACAGGAGCAATAAAGTAAAGGATAGAGCCTTCCAGGGTTATTGGAGTCTGTTGGATTAAAAGGAAACCAACAGAGCTTTTGAAAGGATGTTTAGCTGAAGTGACAGACTGGAATATTTAAGAAACCCAAATATAGCCAGAATTCTCTCCATTCTCTTCCTAATTCCCTCCAGAAGTCTATTTACAAGTATGTGAAGGGAAGTAACACAGAAGACTGTTAAAATAAGCAGAGATGGCCTTAAAAGTAACTACTATAAATCTGTTTAAACAAAACAGGAAATAAACTACATCAATAAAAATACAGAAAACTTAATTTAAAAAAATCAAAAGAGTCAAATAATTATCATAAAAAAATTGAGAAAAGAAAGCTATATTATAAACATCTCTGTTGGTGATACAATAAGCCCAAAAGAAGTGAAAACACAGATTATTTGAACAGTGCTCTTAACTAGTTTAAATCAACAATCTCAAAATACACAAGGTAGGATCTTCTACAGAACTAACAACATTTGCCCAAAAAGTGTCATGTAAACCAAAAAAAAGAATTTAAAGAGATGTAACTATCGAGTATGATGAATGAGCCCTAATTGGATTTTATAAACTAGCTGTTTTAGGAAATTAGTAAATTATTATATAATGTAATGATGCTACTGTGATTATTTAGAAAAATTTCTTTCTTAGAAGATGTGATGAGAAATGAAATGTTATCAACTCAAACTGTTCAGGAAAGAGTGTGTTTATGTTTTTCTGTGTGTAGAGATAACAAACTGATTTATAGAAGATATAGGTGTATCTGTACTTTTTTTTTTTTCTTTCTCTATACTGGGGTTGAATCTAGGGTCTTATGCATGACAGGAAAGCATTCTCCACTGACCTACATCCCCAGCCCTTTTTAAACTTTAAGACAGGGTCTTGCTAAATTGCCCAGGCTGGCATCCTGCCTCAGTCTTCCTATATATATAGGTATATATCCCTGTGCCTGATATTTTTTCTGGTTTTTAATTACTTCACAGTACATCTTAAATTTTATTATTCTTACAAAGGAAATCCTATATTGAATTCTTCCAGCTAAATAGTCAACAAAATCTTAGCAGGGAAATGTCAATGAGGCTTAGCTCACATACCAAATATCAATAAAATTTTAAGTATAACTACAAATACACAAATATGCTGTGTATACTAAGTTTTAAGCAGACTTTTGTCCAATGCTTTTTTAAAAACCTACTTTAGCTTCTGAAGTGAAACTGTTCTCTTAAAATTATCGAAGAAAGGAATTGCATATAATTCAAGTTAAAATTATACAATTCAAATTTCAAAATTCAATATTGCTTCAAAGTCTTTTTGCTCAAAGTAGCTTTGGATTTAAATTGAACTTATTATAATTTGTCTTAAGATATTTTCCCACTGTGTGTGTGTGCTTATGTGTGTATGCATACACATATGTATTCTATAATTTGTAATTTTTTTCTAAATCCAGTTGGGCCTAATACATTGCACTTGAGAGTTACATCTCTTTAAGTTTTTGTTTCTGTTGTCCAAAACTCTTGTTTTTATTTTTGTTTTGTTTTGTTTTGTTTGGCAATAGGGATTTAACCAAGGGAGCACTTTACTACTGATCTACAACCCAAATCCTTTTAAATTTTTTTTTTATTTTGAGAAAGGATCTCGCCAAGTTACTTAGGGTCTTGCTAAATTGCTGAGGCTTGCAATTCTCCTGTCTCAGCCTCCCAAGTCACTGGGATTACATGCATGTTCCACTGAACCTGGTTCATAACACTCTTTGGACAAATGTAAGTTCTGCAGAAGATACCATATTCTAAATATGTAATATGCATATTTATTAACATATCTTATTCCTTTTTCAGCAGTTTTATCTGAATTATTTTTTTTTACCAGTTTGCCCTAAAAGTGACTTGTTTCAGAACACATGCAGATACAATAATTCTTCATAAAACAAATCCAAGGGAGGGGGAAAAGAGGGAAGTATAATTCATTATACAAGTATAAGATAACAATGAATGCTCCTATGAGACTACCATGTATCAAAGTCCATTTAAGAAATAAAGTCTGAGGGCTTGCCTGCTATATCAGAATACTAATTTAAAAGAAATATTGTTAAAAGCCAAAAATGATGGACTTAGACAGTAACAGTGTTGATTTCTTGACAGGATTACATTATTTTTTTTTCTGTTTCAAAGGAAATTCTTGGCTTTATAGTACACTTTATCTTGTTTCTTAGCTTGATGAAGAAAATGTATAATGTGTAGAACAGATTTATAACTGTTTTCTCTCTATAACCAAGCAAATTAAATCATATAATTTCAAGCATCCCATCTCCTGTTTTTTGGCTCCTTCCTTAGTTCAATTCACAGTTTTCTGACTCCACAACCCACATTATCACCTCGTCACTGCTCTCACTCTCTTGATATTTTTAACTCCTTTCTTACCTGATCATCAGAATCACCTCAGTGTACACATCATCATCTCCCTTGCCCCTCTTGAGTCAGTATACTTATTTGAACATTAACTCTAGTACACTGTGCTATCAATTCACTATCTCATTTTCCAAGAAAACTATTCAATTCTAATTTGATTATTGCCTTGATTAGTGCAGCAATCTTCTAACTGGTTGCCTTACACCTTTACCATTCCTATCCAATAATCTTAACACAGAAATTAATTCTTACAAATTTTTGACACACTGTAAAAAGTTAATAAAATGTCTTTTCTCTTGTCAAAACATCCAATGACTTCGTTTCACTCAGAATAAAAGCCAGTATTTTCACAATAGTCTACAAAATCAAGCTGTTTATTATCTTATTTTCTACTACCACTACCACCACCCAGTGCCCCCCGCATTCTCCTCTAGCCACATTAGTGTCTGTGCTGTTTGTGAAATATGCCAGCATCCTTCTGCCTCAAGGCCTTTGGAAGTGTTAGGGCTGATTTTCTCTCTGATCTCTTCCAGGGCTTTTGCATGTATCATGTCAATGAGATCTTTTCTCTAGATCCTACTTAAAACTGTGTTTTTTTTCCCCCCTTGTTTTATTTTTCTCACAGAACTTACTATTTTCTGACCTATTGTATATTTAATTAATGGGTTTTTTTCTTGACTCTCACCCCTATTAGCATGTAAGTGCCATGAGGGCAAGGATTTTGTGTATTCAGTTGATTTTGTACTCTCAGTACCTATAATGTGACTGGTAGACAGTTGCTAAATATTTATTAAATAAACAAATGAAAGAATTTCTATATTTTGAATAAATGAAATATTATTTCATAGTTTTAAAATAAGATTAAAACTTTTTAAATAAAAAATAATTGAAAGGAAATTTAAACTGGAAGCCATCATAAATTTATTATTCATGAAAAAGGATGATGTTTTATTTCCTGGGAATTCATTTTTAAATTCAGTCAGTATATAATCTTTTCTTATAATTGTGCTACATTAAAAGAATGTGAGCAGTTCATTTTCTGATTTTTTTTAACAGTAGAATTTACATTTTAAGAAAACAAACATCCAAAGTCTATATAAATGCTAAAATACACGGAATTATACAACAAAAATTCAGAATTCTAAAATTTTTGGTATGTTTTTAAATATCAAAATATTCACTTTTACTGAATCCAAATATAGTTATCTAAAGCAATTTCTATTCTATAACTTATTATGCATGAGTGAAGTATTAAGTCCTTTCTTTTCTATTTTAAAATGTTTAAATCTTATTAAAATTATTAAATGTCTTATTAAATTTTCCATCTTAATGTTCAAATGTTACCATATTTAAAAATCACATTTCAAAAATTTCAACAGAAAAATAAATTTTATGTCAACAAAAAACATTTTCACTGAAAAAAAGAAATAAACCAAGGAAAAGTAAAGCAAGTAAGAAAAAAGGTCGTTTAAATGACAACATCTTTTTTTGTTATTCATTCCACATTTTTTATTGGTGCATTATAGTTGTATGCCTGTTTTATAGTATTTCTAGTTTTCCATTTTGGTACAATAAATTATACATAGCATCACTTAGAGTAAAAAATTAAAAGAATACATCAGAAATCAAAAATATTAGTTCATAAGAACACTCACCTACAACACCATTCAATGCGACCTTCACCTTCACAGGTTTTTGCCCAATGATTATCTGCCAAATTTTTCATTGCAACAGCATATTCACAAAGTGTTTCTTCATCTTCACAGTGTTCTCGCCAGATCTTATCAAAATCTCCCACTAAAAACAAAGGAAAAAATACTAAATGAATTAATCTTGCTTAAACACGTATAATCTAATTTCACTAAAATTTAAAATAGTTTTAAACATATTTTAAAAGTTCCTTTGTGTAAATAGAATCATCATTTGTATTATGATGATTTGATAATTTTACCATTTTGAATGGATGGATTTGTAAATCAAACATAATAAAATTTATATCAATATATGAGTTATTGGTTCATAAACTAAAGATACACTGATAGTTGACAATAGGTGAATGGGCAGTCAAACATTATTTTTTCTATAACCTTGCAGGAACAGGGCAGAAACACTTGAAACTGTTTCTCTATATGCTTATCAGTTCCTTGTATAAAGGTTAGATAACAATAGAAATTAACAAACAAGTAAATATTTTTATTCACAAAGCTGGACTTGCTCTTAGACTTACTGTAAAGAATTATAATCCTAAGGCAAAAATGCTGCTTAGAACAAAGTATTTTAGAAGTTTCTCCAAAGTTTTTAGCTATTACAAGTGTTCTAAATAAAAACTATAAGCTGATTACATTACCTATTGAGCTACCACTGTTTTAGAAAATTAAATCAGTCATTACATTTAATATAAGATTTGAAACATCACAATGAAGACTGATAAAGAATGGCTGGGGAATGGTTTGTCCAAAGAATATTAACACAGCTTTAAAGGTAAAGAATAAACAAAAATTAACAGTGTAGATTCACTCAATGTCTTCAGATACAGACATGTCTTGCCAGAACCAACTGAAAAATGTAAAGAGATGCTGGGTGAGAGGTGGAGCACACCTGTAATCTCAGTGACTCAGGAGGCTGAGAGAGGAGGACTACAGGTTTGAGACCAGCCTCAGCAAATCAGTGAGACCCTAAGCAGCTTACTAAGACCCTCTCAACATAAATAGATAGATAGACAGATAGATGGATAGATAGATAAAAAGAGCTGGGGATGTGGTTCAGTGGAAAAGAACCTCCAGGTTCAGTACCAAAACAAAAAAGAACAGAACTAAATGGAGAGATGGTCATTATGCCACAGCTCTTTCTCCAAGCAAAATTATCGAATTTCAGCTTAAAGAGTTTTTTTTTAATAGAAAATGAATTACAGTAACAATTGACACATCTAAACTAATTTGAAAAACTTCCAATTAATCCCATTACCTGGCTATTTTAGGCTCTCAGCCTAATAAGTCCTGAGTTGAAAATCAACTATTAGCCTTCTAGTTTAACCAAGTCAAGAAAGAGAAGTATGGGTACAAACACTCCCTCATATACACATTACTCAATTAAAATGATTGTGGTACTAGTCTCAGTCTAAATTATAAGTTTAAACCTCAAATAGTGTATATTATGCATTTATATAATAACATTTCCATTAATAATTAATATTTGTATAATGATAGGGCTCTCAATTTTTTTATACCATATACTAGCATTATCTGTCAACTAAAAACAAGCAAAATTTTTTTTTCTAAATTCTCAAAAATACCTCAATTTTAGCAACATCTTTGAGATGTAGCTGTCAAATCTCTGGAGAGGTACAGGATGTCCTCAAACAATGTTTTGATTAATGGTTCTTTCATAAACCTATGATAATTCATAACACTATTCTTAACTTTATCCATCAGATTTGATATGGTTTAGTGAGGTACAGTATAATTTGAAAGGCATGTTATGTTTTGTTAAGATCAATATCAACTCTAAAAGGCCCTTTGTTTGAACTTTTTTTTACAGCCCTATATAAAGTACATATTATATAAGTTAAACAAAAGTTATATGATAAAATACATTTCAGAAAAGATATGTTTAACACAAATGGATTTTCTTTCTGATAGATTTACTTTAGATTATATAAAAAATACAACTGAAGACAAAGACTTGATTAAAAGTAGTTATATCTGGGAGATAACTCTAAGCAACAGGAGTGAGAAAGTACATAGAAAGACCAGAAGAGAGATAAAATTAACAGCACAAGGGTACATTACTGAAGTTGCTGCTGTGAATGACTAAGAAGCATACATAATGCTTCTGGGACTGTGCACCTAAAAGATGGGAAGCTGAAGTATTTAATTACCAGTTCCTATACACGTGAACCAAGGATTGTTAACAACATTCAAGTCTGCACATAGATACTGAATAAGGGGACTCATTGGCTTCAGCAGTGTTAGAGAAAGGAAGAACAGAAAAAACAAATCTGGAACACTATTAGGGCTAGTGACCCAGTTCAGTGTCTGTCTACCACAGCTGAGGATCAGGGATCCATGGGGTATCAAAAGGCACTACAAATTTCTAGAGTTCTTGACATTCTACTGCATATGGTATATTGAAACTCAATTTATTCTATAATTACCAACTGGCTAAAAGATACAAAAACAACTGTAAATATACAGAAACTACTGCTTTATAGCTTTTTAAACAACCTCTGTTTTTTTCCCACTCCACAAAACTTTTCCATTCCACAAAACTGGAGTTTTAAGACTTACTGTTGGCTCCTTTAATGTTTTAAGGAAGAATTCAAAATTTGTAGGCTTATTCAGTTGAAACTAATTATATACAACTTCAATTTTTAATGTTTTCATTAACAGTAGAGACTCTGCACAATGTGTGCTGACCCTGAAAATTGTTAATTGTAAATGTACACTTAAATATACAATTGAGAACAAAGCAATTTAATACATTTTTGTTCTTTTCAATAGGCTTGCTCAAAAAATACTCTATTAAGCACTATAGAGAATAATAAATCTAATGAGCAGGCACTAGCAATCAAAGGAACGGGAAAAACAAGTAAATAAAATATAGTAAATAATATAATAAAAGAGACACAAACTTAATGTTTCTTGTGTCCCATATGACATCCAGGACACAGAACTTTGTATTCAAGTATTTATTCAACAAAAATGTATCAAATCTCAGCTACTAGATATGCATTATGTTACATGTCTGGCAGTTATAGAATTGACCAAAAATAGTTATAAGTATGCCCCTTAGTTATAAGAAAAATCTATTTCTGGAATACCTAGGAAGCTTAGTGAGGTATAATTGTGAATAAATGAAAATTTTAAAACAAAACAACATGGGAAAAATTAAGTTTTTCAAAAAGGCTATTAGAGTTTTACAATATTCAAAATAATGTATTCAACCTTTAAGCAAAGTAATTTCAAAATAGTCTATGATTTGGGTTCTAAACACCAAAAAAAGTTAATGGTTAAAGAGAGCCCAGTATATATAGGAAATCCCTCTGCTAACTTAGCCAAATATGTGTATGTGTGTAAGTGTGTGTGTGTGCATATGTAAGATTGTCTCACATAAAATGAAAATACTTTTCATTATCAGAAAGAAAATGAGGAACTAGAGCTTCCTGAGGTCTGCTCAAAGGTCTAGTGAATGCACTACAAGTAATGTTTAAAGTATTCAAGTTATAATCCTAGTTCTCAACAAATTAATAAGTAGTCATTCTTTAACATGATGACACTTGTGAATAACTCAAAATCATGACCCCCCTATTTTTTACCCATTTTTCTTTTACAGGCATCATTGAAAAAAATGTGTCTTAGAACAGCTGAGATCAGGTACCTTCAGGCTGATAAGTTATTTCTTATTTTTGAAATGAAATGATTTGTAGAAGGGTATTTATATCTTTATATTACATATTTCTACCTTTTTCACATATAAAGATATGTATTCTCTCAATATATGGCTTCAATATTTATTTTTAATATCAGGTTTTAATCAACAGAAATACTTAATTTTAATATAATCCAATTTCACAAGAGAGAGAATAAGAATGATCTCCAACAAGTATATACATTTTACTTTACCTAACTACAGAGAATTAAAAAATTACTTAGAAAGCACAATTAAAAAAATATGTTCTGCAACTTAAAAGTTAAGTTAATAAACACTCTACAGCCAAACTAGAAGAATAAATTTAGAGAAGGAATCAGCAATCACTTGTTCAAACACACAGTTTTAAAACTAACTTAAAACTCTGCCCAGTCTAAAAGATAAAGTTGTCTAATTGCCTTCAAAATTCTTGAACAAAAGCCACATTAACATGACTTATATTTATTGTATTTTCGCTATATTTACATTTTGCAACACTTATTTAAAAAAAAAATCTAACTCATACTTTTAAAAAGGAGTGATGCCAACTTGTCAACTTTAAGTTCAATCTGGAAACCAATGAACCGAATTATTCTGAATCCTGGTCCTACATCAAAATAATACCATAATTACTGACTAAACTCACTTTTATCACATTATATGTTCACAACAGAATAAAGAGTTACTGCCTATAAAAAGACAGTGACAACTAGGAAAAAAGAAATAGTACACTCACTAATCTTAAGTTAAATTTTTAATAATTTTATGATTATTTATTATGACTTTGTAACTGTCTTTGTAAAATATCAAATATAATGAAACATGAAACAAAAATTGTCCTTAATACATTCAAGAACATTTCTATAAAAGTTCTTAAATTACATTAACCTTAGAAACTCCTTGATAAACTAATCTTCCCATATGAATTAACTCCTCTCCTGCCATCTGGTATAGCAAATTCTTTTTTCCTTTGAAACGTAACTGAATTCATCCTTTTTTTTTTTTTTTTTGGAGAGGTTTTATCTGCCAGTTGATCATCTTACAATTCCCCCATATATGCAACTACCATTATTACAATATATATTCTATTAAAATCAGGAGTGATTTTCCCATTAGAATACATAAATTAAAAAGCAAAGACTACTTTTGACTTATATATTTTATAAACTACAGAACTTAATCATGGTATCAAGCTGATGCAGAAAATATTTAAATTTTTACCAAACTTGAAATATGTATTAAACACCAAAATTAAAGACAAATCAAATTTAGTTGTTAATTTAAAAGGCAGCAGATAGCTGTCAACCAACAGTAGTAGCTCCAAAGCAGTAAAATTTGAACATTTCAAAATAATGACTATTCTTAAAGACCAGAAAGTTTTAGAAAAAAACAATAAGTTAGAGATGATTTTTCTGTAAATTCCATTGTTTAAAGCTGATCAAAATTTTTCAATTTTTTTCTTGCCTTATTGTCAATAAAAAAACGTGGAGCCAGAAGTACAGTCACATCTATTAAGTTTTTTGATAATAGTACACAGATCTTTTTGAAAAACCTATAAACCTAAGGAGAAATGATTAGTATCCACACAAAACAGACAGGAAGTTACCTGTAGATGGAGGGGGGTGGGAGGAAGAATAGGTTGTACAAAGATTAGTGCATTTTTATACATGAGGATCATCTGATGTTTAGAAATTCACTAGAAATATTATTATTATTCTCAATATCTCTATCTTAATTCTTATTCTTAGAAGATATACTATAACTTAGATAATGGTGCATAAATATACAATGATCATTAGTCTTTAAAAAGAACAAAATCCTGCCACTTTGACAATATTAATGAACTTGAAGGTCATTATGTTAAATGAAATAACATCAGACAGAAAAATGTTACATGTAATTTATAAAACAGTAGAACTTGGAGAAACAGAGAGTAAGGTGGTGAATGTTAGGGGTTGGAAGGGCAAAAGAAACAAGGGGGCAGATGTTTATCAAAGGGTACAAACTTTATAAAATGAATAAGCTCAGAAGATCTAATGTATACCCTGGTTATGATACATATAATTGAAATTTGCTAAGGGAGCAGATATCTTAAGTGTTCTTACAAATACAATCTTTTATTTGCCTAAAAAAAAAAAAACACGTAATTATTCTTGGCAGTTTAGCCTCAACACCAAAGATTAACAATGCACTAATGGTTCAATGTAAAAGAAAATGTTCTGCAGTTTTATGTACATAAACTCTAAGGGTGGAGATGAAACTATAGCAACAAGAGATAAGTAGGACAGGGAATATAGAGAGAGACTACAAAAGAACATGAGGGAATACTGAGGTGATGATACTCTTCTATATTGATTGTGACAATGGTTTCATAGGTGCATAATTTCTCTTCACTCATGAAATTATATACTTTAAATGGATGCAATCTTAAGTATATAAAATATAACTCAATAAATTTAGGTTTTGAAAATGATGTGCGAATCCCCAAAAAAACAAAGACCAAACGTTTTCTCTAATATGCAAATGCCAATTCACAATAAGGTGTGTGTGTGGGGGGGAACTAGAGAATAATAGCGTTACCTTAGATTAGGTAGAGAGAGAAGTAAAGGAAGGGGAGGGAATGTGGGGATAGGAAAGATAGTAGAACAGAAGAGACATTATTACTTTATGTATACATGTGACTGCATAAGCAATATGATTCTACAACATGTACACCCAGAAAAATGAGAAATTATATCCCATCTATGTATGATATATCAAAGTGCATAAATGCATTCTACTGTCATGTATAACTAATTAAAACAAATTTTAAAAGATTTTTTAAAATTATGTGTGATGAGCACATTAAATTTGAGATCCATCAAGTTCTCTAAACAAGCCAACGATTGATAACAACAACGAAACCCCCAAAGATGAGTATCATAAACAAATCTTGAACCTTTGGAAATTCAAAACAATTTATTTGATTGACTTAGGCATATTTCCAAATATAGACCTTAAGATGCTGTACCTGTAGATAACCAGATTACCAAAGTCAAGTTTAAAGAACCTTCAAGGGTCATTTTCTCTAACATGAGGAAAGTAGAGAAACTCATGACTGAGTGGGAACAAGTTCAAAGAGTTTTCAACGTTATGCTCCTAAACACTATAGCACCTTGCCTCTCTTTCCGAGTTTTGAATTTATGAATTTTTAAGGCTATGAATGAAGGTATGCAATAGAGCAAAGTATAATGATTCTACTAACCACAAACAAATGAACATTTGTCAGTTAAATGCAATTATTTAATCTCTGTAAGTGCATTATTTGTTAGATTTCTGGCAGTGGGTCTCAAGATCAATGCTAGATGAACACTGGAATCACCCAGAAATTTCATGGAGGGATCTAGAGCAGGAAATGATTATTTATTCTAAGGCTCTTCAGATGAACCCATTGTATATTATGACTCAAAACCAATTGTCTGTGACAAGGTTATAAACTCAAATGCCTGGTGAAATAATACAAAGAGCCATGAGGGCTGGGATGAACTAGAGTCAACTTTGATTAAAAAACAAAATAATTCAGGGATTAAACTTAATATCTACAAACACAATTTGGCTCCCAGTATATCTTTTCTGTTTGGATTAGAGCCTTTTATTATAAACATATTTAGATAAAATACCTAATTTAACATGCAAAAGTCTTTGACTAATACTCTGTAAGAAAGATGGAGATAATCCAGAAATATCAGGTCCCTTGTGAAGATTAACTGTATAGATATTGTTTGACTCCACAGATCACTTAATTAGTGTAACACTTAACCTTCAGCAAAAGGACTTGTGAACACCTCCCTGAAACAACATTTGTGAGTAGAAGAATATCTATATAAATGGAAACTTGAAGAAGGCTGGGATTCCGCTGCTTTTGGTAATTGCCAATAACTTATAAAAATGGTAATTCCAGGGGCTGTGGTTGTGGCTCAGTGTAGAGCACTTGCCTAGCATGTGTGAGGCACTGGGTTCAATTCTCAGCACCACATATAAATAAATAAAGATCCATTGACAACTAAACAATATTTAAAAAACAACAAAAAAAAATGTTAACTCCAAAAGAACTATCCAAAATATCTGTGTAGTCATACATCTATACAGTTAATCTTCACAAGGGATTAATAGTTGATGACATAGGAAGGTCAACACAATCGTCAATTATTAAAATTGGAATAATGTATAAGATTGCTCTCACAAATACTATGTACATAGAGCTTTATATCCTAGGTTAATTTTTTATCTTGGTTATATATGATAAACAATCTTTAGATTTAAGAGAGAAAAGGTGACTGGATTTCATCCTTCCTTTCTTCCTTCCTTCTTTGTCCTAGCGACTAAACCCAGGGTCTCATGCATACTAGGTATGTACTGACTTATATCCACAGCCCTTTCAATTTTTTTTTTTTTGAGAAAGGGTATTATGAAGTTGCCCAGAGTGGGTTCCAGGTGTGATCCTCCTGCCTCAATTTTCCTAAGAAGCTGGGTTACAGGCATATGACACCATTCCTAGATGGATTTTTCTGAGTTAACAAATTATTGCAAAGACAGGTGGAATAACAGGGACTATGTGATAAATTTGCCTGAATTATTTAAATAACAATGCATGTGTACTATTTCCACTATTGAAATAACAACAAAATTGAAAACTAATAATAAGAAATCAATAAATTTGTAAAAAGTGTCAATGGAGAATTTTAAAGAAAACTACTTCTAAGGACATTGTGCCTTAAAAACAAGTAGGCCCAGCATGGTGGGGCATGCCTATAATCCCAGCTACTTTAGAGGCTGAGGCATGACATTCTCAAGTTTGAGGCCAGCTTGGTCAACTTAGAGAGACCCTGTCTCAAAAGATAAAGAAAGTTGGGGAAGTAACTCAATGGTAAAGCACCCCTGGGTTCTAGATAACACAAATAAGGAGTGAATATAAAATTCAATTACAGCTTACAAGATAAAACATATTCTTTTGCATCAAAGTGCCTTGTTTTTCTAAGAAAAATCTTGGGATTAGTGTTTTTTCCAAAAAGCGGGCATTTTCATTAGAATCATACAAGAGATGATTAAATACACAAATTCCTAGGCTCCAAGCTCAAATCCATGGAATGCTTTCTGGTGGCCTAGAAATCAGCATTTAATGCTAAGTGAAGTTAACCAATCCCCAAAAACCAAATGCCAAGCATTTTCTGATATAAGAAGGCTGATTCATAGTGGGGTAGGGAGAGGGAGCATAGGAGGAATACAGGAACTCAAGATAAGGCAGAGGGGTGGGAGGGGAAAGAAGGGAGCATGGGGTTAGAAATGATGGTGGAATGTGATGGACATTATTATCCAAAAAACACATACGAAGACATGAATTGGTGTGAATATACTATGTATACAACCAGAGATATGAAAAATTGTGCTCTATATGTGTAATAAGAATTTTAATACATTCTACTGTCATATATTAAAAAATTAATTAAAAAGAAAAAAAGAAATTAGCATTTAAAATTTCACCAGAGGATTCTAGAGCTCACTAAAACCTAAGAACCAGTATCTTGGATACTTAAAGCTGCAAGCATGATATAAATATGGCATATGCAAAATCACTACCCTTAAGTAAGCAATGACTGAAAATCTTTCAAAATCAAAGCAAATCTCCATTTTCTTAAACAATGTTATATTTCACTGTTGAGAACTACTGGTTGTCACTTTTAGCACCTTTGCTATAAATAAAGCATAAATAGCCAAGGGTATAGTTCTATTATTGTGTTAGCACTTGGCAGTGTAGAAACTAAATCTTTGGGAATAATCTCTTGTTCAGCAAAAGTTCTGCTTTCTTCTTTTAAATCCTAACTACTGATATCTTCCAAGGATCTGTCCTCAGTTACACATTATCATCTGCCCTCAAATCTTAAGCTCCAAGTAGAGGGCTTCCAATCCTAAATTCCCCAAAAAATCTATTCCAAACTAAATCATTGTCTCATCCGTATAGTAAGCCAACCTGCCTGTCTACCTTATTCTCTTTATCCCCAACCCTATTCAAACGTACACATTCCACATTTCCTGGATGTTAATGGCTACTATTAACATTTTCTCAGTCAAAAAATCCTGGCATTATCTTTGTCTCTTTCCCTTTGCTCTCACTAAAACTCCTTTCTCTGACCTTCACAATATTTGTGTTTTTATTTTCACGATCACTACTACTATTCAGGTTGTTATCAGTTCTAAATCAGTTAAATATAAAAGGCTCTTAATCAGTCTCCTTTCTTTTAGATTCCTTCCTACTGCAATCTACAGTACTTTGATTCATGTTCTCAATCTATTTGTACACTGTATACCCTAAGGAGCTTTTAAAAAATACAGATGCCTGTGTTCTACAAGGTTCTAAAAATAACACTTATATTGAACCAAGGGTAAGAAGCACTACATTTATTATTTTATTTTTTCCATAAATCAGTCAAAAGATCTGCAACAATAATTCTAGTGCATATTTTGAAATGCAAAAGTCCCTATAAAGATACCATACAGATGTCTAGTGATAACAAAATCAAAGAGCTAACATACAGTGCCTGCCTCCAAATGTTCTTCACTGAAATGACTGAATCGCTGTTCTTTATCTCTTAGTGTTACTGATTATTAAGTCCATGTGCCCCCCTATCCTATGGCAGTTCAAATTCCCTAGGGCAAAGTTAACTAGATTTTCTGTAGAGTTTTTTTTAACTTTACTTATTTGATGATCAAGCAAAGATTTTATCACACAAAAAAATTTCTCATTCTATAATTGGAGATATTTTATGCTATAGAAAAAGCATAAAAAGAAAATGCAAAATTTCACTTGAAACACCTATAAAACAAAAGAGTATCTAGTAAAACCTTGGGGCCACAGAGTTGTCAGTAAGCAGCTATGATGAAGGGCCACTGAAGATGGGAAAAAAGTTTAATTAAAAACAGTCTGTAATCCTAATTTTTAAAACAATTTCAAAACTATTTTACAGCAAAAACACCAACCTTACAACCTTATCATTCTATCATTTTTAGACATCTAGTTTTAGTTCAAATTTATTTCTAATTCAAAGCTCTCCTCTCTGCCACCACAGTTCCCTTGTTTTACATGTTTGCTATCGAATAAGCAATCCCAAATGTATTTTTCAGCTTAAATTACCAACTTAAGCTCACTTTTTGTTTCAAACTATGAAGAATTTAAATAATAAGCATTAATCATCTAAATGAGGTTACTTAGTCCTTGACACCAAAATTCTGCTGACAACTGTTAACCTTTGTAACATTATTTTGTTTCTGGACTCAGTCCACAGAACCAACCTCTCCTGTGTTCTCCTTTTCTGCTTCTGTATCAGTAACCTGTCTTATTTTTTTATTTACTTACTTATTTATTTTTGGTACCGGGGATTGAACTCAGGGGCACTGAACCACTAAGCCACATCCCCAGCCCAATTTTGTATTTTATTTAGAGACAGGGTCTCCCTGAGTGGCTTAGTGCCTTGCCCATTGCTGAGGCTGGATTTGAACTCCTGATTCTCCTGTCTCAGCCTTCTGAGCCTCTGGGAGTACAGGCATGTGCCAACGTATCCAGATTAAAATACTACTCTTAACAGTTTGAGGTGTGTGTGTGTGTGTGTGTGTGTGTGTGTGTGTGTGTGTATTTTTTTATTTATGTTTCATAGGTTTATGTGATAAACTGTTTTAATATTTTTTGATATGTAGAATAATTCAGAGAATGAATAAATTGATAAAATTTCCTAAGGAGAGTCAGAAGATAGCTTTAAAAATTTAAATAGAATGGAATCGTACTTTTATTCCTGACAGCTGCAGCTTTTTACATTTTCTTCATTTTCTTAGGATTTTTACAAGAAGACTTTAAGTTTGGAAAAAAGAAATGCCAGGCATAATAATCATTGCAGAAATGGGTTCATAGGAATAGAATTATAGGGGGAAAAAAATCACATAAAGACAACTGAAAATACACATCTTTAGTTCAGTTCTCAATTTGAGATATACTCATAAGGCACAACTGATTAACAATGATGTCCTTGTTTGGAAAACAAAACTAGCTCTTTTTTATTAATAAGCTATATAATTTTTATGATACATTTAACATTTTTGTGGTTTGTGTGGAGGTCAAATTTAAAAATTCTGGCAGGCACAGTGGCTCAGTAGGCTGAGGCAGGAGGACTGGGAGTTCAAAGCCAGTCTCAGCAATGGCATGGCTTTAAGCAACTCAGTGAGACCCTGGTCTCTAAATAAAATCTAAAATAGGGCTGGGGTTGTGACTCACTGTTGGAGTGTCCCTGACTTCAATCCCTGGTACCCCCTTAAAATTGTTTTTTTAGATTTTGTACAGCAGGGAGGGAAAGAGAAAATACTAGAGAATGATATTGATCAAACTATGTTGTTATATCATGCACATGTACAAATATGTAACAATAAATCCCATTTTATATATAATTATAACATACCAATCAAAATATGAAAAATAATAGAGACAGTGTTTCTAAGTTTTAAAAAATCTGTGGGCTGGGGTGATGGCTCAGCGGTAGAGTGCTCACCTTGCACATGCAAGGCCCTGGGTTTGATCCTCAGCACTACATAAAAATAACTAACTAAATAAATAAATAAAGTTATAAAAAAAATCTGTGAAGACATAAAACACTTATAATGTGCAAAAATATTTCCATTTATATAAACTCAATTTAAACTACTGTGTCTTATCTGCTGATATCAGAAGCACTCCTTTACACCACCACTGCTAGGCATTTCTCTAACATTTTCTTTTAGTAACCACTTCAAAATACAGTACTACCTCAAACACCGACCTTCATCTCCAATTTCTTCTTCACACATTGGCACAGGATCTCTAAGTAATAATAAAGGACAGACAGTAAAATGGAGTTCAGAGAGAAAAAGTGGTAAAAGAGTGCATTAAACTTAGTTTAGTTAGTCTTCATAATCCTATTCACTGACCCCCATCCCAAGCCTACACATCACTATCAACGTGAACCATATGAGCAGACTAGGATAGCAGAGAGAAATCTTTTCCTATCACAACAGAAAAATCTCATTTTTATCCTTCTTTCTGCTTCATTTTCATTTCCACTTCCAGAAACAAGGAAAAATTCTCTTTTCTCCAACCCCACTCATTATCCAGCCTTCATTGATATTCTTACTATTCAATGACTACTTTGCCTCCTTTTCCATCCCAACTTCTTTTTTCTCCTATCATATCCCCTTGAAAAACCCATCCATGCTTCATATAGCCAACTCAGCTAATCATACCTATCCAATGAATCATCCCTTTCCATCAATTTATACCCTTTTCCCTAACCTGAGGGCTGTTTTCTACTTTCCACTTTTAGTTAACAATATTAGGTTAGAAAATAGGAGGAAAATATTTATTATTTCTATAAAATTTGAATAATGTTAATGATGAACTATCCAAATTTCAAGCAAGTTATTTTAACCTTTTGGGACTCGGTTCAATTCATCTGTAAAATGAAGAAATTAGTTTAGTTAAGCACTCCAAAATGTATCTAACAAATTTCTAGACTCAACTATAAGGATTCTAAAACTAGAGATCTGAGGTAGAATGCAGGAATTTTTTTAAAGGTACCCAGATGAGTCTTCTGATCAAAAAATTTAGGAATTATTAATAAATGATAAGGATCCTTTTAGTCTTATATTCCAAAATTCTATGCTGCCATTTTCTGATAAAAATTGTTTAAAAAGGAGTACAAATGAATTAAATGGCCTTTGTAGGCTGATCTGCAGCACAGTTTATATTTTCTTCTGATAACAGCTGACTTGCAACTTGTAAAATATGTTTACCAATTAGCGACCATAAATATTAAAATACTGAGTCCTTGAAGTAAAACAATAAAAATTATTTCTTTAGAATTATATGCCAAATCACTTTTTCACAGGATTTTTCACAACTAAGATTTGGCCCATGTTAAAAACAAAGGTAGAAAAGGCATACTCATTAGGATCATTTATTTTGCTAGTTCACTGGTAGGGCTTTGTATATCACTGGAGCAAAGCCTAGAGAAGTCTAGATCATTGAGAGAATTCAGGCCATTAAAATGTCTAAAGAACAGTCTCATTCAAATGTTTAGATTGCCGGGATTTTACCTGCCCAGAAGCACACTAGATCATTCACTTCTGAACTACACTTATATATTCTAGTTCTGGTAACTTCCAACAACTAATTCTCATTATAAACAAGTGTTCCCATGGTTAATATTCTGGATTAAAGACATGTTTCAACATGTGGGGACTAAGCAAGTATAAACAGCACTTAAAGAGATGATGACACATTGGCACTATGTTAATTTAAGTGAACCTATTTATTTATGAATAAATGAATAATAATAAAATTATAAAAAGTAGAAATGGTAACTGAATTATATTTAAATCATTTTTTTTCTTTAAAAAGATACACTTAATTAAATTTGTACAAAACTGCACTATAAATTGCAGGAAAGTGTGTCCATATATTTTCTCTTTTTTTCAACATAAAAATCTATAGTGAATGCCATTATGTAAGTGAATTCTTTGAATATCAAGAATGATGCAATTGTTGCTATGGTGACTACTCATTTTATTGAATAAATTGTGGATGGGTTTAAAGCATTATTTCAAAAATCAAATTTCAGTATATTAACTATGCTTGATAAATCTCTTTCTTTTGATACCTATTAAATAATACTATAAGCCATCTTTGGTGATGACTAATTAAGTAACCTCTATTAAAAGCCAGCCTTGAGTTGCCAAGGAAAGAAAACTTCCAATAGTTTTTTAAATGAAACACTCAAGTATATTCAAAGAAACAAAGACACTAAGCTTTAACTTTTTAGAGTAATTGAAATGTACTATTGAAAAGTAACATGATCTCACATGTCTTTGTTCCTTCACTGTCATAATTTTGCTTCTAACCTAAATTATTAACTAAGTATAAGACTAGAAGGCTGCTGACTTTTCAGTTTCCAATTAAACTAAAGTGATAGCTAGTTCAAAGTTAAAGCAGTTTTGACAAAGAGAAATTTCTCCTAGGCATGTGAAAATACTGATGATTTTCACATTCAAAATCTTATAAAACAGGTACAAAGCCTATATTTTAAACTAGCAAGGATAACTGTAGACTCCAACTACATGCATTCCTCAGGAATAAGGAAAAGTACTAAGGCTTCTCCCCTTGCTTATGATCTTCCATTAAGGGGGCTCAGGCTTCATCGGCATCTGTTTTTAGGTGGCTTGCTGGTTTTTAGACTACTTAAAACTGAACATTTTGAGGACCTGCCCCAGATCTCATCCTAGCCTAACTACATAACACTAAGTATTAAAGAATGGGGTGGGGGCATGACTGTGACCCGTTCCCCTTTCAACAAGGTGAAGTGCAGTCAGCTAAAAGGCCTGCTGACTTCGCAGCCCTGGAAGTCTAGGAGAGGAAGCTTGGGCATGGCAATAGGAAAGAGGTACCAGCAAGGGGGTCGGGCCGAGAGAGAACGAACAACAGGGTGGTCAGGCGCAAGGGAGAGAGCAGCATTTCAGCTTCTCTCCATCAGTCTTTCACAAATGGACTTACCTGTCTCCCTGTTCTACCTTCTCTTCTCATCTCTCGCAATGAGCGACCCCTTCCTCCTGGAGTGTGTGTGTGTGTGTGTGTGTGTGTGTGTGTGTGTGGTGACAACAACCTCAGCACCCTGGCTGGGGACAGGGGTTTGGAGGGGGTGGGGACGCAGTTCCTCCACAGGCCTGGAACTCCCCCGAACGGCCCTTGAAGAAAAGGGGGCGGGAGGAGCCCGCCTGACGCCGACCGAGGGCTCAAACCCGTCCTGGGAGACCAACCCTCGCAGGGGCTGACGTGCAGCTCCTTTAGGTTTCAATGGTGGCCTTTCGGGGAGGAGGAGAGAGGTGACAAGGGGCTGGGGGTGATGTGGCCTCCCTTCCCCCTCGCTCTGCTGGCTGTTTACCTTCTCGATACTTCTTGCGGAGCCGCCGGTGGACGC
Source organism: Ictidomys tridecemlineatus (assembly GCF_052094955.1). Taxonomy (NCBI): domain Eukaryota; kingdom Metazoa; phylum Chordata; class Mammalia; order Rodentia; family Sciuridae; genus Ictidomys; species Ictidomys tridecemlineatus. Next base: position 192,067,146 of record NC_135478.1, on the reverse strand, counting down.
TCTTCACCACCCCCGAGAGCTTCTCCTGCTCTAGCTTCCGCTCCTGATCCCGGGGCTGCGGAGTGCTCGGGGGCCCGGCCCCCTGCCCGCGAGCCACACGTCGGCCGTCGGCCCCTGGCTCCATATCGCAGCCGCCGCCGCCGCCGCCGCCGCCGCCCCTCAGGCCCCCGCAGACGCTCCCCGGACGGAGGAGGTGGGGAAGGAGGAGGCAGCAGCGGAGGCAGCAGCCGGAGGAGGCAGAGGAGCCGGAGCGACAGCCTCGAAGGTGGCCCCTTAACCAAACGCCCAAGCCGATTGGTGGACTATGGAGGGCTGGGCGGAAACGGAATAGCCTTGGAACCAATGGACAGAGAGCGGCGGCGGCGCACCCGGTTGTTTGGGAAGGCGAGCAGCTGGAGGAGGCGGGGCTCACAGGCGGAGGGGTGCTGAGGCGGTGGGAGAGCTGGGCCCCGGGCGCCCATCTACGCCGCCCCTCCCCGGATTTTGTGCGCAGGCGCAATGGTGCGGCCTGGGGATTCGCGCAGTGAGCAATGCGCTTGCGCATCTTAATTTGCTTAGTTTGGGCTTCGTTCTACCATCCAGGTTTTGCAGTTTTGTGGCTTTTCCACCCGCTGTTTTATAATTTAGTGTCATGCGGCCAGAGTCCTCTACCTGAGCCTTCCTTGCACCCTGTCACATCCATGCAGGTTTCCTTTAGCTTTCTAGATACTCTTTACCATGACTTGACATCACAGGAATTTTACATTTCAGCTGACTAAGGCTTACATGCTTTCTTTGGCATAAGAAGAGGCCTGGGTACCAAAGGCTGGTATAACTCACCCACCAAAAGTGATTAATGCTACTCTTGATGGTTAAAGGACACAGAAAGTGGGGAAAGGCAAGGCCAAGAAAAGCAACAGGAGATGTGAGAGGACAGAGATGGAAAGACAGAAGGCCCACAACTGATGTTCTTAAGAACATTTGACAAAAATGTTGCAGGAAGCCTGGCCTAATTCACCTCAGAACTATAAGCGCTTTAAAAGTCGACTCAGGTGACCTCAGGACTAACCTCTTTAATATGGAAGGTTAGTCTTTGCCCAGGGTCTCTAAGTGGGTTTAGCAACCTGCTCAATTTCCCCACTTCTTTTCCTACTCGTGGGAAGCTCTTGCAGAATATGATTGCAGACTTCTCCAGAGAGCTGGAACACTGTTCTCCAGAAGAGACTGCAGTAGCTCCTAAAGTGGTACATGGGGCTGCTGAAGTTTCAGAGATCCAATAGGCAGAGAATCATGAATGAATTGTGTTAAGAGTGTGAACTATGTCCTCATTACAGTTGTGGTTGTATGACATTGTATGGAAATTGTTACAATGAAAACCTTTTGATCAATGATTTTAGAAATCTGAATAAAGTTCACATTATGTCAATTGTTTCATATGCTACTTTCTGGATAATGAAGACCCTAAAGAGCAAAGCAGTATCCTTACTCTCTAGATCATAGAAGTGAAAGGAGATTGGTGGAAGAGTGTCCCTACCAGCACAGTGAAGAGGCAGATCAAACAGAGACAGATAACCTTCAAAAGAACTAATTATAATTTTAGAAGAAATCAGGAGGAAGTACCTAATATATTAAGACTGTGGTGGTCTTATTTGCAGGAATTTCATTTGGAAAGAAAGGAGAGCTTGAATGGCATACCTATTTTGTTTTGATTTGTTTTTTTTTGTGTGTATTTTAGCATATCTGGGAGGCAAATACAGGGGAAATATATTATAGAAAGTATTAAATTTCATTTGTATTAATTGATAAAGAAAGCTTTCCTTCATATTCCTAGTAAACAAATTTTAATACCTTTTAAAAATTAAAGATGTTAACTGAAGGAAATTTGGAAAATACAGAAAGAAGTAAAGAAAATTAAAGTCACCTGGAAACCCACCACTGAGAAATAAGAACTATTGATGGTTTTTATTTATTTGTATATATTGATAAGATAATTATGGATGGCTATGATAATCTCCATTATGAATAACCTACGATGTCATCAGTTAATCCCCAGTTATTGTATATTTATATGTCTCCATTTTTTTCTGTATTCCAAATAATCCTGTGTCAAACACTTTTGTAGGGCTGGGGCTGTAGCTCAGTGGTAGAGTACCTGCCTCGAAAGTGTGGATACAGGGTTCCATACTCAGCATCACATAAAAATAAATAAATAAAGATATTGTGTCCATCTACAACTAAAAAATATTTTAAAAATAAACAAAAAAAGTCACATTTGTATCAGGTTTTCCCAGTTTCTTTAATAATACATTTCATTAGGCTAACTCTGTAACCAAAACAGGCATTACTGAATCAAAAGATTGAAAATATTACTTTTGATGTATATTGTCCAACCTCATTTTCCAAAAGATGGGGCAGTTTATGTCACCTCTGGATGTACCTGTGGATGTCTATCTCAATGCACCCTTACCTAGATTAAGTATTACAATTTACAAAATCATTCATGAGATTTTTTTAAAAGGCCTGTATTTTTAAGAAACAATAGGAACTTTCTGTAGTTTCATAATTATCTATTCTGGCTGGCATAATCTCTAAACTAGAAGAACAAATAAAGGGAAGTTATTTAAATAAGAACTTATTTATTTAACTTAAATAAAAGGAACTTATTTATTTAGAGTCAAGCAAATTGAAGAATATCACTTTTTTTTGACTTCTCACTTTGATCAGAAGCAACTCAAGAATTATAAGTTGGATAGACAGATTTTATTTTAAATTTGCGTAAAATTTAAATTTCTTAGTAAAAGGGATTCACTGAAAGAAGATCTTTTGACACCATATTAAACCATATCCTATGTCCAGAAAAATGTCAGCATTTTCCCCTACATATAGTGGCAGTTTTTATTGAATGTAAATATCTTATTTTTAAAAATTCATTATTATCATTATCATAATAATTTTTTTTTAATTTTGATGGTGCTATGGATTGAACCCAGGGCCTTTCGAATGCTAGGCAATTTATCTACCACTGAGCTGCATCCATAGCTTGTTATTGTTATTTTAAATGACCATTAGGGAAAGAGGATGTTGGAATAAAACACTATTCACTGAGCAGCACAAATCAGCCTGGGAGGAAAAGGCTTTCTAAAGCACTAAACTGCAGGTAACTCAATTTATCATCATAATTTTTGCTTTACCTAACCAACTTCTGAACCCTCTTCCATGACATTTAGTGTGTCATAGAAAATTTCCTGTGTCAAAGAACCACTTGGACAAGTGGTAAGAAAAAATACTTTGACCTTTTGGGTTACAGTTATATGCCTTATAAGAAAAACAAATTCCTATAGTTGATGGAAAGAGTCAGCATACTATAATAACAAAGTATGTTCTATTCTCAGTGGAAGTTCAAAAAATACTAATTCAGTAATGAAAGCAAACTTTTAAAATCCCTCTCACAGTCTGGCATGTGGCATTGAGTTCACCAGTAGGTTTTGGGTGCACCCTAAAGAAGTTTAGTCTATTTCATTCTGCATTTACTGAGTAATCCTGTAAAAAAAAAAAAAAAAAAAAAAGAAGACGACTACATATTTTTCACTTTTAAATATTATCTACTATTCTTTGGCCTTATTTATCATCAAAATCCTAAAAACAATTAAGTTTTAATGTAGTGTAATAAAAAAGTATAAATAGTAAAGATGTTTATAAAACATATAGCAATGTATATAAATGATGCAAAGAAAAAGACTTATAACTGAAGATAAAGCTACATTCCAAATTGGACAAATCTTTAGCTCATGACTTTTTATGGTTTGTATAGGAGAAATTCCCCAAAAGCTCATATGTGAGACAATGTGAGAGGGTTCAAAGGGGAAATGATTAGGTTGGGAAGCCTTAAACTGACCAGTGAATTAATCCCTAATGGGATAACTGAGTGGTAACTGGAGGTAAGTGGGGTGTGGATGGAGTAGGCAGAGCATTGAGGGCACGGCTTTGGGGTTTATTTTTGTATTTGGTGAGTGGAATCTCTCTGCTCTCTGATCATCATGTGAGCTGCTTCCCTCTGCCACACTCTTCTACAATGATGTCCTACCTCTCCAGGAGCCCCAAGGAATGGAGTCAACCTTCTATGGACTAAGACCTCTGAAACCATGAGCCCTCAAACTTTTCTTCCTCTACAATTCTTCTGGTTGCTTCATTTTATTCACAGAAGTGAAAAACCTGACTAAAACATGATTATTTAGAAATAGAAGTTTTAGAAATTCAGCTAAAATGAGGACTCAAAAAGTAAAATCAATGTTATCTGAAAATATTTACTCATTATTTATATAATTCTTACCTATTAATATAAAAATACCAATGAAGTTTAGGTTCCAATTTCTATGAATCCACAATTTTAAAAGGTACATATAACATTTGTTGGGCACATTAAAATCAAAAATAATTTTGCTTGTTTCAAATTTTGCAAACTTTTTTTTGGAAAATGTATTTTTTTAACTTTATGTTTTGATAGAAATAAAAGGGTGGAGCAAGAAAAACATTTCATTGGTATATTCTCATCCAGTAAGGCAGATTGCAACTTTAAACCCCTTCTATTTGTGAAAAAAATAGGATTATTTACTTTAAAAATTATGTTTATGAATCCAATACCTCTCCACAATTGTTAATATATCCATCAGCCTGAAAAACCTATAATATTACACAAAGATTAGCTACATTGCTAATCTTAATTAAGATACACAATAGTCATGGTAGTATTAACTATAGCATGTGATAACCATTAGTTAATTCCTAACTCCAAATGCAACTATAAAATTTACAATATGTTTGTGATATACTAATTAATGGAATATATTTAACATTCATAACAAGGCTAATACAGGGATAGCTCTAAATAGAAAATAATGTTAAATTATTCCCTTATAATGAAGTATACAACTTAGAGATTCTCTGTGTTCTGATTCTGGTTTTGCATTAACCACCAGAGAAAGGTACTTCAGTTGTCTGAGTTTGTTTTTTTCCATTCTCTCTCTCTTTGTCAAATGTACAAAAAAGAAATTATATTTGACTAGTGTTTTTAAATTAATTAATTCATTTATTATCCATTGTATCATGACTTAAGAACAAATACATTTTACATTAGTATACTTGGACATATACTGTTCACATTATATATATATATATATATATATATATATATATATATATATATATATATAAAATGAAGTCAAAATTTTACAAAATAATACTTTGCAAAGTAAAATGCATCCTGGCATTTTCAACTTTGTTATTTTTAACACAGAGAGAACCCTACATTAATTTCAAGGCCCTTTAATGAGTCATTGTCTAAGAATTAGAAAACACTGGCAATTTGAAACATCTCTTTGACCCCTGAACCTAAGTAATTCTGTTACTCACGTAAATTTTTTTTTAGAAAATTTAATGAGATGTTCTTGTCTGTTCCTGGATGTTCCTGGAACTGAAGCTACTCAGTTCCTTTGAGGCATTATTTTTATTTGGGGGGTATTTCCCACACTATGAGTGCAGGCTCAGATAAATGTCTGTTTGCAGGAAAGCAAATAATAAATCAGAAACTATAGGGAATCTTTTGGTCTGTTGAGGAAAACTATGGAGCTGCGGACAGAAAACAAATCATATTGTATGATTCCACTTATATAAAATTCTGGAAAATACAAGTGAATCTATAGTAACAGAAAATAGGTCAGTGATTGTATGGGAATAAGGTGGGGGAACAGGTAGGAGGTTTGATAAAGGGGCATAAGGACTATTTTGAGGATGTGGATATTTTTATTATCCATATTTTGGTGATGATTTCTCAAGTTTCTATATATATCAAAATGTATCAAACTATAGTTTTTAACTCAATAAAGATGTTAAAAATAATTATATGCCAGACATTCTGATAGGCTTTCTATCTTTGGTAGCAAAAAAAATAAAACAAAACATTATATTTTCATAAAGTTTGCAATTGCCCACAAGAGAATGCATAACAATGAAATTCTTATTTATTTACTTCTTATAATGTAAGTAGAAATTTGGTACCTAGATCAACCAAATATTCTATCATTTTAGTATGAAAGTAACAAGGGTTCAGTATCTGGAGGCATCTAGTGTCTCCTTAGGGGGGTTCTTCTCCCCGCTCAGGATCGTGTAACCCACCTAAGAAATTAAAGTCTAGAATAATTAGTGAAAAACAAAAGACAAAGTCAGAAAAGACAATTTTAAAGATGGAGCCCTGATAGGTCCAGTCCACATAGGAGCTGGAGCTAGATGATTAGAAAATGGCTCCCATGGTTTATTTAAGGGGGTACATCAAAGGCAAGGATAAGGTTTCAGGAGTGGAGTCTTGCTCCATGATGTCTTGCAGTCAGCAGGTTGATTGGCATCTTGGCAGGTCACCCCATCTCCAGTGCTGTGTGGGACCTTTGGCAGAGCTTGGATAGGACTCACAATGTGTCTGGGCAGTCAATCAGAGGAAATGTCCACTGGTAGTTCCCAGACACTGGATTTTCCTATTCATTAGGCTGTGATTGTGATGTAGTCCACACAGCCCACGAATGACTCTTGACACTTCAGCATATCCGTTAACTGAGAACACAAGTAAAAATGGAAGAGAGGGATATCAAATTATCCCTGAATATTAGTCTCTTCCCCTTTCCCATGGCTTTAAAATTTAAAAAAAATAGGCAAAATTTTAAATTCTTAAGCTAGTCTAATTATAAATAGTTGATAGGGATGGAGACTAAAAATATTAGTTGTATAAAAATATAATAATAATATATTACTAGTAATATAAAAATATAACTTCTTTAGTAGGAGTTCTATGTTGAGTTAAAACTATGAGCTTCTTAGGTCTAGAAATATATATATATAAAATTAATAAATATTATATATAATATACATATATATATTATATTTACTTATTTATTTAAGGAAATTGCCCATTGAAGTGTCAAACCAGTTAAGGAAGTAGTATTAGGTAGTTGAAGAGAAGCACAGTGATTTTTTGTTTTGTTTTACTCTTGGTTCACATTACATGTTTTAGGGAAAACATCAGATGGGGAAAGCCTTTTGTTTGTTAGCTATTTAAAAATAATTATCTGCCAAATAGATTGTAGCCTATAATAAATTGGCATAAGAGGTTTATAAAATGCTGGTAGCAGGCCTGCCCTGGCCCCTGGGGATTCAACCCCCAGTTTTTGTTATGCATGTCAATGTGGCCAGCTCACAAGGGGGCTTGCGGTTTCCTGTTTATCTGCCTTGAGCATATGTGTCTCTCAGAACATCTTGACCTGTTCCAGCTTTCTGATAGGGGATGGTGGCATAACCCAAGGACGCAGTTACTACTCTTCCCTCCTCGCTTTTGAGTAATTTCCCGCAGCTGTTAAAAAAGATACATAAGGGGAACAAATTTGGCAATAAAGGCGCGCACGCTTCCTCCTGGATGAAGAACCTTGGTGTCCTGTGTATTTCTTAACCTCGCCGCCCCTCGCCGGACTCGGCTCCATTAGCCGGACGCCCTATCTGGAGGTCTCCACTGAGATCCAGAAAGCAGGGGTAAGCGGACGAGGCTCACCTTCTAAGGTAGAAGGGGGAGGATTGATTCAAAGATAATTCAAAAGAAACAGGGTACGTACCATAACTCAACAGCGAAACTTCGTCTGGCCAACGAGGTTAAAGAGCTGTTAAACAAACAAGGGACAGGAATTAAAACCAAGACAGCAACCGAATTCGTTGAAACTATAGCCCGGGCTTGTCCTTGGTTTCTGACAGGAGGCTTTCTCCATAACAGCGATTGGGATTTGGTGAAACAGGACCTCCAAAAGTTGTTGAGAGACCAGGATCCGGATAGAGTCCCAATTGCTACTTTCTCTCTATGGAGATTGGTAAAGCATGCTCTTTTAACTGACAAAGTAAAGATTAAGGAACAGCTTGCCGAGTGCGAGCAAGCCCTCACTGAGGTTCAGGAAGAGCAGATGGCTGCGTCTCTGAAGGACGAAGGTCCCCTGCAAGACTTAAATGGTAAAGCAAAGAGGCGCCTTCAGGTCCCTGCTTCAGAAAAGGGTGATGAGGATCTTAGTTCTTTCTCCGAGGAGGAGGAGGAACTGGAAAGGGAGATAGAGGAATTGGAGAGTCGATTGAGGAAGTCAAGATTTAAAGCAACCACGGCTCCAATCGCTGTCGCGCTCCCTCCCTATAATCCCAATTGGGACGAGGGCAACCCCAGAAGGCACGGGGGTGTTCAGTGGCAGCCCAAATTTTTCCGGTGATTGAAAACTTGGATGCCGATGGACAACTGGCCAGAGCGCATGTTCCTTTAGCCTTTAAGGATATTAAACAACTAAAGGAGGCAGTTACTAATTATGGACCCCATGCTCCCTTTACATTGACTCTCTTCGAGTCTTTCTCTGCCAATCAACTGACACCTAGTGACTAGCAACAGCTTTGCAGGGCTGTGTTGTCCGGAGGGGATTTTTTGCTGTGGAAAAGTGAAAATCAAGAGAGGTGTCGCGAGCTAGCCCGAGTCAATCAGGACGCCGGCTTCCCGCGGCATAACATAGAAATGTTAACAGGCTCGGGACAATATGCTATCATAAATCAGCAAATTAATTATAATCCTGGGGTCTATGCTCAGATAGCCACAGCAGCCGTTCAGGCCTGGAAGGCTCTACCTGTTTCAAATGCTGAAACAAAAATTTCAAAGATTGCTCAAGGATCCTCTGAGCCTTATTCTGACTTCATAGCCCGATTGATGAAGATAGCAGGAAAAATATTCCCTAATTTGGAACAAGCCATGCCGGTCATTAAGCAATTGGCTTTTGAAAATGCAAACTCCTATTGCCAAAATGCCATCAAATCTTCCAGAGCAAAGAGCATAGCCGACATGATTCAAGCTTGTAAGGATATTGATGGAGCTCATATTACCAGACAGGTCTTGGCCGCTGCCTTCAAAACGGGATTGTCGGGGTTTAAGGGTAAAGGGGCCCGACCCAAAGGCTGCTTCCGATGCGGGAAAGAGGAACATATTAAGCGAAATTGTCCCGAAGGTGATAGACGGGGTCAGGAAGGCACTCCTGGCCCCTGGCCCCGATGTGGCAAGGGGAATCATTGGAGGAGCGAGTGTAGTTCCAAGTTTGATGCTCAGGGACACCCACTGCAGCCGGGAAATGGGAACAGGGGCCCGCCCTGGGCCCCAGAAGCCAAGGTGTACGGGGCAATCCAGGGACAGAATGGTGCCCCGGGGAGTGGGCGACTTCGTCACCTCCCACGGACCAACCCCTTTCTATCTGTAGACTCCCCAGAGGAACGCCAGGAAGTGCAGGATTGGACCTCAGTTCCACCTCCTGAGCAGTACTGACTCCGCAGATGGGTCCCCAGACCCTGCCGACTGGAGCCTTTGGCCCTTTGCTGGAGGGAACTGTGGGACTGATACTGGGAAGGGGCAGCACTCTACATAAAGGCCTCAGAATTCTTACACTTGTGGTTGATGGTGATTACCACGGGGAGTTAAAAATTGTTGCTGAGGCTACCCAAGGGATCGTTATTATTCCTCCCGGAGAACGCATAGCACAATTATTGCTGCTGTCGGCGGCATCCCTACCCAGCTGCGCCCTACAGGCAGCCCGGGGTAATGGCAGTTTTGGTTCCACCGGCACCCCTCAAACCTTTTGGGTAGCACACTTGGACTCCCGACCACAGTTAACTATTATAATACAGGATAAAATCTTCAAGGGGATATTAGATACAGGGGCTGATATCTCTGTTATCTCTAAGAGGCAATGGCCATCTGCTTGGCCTCTTCAAGATCCCTCAGCTGTACTACAGGGGATTGGGCAGAGGAGACCAGAAAAAAGTGCCTCCTTTCTAAAATGGAGAGATGAGGAAGGACACAGTGGTTATTTTCAGCCTTACGTAGTGGCTGGACTCCCCACAAACCTTTGGGGAAGGGACCTACTTCAACAAATGGGAGCTATCCTCACCACTCAGACCCTAAAATGGAGTAATAAATTTGTTAATGATATGATGTTAGATACGGGATGGCTTCCCGGAAAAGGACTGGGGAAAAGACATGAGGGAAGGGCAACGCCTGTGGACCCTACAGAAGAAATTACCAGAAGTGGAGGAGATCAGAGGAGGCTAGGAAATTTATCCTAGGGGCCACTGAAATGCGGCCACGTCCTCTATCTATTACTTGGTTATCAGATGACCCTGTGTGGATAGAACAGTGGCCCCTAACTAAGGACAAATTGCAGGCCACGACCCTTCTGGTTCAGGAACAGCTTAGGGTGGGGCATGTAGTGCCTTCCACTTCCCCCTGGAACACTCCTATTTTTGTCATAAGAAAAGGGTCTGGAAAATGGAGGCTCCTCCAGGACCTGCGGACTATTAATAGTACCATGCAGCCCATGGGACCTTTACAGCCAGGATTACCCTTCCCCACGGCTATCCCTAAAGATTGGCATCTTATTATTTTGGACCTAAAAGATTGCTTCTTTTCTATTCCCCTGGCCCCCCAGGATCGCAAACGTTTTGCTTTCTCTTTACCTTCAATAAATTTTAGGGAACCCTATCAGCGGTTTGAATGGACTGTCTTACCTCAGGGAATGGCTAATAGCCCTACTATGTGTCAGTACTTTATAGCAAAAATTCTGCAGCCCTTTAGGCAGCAATTCCCACATTTTTACCTCGTCCATTATATGGATGATATATTGTTGGCAGGCCCTGATAGGAAAGTACTTTTCCAGTCTTATGAAGTCCTCCAGTCCCTGTTAAAGGGGGCCGGACTGATTATAGCCCCAGAGAAGGTGCAGATTCAGTATCCTTATAAATAACTAGGATATACTATTAACAAGGTAGGAATCACTCCCCAGAGTCCTCAATTTCAGGTGAACCAGCTCAAAACCCTGCACCAATGGCAGACATTTCTGGGGGAAATCCAATGGCTGTGGCCTTCCCTCCATGTCCCTACTGGTGAACTTAAACCCCTATATGACCTTTTGAGAGGAGACCCCTCACCCACCTCCCCGCGAAAACCTACTCCAGAAGCCTTGAAGGCACTTAGATTGATAGAGACAGCCTTACAAGAGATGCAGGTAATGCAGGTGGACTACTCCCAGTCCTTGTTATTCATTGTTCTGCCGTCAAAACTCACCCCAACTGGAGTCTTTTGGCAGACTGGTCCTATTTATTGGGTTCACTTACCTTCATCCCCCTCCCGGGTCTTGATACCTTTCCATGACCTGGTAATACAATTAGTTTGGAAAGCAAAATATCTAGGAGATGCCTTATTTGGGAAGACCTTTTATGTTCTCATATTACCCTATAATGAAGACATTCTTTCTAAATTAAGACAGGAACATGATCTCTGGTGTCTCTTCTTCTATAGTTTCATGGGACAGGTTGACAATCACTACCCTAAAAGCAGGCTCCTTGAAAGTCTAAAGACATGTCCAATAATTTTCCCAAAGATCCTAAAACAGGACCCTATTCCAGCGCACAAACCGTCTTCACTAACGGGGCCAAAAATGGGTTTGCTGTCGTTTCAGATGGGACCCAGGTCATCCGCAAGAGAGTGGCCGATTGTTCAGCCCAAAAAGCGGAGGTTGCAGCCTTAACATTGGCCTTACAGACCTATAGCTCGGTGCCCCTTAATGTTTACACAGACAGTCTCTATATTGCCAGGCTCACCTCCGCAATTGAGACGGCACCTTATATCGGAAAACAATCCACTATCATGGATCAACTACAGACAGTGCAGCTTCTTATATGGGCTAGGACAGACCCCCTCTTCATAGGTCATATTAGAAGTCATTCCGGACTTCCAGGTCCTCTGGCGGCGGGCAATGCCATGGCGGATGCTGCCACACATGCCACTAACCTTGTATATACAATAACTGAGTATGATAAGGCCCTCCAGCTTCATAATAAATTTCACCTAAACGCACAAACTTTGCGCTTCTACTCAGGATGTTCCCGGGATCAAGCTTTAAAAATTGTCTCCCTATGCCCTACTTGTGCACCTTTTATCCATTCCCCTTCTCTGGGAGTCAACCCAAGGGGCCTTCAGCGAAATGACATCTGGCAAACTGACGTAACTCATATTCCTAGTTTTGGAAAACTGTCCTTTGTGTATGTCAGTATAGACACGTTCTCTGGTTTTATCTCCGCTACTTTACATTCAGGAGAGAAGGCTAAGGATGTGATACAGCACTATGTAAAAACCTTTTCCTTTATGGGAACCCCTCGATGCATAAAAACAGATAATGGCCCAGCTTATACTAGTCAAACCTTCCCAAAATTTTGCTCACAGTGGGATATTATACACAAAACAGGAATCCCATATAACCCCCAAAGACAGACCATTGTTGAACGGGCCCATCAACATCTTAAAACCTATTTGCAAAAAACAAAAGAGGGGGAGATATACGAGAGTTGTCAGGGACCACATGCACTATTAAATATAACTCTATTCACTTTAAATTTTTTGCTCACTGACACCGTACTGCAATGCAGCGTCACTTTTCCCCTCCCACCATACAAAAAGCACAGATAAGATGGAAGGATCTGGTTACAGGGAAGTGGCAACCCCCTGCTCCACTCTTGGCTAGAGTGAGAGGAGCTGTATGTGTCTTCCCTCCAGGGACAGAAAAACCCATTTGGGTCCAGGAACACTGCACGAGACCCATGGGACTTCAGGTTCGGCCATTTTCGCTTCTCCAAAGGAGTGACAGAATGAGTTTTGCGGGTTGTATCTTCCTTATAACAGTCCTGGTATGCAGGCCTGTGGATGCAGGAATGGGTCCCCCACCAGGTAATATTTACCAGCATCTTTTTGGTACCCCCTGTGAGTGCAGGGGAGGGATTTGGAATCAGGCCCCCAGTAGCTGGATTCAGACGGCTGATTGTGTAACCAGGGTAGCCTACCTCCGGGCTGAAGTTCATCAACAAATTGGGGGATTTCACCACCCTAAGTGGGTATGCGTGAACAAACCAAAGATTAACCCCCCTGGTCCCGAAAAAACCCTCAGTAACTGCTCCACAACTTGCACTTATACTTCAGCAGTTCATGTCTCTTGCTATGAGACAGCCTCGATTTGTGTACACAAGGGACAACAGTATTTTGAGGCCGGATTGACCAAGACCCGGTTGGGGGAGGGGTGGGAGTAACTTTTCACTTCACTCCATTTCTTTTTGGCCAAGGGGGAGTTGAATCTAAACTCCAGTTGGCTGGGTGCCAGGGTGAGGTTGGTAAGTCCTCCTGTTGGCCCACTGCAGCCCCTACAGGGATCTCTGACGGGGGGGAGAGGGGGGACCAACTGATTCTATTAAACATCTTTAAGTTATCAAGCTTTTGAAACCACAGACCCCTGAGCTCGTATACCACCCCTTGGTGCTGCCTAAGTCACAGCTCCCGGATCTGGATGCTAACGCGTTAGATATCTTAAGGACCACCTTTTCCTTGCTTAAGGACTCCAATCCCACACTTGCTAATGATTGCTGGCTCTGCATGACAACAGGGGTGGTTATGCCCATAGTGGTCCCTATTAATGTCACCATGCATAGAGATGATACTTGCCAGCCCAGACTGCCTTTCAAGGTCCAGCCCATGGGTGTCTTTACAATATGCCTTCTGGGTATGATGCAAAACAATACCTACAATGTGGATGTTGGAGTGACCTCCTTTGGGAACTGCTCAATGGTGAAGAATTATTCCTCACCCACTGCAGCCCTCTGTCCCCCTAATGAAACTGTTTTTATGTGTGGGGGAAATTCTGCCTTCCCTCAACTCCCTACATATTGGACAGGTGTCTGTGTTCTCACCCTGCTCCTCCCTGACATAACCATTGTCCCTGGGGATGAGCCCCTGCCCATCCCCAGCCTAGAGACTCTAGTGAGAAGACACAGGCAAGCTATACAGGCTCTACAGCTACCTGCCACACTGGGGATAACGGCTGCTGTGGGCACAGGCACAGCTGGACTGGGTACAGCGATACATTCTTATCGCCGTCTATCTCAGCAGCTTATAGATGATGTGCAGACCCTATCTGGCACTATTAGGGACCTAAAAGACCAAATTGATTCTTTGGCAGATGGTCCTCCAAAATAGGCGAGGCCTAGACTTACTGACTACCAATCAGGGGGGAATCTCTTTAGCCTTAGGAGAAAGGTGCTGCTTCTATGCCAATAAATCGGGCATAGTTCCCACTAAAATCAAGGAGCTTCAAGAAGACCTAGAGAAAAGGAGAAAAGAATTATTTGAGAACCCTCTTTGGACTGGGATGAATGGGTTCCTGCCCTACCTTCTTCCCCTCCTGGGGCCCTTACTGGGTCTTCTTTTGATTGCAACCTTGGGACCTTGTGTTGAAAATAGGATAACTCAATTCATTAAGGACAAGATTAACATTTTAACCTCCAAGCCAATACAGGTTCACTACCAACCCATCTGGAGATGAGATGTAACTGGACAGGAGCCAATACCCGAGCCCTTCTATGTGTGCCTGCTTTTGCCCAGGTCCCTAATTACCCTGCCGACTTGGTGCCTTCATCCCAGACCCCTACGTTCAGAAAGCTCCCTGGTCATAGCTATCCCACTGGCAAAGATGATGACTGGGATCCGCAGTTGTGTCCTGCTGGTCATGACATCCTAACTGAAAAGTGTCCGTTTACGTAGGACAAGAGCTGATCTTGTAGTACCCAGTGATGGGCAACTTCCACGCTTGCACTGCAACCTAAGCCAGGGGAATGGGGCCTCCCCAGAGACAGGTAAGCAGTGCAGAGGCACTCGAAGACCTAAGACAGGGGCTACTTGATTCCCTTTGACATGCAAAATACAAAAAAGGGGGACTTGCTGGTAGCAGGCCCGCCCTGGCCCCTGGGGATTCAACCCCCAGTTTTTGTTATGCATGTCAATGTGGCCAGCTCACAAGGGGGCTTGTGGTTTCCTGTTTATCTGCCTCGAGCATATGTGTCTCTCAGAACATCTTGACCTGTTCCAGCTTTCTGATAGGGGACAGTGACGTAACCCAAGGATGCAGTTACTACTCTTCCCTCCTCGCTTTTGAGTAATTTCCTGCAGCTGTTAAAAAAATATATAAGGGGAACAAATTTGGCAATAAAGGTGCGCGAGCTTCCTCCTGGATGAAGAACCTTGGTGTCCTGTGTATTTCTTAACCTCGCCGCCCCTCACTGGACTCGGCCCCGTTAGCTGGACGTGGAAATAAAACAATAATTAGCAATTAACTTTTCAATTAAAGGAATATTACCATAAGTGACATGGCATTTTTAAGTAGAGATATTAAGTGAAGAAAAATTATGAACTAGATGATCTGAATGTTACCGCTGTTGACCGGTGATGAGTTCTTGCTTCACCAATGTTGAAGAATAACACCAAAGAAGCACGCCGAGGCAAGGTCAGAGTAGAAATTAGAAGTTTAACAAAGGACAGCAGAAAAGAGGAAGAAGGGGACCCAGGAGGTGGAATCCGTGGAAGTGCGGTTGTTTCCCTTTTTATGGTTTTGGTGAAGGAATGTAGGTTGGAAGGCCCGAGGGGTGGGACACTGGTGGGCCAAAGAAGTAGTCTGAGCAGGAAGGACTTCATTATCACTTCTTTGTGATGGGCTACCTTCAAATCTGCTGGGGGCTATTCATTAATGTTTCTTCCAGGTGGACTTTGGCCTAGGGCCTCTTTGGGACTTCATTAACATTCCATGAGTTGTCCTGAGTTTTCCCTGAGTCATTCCCAGCATGGCCTCCATTTTAGATTTCACTCGGTATTAGACCCGATTTACCTAACTACACTGACTACCTAACTTTAAATCTGGCTTCATTCCCCACTCTAATTTGGGAACTCCTTACTGCTGTAAGGAAAGGGGGCGAAGAAGATCTCTGGCTTCTTCAGGCTGACAAAAGGGGCGATGTTGGGACAAGCAGTTTGGAGTCCCCTTTTAAAAATTGGGTCTATCAAGTGGTCCATGATAGGCTGAAGGGCCATTTGAGTGATGGGTGGTCTATAAGAGAAACAAGAATTCATTAGTACTGGAACCATATTGATGCAGCAATAAATGCCATAGCACAGGAATATGCCAATGAGTATGATGGCAAAGACAAAGACTAACAATGTTTTCTACCAGGAAGTACCAAGAACCAGAAGCTAAGATACTGTTTCCATGACAAAGTTGCTGAGGACATGGCTTCTATCCCAGCATGTAAATCTTTAAGGATATTTGTCACATTGCCAGAAATGTCAGGGATGTAAACACAACACTTAACTTTTAGGGTTACAGTTATCCTTCCCTTAAGATATAGTTTAATAATTTAATATCATCTGATCTTGCAAAATCCTTTTACTAATATGACCTCTGTGTCTAATAGAGAAATCTTTAATTCTGTTACTTAGGGCTGGATAACCATACTAGCAAACATTAAGCCTACCTGTGTAGGTTAGAAATAAATGCCTTAAACTAAAAACTACTCTGGCAGTTCCTTTTGATAGTTATCAGGCATTCCTGTCTGAGAATCTCTTTTGCAGCCTCCAGTTTACTTATTTTTGGAAGTTACATTTAACTATTATTATCATTTAAAATGCCTAGAATAGCTGTGTTTTGGCTTTGACTGTCTTTGCTAAGATGAAGCAAGTCAAACTGACTTTGTTTCCATCTATTGTTAACAGTCAGCTGAGTTTCTCTGGGAGTCCTCAGGAACTTCACAGCAGCTTCTCAGTTCTGCTAGTGCCATTTGCGCTAGGATGGGTCCAGGCCTTGCTTGACCATGTGGCTTCCCTCAGAAGCATCAGGGATGTCTCCCTTTTCTGATGACCCTCCTCTTCACAGCAAATGCACTGATTGGCTTTCTGTCCTCCACTGGTCTCATTAATCTCCCTGATCAGGAGGTTATGTGGCCTAGAGTTGCAGAGCTCTTTGGAGAAGTCCCCTATCCCCTGATTCAGACTGACTCAGAGGGCAAGAGCCAAATATTCGTTTTCTTGGCCCTTTAATTTAACTTTAATTTTAAAACTTAATCTTAAACATCTAGCAAATAAACTTCAACAGCCTTATATTAAGAGTACTGGGCTTTAATGTCTATCTCTCTATCCTGTAGGTGGTTACTCCTTATCTTAAGTTAACCCAGGTTGTGAGTTCTTAAAGCAGTACTTCTTTAAAACATTAACAGGCAATCCTTAGACCATCTAAAAGCAAACTACAAAACAAAACTAACTAGAATAAAAACATATTTAGTTTATGTAATAGCTACCTTGAATTCTGGCAGAGTTATACATTATAATCCCCTGTTTGAGGTCCTGGTAATCGTGACAAAAACCAACTTTTGGACACAACCTTAAATGCACTGAAATCTGGCCTAATTCTTTTATAGTCACTTCCACATATAGTGAGATGGGACATAGAGTCTTATCTCAAGTAAGGCGGGGCTCTTTATAAATCTTTAAAATACTATAGTTCTGAAGGTGATCTTTGCTTTTAGACATCATTTTACAAAGCCTACATAAAATTGTTGTGAACTTGAGCAAACACAACATAATATCACATCTAAAACAAGAATTAAAGAAAGGCTGAAAGCTTTTAACCTTTTGTAGAAAAGTAGCAAAGTACTTTGGTGTTTTGCAATAAAACCTTTACATAGATTAGGCTCTCATTAACTTAAAAATACATTTAAATTTTATCTCAGTGTAAAAAGTAACATGGAACTTTACATAACTTATTGATAATAAGTACAGTTATAGAACACAAAGGATAAATAAACTTCCAACATGTTTTTTTTTAAGCCTAAAATTACCATACAATTTTAGAATACCAGCTTGATATAATGCTCTTTCTAAAGCTTCTACCTTACAGACTTGTATATCTGGAAGATATGAACACATTAATGGCACCAATTACATTGATGTTTTTATATTAACCAAGTTTAGCTTTTAAAGAAATAACATAGCACAATTCTCTAAAACAACAGCACTTGTTTAACCAGCTGTTTAATTTCTTTAAGATTACTTGGTCAAAAAATTACACTTATAACCAACTTGTACAGACCTTCTTTATCACTTACTTAAACCCTCTTATTTACTTAAACTCTTATCCAGAAACACACTTTCTCTCTATTAATCCATACCTAGAACCTTCTAGTTTCTCTTTTTCATCTGTTAACCTCCTTCTGTTCACATCTTGAAACAATACTTGTAAATTTTTGAATTTAAGCAGATTTAACATTTTATTAGGGCCTTTTTGAACACCTAGAAAAACTTATAAGCTTAATTTAAGACCTCTTTACTTTCATCTATTTACCCAATTTAAATTGAGCCATTTGAATCACGTGAATCAAAGATATTTGGATCCATTTTTAATTTTTCATGAGCGCTCCTCACTGTCAATTGTCTGTCAATCACTGCATGATATATGGACATACACATACAGACATACTGACATACAACACGTAACACAAATGTCTCAGGTGAAATCTCATTGCAATGTTTTAAAAAAAATCCAGTTGATCAAAAATAGAACTTATCAGAAAAACATTAACTTGTCTGTAAGAACAAAATCATGAGCTCATAAAAAATATAGAATCTAAGAAAAGGCAAAAGTCCTAGAAAAAATTGACTGGCCAGTAATTAGTAAATGCCATACAATTTACTCTTTGGTTTAATCTAGTTTGAGTTCAAGTAAAAGACACCTTTACTTTTTTCTTGGGCCTCAAATCTGTCTCCTGAGTGTTCCAGGCTTCTTCTATTTGTATATCAACTTAAGTCCTGGCTGAGGTCTGGAAGGAACTGGGAAAACCGGAATTCTGAGCAGAAACTTCATGCCTAAGGCATTTTAACCAGAAGTCACAATTTTCAGGTTTGGAAGTTATGATACAAGTTTAAGATACAATTTACAAAATTTCATCTTTATATCTTCCTACACTAGAAAAACTTGCTCACACAAAACTGAAAATAGGATCTTTCTTGATAATATAAAAGCCACCATCAGAAGAAGTTCCTTCAGGATCATTAAGCTACTTTCTTCGTTCTGAAGTTCCTAAAGTAGTATTAAGTTACATTAAATCACCTGGAAAAAAATCCACACACTACCATGTATATCTAAAATTAAGCTTTGAAAATTCCCAAGACTGTTGCTAATTAATGTCATTTCAATAAGCCAGACCAATGTTTTAATTCAACACTTTTTTCCTAAATCTTACACACTGAGAGAAACAGATACCAAATCATAATTTACTATCCTTGCCCAAATCAATGCACTGTATACCTAGTGAAATCTCCTTATGCTACCCAGTTCAAAAATTGATGAAAAAATAAAACTGAATGATTGGGAATTACTTGCCAACTTGGAAGTAGAGTTCTTTTAGTTTTCTATCCTAAGTATTTAAGTTCTCTGGCATGATTTATCTGAAATCACAAACTAAACAATTACCTAACCCTAACTTTTAACTGCAAGATTAGGCAATGCTTCAAACTCATTTAGATACCAGATGTTATAATGAAATATCTTTTAGACACACATTTATCCTAGATTATCCCAAAGAAACAATCTATAATAACCTTTAAAACAGACCAGATAAGAAAATATCTCTCCAGGTTTTGAACTTTCATTTAATTATGACTCTTATCAGTGGCACCTTAGATTTCCCCATGAGTGGACCAGATGTTCTCACATAGGGGCAAATATAGGTGTAAACTCAAGGGTCTCAGTGTGACTGATTTTACTGCAATCAGTGGAGCAATCCTTACAGTGCAGGGAAAGAATGAGGAAATTTCCCCAAAGCGAAAATGGCTCTGGCTTCTGCTGGGAATTCCTCAGTTTCCCTCTCACTTACAGGATTAGCTTCTTTGGATAGATCCTATCCCAGGCAATCTGGCATATTTCCTAACTTTCCAGTAGAGTCAGTTTTTATCTGCCTTAGGTCTTGAAGGGGGAAGGGAGTATGTACTTTGATCCGCCCAAATTTTTCTCTTGATTCTTTTTCCTCAGTGAGTCCAAGATTTTTTCTCTTCATGGCAGATATCATAGCTAAGTCTACTTTACACTGTTGGCATAATTTAGGATTTTCTTTTAGAGCAAAAAAATCTGAACATAGAGCACCTCACACCATTTTCTTTTTTTGTAAATTTTATCAAACTGTAAAAAGATATTTTTTTCTGGTGGCCAGGTTTCTCCATCAGAGAGTTTGTATTGAGGCCAGGCCAAGAAAATGAGGCGCTTGTTCTTGAGCGTTTGAGGTTCAAATTTATCCCAATTTTTCAATACGCAGGCTAGTGGTGCACCTAGCGTATTGGAGAGAGAGAAGCTCCCGTCTAAGTGAGAAGAAAACAGGACTCAGGCACCCATGCTGCGCCAGAGAAAATTGTTCTCATTAGGGATGTCTTCCTAACCTTGAGCTGCCTAAACGGTCCAGAAAACCCGTCTCTCGCCTTGCTTTTGCCAAGGGGTTTCTGGTCCCCTTTAGCAAATTGCTAGGGTCTCAGTTTGCCCTGTGCCAGAGACCCTGGGAGGATTCAGACTTAAGGGCCTTACTGCTTTCCTCCCGGCCACTAAAAACCCATTGCAAAAGAGAATCTTGTGCTCTTTTGTTGTTGTCTTTGCTCTGTAGACTAGCAGATTACTGGAGGAGTTGATTCTAAAAATGCCTCTCTTGGTAGCTTAAAGAACACAGCTCATTTTAAACATTGGGAGGTAAAACAGACTATTGAAAGTTACCTATGCACCTTAGGGAACCTGGGCAGATTTTACTAATTATCCCATGCCTTTTTCTCAGTCCTACAACCTGAATTGCTAACATTTCTGACCTGCGAAGGAAGGGAAGCATCCAGGAGGAATGGATGCGGGGTTGGGAGTGTTGCGTAGCCCATACGGAGGCAAATGTGATTGGGGCTTTCCCTCCATGCCATTCATCTACCAATCACCCTAGATACCCATGAGGGCTGTCAGAAGGGGGCTCAAGAGAAAGGAACCTTAAGAATTCGTCTGAGAGTATCCCAGACCAGAATTCCTCAGTTGTTCCAAACTCCTTCCTCCACCTCCACGCATCTCAGGCAGATCGGGATTAGGGATTAGGGACACTGTGTACTTACACCAATTGCTCTCCGGGCCCAGACAGAAAAGTTGGAAGCGGCTTTGGCAGAACCCAACATGCCTGCTCTCTTCCGAACAGGTGATTGAGAGCTGCTTAGGCTGAGAAACCTCTCACCTGAGTCTTGAAGAGTGGCGGCTGCACTAATTGCGTTTAAGTAGCCGTCGGGTGCCCACCTTACCTCCAGAAAGAAAGAGAGAAAGATGCACCTCAAACAGAGATGGGGTGTGTGCACTTACCTCGGTGTAGAAAAATCTCGGTGGAACCTCCAATATGTTACCGCTGTTGACCGGTGACGAGTTCTTGCTTCCCCAATGTTGAAGAATAACACCAAAGAAGCACGCCGAGGCAAGGTCAGAGTAGAAATTAGAAGTTTAACAAAGGACAGCAGAAAAGACTTCTCCCGGAGGAAGAAGGGGACCCAGGAGGTGGAATCCGTGGAAGTGCGGTTGTTTCCCCTTTTTATGGTTTTGGTGAAGGAATGTAGGTTGGAAGGCCCGAGGGGTGGGACACTGGTGGGCCAAAGAAGTAGTCTGAGCAGGAAGGACTTCATTATCACTTCTTTGTGATGGGCTATCTTCAAATCTGCTGGGGGCTATTCATTAATGCTTCTTCCAGGTGGACTTTGGCCTAGGGCCTCTTTGGGACTTCATTAACATTCCATGAGTTGTCCTGAGTTTTCCCTGAGTCATTCTCAGAATGGCCTTCATTTTAGATTTCACTCGGTATTAGACCCGATTTACCTAACTACACTGACTACCTAACTTTAAATCTGGCTTCATGAAGATATATGGCTAAACTTTCATGTTTTGGGATAATATGTTGTGATTTAACCATTTTTTTTTTACAATTTTATTATAAGCCCCCACCCTACATATTGAACACTTGGATAATGAAAATATACCTATCTTCCTTTGGTAAAAGATAAGTAACATTGGAAAGAACACTGTGGACTTAAAAAAATAATCAGTTTTCATAAGGGTAAACAATTATGGCCAGTTGAAGAGAAGACTTGGAAGTTGGAAAAGTGAAGAAAGAGGCCTTCATAGATAAACTCAGCTTATCTCATAATTTAACCCATATTAAGAAAAAGGCCAGCAGTTCACTCCCAAAGTACAGTGATTTAATATAGCATTGATCATTTATCATTTATTTGCTCAAAATCCTGAAATTCAGGCAGGGGTTAAGAAAATAGTAGTTATTTGGCTGAACTTCTCTAAGAGAACACACTTTGAAGATTGCGCCCCTCACCCTGCTGACATGATATTGTCTATCATCTGGGAGCTCCAGGCCAGTGTCCTAAGCTTTCCACATGGTTGGATGAGCTAAGGTAGCTACGCTTACATGGAAGATTAGTTTCCCCAAAGCACAAAACAGGACACTTCCAAACCATTTTCAGGCCAAACTGGTTTAGTATATCTTAAGCAATACGACATTTCCTCTGGATCATAATTTAAGCATCTCCCTCACCTGTAATGCCTTCCCCCTGCCTTTTTCCCTAGTCTGCATCCTATATTTCCTCCAAGATCCAATAAAAAGAAGACTTTATACATGAAAAGTTTTCAATTATTCCATATTCCTGTGATAGCACTTTTCTTTTGAAATTTGATCAGTTTTACTATCCATATTATTCATGTTATGGTTTGGATATGAGATTGCCCTCAAAAACTCCTGTGTTAATGAAGGAATGTTTGGAAGTGAAATGACTGAGTTTTGATAGTTGTAATCTAATTAGTCCACCCTAGTTTGAATGAACTGACTGAGTGGTAACTATAGGCAGATGGGGCATGTTTAGAGGAGATGGTTACTGGGAATCTGCCCTGGAAGGATGCATCTTCCCTATGATCCCTATCTCTATTTCTCTCTTTCCTATGTTCCCTAACTCTATCTCTCTGTTTCCTTACTGTCATGAATGAAACAGCTTTCCTCTGCTGAGTCATTCCTTCATAATATGATGCCTTGCCTTGGACCCAGGGCAACAGAATCAGCCATCTGTAAATTTAGACCTTAAAACTATGTGCCCCAAATAAACTTGTCCTCCTTTGAATTGTTTTTATCAGGTATTTTAGTCACAGGGATTAAAAAAAAAGCTAAGTAAGACAAATTGATATTGAGAAGAGGTTTCTTTGCTTTAATTAGCATTGCCATGTGGTTCAGAAGTCTGTGAAACTAGTTTACTGGAGGAATTTTAAAACGTTTATAGATGCAGGCTGGAAAAGTTTCAGAATATTGTCAGTAGAGCCTAAGAGGTGATTCTGGTGGGAGCTCAGACAAGAATGCCAATAGAACTACAGAATAAAGACTCTATTGGGAATTGAAATAGAGTCACTTATGTTATATTCTGGCAAAGAACTTGTCTATGTTTTTCCTATGTTGTGTAATTTTGTGTGAGGATGAATCTAAAACTCATGGATGAATTAATCTGGTGGAGCAAATTTCAAGGCAGCAAGGCAGTGGCATGGATATTTCTGGCAGCTTTTAGCCCAGTTTACTGTGAGAATTGGAAGCAGAAAGTGGAACTAATGAATTTTTAAAAACTTTCTGTTTGTCCAGTAAAGCTGGGGTGAAGGAAGGTGTGCTTATTGAAGAGATTAAGTCCCCTAAAGAGATGTTAAGTACTTTGCACAGAGACAGAAAAGATTTCTCAAGGATATCTCAGAAATTTGTAAGACTACACCCATGACAGACTCCAGGATATAGAAAATTTCTTTGAGATCATGGTGGGGGGATACCCTGTTGGCACAGAGAGACCTAGAAAGTTATTTCATCATGCTGAATCATGCAGGCACTCAGAGGCCATTAGTCCTGATTCCAGTGGAATTAGATATTGTGGGAGATATCAACTGTCCTTGGCACCACCCATGTGGTACAGGTTCTGCAGGAACAGAGGTTGCTGAAGTTGAGGGGTCAAGGATGTTTCCACAGAGATATCAAAATAATACCTGGGAAGTCAGATAAAGTGTAGCAGGTTTGGGGCTCCTGTAGGCTGCTGCTGAAAGGGTGAAGTGTAAAGTTATGAAGCTGAAATTGAAGCTCAGATGGAGACCCCAAAAATTAAGAGATGCCAATAATGGGAACAATTTACTGAGAAAAGCTGCTCATTGTGGAGAGAGCTAGGCTAAAATAGAGCTCATGTGCACTGTGACATGCAAGGCCAAAGTGTTGGAGCTGCCCAAGCCTATGGAGAACATATTTCACATTCAGGTGTCCTAGATACTATATGTGGAGTTCTGGGGATTATTTATCTTGATGGGTTTTGGTTTTGTTTTGGTGCCGTCCATTTTTCTATGTCCCTATTACTCCCTTTTGGGAGGTTACTCTATGCCATTGGAGGATACATTTATACTTATTGGATATATGTAACTTGATGTTGATTTTTACAGGAGCTTATAGCCAAAAGTTTGCCTTGAGTCTCAGAGAAGACTTGGAACTTGAACTTTTGGGTGATGCTGAAACTTTTAAGAATATGGAGATCTTGGAGATTAATTAAATGTATTTCACACTGTGATATGAATTGAGCTTTGTGGGGGCCAGGGACAGACTTTTATGGTTTGGCTATGAGGTCCTCCAAAAGGTCCTATTAATTTAGGAATAGACACAGGTAAAATGATTAGATTGTGATGGGTGGTAACTGTAAGCTGGTGGGATGTGGTGGTAGGAGATGGGTCATTTGGGGTGTGGCCTGGAAATGTTCATCTGCAGTCTCTTCTTGCCCCCCTTTCTCTGCTTGTTGACCCTACCATCAGTTGAACATCCCTCTGCCATACCTTGGCCCCAGAGCAATAGTGTCAGCCATCTATGGACCGATACATTTGAAATGGTGAACTTCAAATAAACTTTTCCTCTTCTAAGTTGTTCTTGTCAGGCATTTTGGTCACAGTGATGAAAAAGCTAACTAAAACAATTCTTTCTCACTAAAATATGTCACTGTATATTATTATTTACTTTCCTTTGCCTAATAAAAATGTATCTGGTATCCTTCATTCCTATGTGACCCTTGAGGACATAAACCAAGGACCGTGTCTATACCACAGTGCTCAGTATATAATAGGTGCTAACTAAATGTTTGACAGTAAGAGCAGTTGGCTATATGCTGGGGCATTTTATTTCTTTTCAATGTTTTTCTACTTAAAGAATAAGTAATAAAAAGTAATGTACATCTTGAACTTAAATAGCTGCTTTAAAATCTATTAGAAAAGATGTTTACCTGGACTATTAAAGAATTTAAATTACTCTGTAGGTATAATGAGTTCAGATCATTTATTTTATTACATTTTTGTTAAAAAAACAACATTTGTTTTAACTTCATATCTCTTGCTCTTTTTTACTGACCCAAAGAATCAAAAGCTTTTTAAGATGCTTAGGATCAGTGAGGTAAGTCTAGAAAATAAAAAGATAAAACTAGTTAGCATGGAAATAATGAGTAGAAATGTTTATTAACCTAATTGTCTTCAACTGAAGAGAGAATTACAGAAACTTTAATGGTATCTCTTTTCTGAACCACATCAGCTCTATCAACACATGTAGAGCTGTGCCCAGTAGATTGACTGGTTCTGTTCTCTACTGTGCTATATGTTTGCCACAATTATGACTTGGAGAGTAATAAATATACCATTACAGTAATGAGGACAACTGACACAAATAGGAATGCAACCATGAATAGGTTGTAGCTAAAAAGCAGTGAGTTCAATAAAAATTTTTTTTTGGCTTACAAATGTGTCAGCATCTTCAAAAGTAGTTTGTTTTCAGTACACTGCAGTGATTTCAGTTTGAAGAAGTTTCTGAACTTTTAACTCAAGGTAATGAGCCAGTTAATAGGAGACTGAGTTTTGTGTAGGAAGTAATTACCCCGATTGATAGGAAACTTGAGAAAATGAGCACAAACCTTAATGAGATTGGCAAAAGGTCATGTGTCTGAGAGCTGAATAAAAAGGAATGATGGTGGGAGAAATTGTTAAAGACAATGCCATGAAAAGAGTGAAAATAGAAATGAGAAATAATACTATGGTGTCTACTTCTAAGAAAGGCCACAGAATTAATTTGCCAAAATGATAAACTGAGCTCTAGAAATTTGGGAGTCAGGAGTTCATGGTTCCATTGGATCTTTGTCAATGATCTAGTTAGTTTTAGTCTAACCAAAACAGCAATAAAAAGAGATTTAATAGTATAAATCTTTACATATGATATATGTTCTAGTTCATACACAACTTTTGGAAAGAGCAGGTCATAGGTACTGCTTCAAATTCCTCTTCTCCCTGCCCTTCTCAACCCACTGCAATCTGGCTTCCATCCCCAGCACTCTGCTTAAATTGCTTTGGGAAAGGTCAGCAATGATGTGATTGTCAAATACTTTAGACTCCTTTCAGCTCACATCCTATTTTTCTTCCCAGCAGAATTTGACATTGTTCATCATTTCCTCCCTCGAAAAGTTCCTTGTTGCCTTTCAAGACACAGCTATCTCTTATTCTTTCCATACATCTGTCTTCTCCTTATCTTTCTACTCAGCTCATCTCTTCTGGAAAATTTCAAGAGAGCTAATATACTTTATTATTCCATATGATATTCCTGAATCATTTTATATAATTCTAAAGCTCTGTCTATTACATATGTGACTTTCATATATTAATTTATCCATTTTCTCAAACTTTGGATATGACACCGGATATACTGTAACTTCTTGGTATTGTACCCTTAAACCTTGCATTTTCTTTTCTCATTTCCATATCTCAGGTATTATCAATTCTATTTATCCTATTTTCCAGGTCAGTAATCTCAACATAATCTTCTCTTCTAGAGTTTTCTTCACTACCTACATCCTAATATAGATCATTCTGAAATGGTTCTGATATCTATCCATACTTTCTCATTGGTACTATTATTGTTCTAATCTAGGTTGTTATTAATTTTTGCTTGGATTTTTCTTGGTAGTTTCTTTTTTCAACTTACCTCTCTGAATCTGGTTGATCTTTGTTCTGATTTACTCTTCACATTGATGACAAGAGTTTTTTTTTTGTTGTTGTTGTTGTTGTTTATTTGTTTGTTTTTGGTTTTGGTTTAATACCTTTATTTTATTTATTTATTTTTATGTGGTACTGAGGAGCCAACCCAGCGCCTCACACATGCTAAGGAAGAGCTCTACCGCTGAGCCACAGCCCTAGCCTATGCATTTATTTTTTTAAATGATGGATCTGATCATGCTACTTTCATGCTAAAATAACAAAAACTTCCTCTATCTTCAAGGTTTAAGACCTGCCTGCTTTGCTTCTAACAATCTTTTCCTCTATGAGCCCAGCTGCTGACCCTCAGGAATCAGTCTCCAGAAGTCATATTTATTCCCAATGGCTTCCCACTGCCATTGGGAATAAAATTGACTGAAATAGAAATGGATGCCTGAACTGAGACAATCATTCTCAAACTGTAAAAAAAAAAAAATCCACTTATGAGCCTTGCAGTTACCATGTTTAAATGCGTAAGAAAGAGAAGAAGTGAACAGACTGTAAAAGAAAAAGGAGAACCAGTGAAAAATTACTGAGAAAAATGTTAGCCCCTTTCCAAGCTACCACTGCTTTCAAGCACTTAGATTCTGTGACATGACTATATCCTTTAATTAAACAACCCCCTTCATTTTCTTATTTATTTTGTGTTTTTAAGTTCACCTAAATAGATTTCTGTTATTTGTAATGCAAAGAGTCTTAATAAATATGATTGTCAACAAATTAAGTTCAAAGTCTATGGCAGGACACGCAATATCCTTCAAAAACAAGCTTTTAGCTTCAAGTTCCATTTCTTTTCCCTGTTTCGTCTCTCCAACACCACATTCCTTCAGTGTATGTCTCTGTTTTAGTCCATTTTATGTGACTATTAAAAAAAAAAAAGAAAAGAAAAACATACACTGGGTAATTTATAATGAACTAAATTCTATTTGTCAAATTTCTGGAGGCTGGGAAGTCCAAGTTTGAGAAGCTGACATCTGGTCTTCCTTGTTGTTTCATTCAATGGCAGAAGCCAAGACTGAAAGTAAGCAAAAGAGCAGAAGGAGAAAGAGGAGGAGGAAAGAAAAGGGGGATGAATAGTCCTTCTGTGAAGAACCATTCCCACATTCCTGCATTCATTCATTCCTTTAAGGTAGTGCCCTGGTGACCTAATCACCACTCTTAACACTGTTGCAATGCCTTAATACTGTTACCACATGTTAACAATGTTACAGTGGCAACTAAGTATCCAGTGAACACCAAAACAGTCTCCGGGGAAATCATCCCTTTTCCTTTCTCAAGTATAATTTTACCTCAGAAGCTCAATTATTCATTGCTCTTTTCAGCTTTCTTTATTCATAGCCTTATTGTAGTTTTCTTTACATCATTATCCCCTGCTATATTCTCTCTTCTCCTTCTTGGGCTTAGTTGCATTGGCCATCATTTTCTTGAGAATACCCTTGTTTACCACACTTCTTCCTCACACTTGTTTGTTAATACACCCTTGTTCCCTGGACCAGCAATCTCTTTGTTTATCTGAGAGCATTGCTTTCCTTCAAAATGGAATTTGAAAGAGTTGTTCTACTATTTCCCCAGCAACCTTATTTCCTTTCACTCTCCAGTGGGTGGCAATCTCAATTTTATTCCAAGAACTATACTGAAATTTCTTAGTTAATATCACCCACAATCCATTTTCTCATCTCCAGTGGATATATTTTGCCCTTCTTCTGGCTCCTTATTACCTTTTAAAGTATTTGATCACTTTTCCCTGCTTGAAATACTCTTTTTTTTTTTTTTTTTTTAAAGAGCGATTCTTAGATTCCTCATGTTCTAGAGTTTTCTTTTCCCTCTCTGGTTCCAGTTTCCTTTTCTATCCAAACTTTAAATGGTGGAATTGACCTGTTTTCCCCACATATGTAGCTGCTTCCTCAATCTTCCCATTCTTGTAAGCCAGAAAACTAGGTGCCATTGTTGATTTCTCTCTTTCCCTCATCTATACTAAGTCCATCACCAATTTCTAATAATTCTTCCAAATATCTTCAGAGCTGCTCACTTTTCCCCAGTGCTTTATAATTGTTCTAAAGCTCTGCCCTGTTATCTCTCACCTGAATTTCTGCTAGAAATTAGTCTCTAAGTCTTAGTCTCCAAGTCTCTACTTTTGTGGACACTCTTTAATCTATCCTACGTTTAGAAAAATAATATTTTAAATATACTAATTTTATTCTGCCATTCTCATGTTTAAAACCATTAAATACATTAATGTTCTACTTAGAATGAAGCCCATTTTACCATGGCTTAACAGTCTCTGAATATTATAATTCCATCTCTCCTTTCACTTTCTCTTTATGCTTCAGCCATTGGATTCTCTCAGGTCCTTGAACATGCCACGTTTTTTTTCCACCTCGAGTAGTTTGAACATATTATTTCCTCTGCTAAAAACATCTACCATTAGCACTTTGTATACCTGGCTTCTTCTTATTGTTAATGTCTCAACACAAATGCTTCCTCCCTAGAGAAGTATTTTGTGACCATTAAATAAAAAATAGTGCTCTGTACCTAATCAAAATTCTCTGTCATTATAATCTTTTACTTTGTAATATTTATTGCAAATTGTAATTATTTGTCTCCTTGTATATTATCTTTATCCTTCACCAGACTCTAAATTTCTGAGGATATATATTTGTCTGTGTGTGTGTGTGTGTCTGTGTGTGTGTGTGTGTGTATATATATATATATATATATATATATATATATATATATATATATATATATTTGCCAAGGCGTATACTGGCACATATGTTGTTCATGGCACATAGTAAGTGCTGAATAAGTAAGTTTTGAATTAGTGGATAGATGGGTGGGTGTTTATGTACCAGACTTTCTTTTTATCATCACATATCTAATTGTTAATAAACTGGCAGCTTTTAAAATTCAGAGCCATTTCTGGTTCATATTTATGTAACTTCCTCAGAGCACAATGCACGAACCATAGGAGATTTTCAATACATATGAATACATAATATTCAGTTAAAATGAGTGCAAATCATAAAATATTTTTGTAAACCATTTGGCAATGCCATGTTCTGTACTATCTAGAGGAATTCTGCCATTATATAGAAAGTTGAAATGATTTTTTTGGCTTTTAATAACTAATTTATCCCACATTTATTTAAATATTTATTGATCTCCTACTATTTGTGTTTCAGGAGATAAAATAATGAAAAGAATGGGGTGGGGGAGCCCAATATTCTTTATGAAGTTTACAATTCAATAATCTTAACTCCCCCAAATTCTGCATTAATTACTGATGCTCAAGCCTTTTTCAACAGTATTTCAAAATCTGCTTTGGTGATTTTCACGTAGAGCTAGGGTTGAGAATACATTGCTAAGTGCCTTGTTTGCTTTTTAACCATTCACCTATAAGGACATATTTATAACTAAATGTGAATTAGCTTTAAATATTTTCAATTTACTTTTTAAAGTACAAGATATTAGGATAAAGCGAATGTGTGGTATAAAATTCTATATCATAATAATTTACTCTTTTTAGCTAGAATCCATTCCAACAGGATCCATTCCAAAGAAGTGGACCAATTTGAATTCTCTCCCACTTAGAATGTAAATTTGAATCTTGAAGGCAAAAGAATTTTAAAAAGGAACAGAAAATATCTTTGTAGCTTTCTTTCCCAAGCAAGCACTGTTTTGTAAGATTGGAAAATTTCTTGTTCCTTTTTTTTGTATTATTGTTGCTTTCTATATTTAGTATTTGGTATTTATAGTATCTAATTGCATGGAGAACTATACACAGAGATGGTTATTTATGGAGAATAATCATGTGCAATGAGTTCATGTTCCTTAATAGTGTTGAGGAGAATTTAAATTTTATAAGTGAATATGTAATCTACAGATACTTTCTTGTACCATTTTTATTGCAATAAAATATACATACAATTTGGTGAGTTTTAAGAAATATATAAGTCATGTAAGCATCAATTTAAATGAGATGTGAACAATTTCTATCATTCCAGAAAGTTGATCTGTGCCCCTTCTAATTAGTCTTCACTTCCTACATGCAATAAATGTTCTAATTTTATCACCATAAGAATAAT
This sequence comes from Ictidomys tridecemlineatus, assembly GCF_052094955.1. Classification (NCBI taxonomy): domain Eukaryota; kingdom Metazoa; phylum Chordata; class Mammalia; order Rodentia; family Sciuridae; genus Ictidomys; species Ictidomys tridecemlineatus. The sequence goes on along the minus strand of NC_135478.1, from coordinate 192,035,996 downwards.
TGGCCTATTCTTGAGCTTTTGATTAAAGGAAACATACAGTATGTGTACCATTGTGTCTGGCTTCTATCAAACGACATAATGTCTTTCATATTCAACTATGTTGTTCTGCAATACCATATACTCTTTACATTTCTGGGTAGTATTACAATGCATAAATAGACTATAATAGTTGATTTATTCACCTATGTGTGGACATTTGAGTTGTTTCTGCTATCAATATTTGTATGCAAGTGTTTAGGTGGACTTATATTCTCACTTCTTTTGAATAAATACTTAGGCATAGAAATGCTGGATTCAAGGATAGGTCTGTTTAACTTAATAAGAAAGTGCCCAAACATTTTCCCCAAAGTACTCTGCTCTATCATGTATGAAAGTTCCAATTGCTCTACATTCTTGCCAACATTTGGTGTTGTAAGCTTTAAATTTTAGCTATTTAAGGATGTGGAATGGTATTTAATTGTGTTTTCATTCTGCATTTCCCCAGAGACTAATGAGGTAGAAGTTCTTTTCCATAATGCTCATTGTACTTTTCAGTTCTAACATTTCCATTTGGTTCTTTGATATAATTTCATCTTCCCAATGCAGTTTGCCCATCTGTTCACTCATTTTGATCATCTTCATTCTTTGTCATGAACATCTTTATAATTATTACTTTTAAAGTTCCTACTAATTTTAACATTTAGCTCATCTTGGAATCTCTTTTTATTGATTCTTTTTCTTTTGACTGAGGATTATATATATTTTCTGTTGGCAAGTCTAGTACTTTTTAATTGCACACTCGATATTTTGAAAGATGCATTGTTGAGACTCTGGGTTTTTAAACATTTCTCTAAAAAGATTTTTGTGTGACCAGGCATTTAAGTTACTGGTCAATTACTTAAAACTTGTGGAGGCTTGGTTTTCATAACTTTGTTATGGAACATTTTACCCACTGTCTTAGGATTTAGTTTTACCTGTCATCTCAGGATATATGATTTAATCTTATAAATTAGTCCTTTTGTTTATATCCACCATAATTATTGTTCTGGGAGTTCAATGGAAAACTCAAAGCATACTACTCTTCCAACTGCACTGAAGTCAAAAGCTTCAAATTCCAAACTCCATTTTGTCTGAGGTAGTGAACAGCTGCAATCCTCACCTGGCTTTTTTAATTTTGGGGTTGATGCTTTTCCCTGGTCTCCTTGGACTCTACTGTGGACATGTGAATGTTTAAGATAGTTTGTATCAGGATTTGGGGGCTTTCCTTTCTGGAAATGGTCCTTAGATTTCCAGTTACTTTGGCATCTTCAATTCTGCTTTCTTATACACAATCCAATAAAACTGTGGCTTTCTGCTTGTGTCCTAATTACTCTATGATCCCAAGGAAAAAGCATAACTATGGATCTCATTGAATGCAGTTCCTTCTTTCAGAAACTGCCTCTTCACCCCCCCCCTACACATTTCCTGCCTGATTTTGGTCATTCTATAGTGCCTTCAAGTAGTTGTGTCTGTATTTTCCCCCAGGGTTTGTAATTAATATATAAAAGAGGTTTAGTCTGATAGTAACTATACTACTATTGCCTTAAAAAATAACACATCAAGAATTATGGAAGTCTTGATGTCAAGGAAAAGAACTTTATTTAAAGAAGGAAGTAGCCGAATTCTCATTTCATCTTATATTTATCGGCTAGATTGAATTATAAGCCTTCTGCACTGTTTTCCCCGAGAGTAAAAGATAAACCCTAATGGTATGAGAATGTTGAGACGTTTATGCTAATTAAGAATAAACTTTTATGATTCTTATGACAATTGTTATTAGCTTGAGCTACAGCAAAGAAGGCAATATTTTGGAGAATTTCAATAGATTCCAAGTGTTATGGATTGAATTGTCTCCCTCCTCAGCATTCATATGGCAATGCTCTGAGGCCCAGTTTAACTAAGTGGAGAAAAACATTTAAAGTGGTAACAGGATAAATGAGGTCATAAAGGTGGAGCCCTACCTAGTCTAAAAGAACCAAGTTCCCTATAAGAAGATGAATAAATATGATGAACTCTTTCTCTATTAATGTGCACAGAATGAAACACCAAGAGAGGACACATTGGGAAAGTGGACATTTGCAACCCAGGAAGCCCTAACCAGAAACTAAATTTACTAAAACCTTGACCATGGATTTCATCTTTTTTGAGAAAAAAATTTTTGTTCTTTAAGCCACCTAGCCTATGGTATTTTGTTACGAAATTCTGAACAGTGTAATCCACCAAGTTTTAAATCTTGATGATACATTATTAAACTCACAATGTTAATAACTAGGATTTATAAATAGTAGTTATTTAAAACACTTTGGGCTGGGGATGTGGCTCAAGAGGTAGCACGCTTGCCTGGCATGCATGCAGCCGGAGTTCGATCCTCAGCACCACATACAAAGAAAGATGTTGTGGTCCGCCGAAAACTAAAAAGAAAATAAATATTTAAAAAATTCTCTCTCTCTTCTCTCTCTCTCTCTCTCTCTCAAAAAATAAAATAAAATAAAAAATAAAACTGAGTTTTATTTAAAAAAATAAAACACTTTGATCAAAACCAGAATGAAAAAAAAATCTTTTTGACCAGATAATACCATTTTTCCTTAAATTTTCTTTCTTTTCTTTTTTATTTTTAAATTATGTATATTTACAAATAAATATAGAACTAGAACCATGTCTAAAAACACAATGCTTAAGATTTCTTGGATGTTCTAAAATTCTCTAGAAAAATGGAAAATCTGACAGTGAAATGTAATATCTCATTTGCTGTATTTCAAAATGTAGTATCAAAATTATTTTGGCTTCTGATAAATCTTGAGTGGCACATTCAATATAATTTCCAGAGGCAGGTACCACTGGCATCCAAATCAGCATACTGTAGTGATGCAGCCACATCAATGTTTGCAGCAGTTCGACTCACAATAGCTAAACTATGGAATCAACATAGAATCTCCTCAACAGATGAATGGATAAAAAAAATGTGGTATATATACACAATGGAATATTACTCAGGCTTAAAGAGGAATGAAATTATGGAATTTTCTGGTAAATGGGTCGAGCTGGAGACTATCATACTAAGTGATGTAAGCCAATCCCAAAAAACCAAAGGTTGAATGTTTTCTCTGATGTATGGATGCTAATTTACAATGTGAGGGGCATCCTAGGGAAGAATAAAAGTACTTTGGATTAGGCAGAGGGGAGTGAAGGAAAGGGACCGGGATGGGGTAGGAAGGGCAGTAGAATGAATTGGACATTATGACTCTATTGCATATATGACTAAATAACCAGTGTGAATCTACAGCATGTACAACCAAAAAAAAAAAAAAGAAGTCATACTCCATTTATATATGATGTCTCAAAATGCATTCTACTGTCATGTATAACTAATGAGAACAACAACAACAACAAAAAAAAACCAACAAACATTAGACAGAGTAAGGACCTTTTCACCATCAGTCCTTGTGTTCACTCTTGTTAAAAAATGGTCACTTTCCATTTAGTTCCTAAAACTATACACTAATGTAACTAAGAAAAATAAACATCAAGAATCTATAATTATATAATTGATTTTATTTAATTTTATTAATAGCAAAATATGATGATTAAGTTATTTAGCATTCTATTATAGTATGCTGATTCAGTGTCAGTTTTTATTCTGCTTTAGACATGCAAAGAAAATTATTAAAACATATAATGGAGGAGAAGGGGCATTTAAATATATTAGACAAATGTAGCCTCAGAGAATGTCCACCTCATTTCAGCTTTCAAATCCTGAATGCACTATAGCATTAAGGTAATTAGGCTTAACATAATGCCTATCATTTTACATGTGTATGATTTTATAATTAAAGGGACAATGGGTCCATTCTTCTGTAGACCAGAATAGAAAAAAAATATCATAATTAGAATTCTATAAGCCTTTTGGAAATGCATGTTTATTTTAAATCTGAGAGCAGGCATGTATCATAAAAAGGGGAGATGAATTTGTTGGCTAACAAACTACTGGACCACATTATTACTGGGTTATATTACTGTGCTATGCTATGGGATAGACACTGAAGTGACTGCGAACATTTCCTATGACTTTATCTTAGATTATGTAGTTTAGAATTCTTAATTTTTAGATGAGGAAAATATCATGTGTAGGAACTTATCACAGAGATAATTTCTAAAAGTTTAAAAAGAAGTTTGTTAATGTCTTTCATTACTTCCATGCCTGAATCCAGTTATAAACATGACCGATGATCATTTGTATCATGTCCCATGCATGGAAAAACAGGTAGAATTTTCAGTTTGCAAATATTAAATGTTTTTTCTCCTGATTCTTGGAAAAACAAACAAAAAAGGAACTATCTATTAGATATGAGAAATGAGAAATACAGAATGAGAAATGAGATTACATTAACAATGCAGATTAGAAGGCAAAAGTACCTTGAGTTTTTAGAGAAGGAACAACACAAACCATATGGTCAAAGAAAATGCAAAACTAAAGTTTTAAATTTTAAAACTTTAATTGGCAGTATTCACCAATATTCAAGCATTTCTATGGTATTACATATCTTAATGGACTGAACTCTCCCCCACCAACTTTTAAACAGTACCTTGAATGATTATAACAGATGTACTATTTGGTACATGACTTGGTATATATAAAATTCTTGCTTTCTGTAGGTAGCACACTTCATATTATTAAAGTACTTTCTTGTGTTACAGAAACAGTTATTTCTTTGGATGCAGTACCATTCAAGTTCTTTGCTAATTGTCAAAAAGTATTAAATGTACATAACTAAAAAATTAACTTGAATTCAGTATAGAAATACACACTTCATAGTTCCACCAATTTATAGGCTTCTCTGTTCATTCTTTGTCAATTCAAATAAGGCTGAGAAAAAGACAGAGAATAAAGTCAACTTTTAGATTTAAAAGCAAAGTTATTACTTTTTACATGACATCACATTACATTTACATTACATTTACATTACATTCCTCAATCATGGCAAGATCTTTAATTTGGGTTGTGAGGGATACTAGGTACCAAACCCAGGGTCTTGTACATGTTAGCAAGTGTCCACAGCCCAAGGGTTCCAATTTTTTATGATTGTCTCAAAGAGATCAACAAGAAATAAGAATACTAACTCTAAACTCTAATAATAGTCTAGGGATATGAAGGAGAAAGCATAAGAGAGAGGCTTTATTGATTAAAATACTGATTGCTATTTCTTTGGATACGTATCTTGTATTTTAACAATGGAATTATAAATTTCCATACAGATTTTATTTGTCTTCAGATTCTCTACTGCTGAAAAGGCAGCAGTTTTTTCAGCCTAGTCAGGAACAACCTTAGTGAATTGAGTAATTGAAGAAGAAAGGAGTGGGGGAAATGGCCTAGAGTCAGGAAATTTGAGTTCTGGTTTCACTTTGTGACTAATTTGTTTGGTAACTCTGAGCAATCTTCTAAAATTCTCTGAGAAACTATTTACCTCTAAAATAAGGGTATACAATCAGATATCTCTAGATTTTTAGTAGATTTTGTATTTTTAATAATTGTTAGATCTCTGTTTTCACAGATATCCTGTGAAAGTGTCTGAGGGCATAGTGTTCCATTCATGACAAAATGTGTAATGAACTATTTTCAGATAAATGGCATAAAATAATCTCAAGTATGAAAGAATTAACTCACCATGTAGACAGTGGCATCTTGTTGGAAGATTAAAGAATGTGAGACTAATATTTTGAGTTAGAACTTTGTTTAGAACATAGGAAAGATTATATGAGCCTGAGAAACTATATAGAACTTAAATTCATAATGCCATGTTAATATATTAAAACTGAAACCTACATCAATTGCACAGAAGATTTAGATTTGTAAATATAGGGTATTCAAATTTATGTGAACTATTCTTGATTACTATATTAGATATTAAGAGTAATTAGCTTATTAAACAGACTCAAATGGGATGAAATCTCAGAGTTGATCAATTAACTCAATTAATAAATACAAAGGATTAGAGGATTTAAATTTTTGTGAAAAAAAATCAGCTTTGTCCAAATATGCAGCTATTATTTCAAGTAATGCAAGTAACCTGGTAATGCTAAACCAAGACAACTAGAATGAAAACAGGGAAATTTACATTATGAAGGATTCTATTTTGGCTGCTAATTCAGAAATTTTACAGTCAGCATATTTTGTCAGAGCTTTTAGCAGAATGATCAAAGGCCCTGAACAAGCTCTTGGGCATTGCAAATTGAGAAATCAGCAGAATACTTTTCATATCTCCAGAGAAAAGTTGATAACAGGCCTAGCAAAGAGGTCATTGGAATGGAGAATTGGGGCTATCATAGTGATCTCAGATTGCACAGGAAAGGAGAATAGATAGCTCCAAGTTTAGTAAAGAAAAATACAGACACACATGAATACCATGATTAAATCTTAAATTTTTAACTCTTGACCTATATTTCTAGAGACTAGATTTGATAATTGGGAGGGAAGATACCATGCTGAAACTGTTTCCAAGCTCTCTTTTTCTTGTGGTTTATACCTATTAGCATGCCTATTATAAATTTGTTGCCAACTGACCTAAAGCAATTTGGTCATTCCCTTCAATTCATTTTGGGGATAGTTATTAAGAGTAACCTCAAGTTAAGCAAGGACTATGGGTCTCATCCCCTATAACTTCACTGTTATATGTTATGTTACTATGAAATCAAGTTCCAGACCAAATTTGCCACATGAAGATTTTATAGCAATGTTTATTAAAAAAATCTAACTTATAATCTTCTCTGCAATATGTATCATTTTGAGGTGTAAAAACTTGGACAGAAACTTGCATACAAACTTTAAAAGAGACTAATGTGTATTTTAGTTCCAAATATAGCTAACGTTTTAGTTAGAGTCAGGTGACAGAAATCCTCAATTAAGTTGACAAATAATTTATTCATAATCATAAATTAGTGCTTTATTTCTGAAGGGTTAGGACATTGGATTGCCTAGATACTGGGCTGTTCACTCTCAGGTGGGAACACTGTCTGATATTTCCAACCACTGCATAGATCTTAAACATTTTTCATTTCAAAAGTGAAAATATCACTTTTAACATCTGACAAAGCCTCTGGTGCCCTTGATTGAAGATAAAGATACCTAAAAGGTCGGTGTAGCTGCCTCTGGATTACAAATTTTGGCTAGAGCTATTTAATATTAATTAACCACCCAGGAAGTAGATGTTCCTGATTAAGATACTTGAATGATAATTACCTGCCTCTAGGGTAAGATGAAACTGAAATTCATCTATCCTACTCTCTACATTGAAGTATTTTAAAATGAATTATAGACAATATGGAGAAATTTCTATAATTTGTTAAGTTCTATACTGGGTTCTATTTTCAATATAAATAAAATGAAAAAAAAATATTGGCATAAAATTTCATCACTGAGGTAATTTATTGACATGTTAAATAAATAAATACTTGAATATGATTATAAAAAATCCATGCAGTATAGAAACATACAAACTAAGAGGGGAAAGTCTCCTTTTTCCATTTCCCTCCAAACACCTCCAATCCTAACCCCAATATTTCTCTCTCTCTCTCTCTCTCTCTCTCTCTCTCTCTCTCTCTCTGTGTGTGTGTGTGTAAGTAAACAGTCATTATTTTCTTGAATTATTGTAAAAAAAAAGTTAAAATCCAGTTTCTCCTTTTCTTTTTCTCTCTCCCAAAATGTTACACACATACACACTTCTCACCTGAAAATTCATTTAAGAATTTTATATATTACAATTACAATATTATTATGATCTATAAATCCCCCTGATTCTTTATCAATAACTTCATATTCCATTATATTTTTGTAGCATAACATTTTCAATAATTTCCCACAGGAAATTATTGAAGTATTTTAAAATGAATTATAGACAATATGGACACACAATATCACATACATCTTATTACGGTTTTGCCAACATTTTACTAGCAGGAGAATTTCCTAGGCCAATGATTATGAGGTTTTAAAATTTAGATAGATATTGCCAAATGCCCTTCCAAAAGATTGAATCAATTTGTACATCTACCACCAGCATGTAACAGTGTCCTTTCCTCATATCTTCATGAGCATTAGTTATCACCATACTTTCACATTATGGTAATCTTATCTGTAAAGCATCATTAAGATTGCATGTACTAAATTACTAATTTGAAGTTGAAATTTTTATTCAGTAATTGGTAATTTTTATTTCTTTTCTATTAAAATACTCAAGTTGATCCACACCCTTCCCCCCCTTTGATTTTTAAAAATTTTTCTTATTGACTTATGTACCTGTTTTGTAAAATTAGGTTATAGTTATTTTTTACTGTTAAAGATTTTTTTATTTGCATGTTGTTCCACATTGTTTATGTGTATCATTTTAGTTTTATCATATATTTTTCCACATTGACATAAAGAAAATCCTGAATGTATTTTGATTTATTTATTGACTTTGTTCTGTTCATTGATCTGTTTTTTTCAAGCACCAAATTATTTAATTATTAAAATTATAGCTAGCCCCTTTTACTCTTCACTTTTAGAATTTTGTCAACTATCCTTATGCATTTGTTTTTCTAAGTGATCCATTGTATAAGTTTGTCCAGTTGAAAAATAAATCCTTTTGTTGTAATTATGACTTAATTTAGCTTGATAAATAATTTAGAGAGAAATAACATTTTACAGTATTATTTCTATGATGTACAAGTTCAGTGTGTATTATAATTTCTTCGAATCCCTTTTTTATATTGCTTATTATAATAATGAATGTCTTAAGCATATAGGTTCTGTACATTTCCTGTACATAGTTTATAACTAGATTTTTTTAAAATTTTTCTTATAAATGAGATTATTTCTTCATTATTTTCTATCTGGTTAATGACTGATTATCAGAAAGCTATTGGTTTTTAATATTAATTATGTAACCCATGGATTTAGGAATTTTCTTGCTACTTGAAATAGTTTTTAGGTAACCTAAAACATGCTTGAGGATCACGTGCATGCGTGCACGTGCCGCACACACACACATACACGGACATATTAATTGATTTTCAGCAGAGATAAAGAATCAAAAAGGTATTTAAAAGCCTTTGACACAGGAAGATACTACGAATTTCCCCAGTGGGTATTTGTCAGTAGAGATATAGATATATGTGTTATTTACTGAAATACCACAAATTCAGGGCTAAAGTGTTTTTGCAAAGTTTATTTTTGCTTCAAGCAGAATGAGCACATTAAATATATATATACGCACACACACACATATATAAAAGTTAGGCAAGGACTACATGAGATAACAAAGGAAAAAAATCTCTTTTTACAGAATTGTTACCATGGCTAAACTCCTTTTTCTGAAGGGCCCAGGATTTAAAAGTATGATTGAAATCCTGTAATTTTGTAGTTTTGTGAAATGTTTGGATAAGAGGTAATAGACAAGCTAATTCTTTATATTATTTCAAGATTTAAATCTAACAACATAACCCAATTGAACCACCAGCCTTATTCTAGGTTTTGGGTTGACTATTTTTTTGTTTGTTTTTAACCTCTTTGTTTAAATTGTGAACAAAAGAAAAACCATACACACAACAAAAAACAAGCAGAAATTGCAAGTATCAACAGACAACTGAAAAGGGAACAGGAACTCTTTCTTTCTCAGATATTTATTTCCCATTAAATAGACTTGATTTTGCATAGGAGTAAATGGTTTCAAGTCATTGTCAGATAGCAGCTGGTTCTCAATGATAACTTTTTTGAAAGAATGATCAAGTTCAGTTTTCTCTCCACTTGCTAAACTTACCCTGTATGTCTGAGTTATTCTGAAGAATTTTACTTAATGTTTATCTTTCCAAAATAACTTTTCAAATACATTTCTTTAGGTTTAGATACATGGGTTCTTCATACTCTAAGTGTTTACAGACATGAATGAAATAAAACAAATTCATATTAGGAATCACACACCAAAACTGAAAGTAAGCCAAAACAATTTACCTAAGAATTGGCATAAATATGCAAGCTCATTGGGCAAATGCAAAATAAAGTCTAATTATTTAAAAAAATTGGGGAAATAGCTTGTATATTATAAAGAATAAAATGTACTTTGCATAATATTTTTCCTTCATATTTATGATAGAGAGAAATTAATTGTTTGCTTTTGTGGGTTGGGAATGAAACGCAGGGTCTTGTACATGTTAACCTTGGGCTCTTCCTAAGATTTACCTCCCCAACAAGGAAACATATTTTTAAATACATTATTTTATAGCTGTTTTCTGTTATTTAACTATTTGGTAAATTAATTTGGGAAGTTATTTGGAGAGGTGGGATTATGAGTAGATTTCTTTTTTAATATTTTGAACCCTCTACCATCTTCATGATTAGAATGTAAACTCTGGAAATACCTTTTGACCATGTATTGTTTTGCCTGCAGAGCATATAGGTAAGTGCCCAGATCAATGCTTGACACATAATAAGCACTTAGACATAGATAAATCAGCAATAGTGGAGGAAGACATTATCTGTGTAAATGTAACCTGATTCAGGGCAAAGTAGCATTTAATCTGTAGATTTTTTATGCACAATTGAACTCCAAGATCTTATTGCGCTTTTAATTCTTAAAGTAAATTAATTTTAACTTATTTAATCATTCACAAATGTAAAGTTTTACTATATTAATTACATTAATTCAAATTAGTTGTTGAATTCCTTTTGGGCTAAGTATTCATAGAAAATTCTCAGAATTAAAAGAAAAGAGAGAATAATACAACTGTTTTACTTGTTCTTCATCTTGAACACAGAAGGCAGTTTAGACTGCTTTTATAATAACATGTGCCAATTCCTACAATAATAGGTTATGTTGTTTAAATATTTATGTATTTGTGTACCTATATATCAATATATATGCTATTGGCTCTATTTCTCTGAAGAACTCTGACTATAACAAAGATATTACAGATTTCATAGACCTCTCATTTCCTAACCCTAGGGTCCTAAAATAGGATTAAGCTCTGTGTTCTTTCTCACTACAGCCCAGTCTGATAATGGATGGATGTTAATGACCCCATTGAACTTTTTCTACTTATATAAATCATGCTCTTCTTTGTTTATTTCTTTTGACAATATCCTATGAAAATTATTCACATCTATTTGTAGTTTAAAGAAAACAAAGTGTGAATGTGTTGGACACAAATGATTATCTCAGCCAGTTTTGGTCCCAAGATTTTCTCCTAGCTTACCCTTGAAAGGTAAAACTGTCTTCAGGAGGGAGCCATTCTGTATGATGACATCTGCTCAGAGGAAGAAGTGCTTTGGTTCTGTTCAAGTCTTACTGCTTTTCCTGTGTTCTAGTCTTAATAATAATTTTTTTTCTACTACATGTTCAAATGGCATCTATTTTGTACCAATTATTTTGCCAGACTGTGAAAATATAAAGGTCAATATGACATTAGATGTGGATGTAGGTGAGATGACAGGAAAAAATGCTAGTATTTAGAAGAAAGTAAGGAGAAAATATCTAAGAAATAACAGTTAAATGAGTGATTCGACTAAATGAGTGATCTAGTTGTTCATGAGGGCTTCACATATGCCCATCAGGTTCGTCTTGAAAATTGGTTAAGAATCTGTCAAGTGTGATGAAAACCCAAGGATATTTGAGGAAAATGGGCATAATAGTGGGCAAGGGTTTAAATAAACCCTGGCTTCAAAAAGGAAGAATAGATGTGAAAAATAAATATGGTCTCATTAAAGTGAGAAAGAGAACTGTAACATTGTAACTTTAACAACTAAGAAACTCTAGATTTCTAAACCTGAGAAAAAGAACACTCTTTAAATCTATAGCATGTTGAAGAATTGGATTAAGGTTAACAATTGTTCCATGCAAATGAAAATGATTTCAAATTTTACCCACGTATTTGGACTCTTTTGACTCTGCTCCGAGTTATCTAATCTCAAAATTTGTTATTATTAAAATATATCATTATTCATTTAGGGCAGCTTAACCATAATATGCTAAAATATTATTTCATTTCATTTTTCATATGTGAATTCTGTTAGAGGTGCATATTTTTTCAGTCAATACCTTTTAAGACCTGTTGATTCATTCAAATAATTTTTCAACTTTCTATTGTGATTTTTACATCTCCTCTGACTAATTTGATGAATATTTGTAGGAATGTGAAACTATTTTTACTACTGAAATACAATATCTTGAGTATGTTTTATTAAAATAATGTAATTGAGTATAAATCAATATATTTATATGTGATATATTTATATATACCATGTATAAAAGATGATATATTTACATATTTGGGTATAAAAAATGCTATATTTTCATCACATAGTACTCATACCCAAGAAAAGAGTGCTCCTATTAACTTTTTGTTAGTTAGGTGAATTTCAGGTACTTAATAACAGGAAATAACTCCTGGAGGGCTTGCAATAGAAAATCTGTATAGAGGCAACCAATGTTGCGGCATGAAAAAAACAATTACTTAAACAGAAAATAAAGAACAATATTAATAATCTTTGTGTATAATAACCTAAAATAAGAGCATTTGACTCCTGGGGATAATAAACAATTCTCTAAGTTTTTTTTTTACATATTTATGACAACTGGAAATGTTGTTATTATTATTATTATTAATAGTAATATTATTATAATTTAGTTAGTCTTTGAAAATGCAACTCATCCTTCTAATGAAATTTCTGAGGATAGTGCCTACAATCAACTGCTTGTGATATTGTACTTCACAACCCATTTAGCATCTTATTAAAATTTCAGGTCAAATTCTAGTGTAAAAGACCAATATAAATAATGATACTTTATGTTTATATTCACCAGATACCCCCTTTTGCTTAGAAATATCAAATCACATGCTTGAAGGTTGAATACAGTTTTTTTTAAGGTGTTGAAATAAAGCTACACATAGTACAACATTTCAGAGACCATGCAAACTCATCTTTCAGTTTAACTGATGAAATCCAGTCTATCCTCTTAATAGCTCCAATGCTTCATTTATCTGTCACACTGTCATGTAGGAAGCTTATGGCAGCTGTATTCCACAAATGTTAAGGTACATTGGGTTCAAGATTGTTTCTGACACCAAGTGCATAGACAGAACTTTATCATTTCCAAATACAGGCTGATCCCTAGCCAAGAAAATCTTTGATTCTGGGGCATGCTGACTTATAAGGATAATTCATTTAAGTTCCCAAGGATTTGAACTTATTTTGCTCTGACCTTTGTATGGCTGAAGGGTTTATGTTTAATATTTGATCGCATGGGGATGGTGGACAGTCTGGCTTTGTTATAATCTTTCAGTCTTTAGCTCTCCCTTAGGCAGAAGTCATAATCCTTCTCTCTAGTGGGGGGTTAGGAAGAATCATCATTCTGAGTCAATGTATATCCCCTATTAATAGTTTGACTTTTGCAACTAAAACATGTGTATCCTTTTTTTGCAAAATTTCTTATTTTTAAGAATAAGTTCTCAGCACAAAATTAGGAGTTTTTTCTTCTTCTGTTTTTTTTTTCTCTTTTATGCCCCTTTTTGTGGCTAGAATGGTCCTTGCAAGGAGTAATAAAGACCCTGTTTCTCACTTTAACCCACTTTAAGTGTATAATTTATAATACCTGTTTCAGGCCTCCAAAAGAGTTCAACCACAGGGACAATTCCATCTCAGAATGTAGGATCAAGAAAGCGAAAATACATGCTTTCCTCCATTTAATGATCTAACAAGTTTATGTCACAAAAGGAAAGGGAAAACCTTTTAATTTATTCCCTGTAATAATAAACTATTCAACTTTTCTTAGTAAATAAAAAGTGGTAATTAATTTCTATATTCTAAGAGGCATCATTTTTATGTTTTTGTAATATACATTTTCCTTAGGCCAAGTTGCATAATTCTAGTAGTATTTTAGAACCAGGATCTAAAATTTTAGATCCCATTTCTATTCAAACAAGATATTAGATAAAATGAAAAATTGAAAATGATTCAAGAGATGATGTTTATACTGGCAATTGAGTTGGGGCAAACTACTGTATTGTGAAAAGAAGCAGAAGAAAATTTAAGAAATAAATATTTTCTTTATGCCTCATTAGCAGTGGGTTAAAGCTTGCCTGATTCTTTATATAATGGGGAGTCAAGGAACCTTGTTAATAAGACATTACCGAAAAACATTTACTGAAGGTATAAAACTTGAAATATGTTTACCTGCCAAACATCAGAATTCAGGGGTTTTAAGCACTTTCTGTGTAGCATGAGGTTGTATTCATTATTTGAAAAGGTGACCCATTAATGGGAATCAGTGGCATTGAAATCTGGTGTACAACCTGGAGATAAAAGTCGATGAACTGAATGAATTTTTGAAATAAATACCAGTGTCAGGAAAAAGATCTCTTTATCATTCTTAATGAGAATATTTTCTGGTTATCTAGGGGTATTTTCCTTACAATATGTTACTAAAGGCTCGTGAAAGCAGCTTATGAAATTAAACTTAAATATTTTTCATGCTGATTCTTACCTCTGTGAGGTGTGTGTATATGCATGCTTGTGTGTGTGTGTGTGTGTGTGTGTGTGTGTGTGTGTGTGTGTGTCTCAACCAGAATCTAATTTCCATCTCCTATGGGCTTTTAAAGGCTGTCTCCATAGTGATAGCCAATGAGAAGCAAAGATTTCACAGGTTCTTTTCTCAGAATATGTGGCACAGTCGTCTCTTTTTATGTCCTTTTGTTTGTTCCCCATACACCATTACTGCCTGCCTCCATGGCAACAGCCAATGTACTCTTGCACTACATCATCACACCCTCTGTGCATGCTCCCCTGTGCTTGCTCTTACACACTCAATGGTATCATAAAGCATCTGAGATCCTCCATGTCCAGTCAGTTGGTTTTGTGCCCCTGGCAACCTCCTCATCCTTTCATACCCTCAGGTTAACAGTGATCACAATGTCTTAAAAATCGTTCTTGCCTAGGTTATCCATCCCCACCAATTATACATGAACCTTCTTGGACTTGGGTTGCATGGATATAATGTGTCTGTATATTTGGACATGGAAACTTAACTGGTTGCATAGCTTTGGAAGACTCTTGTAAAATATTAAGTCTCAGTAGGGCATAGCTGTTTAAGTCTAGCATAGCTTTCTTATAAAAAGATGCATTTTATTCATACATTTTGGCATTTCAAGCTACTTCGTAGTAGAATTTAAAATACTTTAGCTTTGGATTTTATTGTTTCAGAAACAATAATCATTAAAGTGAATCTCTGAATGTGGTATTTAATTTTTCCCTAGGGATAATAGAAAGCATTAAATATAATATCTGCCCCCATGAAGCTCAAATATTTTGACAAACAATCATTTGCTATATGTACCTTGATGAGATAATTGATTCATGGCAATCTCAAGTAATAAAAGTACCTGTTAATTAACTGGGATATTAAAAAAAAGTCTGGCTATGAGGATAGGTGAGTGGTAGTACATATGGATTCTTCAGTTTTTAATGAGAAAAGGAAAAGAACAAAAATGAATGATGGTTTGATATAAAGTCTATGTAAATATAAAACAATGCTAGTAAAATATAGGATAATCACTGTTATTCCTCAACAAACATATCCAGAAAATGTATGGCTGAAAGATATGTTGTTTAGTGGGCTATTTTTCTGTCCTCTAAAAGTCACAGTATTATTGAATTCAAAGTTGTTGTTAAGCAGTGCTTGAGAATCCACTTTGTTTGGAAATTGCATGTTGCTTTTTATAAGTAACTTTATATTCCTAAGCTATAGCTATCTTTCAGCAATTCTACACAGGCCTAAAATTTTTTCCTATCTAGTTTTCTTTTCCTCCTATTTCAGTATTAAGGTGCCAGCTATGGAACATTGCACTAATTCTTTGGTTTCTTCTGTTTGCAAAGTGTCACGATATATAATTGTGCAATATTAATTTCTCTTGCTCCTATGGCCCTTGCTGCCTTACCACTATCTTACCTGCAGTGCTTCAGTTTCCTTTCACCTTTCTGTAAGATATTAAATTGTCAAATTAAAAAAGTGATTCTTCTAGTATTAAAAATAATTGTTATCTCATTGCAGTTTTTACCATGCATCCACATTTATTCCTATTTCACTCTCCTTTAAGTTGAATTTACGGTTATGCAAGGCCATAAGTCTTTTAAAGTTTTTGCTTTTCTTCAGTATAGTTTTGCAAACACGTACAAAGTTGGTTTTAGTAATTAATATATTTAGTTAAGAGGAAATGGTATTTCTCTGTTCCTCTTTTCTCTCTAGTTTTCACACTAATACTTTAATCTCATTGACTCAGAAGTAATGTTTTGTACATTAACATTATAATGAAATCATATTATTATTAGGAAATTTTTATAGGCTTCCATTTACAATCTGAACTGTCCCCAGTGGGATCATGAGCGTAAAGATAGCCCTCTTCTCTATCCTCACATCTCACCTTCCAGTTATAATCACAGGGAAACTCACTATGAGAGCTTGTAAAACGTTAAAACAAAAAGTTCATTTGGTTCTTTTAATATTAATGGACAAATTTATTGAGGACTTACTGTATGCTTAACAATGTCCGAAGTATTTATATGTATATTTATCCAATCCTGTAAGGAACATCATTATCCCCACTTTACAAATTAGGAGAATGAGACACAGAAGAACTAATTAATTTGTCTAGAGTCACACAGTTTGGAAGGGGAGGGCTGGATTTGAATCTGAGCAGTCTGGCTCTAGCTTAACTATTATTCTACAATTCTTGTGATCTTCAGATATTTTTATCTTCGCCCTTGGGAGAACTCAAAGATATAAACCTCCCCTCATTTGAATATGCTAAGTAAAATTTCAAAATAATATCATTAATTACTCTACAAAAATTGAAGTCAGAATCAGAAAGACTTCAAGGGAAAATAATATGATCTCCAAAGAAAACTACATAAACTCTATTCTTCCAATGTCATTTGAATTTGGTTTTCAAAGCAGCCACTGCCTGTGACAATGTTTTCACTGCTTTTTTTTTTTAAGTAGGATGCTTATTTCTCTTAATGCATTGATACTAAGACTAATAAAGAGTTGAAATAACTGTAAAAGCATAAATATTAGTGGGATAAATGTTAATTGGTAGTTAAAATTATCAATTAATGATTTTTGAAACCTATTTTTATTAACTATTTATGTGTCACTGCTTTCTATGACTATTTCTTAGCTACCCCTAGGACACTTGGCATTGAATTGAGTCTCAAAACAATTCATGTTTTGTCTCATTTATTTTCACAGTCTTCCTTAAAAGTATTAGTGACTATCATTCCAGAGTTGAGAAACAACACCGGTAAACAAAAAAAAAAAAAAAAAAAAAAAAAAAAAAACACATCTAGCAAATGTCATTCTTTCATTTAGCTCACTTATGGACAATTTTTGGTGGTGTGTATAATGAATTCTCTATCCTTGACTTTTCTCTGGACTCTCATAGCCATTGTTTTATAGAGAATGGGCAACTTTGCTTCTGACTGGCTTGATTTGTCCTTGAGAGGGACAGAAGCTTATCTAGGGACCCACAAACCTTGTTTGGAGGTCATAAGGAGCTGTAAAACCTATAGAGAAGCATAGCAGGAGTCTACAGCAAAGGAGATATGGTTCAGAGAAACTTGCTGCGACCTCTCTACCCTGGGAAAATACCCCCCGACACACACACACACTTGAGTTGAAAGTTCTTTCTTAAAAAATGATGTGGGATATATAAATAAAACAGTTTGATAATAATAATTTAAAAAATAGTTCAGATTGCTGTTGCACTTATCAAAACAATTCCTTCTGTTTTGTCACCAGCATCCTTTTATAGAAGTAAGTGCATTGTGGCGGGCCCCCAAAGGGAAGCCTTATTTCCCCCTATACTTCACTCATTCAACTCTGATCTACCTACCATTGAGCTAACTGCAATCATTAGAAATTAATATTTTCTTGAGAAATTTGTAAAGATTAGGGGAAGAGAGGCCTGGGGATGTGGCTCAAGCGGTAGCGCGCTCGCCTGGCATGCTTGGGCCCGGGTTCGATCCTCAGCACCACATACAAACAAAGGTGTGTCTGCCGAAAACTGAAAAATAAATATTAAAAATTCTCTCTCTCTCTCCCTCTCTCTCTCTCACTCTCTCTTTAAAAAAAAAAAAGAATAGGGGAAGAGAGCTCAGATTGCACAGCGTGCAGAAGAAACTTAACACTTCCTGTTAGGCCTTTCCACACTCTCCCCTTTCCTCCGTGTTCCTCTTTCCTTCTTGGCATCTCTTTTCTCTTTTGGCCTTCTGTTCAACCCCTTAAAATCCTCTCATGCACCCCCAAAATTCAGTTCTTCCCTTTGGCTTGCTTTTCCACCTTGGCAAAACAGTCAGCCATCTGTTATTTGTCAGGTGAGGCCCTATGGGTTGTCATTTCACCCATTCCCATGTAGATTTATTTCATAGAATTGACAAAATGTGTTTATGATTGACATACTTCAATGATCTGGTTCTTGAACCTTGTCCTGGGCAGTGGGCAAGTGGTTGTGTGTTTAGGTGATAAGAGGTAGTAGGGGTCTAAGGGTTAGTGGTTAGAGTCTAGGAATAGTCAATCAAAGTTCATTCAGCCATTATATAACTCAACTGTGGTGCAATAGTCTTCTATACATAGGGAATACACTCCAGGACCTCCTGTGGTTGCCTGAAAGTGAAGATTGAACCAAACCATAAGTTTGCTATGTTTCCTGTGCCCTGTAGTGTTGTCACATATTACCAGAATTAATCTGTCCTTTCATCTTTTATGTTTGCTGCCTCCTTTGTACTACTACTCTTACATTATGGGCCCATTACTAACTAAAACAAAAAACAAAAAAAATAAAAAATAAAAAATAAATAAAACAAAAAGCAAAAAATAAAATTAAGTCAGAAGATATCTTAATTAGGCCCAAAGACCTGTTTGGAAATCTGGATCCAACTTCTCCATAACTTTTTCCCTAATTCTCTTTTGAATTCAGGGATTTTTCTAAGAAAATGGCATTTGAACACAAATGTTGTGGCTCTTGACAGTCAGCCAGATAACCAAGACAGCTTCTAAATGACAAACGGGTGAATAGGATATACAGCATAGATACTCTGAATAATGGGATGATTCATGTCTTGGGCAAGATGAAGCAGGATGACAAGAGATTTCATGACACTGCTCAGAATGGTGGGAAACTTATGAATTATTTATTTCTTGAATTTTAAATTTTATAATTTCAGATGGTTGTTGACTGTTGGTAACTCAAACAGTAGAAAATAAAACCATAGTTGAGGAGGGACAAGTACTTATACTTCCAGTAAAATTTGAAGGAAAAACAGAAAGGGAAGAAGAAAGGAAAGTGAAAGCAGCAAAAAGAGTTTATTTATTCTCACTGGGTGCTTTTTAAAAATAGTTTCTTCCTTTATGCCTTCCTTTTCCTTCATTATTCACAAGAGTATTTTCTGTAGTTCCCAGACTTGCACATTCTCTGCCATACCAAATGCTCTCCAAGTCAATCTGTAGGTCTCCCATCATAAGTTATAAACTTATGAGTGGTTTGCCTTTTCTTCTGTGAGCAAGACTAATTTCAGCTGGCTATTATGAGTATATAAAATTAACACTGTAGTGGATAACACAGTGTTAACACAATCTTGCATTTTAAAGAAAAATATAAACCAAAGGATAATTTTTTTTTTGGAGGTAGAATTCTATGGAATGTAACAACTGAAGTGCAAAAAATAAAATCAAATCAGGAGATATCTTATGTAGGCCCCCAAACCTGTTTAGAAATCTGGATTCAACTTCTCCATAACTTTTTCCTTTTCTCTCTTTTGAATTCAGGGATTTTTCTAATAAATATGCATATCCCTGGGTTCTTCCTTTTCTCCACACTGCAATAGTTTGATTGTCAGAGAATAATCCTGAAGCTTTTCTGTGGTTGTGGTGGTATGTCCCATTGAATGGAAAAAAAAAAAAAAAAAAGGTACAGACAGGACTCAGGGAATTAAACTTAGAGATCACTAGTCAATGTTGTTTCCCTAAGTCATAAATTGCTTGGATTCAAAAGTAGCTTTGATTTGACATCTGGAAAGAAGTTTCAACAATTTCTTTTTTAAAACTATAATAGTAATAAATGACCATTATACCCAGTTTAAACAAAAGCACTTTAAAGAGAAAATGCATGACATAAAAATAATAACTCCTCTCTTACTCCAGCTTTAATTCCATTCTGTACAAGAAACCACTGTTAGAAATTTGGAGTATGTCTTTTCATATTTTTATCCATGCTCAGCTAATTTTGGCTCTGCTTAATCTTGACATTTAGCTTTTCTAGCATTTTCATGGATTATCTTATGCAAAAATGTAGGTCATATTTACATCTGAGCTATGGCATATAATATTTAATAAAAGAAGTGCTGTAAAAATGGAAGCTTCCTATAACATGGTATTTTAAAGAGGATCAAATATTAAACATTATCAAAATTTTAGTTCTTTGTAGTGTTCTACAAAACTTTTGCTTTCAAACACAATTCTGCTTAAGTCAGTAATTTGTTTCTTTTCAATTCATATGCCAGTTTCAGCTGAAGGTATAATCTAAAGATTTTCTTCACATCTTTTTTTCTTTGCATTCTGTTTATTTGCAAATACACTTAAAAGATGGAAAAGTGAAATATTAGTTAGAGCCCCAAATTCAAACCAAACAACATCCTCAAAGTTGGAAATGTTTCTATTTTTCTAATATCAACGATTTCTTAACAATGATTAATTAACAATTCCCTTTCCTCATCTACGACTGGAGATAAATTTTTGTCAGAGTTTGCTATTTAATCAGTATACATTTTATAATAATCCATTGTTTATTAAACTATTATTGTCTTCCTTCAGTTTTCTTCAGTTGGAATAATAATTCAGCCAGTTTACTCTTATCTGTAGTAATTGCTAATTAATTGTTAATTTATTTCAAATACACACAGTTAACAAGTTTTTTTTTTTTTTAGTAGAGTTTGCTTGACAACAGAAAGCAGGTTTTGTTTTTTACTTAGCACTTTTGAGATGCAGTCCATTTAAAAACAATTTCATTCAAATTACATTGATTATACTTTCTATAATGCAGATGCTATTTTAAAAATCAAGGACTGAGCTGGGTGCATCTCTCAAGCCTGTAATCCCACAGGCTTGGGAGAATGAGTCAGGATATTTGCAAGTTTAAGGGCAGCCTCATCAATTTGCAAGACCTGTCTCAAAATTAAAATAATTAAATAAAAGGCTGGGGATGTTGCTCAGTGGTTAAGCATCCCTGGTATTTAAAAAAAAAAAAAAAAAAAGAAAAGAAAAGAAAAAGAAAAATCAAGGACAAAAAAAAAATGAAAACTAGTAACAGGAGCAGAATATTCAATGGTGATGGTGATACTGGAAAAGTAACTTTGTAAGCTCTGGTAGTGTTAGTATACTTAAATTCAATCTAAGTCAGACATAAAATGCTATTATCTAAAAAATAAAATGCATAAATGAAGCAATTATGTCTGCAAATTTGGCAAGAATATGTTGAATTTATTATCATTTTTTAAAAAGGTTAAATAAACTGTGTGATTTTAAAATGGAGAAATGAAAGCCTTTCAATTTTGGCACTGTATTTTAATTACAGAGATGTGTGAACTCAGAAGCCTGAGGAACCAGCTCATGTTGACTCAAGGTACCATTAAATGAGGGAAAAAACTCTTATTACCATAAAACATGATTATTTGTGTAGAATCTTTACTATGCTCTAAACACTGTGAGGATCCATGCCAACACATTATTTATTGCTTCCCTCCTCCTTCTTTCTCAAGATGTCTTTTTTTCATAGATTTAAGGTAAGAAATGCTATGTGCTTATCTCTGAAAAGATGTCTGCTTTAGAGTTCGCATTAATTTTTCTCACATTCTAGAGATAGGCTGGCTGCCATTTTGAGTGCTGGTTTAGCAGTGAGGTTTTTTTCCTTTGTTTTGTGTTTTCATGGGTATTTTTATAAAAGGTATAAAGAAGCCTGCATGTAGAGCTGCTGAAAAAAATGAACCCAACATCTCTGTCAATGCAACAAGGGCTTAGTAAGTAACTATTGATTGATCAACTACGTGAACAAATTTAAAGAGCAGAGATAGCTCTTAAAATAGCAGGGCAGGTAACTGATTATTTGGGGTGAATTTTTTTCTTAATTTGTTTTTATTTATTCATATATGACAGCAGAATGCATTACAATTTTTATTACACATATAGAGCACAATATTTCATATCTCTGATTGTATACAAAGTATATTCACACCAATTCGTGTCTTTATACATGTACTTTGGATAATAATGCCCGTCAGTCACATTCCACGATCACTAAAAAGACTGCCTGGTTCTTTTAATCTGTGGACAGAATTAAGGAGCCTGGGCTTCTTACTTTAGGTTTATGAATACTTTGTGGTTTGGCATTGAATACTGTTTTAAAATGGAAATTATTCTGGAATACACCATAATCCACCACCAAAACCTAACGTTAACCAGTATAGCAGTGTAGCTAATTTGTCACCAATCAGAGGTTTAGTACAGAAAAAGCTTTGGTTCCTGGAGAAAAGTGGTAGGAAATGGAGATAGGAAGGTTCAGAACTAGGAGTGTTAGTATTCAGAATACTGAGCAGCGAGGAGTGGCAGGACTAGGGCTTTTCTCTCTGAAAATGGAGGCCACCATAGAGACAGTGGTATATGGGTCAAAGAAGAGAAATTTAACCTCCTTTCAAATTAAGCAGACCTGTGAAGAAAAGAGACATAGTCTAAAATACTACCTTTGTTTTCTTTTTATAGTCAGGAGGGCAAAAAAGGAAAAACAAATAAACAAAACTCACTACTCCAAAATGTCTTTCTCCTGAATCTTTCCAAAGATGGCTGGACTGTCATAGTGGTTGCCTTTGGGTCTTGAGGAAAATAGCCATTTCCTTGGCTTGGTTTTGCATTCATGGGTCTCTCTTCATAGAAATTCTCTATTCACTCATGTCTCCAATGCAGGATCTGGGACCAATTTAAGTAGAAGCATATACGTTGCATTTCTGACACTGTATTGTACATATACATAGAAATATACTATAGTTCTATACTTTTATTATACTTTTTAAAAATATGATTTTTTTGGATAGTAACACTTAGTTTTAACTCTTATGATAATTAATGAAGTGATCCAGAATCCTTTCTTTCAGATAGTTAACTTTTGCATAATAACCGATCTTATTTTTATTTTTAATATTTGTGATAACATACACATAACATAAAATTTAGCTGTCATTAACTATTTTTAAATGTTCAACAGTAGTATATGCATTGTAGTATATATTTACATTGCTTTGCAGTCTGCAGAAATTTTTTGTCTTGCAAATCTGAAACTCTTATATCCATGAAACAACAATTTCCCATTTCTTTTTCCCTCAGGCCCTGGCAACTGGTGTTCTACTTTGTTTCTCTGTACTTTTGATAAGTGAAATCATGGAATATTTACATTTATTGTGCTTGGCTTATTTCACTTAACATAAGGTTCTGAAGCTTTATCTATATTATTGCATATGTCAAAATTTTTTACTTTTTGAGGCTGAATAAGACTCCATTGTATGTATATACTACATTCTCTTTATCCATTCATCTATTCATGGACACCTTTTGGCTATTGTAAATAATGATGCTATGAATATGAGGACCATAGGTATCTTTTTGAGACCCTGCTTTCAATTCTCCCAAGAGTTGAATTGTTGGATAATATTATAACTCTATTTTTTGAGGAACTGCCATACTGTTTTCTGTAATGGTTGCATCATCTCACATTTTTACCAATAGCATGTGCAAGGGTTACTAATTCTCCCTATGGTCACAAACACTTAATCTTTTTCACTTTTCTCTTTTTTTTTCTTTCTTTTTGTCTCTCCTCCCCGCCCCACCATAGTAACTCTGATCAAGCTATCATCTTTCTTATACGGATGTGGAAATTGCAGTTCAAAGGAAAAGTGAATCCCTTTTATGGTAGATAAAGGATTGAGCTACAGGTTTCCAGAATCTGAGAGCAAGGCACTTTCTACCATAGCAGACTTTTCACAACACATAAACAGATAAAACTATTGGAACCAGCAATCAAGAGGATCTTAAAATAGGAGAGAAGTGTTAGAAGTATGAGGGGAGGTATCTATTCTTTAATGTTGTTTGGATCTTCAAGGATAAGAGTCTGTTGGTAATAATACTATCCAAAAAAGGAAATTAGTTTTTCAAGAAAATTAGCTGTGGGAACAGTAAAGCTTGACCTTCATTAATATGCACACATTAGCATTATCTGATTTACATAGGTGTTAGCCCAGGTGTTTGGAAGAGCAGTCAGGAGAATAACCTCAGATCATTACAAAACTGGAGATGTATCTTCTGTTCCTCTCTGAGGATTTTCAAATAAACATTAATTATAACAGCACCAGTTTAGAAATGGCTGATTACATAATTTTGGCAAACCTATCATTATCCATAAATATTTCATGAAATACAAAAATGCATATAGCATTTTTTCATAGCTTCATAAGGACTTTTTACTTTGAGGGGGAAAAACAAACTATATTCTTTATTTGATTCTTAGCTCAGACAAATATGATTTCTGGAGCATAGAATTTTACCTATAGTTTTAGATACCATGGTTAGTCCTCCTGGCTTTATATTTGGGGTACTATGTGACAGAAACTGTGTTTAAACTAAATGCTTATCTGATGATAGACTTCCCCTTTTGCATTGCAGAGGGAAATAAGACAATGTGGTGATATCAGCCTAATACAGCATTCTGCAGAGTTCAATATCCTGCAGTTTCTGTGTTCTTGCTGCCCCGATATGGGAATTAGTTTTAAGCTTCATGAGAAATGACTTATCGTGGATAACTTAAAAGTAGCATTGTGCACTGTGAGAGTATTGTGCTGAGAAAATGGTGACAGAGCCCCACGTGAGTCATGTTTTTTCATACTTAATGCCTCTTCATAGTACCATGTCAGTTTTCTGGATGACAAATATGAAGAAGACAGAAGAAAATAATGCTAAACTAATCAGAAATGACTGATAGATTCATTCATAGCAACACTATTTAATAAGTACCTATTATGTGCTTGTCACAGTTCATTGGAGTGATACAAAGACAGAAAGACATCATTTATGCTCTCAAAGATGTTAAAAATTACCTGTATGATGCACTGGCTCTTGAACTTTGGTGTATATTAGAACCACATGGGAAACCTGTTCAAACACTGGTTGCCAAGGCCTTACTCCTAAGCTTTCTGATTCAGCAGGTATAAAGGGAAGGGGCAAAATTTGTATTTCTAAAACATTCCCAGAAGATGCTAATGTTACTCTTGGGACCACACTTTAAGAATCAGCTTTATAACAGTACTTTCATAGCATCAAAAGGAGAGCATAAATCTTAGAAGTCTTAACTTGTAAAAGCCTTGTTTACTTAAACCAAATAAAAATGTTGAAGCTTTAGACAATCAATTGAGCCTGTCCACTGAACATAGTCCCTGCAAGGGAATTTCATAGGAATGGAATAATTATGCTTCTCACACACTCACACACACTCACATATACGTAAATAGAAGTAAAGAAATGGCACTAGATGAAACCATTTTGGAAAGTATGGATATTTGGTATAGTATCACAAAAGCAAATATCTGATATAAAAAATTGAGACACAAATATAATGTAAAATTAAGACTTCAAATTAATTATATACAAAAGAAAAACCATTCAAAATGTGATATCCAGAATAAAAGAGGCATATTCATGGCTATTTTATGACATTAAAAATAAAAAAAACAGAGGACAAAAAAATGATACTTCTTTGATACAATTCAGTGGCAGATGTAGTTGATTTAAAAAATGATCTAATTTTCTGTGGATTGGCTTCTTGATGAAATATTTTCAGTTGTTTTACTATAAAACCAATTTAATGATAATTGAAGAAATGGCTATGCTTCTTTATCTAGTTGCATATGCACATGGCGCAAAGGACAGCAATGATGTGTGGTTGATACAACAAGGAAACAAATGAGTGTAGAAATAGTAGGAGTGGCTAAAAGTAAGCAAAAGGGGGCTCATGATGGAATTATCTAATACCCTTTTTCTGATGGTCTCAAAGAATATTGACAATCAAAACTTATTAATTTGTACTAACAATGCCACCAAGAAGGAGAATAACCAGGCATTATTTCCTGTGTTGCTGTATATTTGCAGTGGCATAGAGATTTCATGATCTCCCAAGACTTGGCACTTAGAATGAGAGTTAGGATCAGTGCAGTAGGTTTTGTTGGTTTATTTGTTTAAAAAATTTGATCTAGTTTTTAACACTGAATGACATGTGTTTCTTTATATAAGATTTCTAGCAATTTTTGTTTTTGAAGGAATTTCTAGGCATTGACATTTGTTAATTTCTCTATAGGTGAGTCCATGTTCATGTATAGGGATTGGCTTACAGGAGCAGTTCTGGTGTAATCCAAGCTTCACCACAAAATGGTTATAATTATTCAATCTCTTTCTTAGTTATGTGCCTTCTTTCTTTTCTTCCCTTAGTTATTGACCTTCCTTCCTGTTTTTGCCTACTCTTTTGCCAACAGTCAATATTACACAAGGGTGATGTGGGCAGGTTCTAGGATCAGGTTGCTGAGGGTCAGACCTCAGGTGTACTACTGATTAGACTTCTGAGTTTAGCAATACTTAATCCTTCTAAGCCTGTGTTCCCTAATCTATAAAATAAAGATCCACAGGAGCTGGCTGTGAATTGAAGGGCAGGTCAAGAAATTGGAAGAAAGCCTTTCTGGAGCCAGTCCCACCTATAAAATTCCAAAGAGGAAGAATCTCTTCTGGAGACAACAGGGAGTTTTGTTTGGCTCTGAAAGTAAGAGGAGAGCTGTTCAATTATAGGCTAAATTAGAATTATCTAAAGTTTGGACATATTTGTCTGGAGTGTTTAATCGAAAGCTGTTTAGCCATTGTCAAGTTTGCTCCGGACTGAGAACCTTCTGGCCTTTTGAGAGGACCATCTGTTTGTTTAGTAGTAGATTTGTCAAATCAGCTTTGGTCCAAACCTAACCTAATTGGATATATCATTGGTTCTAGAACTTCTTGAGGTGCTTTGAAGTTGGGCCAGGTATCCCTTAATTTTTTGGACATAAGGATCTAACCTCCGGAAATAAGTGATCAAGCTAATGTTTTACTACTAAGGAGAAAAGAAGGACCCTCAACCTTGATTTCAGATTTTGTCAGATCCTCAAAAGCAGATGTTGAACAATTGTAGCTTTGAGAAAGGACTCAGGTTGTATTGTGAGTAGTGGGAATAAAAAGAAATAAGGATTAGGGGAAAGTTTTTTTCATTTATGTATTGAAGAAAAAACTAGGATGTTAGTATACAAATTATCAGAGGAAACTTGTTTTATTTCCTAATTAAAAAACATCTAGGTTAGACTTTGCATATGATTGTGCTAATTCTCAGGATACATACAAAATAAATCAAAGCTTATCAAGGGGCTAATTTTTCTAACAAAATTATAGAAGAGTATAATAGGACATCCTTAACTTCTCACTTGACTTTTGTAGCATGTTCATAAAGAGGGTTAACTTTGCAAAATATTCAAGTGCTTCTTCAAAGGCTCTTTTGAAGGATTAATTTTGTCATCAGATCTTTATTTCTCAATGGCTTGAACTGTTTTCCTATTTTACTTTTGTGAGCATCATGAAAGCTTGCTTGAAATCTTTTGTGAGATTTTTAATTTCATGATAAGTTATAAAATGCCACAATTTTTTGTAATTAAATGGCAAACATTAAAAAATGGTAAAGGATAAAAGCTAGTGTGAAGCAGGCAGGGATTTTTTAGTATGAGATAATCTTATGTAAGGTCAGTTCCTTAGAACGTATTTTTATGTTAAAATACATTTGCTTGCCTATGAAACCCTTCAGGTTTGAGGACTTGAATAATAAATATATGAATAACAAGGAAGGCCTGTGTGATTTTATTGCCTACTCAGACAGGGCAGGAGTCTTGTGACTTGCCCTTCTAGTGTGGTTTGACAATAGAAACACTCACATTATGTTGATATAGGCCCCAACTTCATAGCTTTATATTCTGAAATTAAGATTTAGAGACTTGATGATCCTTCTCTCAAAACAAATGTTTATAAAGGTAAAAGAATACCTACATTCACAAAGTAATGCTTCATGCTTCAAGTTGCAGTTATTTGGTACATATCACAGAGTTTGATGTCTTCATGGAGTGAGCAACTCAAAGTACATGAATCCTTAAAATGGCAAATCTGTCCAGTAGTGGCCCTGTAGTGGTGGACAATAGATTTCCTCTTCTGATAGAAAGTAGCTGGAATGCTTGGTAGGGCAGGCTCTACTTATTTCCATTTGTTTTCTCTCTCTCTCTCTCTCTCTCTCTCTCTCTCTCTCTCTCTCTCTCTCTCTCTCTCTCTCTTGTAAAATAGAAGAAATTTTCATAAATTTAGACTTCAGTAATTGCTGTGGAGGCTAGATGTGAACCAAATTCTGACTACAGTTGCCCTTCTTCTGGGCACACTGATACATAAATTCACCTCTGACCAGACTTACTCATTATTCCTAGAACATGTTCAATTAGGCATTGAGTTTATTGGCAAAATGGATTTTGGTAGAGTCTGTCCTCTTCTGTAGACATTTGAAAAATAGTTTTAGCTTAGTGTCAAAATTCTGATAGTGAGTTTGCCTAAAGCACATAGTGAGAGAGAGAGAGAGAGAGAGAGAGAGAGAGAGAGAGAGAGAGAGAGAGAGAGAGAGAGAATTTTTTAATATTTATTTTTTAGTTTTCGGTGGACACAACATCTTTATTTTATTTTTATGTGGTGCTGAGGATTGAACCCAGCGCCATGCACATGCCAGGTGAGCACACTACCGCTTGAGCCACATCCCCAGCCCCTTGTTTTTTTTTTCCCTGTATTTTTTTAGTCCAGCAACCAATGTGATTCATTTTTTTAAATTAATTAATTTGTTTATTTATTCTAATTTGTTATACAAGGTAGCAGAATGTTTTTTAATTCATAGTACATATATGGAGCACAATTTTTCATTTCTCTGGTTGTACCACAAAGTATTTTCACACCATTCATGTTTTCATACATGTACCTACAGTATTGATGTCC
This sequence comes from Ictidomys tridecemlineatus, assembly GCF_052094955.1. Lineage (NCBI taxonomy): Eukaryota > Metazoa > Chordata > Mammalia > Rodentia > Sciuridae > Ictidomys > Ictidomys tridecemlineatus. Next base: position 192,006,783 of record NC_135478.1, on the reverse strand, counting down.
ATCTCATTCCACCAACTTTCTTACCCCCATGCACCCTTCCTTCCCCCCTCCCCTTTGCCCTATACAAGATTCCTCCATTCTTCCCATGCTCTCCATCACCCCCATTATGGACCAGTGTCCACTTATCAGAGAAAACATTTGGCCTTTGTTTTTGGAGGAATCAACTTACTTCATTTAGCATAATATTCTCCAACTCCAACCATTTACCTGCAAAGGCCATAATTTTATTCTCTTTTAATGCTGAATAGTATTCCATTGTGTATATATACCACAGTCTCTTTATCCATTCATCCATTGAAGAGCATCTACATTGATTTCACAATTTAGCTATTGTGAATTGAGCTGCTATAAACATTAATGTGGCTGTTTCCCTGTAGTTAAGTTCTTTGGGTATAGACCAAGGAATGGGAGACCTGGGTCAAATGGTGGTTTGATTCCCAGTTTTCTAAGGAATCTCTATACTGCCCCAATTTGCAGTCCCACCAGCAATGTATTAGTGTGCCTTTTCCCCCACATCCTCGCCAACATTTATTGTTATTTGTATTCTTGATAACTGCCATTCTGACTGAAGTGAGATGAAATCTTAGAGTAGTTTTGATTTGCATTTCTCTAATTGCTAGAGATGTTGAAATTTTTTTCATATATTTGTTGAAATATAATTGTATATCATCTTCTGAGAAGTGTCTGTTCAGTTTCTTAGCCCATTTATTAATTGGGGTTTTTTTTAGTATTAAGTTTTTTGAGTTCTTTGTATATCCTAGAGATTAGTGCTTTATCTGATGTGCATGTGGTAAACAAGAACATACTACCAAAAGCACTATACAGATTTAATGCAATTCCAATCAAAATCCCAATGATATTCTTCATAGAAATAGAAAAACAATCATTAAATTCATCTGGAAAAATAAGAGACCCATAATAGCCAAGGTAATCCTTAGCAAGAGGAATGAAGCAGGTGGCAACACAATACCATACCTTAAACTATACTGCAGATAAATAGTAACAAAAACGCAGTGGTACTGGCACCAAAATAAACTTGTAGATCAATGGTACAGAATAGAACACACAGAGACAAACCCACATAAATGAAGTTATCTCATATTAGATGAAAGCATCAAAAATATATATTGGAGAAAGATAGCCTTTTCAACAAATGGTGCTGGGAAAACTGGAAATCCATATGCAGCAAAATGAAATTAAGCCTCTGTCTCTCACCATGCACAACATTCAGTTCAAAGTGGATCAAGGACCTAGGAATTAGACGAGAGATCTTATGCCTAATAGAAGAAAAAATAGACCCAAATCTTCATCATGTCAGATTAGGCCCTGACTTTGTTAACAAGATTCTTATAGTGCAAGAAATAAATACAAGAATCAATAAATGGGATGGATTCAAACTGAAAAGCTTCTTCTCAGCAAAAGAAACAACTAGTGAGGTGAAAAGAGAGCCTACAGAATGGCATCAAATTTTTACCAAAGTGATTGTTTATAACATGTCAGTTTATGGTTTATGTCATGCCTCTGCTTAAAACCCTCCAATGATTCCCTATTTTCCAGAGTAAAATGGCATAAAAGGTCAGTTCAGAACATTTCAGGCTGGGACCCATGAACTACTGGCTGAACCAGGGTCCATAAATGTGCCCTAGGCATGTGGACAGTCAGTTGCTCCCAAGAAAGCTCAGGACTTCTTGGAAATTATTTTTAAACTTGGTTTCAGAACCATTTTAAGCCAACAGGTGTACTATGCTGTTTCCTTATAGTAAGATACCTTTTCTTTCAAATAGTCTTCCAGTCTGATCATCAAAGTATTTATCACACTATGAATGGCAATTATTTCCATCTGAAAATGAAAATATCAACACTTGAAGGATGAAAACTTACTACCCTTGAGTTGTTTTAAAAAACAGAGCAGCAGGTTTTAAATGTAAATCCACAATAGGATTCTCCCAACTTTTTCTTAATCATTGACAAGATTGATGGACTGTAAGTAGAAATTCCTAAGGCAAGAGGAGATGATACTTACTTAGCATTTTAAATTTTGAAAGTTAATTCATAGGAGCTTTCCTATACTATTCAGAATTATTTTCTACGGTAGTTCAGAACTTAAAATAACAAAGTCTATTAATATTTCAAGGATATGTCTTGAAAATATAAAAAGTTACAAAAATATGATAGACAAACTAATTGATGAATTACAATTCCAAATGAATCAGGAGAGATTCCCCATACCCAGCTCACCATAAAATAAGATCCTCTGAAAAGAGAAAACTAAAGGACAGTTAAAGATGGCAAAGTTACAAAAAAGCTTCACTTTGATAAACAAAAAATGTCAGCAATCTGTTAGAGCACAGAAATAGTGATTGCCCCTCTCACTACAACTTGGAAAGATCACACTTGGCTTTGCTAGTGTGCTTTCTGTCTCCCCATATGGGAAAAATGTAACTAACTGGATAATTTTCAACCAGAAAAAAAGCATAATTTCCAAAAGAAATTTTGGAAAGACTGATATAAAAATGCTAAAAATAGTTGATAAGTTCTAAATGAGAACAAGGATCAGAAAATACATACTAAAATATTTTATAGTTATGTGTAATGGGGTGAAATTTACCAAAAGCAAACTTGAAAGTGGAATATTCCAGAGATGATTTTGATGACAAATGGTAATGTCCTGGTCCATAACAAGAGATCCATAACGTAAGAGTATTTGAATGTAAATTTGCAATACTCAGAAAGGTTCTCAAGGATACAGTCCTTTTCCAGTGAGAGGGAAAAAATTCCTTGCAATTTTTTGATCTTCTGGGCTATGAAAAACTCCTCATTTCCCCAGAGCTTTGTGAAATACCATTATTTTTTTTTTTAAACTTTCTACTACCTGGTTTTTGGGCATCACACTTCTCTGGGGAGATAAAATGATAATCTGACAGAGCATGTTGGCTCAAACACCCTTAACTTTAATCCTCTGTTAGAAACGAAGTCTACTTTTTTCCTCCAGGCTTTTGGCTTGGGACAAGTTTTTTTGCTACCACAGAAAATAGTGCCATGTTTCACAAACAGTTGCAAAAGTAAACTTCCTCCAATACGGTTCTAAAAACCAGATTATTAAATTTAAAAAATGCGATCTAATAAGGGGCATGGTGTAGCAAGACATTTGTTAAACGCATTCATTAATAAAAACACATTTTCCTCACACTTGAGACTCTATAAATGGTGGTACGGTCTCCAGCCAGCCTGCCACGTTTATTTAATTTACAATGCAGTTGAAACAGAATGTTCTATAAATCAGATAACATTATGGGTTAATAGGGCCTTTGGGGAGACCAAGTTTGGAGGCAGTGAGAGAAATAGCCAGGGAATCTGACTGGTATTATAAACTGTTTTTAAGGCAATTGATTTTCAAGTCAGGATTCAGGATGCCAAGATCTTAACTACAACAGGTCCTGGGAAATTGAGAGATTGGAACAGGAAAAAGGAAGAACTGGAGATAGGATTTTATTCTGTCAGGATACAAGTGATAGTTGTAGTGCGTCCCAAACTAAGCCTTCTCATTAGGCTGTCCAGTATGAAGAGTCTTTTCTCTCAACACCAGAAAAATCACTAGGACAGGGTTCTCTACCTCACCCTTCAAACTCCTTCCCCAGAAATTACTGCTTAGTATTATAAAAGAACATTCCATTCGGTCTTCTTATGGGTCTCTGGTAGTTCTTCATGTCTTGCAAAACAAGGCCCTGACTGCTCTTTGTTTTCAATTATCTTTGTAAGGAGAGCAGATCTGGAGACAGATATTGTGTCCCTCAGAGATAAGGGTGGGGTTGCTGAAGATCTTGGAATGTGGAGATAGTCTGTCCCTCTGGAGCAATGGGCAGGCTCTTGACTCCAGGGTTCCTCTATTCTAACACAGACCTGTGTGTGTTGGGTGTCCAGGTATAAATACAGAGGCAGATCTCTGGCTGTTGCTATTGTTCTGAGCCATCCACTTCCCTTCTGTCTCTGACCCAGGGAGATTTATCTTCTACATCCATGAGAAGGTAGTAAAGAGTGGTAGGCTAACTTATTTTCTTGCAGCTGAGCTTATTGCTTTTTTATAGAAGCAGAACATTTGATAATGATTCTGATATAGGTATATATTAAATGTATCGTCTGTCTTTAGGGCAATACCTTATTCATTTAAATACTAAATAATTTAACATAAGTAGCAAGAAAAAGAAGAAATAACTCATAAAAAGAGGTTGAAATGCCCTTTAAAAACTTAACAATGGAAAAAAAAGTAGTCCAATTACAAATAAGCAAATAATCTGATTAAACACTTCTCAAAATAAGAAATATAAATGGTCAACAAATATATGAATAAATGCTCAAAATCACTGGCCATCAGAGAAATAAACATCAAAATTATAATATACTATCTCACCTCAGGTCAAATGGCTATTATAAAAAATGCTGATGAAGATGTGGAGAAAAGGGAACTCATATACACTGTTATTGTAAATTATGTCCTACTTACATACTGACTGTTCTTAATCATTATGGAGAACAGTATGAAAGTTTCTAAAAAACTAAATATCTGCCATATATATTCAATTGCTCTCCCATGTATAAATATGAGTCACCATTCACAAAAGCTAAGATATGAAATCCAACTTGGTGTTCATCAGTAGATGAAAAGATAAAGAAAATGTTGGATATATACACAATAAAATACTGAAGAAGAAAGAAATCCTGTCATTTGCAGCAAAATGAATAGAACTGGAGATCATTGTATTGAGTGAAACGAGGCAGACATAGACAAATACCACATGTTCTTGCTCATTAGTGTAAACTAAAGGGGGTCGGGGAAGGCAACCTGAATGCTGAATGGTGATTATTAGAGGATGGGAAGGGGGTGATGGTGTGGGTATTGATAAATGGAAGTTGGATAATGAATATGAAAACATTCTTGGATAGAGTAAGTCTTGGTGTTCTGCAGAATGGTGGAATAACTATATTTCACCATAACATATTATATATTTTATAGAGATCTAGATGAGAGGAGTTCAAAGACTCTAAAACATAAAAAAATGATAAGCAGAAATGCTAATTACCCTGATTTCATCTATGCATGCTCTATGCATGTATTGAAATATTACACTGCATTCCATTGATTGTGTACTATTAATACATGTTAATTAGACATAATAAAATATAAAAATATTGAATTAGCTGTATTACTTAGAAAAATCTATTAACCTTCAGATCTTCAGTCATCTCATTGTAAATATAATAGAAGTGATTATTACTCTCTCAAGAAAACTAACAGAAAAAGAGGTTGGGAGATTAATGGTGATCATCAATTTTTATTCTATTTAAACATAGCTTTCACATGGCACATGCCTGTAATCCTAGTGACTCAGGATGCTGAGGCAGGAGGATCAAAAAATTTGAGGCAGCCTCAGAACTTGGCAAGACCCTATCTCAAAATAAAAGAATAAAAAGGCCTGGGGATGTAGCTCATTGGTAAAGTGCCCTGAGTTCAATCCCCAGTACAAAAAAAAAATGCTTTCAATATAAAACCAAGTTTCATTTATACAGTTCTACCACATTAAGTGCTGTGTGTTATTTTTCTTTCCTGGTATAAGTTCAGTATTTACAGAAAAAAATAGGGTCTATGATTACAAATTTGCTCTGTGACCCCAAACACAAACACAATTCTCCTACCACCAGATCTTCTGAATTTACCCTCTAATTGGGAAGCACAATCTTCTGCTTTTTCTGATCTTTGTGGCAGAGATAGGTCACTCCTATTTAGTGTGGTTAAAGTTACAGAGTAGCACAACTTTGAGGGTCAAACACACAAATAAGACATAGATTTTATGCATTTAATAACATTTTTTATTAGCTTTAAATTTAGATTTAGTTTAGTTTTCTTTTTTGGGGAAGTATATTAACTCATTCTTCTTCCTTTATATTGAGCTTGAGAAATCTGTCATTATTAATCTGTCTGGAACGGCAAACAGAAGAGGAAGCACAGCAACATTTGCTGATTCTTAATGACTAATTTTGTACTCTTAGTGCCTTGTACATGACAGCAGAGCAATGGATTCTGGTTAGACAATGGAGTTAAAAATAAGCATATTGTTCTTTAAAACTATCCTAGGACTGAGGATGATACTCATGCTAGGTAAAACACCTGCCCAGCCTACGTGAGACCCTGGTATTTAAGCTCGGTCACCACAAAATAAAACAAATAAGCAAATAAAAAATTATCTGATCTGGGCACCGTGGCGCATACCTGTAATCCCAGTGGCTCAGGAGGCTGAGGCAGGAAGATCACAAGTTCAATGCCAGTCTAAGCAAAAGTGAGGCACTAAGCAACTCAGTGAGACCCTGTCTCTAAGTAAAATATGAAATAGGGCTGGGGATGTGGCTTAGTGGCCGAGTACTCCCGAGTAAAATTCCTGGTAACGTTCCCCACCGCCCACCACCCCCCTGTCAAAAAAAATGATCTTAGGATTTTACATCAGTTATTTCAATCAGTAGAAGAGCATGTTAACATGTGCCTTTTTCTTCATAAACATAAAGGACTGTCTTACCAAATAAGCTATTCTTTAACTAATTAATTATCTTGGAAAAAAATAGTAGAGTGAAGAATAGTTGCATATTAGGATCTTTAAAGGATTGGACAATTGAAATTGTCAGGACAATAATTACTTCATTTTAGAGGACCTACTACCAGATAAATTAAACTCAGATTTGACACAGAGAAAGAACAGATAATAACTTGAAAAAAATCATTTAAAATATTTGTCTTTGCTTGAGTTTTGGAGTTCAAGGTTGGTCTTATGAATGAAATACTCATATACAGGGCTGGAGCTAGAACTCAGTGGCTGAGTTCTTGCCTAGCATGTGTTAGGCTCTGTGGTACTGCCAAACAACAACAAACAAAATAATTGCATGCATAATTAATTGGATAATAAAACAATTCTTAAGGCATTTAATAATAATAAAAAAGGATGAATATAACTGTCAAACAAGTTTTAGATCTTATTCCTGCATGGTCTTTTTTTTTTTATTTCTTACATCACAATAGAGGAGTGCAATACTTTCATAATTTTTTTGCATTACAATTCTTAATACACCTTTATACTATAATTTATCAAATCTCTGTTTGTATATAAGGTATGTTGAAACCAAATTCACATCTTCATACATAAATTTTGTATAATGATGACCGTCTCCTTCCACTATCCTTGCTATTCCCATTCTCCCTCCCTTTCCCTCCCACCCCTATTCCCTATCTAGAGGTAATTTTCCACCCATGCTCTCCCTCTCTACCCCACTTTGAATCACCCCCCCTTATATCAGAGAAAACATCTGGCATTTGGTTTTTGGGGGATTGGCTAACTTCACTTAACATAATCTTCTCTAATGCCATCCATTTCCCTGCAAATGCCTGCATGGTCTTAATTAGTAGTTGCAGCAACTATTATTTTTTCCCTCTTTTACAGGTGTGGAAACTGAGACAGGAAAATTATCTTGCTCAGGTTAACATTCACTAAAAAATGATAGAATTTTAATTCAGTACTCTTCAGCCTTACAATTAGAAAATGAGGACATTTTCCAATGAAAATGGAAATTCCTTTGTTTTCAAAGAAAATGGAAAAATTTCTTGTCCTTTGAAATTACCTCAGAAACTAAATGTGAAGAAGATAGTTGCATTTTCCTCATTTATCCATCCAATCTGGGACTACCCATGGAAATGAAAACAAATTATGTATATTCTGGGAATCAGTTTGTTAGAAACCCATTAACTTTTAATTTTTAACTATCAAGATTTTAACCACTGAGGTTATTAGGTTAAATCTATCACTTAAGAAAATTGCAAATGCCTCCTTAGGGACGAAATTAATTCAATTCTTGAAGCTAAGACTACAGACTCTACAAGTCAATGGTGTTCACTTCAGCAGCGCTAATCAATTAAGACTCATAATCCTACTGAAATGGATTTCTAACTTTCCCAAGCGGCCACATCAAATGACATCTATAACTTTCCACTGAGATGGTAAGTCTTTATCCTGAGTAGCTGGGAGGCTGTTACTGGTTCCTGTTAGCTACTTGAGATGGGGAGTGGTAGCAGATTTCTAGTTTTTCCAGATGTGCAACCAAGTGATTATTGGTTAGGAGATAAAACATATGCCCCTGGTCTGCTCTGTACTTTCTCCCCAACAGTTCTATGAGAAGGATTATATCTCTAAACTATGATTAATTTATTTAGAAAAATCAGTCAGACCTAAAGGTGGCCTTGCACACAACTTTGAAAAAAAAAAATCTAGTCTTCTTGAAGTTTATGTGGTTCTTCAGCTGAGAGCATTGCCATACCTTTCCCCACACCCTTGCACTCCACCCACTTTCCAAGGATTAATCCTCTATAAACTTGGCATGTCTAAAAAACCTCAAATTACCCTGTGAAAAAGGATTTAAAAGATTTTTGAGGCTGAATTATCTTCTCTGGATGAAATTCAAACTTCTCTTTACATGTTGTTTTTCTGATTTTTAGAATTTTTTGCTAATCAACATTTCTTTCTTCTGATTTCTGTTCTTTGGGTTGGGTGGGCTAGAGAAGGATCCCTAACTTTGTTCTAGCCGGTGCTCTTCCCTACACAAGTGAGCACTTTACCAAAGGCTCTCAGTGCTGAATTCTTAGTCTTAATGCCAACCTACCTGACCAAGATTTCCTCTAAAATGGTGCTTGATATATAGCTGGTCTGCCATGACTATTTGGTAAATGGACAGTGGGATGCAAAGCAATGTCCCTTTCTTCACAGAACCTTTAGTCATACCAAAAGAAAAAAGAATAAATGATAAATGAATACAAATTTTTATAAGTAGTGTAAAACAATAGATTCCACCACAGTTATGGAAGATGCCTCCCTGTAGGTGGCATGAAGGCAGTGAGCTGGATAGGAAGCCATGTGGGTAACTCAAGGAAAAGTACCTAAGACAGAGGGAAAGGCAATGCGAAGGCCTTAAAGGGCTGGTATGTCCAGTTTACTTGAGATGATAATGGAATGGCCAGGTAGGATAGTACTAGGAGATGAGGTCAAAGAGGTGATGGGTTACATCAGCAGTGCTAATTTTTTTTAGTAGAAGATCTAATAATTTAGACATAAAAGCTCATACTTCTCTGAAGAACACAGTATATCTGGCAGGTATTTCAGGACTCATAGAGTTCTCTCTGTGTAGGTGGGGATGGTTTAGTTAGTTCCATGGAGGTTGATGTGAAACAGTAATTTTGTTTTCAATCATATTACATATATAAACCCTAGAAAAGGATACAAACTTCCAGGAATTAATTATCTTTTGCTCTAAACATTCACTTAATTAGAGTTTTAATTTTGACCCACCGTCAAAATGAGGGGTTCAGTTTGGTGCATAAGTCGAAATAATCTTGATTGCTTCTAGCTACTTGCAGGCAGTGTATGTGTATAACAGTAGAATAGTTTTCATTTTCGGAAATGCTCTTAACTTTTGCATAAGTATTCCACTTCATAGATTAACTGAGGAAAGATAAGAAATTAAACTTTTGGATAAGTAAAATTCTTACATAACCTATTATAGTGGTCTGTACACAGAAATTAAGTAAGTTTAATAATTTGTTATTATAAAGTTATATAGGAAAAACCTTGGTAGTTATTTTGGAGGAGTCCATAGTTGAATTGATGGATAAGACACTTTGAATAATTGTGGGAACCACGTTGGTCCAGAAATGACTTTTTCCACAATCCCTTGTTTGTCTTCCTTATATTGTGATATTCTAATCTCTGAGATTTTCAAGCTTTCTTAGCTCCCATACCTCATCTGGAAACAATTGTATTTCTAATGTAGAAGAACTTAAGGAATTGGCTGATAGCAGAGGGGTTCAGAACCGGTCCATAGGCATGGTTGATCTGGCTTTGGCTTCAGCTGCATTCCCATATTCCATTATTCTGATAATTGCATCTGCCTTTTCCTTTGGGACTGAACTCTTCTTGCATCCTGCTTATCTTTGTGTTCTGTTGGCTTTGTATCCCATTTTCAGGTTTTGTAAAAAATTAAAATCCTCCCCAAATTAGAGCTGCAGAGAGTCAAAAGGTACTTAGGAAAAAGATCCATAATACACCTACTTCAGAAGTTGAGCATGGCATATTAGCATACCCGTAACAGCTTTAGCTTGTGTGGAGTGCAGAATGTGACCAGGTAAATAAATAGTGAATAAGGAGACTAGAGAAGTTCTCAAGGGCTGGATTCCTAGAAACCTTATAAAACATGTTCAAGGGTTTGGAATTCTCCCTAAGAAATGGCTTTAGGTAGGGAAGTGACATAATCAGATTTAAACTTTTACAAAGATCACTCTTATTAGGTATAGAGAATGGATGGGAAGGAGGCAAGCCTAGAGCCAAGGAAACTACTTAGGAGGATATTGCAATAATTCAGGCAGGGGATGGTAACTGTTGGTCATAAAATTATAGTGTGACAGGATGTGTGTGAATTCTTATCTTGTATCTTTTGCTCCCTTTCCACCTGTCTCAGTGCTACACTGGAAGCCGCTCCACAAGGGCTGCATCAACATTGCCCTCCATCTTTCTAATGGCAGATACCTGTAGGTGATTATAGAGAAGGAGCAGAGGTTGAGAATGATTCCCTCTAGGATTGATCCACCCTGGTAGCCACATGTTGGTTGCTCCAGATAGTGTTTGGCAACTGTATTGTTATGGCTTATATATGAGATGTTACCCAAAAGTTCATGTGTGAGAAAATGCAGAAAAGCTCAAAGGTAAAATGATCGTATTATAAGAGGTGTAACCAAATCAGTGGATTAATGCACTGGTATGGATTAACAGGGTGAAACTATGGGTGGATCTCCAGGACTTGGGTCAGAGAAAGGGGGCTTACAGAATGGTCAGAACAAAAGTGGCTTTCATCTAATCCTAAATATATCTGGTTTATCTCAAGCTAACATTCCTTGTTGCTAAGGTTTAGTCCTAAAATTCCACATAACATTCTTATGGGTTTATCTGTATTTTGCTGGGAAAACTATGTAGGGAAATAAGACTAGGGTTAATCAGGGGCAGTCATGGTGGTTACAACTACATATGGCTACAGTCAAATCAGGCTGGATCCTTATACCCCTCCACCTCATCTGAAGCAGTTCTGAAAGATTCAAATAGAAATACAATAGAAGTCTCAATTTTTTCCTTTTTTGATGAAAGAATACTTTAAAATGACAAACAAAATTGTACATATTTGCAGTACACAATGTTTGATATACATATGCATCGTAAAATAATTAAATTGTACGAATTAACATATCTATCATCTCACATACTTACCATTTTTTTGTGATGAGAAAACTTAGAATCCAATCTTTCAGCAATTTTCAAGTATACAATATATTATTAATTATAGTTATCATGAAGAACAGAATATCTACAGATCTTCTAGAAGAAAGATTTAGATCTTTCTAAATGCAACTTTGTACATTTTGGCCAACATCTCCCCATTCCCACTACCCTCCGACTTCCAGCATCTGGCAACCATCCATCACTCTACTTTATGTTTCTGTGAGGTCAGCTTTGTTAGATTCCACACAAAGATGAGATCATGCAGTAATTGTCTTTCTGTGCCTTGCTTATTTTACTTAGTATGATGTCTTCCGAGTTCAGTTACGTGTCACAAATGGCAAGATTTCCTTCATTTTTAAGGCTATATGTATATATGGCTTTGGGTAGTAAGAACATTTTCACAATATTAATTCTTTCAATACCTGAACATGTGATATATTTGTTTCTTCTTCAATTGTTTTCATCAGTGGTTCATAGTTTTCAGTTTCCAATTATTTGACCTAATTAGTAAACTTTACTCCTATTTTTTCTCATAGCTATCATATTATTAACTAACTTTTTGTAAAGTTTGTTAATATAGAAATGCTACTGATTTTTATATTTTGATTTTACATACTGCAACTTTGTAGGATGAAAATATTCTGTTAGAATATTTATTAGTTCTAACAATTTTTTGGTGGGAGTACTTAGGTTCATATATATATATATATATTTTTTTTTCATATCATCACCAAATAGGAAAAATTAAACTTTCTTTCTAATTTGGATGACTTTTATATATTTTTCTTGCATAATTGCTTTGGCTAAGAATTCCAGTATTTTACTATATAGAAGTGGCCAGAATAAGCAGCCCTGTCTTGTTTCTGATCTTAGAGGAAAAGCTTTTTTCTTTTCATCATCAATGTTTGCTGGGAGATCCTCTTAAGTGGCTTTTATTGTGTGGAGTTATATTCTTTTACCCTGATTTTTTTTGACTTTTTAATCATAAAATGCTTTTGAGTTTTGCCAAATGTTTTTTCTGTATTTATTGAAATGATCATATCATTTTATACTTCATTTTGCTAATGAGCTGTATCACATTTATTGATTTGCTTATGATGTAATATCCTTGCACCCTAGGAGTGAATCACACTAGATTATAGTGTATGATTCTTTTATTGCACTGTTGAATTTGCTTTGAAAGTGCTTTATTGAGGACTTTTGTATCTATGTTCATTGGTGAGAATGATGTACATTTTTTTCTTTATATCCTTGGAATCAGGGTAATACTGGCCTCATTAAGTTTAAAAGTGTTTCCCCTCTTCAATTTTTTTGAAAGAGTGGGCTTATAATTAATTTTTCTTTAAATATTTGGTAGACTTCAATATTGAAGTCTAGCTGACTAGTCCTGGATTTTTCTTTGTTGAGAGGTTTTTGAATACTTATTCAATCTCTTCATTTCTAGTCTGTTCATATTTTCAGTTTTTTCATGATGCAGTCTTTATAGGTTGTATACTTCTAGGAAATTTTCTATTTACTTTAGGCTATTCAATTTTCCCATAAAACTTTTCATAGAATTCTCTTATATTTTTTATATTTTTAAACTTTCTGTGGTATCATTGGAATGTTTCCTTTTCAGATGTAATTTTGTCTCTTTGTTCTGTTACTCTAGCTAAAAGTTTGCCAATTTCTGTTTGTGTTTTAAAAATTGATTCAATTTAATAGATCTTTTTTGTTTTTCTAATATTTTATTTATTTCTGTTCTGATTTTCATTATTTTCTTCCTTCTACTGACTTTATGCATAATTGATTCTTTGTTTTTCTCATTAGTTGAATTATAAAGTTAGATTGTTTGAGGTCTTTCATATTTCTTAATATAGACATTTATTGGTATAAACTTCCCTATCAGAACTACTTTTGCTGCATTTCTTAAGTATGTTGTGTTTACATTTTTCATTAGTTTCAAAAATGTTTTAAATTTCTTTCTTTTTAGATTTATTTTTTGTTAGGAATGTATCATTTAATTCCTACATATTTGTGAATATCCTTCTTGTGATTGATTTATATTTTCATATGTTATGGCCTAAAAAGATAGTTGGCATGCATTTGAACAAATCTTAACTTTGTAAGAACTTGTTTTGTGGACTAACATATGATATATCCTAGAGAATGTTCCACGAATACTGGAGAAGAATGTGTATTTTGCTTTTGTTGGTTCTGTCACATCCATTTGGTTAGTAATGATGTTTAAGTTTTTGTTTCCTTATTATTTTTCTCTTTAGATGACCTGTTCATTGTTGAGAGTCAGGTGTTGTAGTCCTCTATGATTATTGCAGTGTTGTAATTGCTTCATTTGGTTCTGTAAATATTTGCTTTATATATTTAGTTCTCTAGTTTGGGATACACATTTATTTACAACAATTGTATACACTTTATTGAAATAATCTCCTTGTCATCTATAATGATATTCTTTGTTAGTTTCTTTGATAGTTTTTGAATTAGAATATCTTGTCTTATATCTTGTCTTATATAATTACCTTAGCTCTCTTTTGGTTACCATTTGCACAATATATATATATATATATATATATATATATATTCTTTTTACTCATAGCCTGTTAAAATGAGTCTCTTGTGGTATCATTTAGTTAGTTCTTATATGTGTATTTTTTTATATTTATTTTTTAGGTGTAGATGGACACAACACAATGCCTTTATTTTTATTTGGTGCTGAGGATCAAACCTGGGTCTTGCCCATGCTAGGTCACTGCTCTACCACTGAGTCACAATCCCAGCCCCAATATGTATATGTATGTTTTTAAAAATCCATTCAGTCACTCCATGTCACTTGATTGGAGAATTTGATCCATTTATGTAATTACTAAAGTAATTATAAAAGTAATTGCTGATAGATAAAGACTTATTACTGCCATTTTGTTATTTGTTTTCAGACAGTTTTGCTGTTCCTTTGTTCCACTATTTCTCTCTTGTTGTCTTTCTTTGTGATACAATGATCTTTTTGTATTGTGCATGTCAATTTATTTATCCTTTGTGTATGTACTAAAGCTTTTTTCTTTGAGGTTACCATGTGGTTTACATAAAACATCTTATAATAGTCTATTTTAAGCCTTTAACACCTTCAATCACATACGTATACTTTATAATTTAATCTCTCTTTTTATTATTGCTGTAACAGTCTAGATAACTTATATATCATATATCTTTTGTCTTTATTATATAGTACAATTAAAATAATTTATGCATCATTATTACAGTATTATTTTGAATTTGACTGTATTCTTGCCTAAATAGTTTTATCTTTTCATGTTTTTATGTTGTTAGTATCCTTTCATGTCAATTTGAAGAACTTGCTTTGGCTTTTTTTTTTTTTTTTTTGGTATGGCAGGTCTAGTGATAAATTTAAAAGTTCTCTGGCAAAGTCTTTATCTCTACTTCATTTCTGAAGGACAGTATAGCCAGGTAAATTATTCTTGGTTAGAAGTTTTTTGTGTTCTGTTTTTTTTGTTTGTTTTTTTTTTGTTTTGTTGTTGTTGTTCTTTGTTTCTTTTAGCACTTTAGATATACCATCCTACTTTTCCCTGTAAGGTTTCTGCTGAGAAATCTGATAGTTTTTGAATTTTGAAAATTTGACTTACCTATATTTCGGTGATTATCTATTTATGTTTGTTCTATTTGGATTTCTTTATGCTTCCTGATCTGTATATTTATTTCCCTTTACAAATTTGGGAAGTTTTTATTATTATTTCTTTACATAAACTTTATGTCCCTTTCTCTTTCTCTGATCCTTTTGGGACACTCATAATGTATATGTTGTTTGCTGTGTGGTGTCCCATAAATCCTATTGACTTTTTTTTACTTTTTTTAAAATTCTTTTTAAAAATTTTTTATCCATTTGTTTGGGAAATTTTCAAATGACCCATCCTTGAGCTCATTAATTATTTTTTTCTGCCTGATTGCATTTGTTGCTGAAACAATCTATAGAATATATTATTTTAGTTATTGTATTAATTTGATTCAGAATTTCAGATTGGCTCTTTTTCATGGTTCCTATGTCTTCATTAAACTCCTAATTTAGTTTGTTATTGTTTTCTTGATTTAATTTGTTGTTGGTTTATTTTATTTTCTTGTAGTTCACTGATTTTGTTGATAACAATTATTTTGAATTCTTTTTCATACATTTTTGTACAGTTTGTTTTTTAGGATCTGTTACTGGTACTTTATTTTGTATGGTTAATTGTATCATGTTTCCCTGACTAATCATGATATTTTTGGCCATGCATTTGTAATTGCACTTTTGAACAAGTATCCATCTATTATATACTGGTTTTTTTTTCTTTTTTCTTTTTTTTGCCAATTATCTTCACCAGTAATCCCATGTGTGGGTTCTAGTCAGGCTTTATGATGTGGTTTGTGTTGGCAGATTTCCTGTCAAGAGTCCTCATGCAGACTGATGTGAAGCCTGGACTGGTCTAGAGATTGGGTCCTAGGAGCTTGTACCCTATGAAGTTGGTTTGGGTTCTTGGACAGTAGTGACTCTCTTGACACCAGGTCCACTGGGGGGTGTCCTTTCAACTAGATCCATGTAGGTGGGAATGTGTGTATAGGTGCTGACTGGAAACCTGGGTCCATCCAGTTCAACCTGATGCTTGGTGGGCCTTGAACCCTGAGTCCATAGGGACAGTGTGGCATTGGGGAAAACCTGGGAATTCTCAGTTTTCTAGGTTTTTTTTTTTTTTTTTGCCTCAACTTGTTAAGAAAAATAGGTGTAATAATAGCAAATATCTTACTAAATATCAGATACAGTATTAGATCTTTAAATACATTGTCTTGTTCAACCTTTACAACAATTTGTAAAACAGGTATTATCCATTTATGAGTATGAAAATTTCACAGAAGTTAGGTAACCTAACTTAGGTTACCCATCCACTAGGTGGCAGAGCTAGAATTCAAATTCATATGACTATTTTATATGTATGGAACTCTGAGAATATTTTCTGGATGTTTATACTGAGGGTTCCTTAGACCAAGCTACACATGGACTATGTTTAGAGGATTTAATATTAGGTTTTGAGGGGTTATTTTAATTATTTTTTTCTGATTTGCTTATTAAAAGACTGCATAAACTATTTGATACTATCTTCGAGGCTGATTTTTGACAGAGATTTATTCTGTCACCATATTGTCTCAATTGTTAATTTTTGAAATCTTCCAATGTCACATCAGTTTGTGGGTAGGACTATGTAAGAGAGAGGAGAAAATTTTATACAGAAAGGAAAAATCATTGGTTTTATCTTAAGTGAACTATATATATCTATATTTCTTGAAAAAGATTAGCAGTCCCTGCTATATTTGCCACCAGAGGGAGTCATGTGAATACCATAATGTATTGACAAAGATAAAGACATAATTATTGACTCATTTGTTCTAGTTTCATTGATTTTTTCAGTGAGGATTCAGAATTTGGTAAAACTGGCATAATTCTGGAAAAAGACTCAAACATCTCATTTTAATTTATCAGTTAATTAATTACTGTAGGGTTAAAACAGAAGAAACATGCTACTTAAATTAGCAATGCACATAAAAGATAAGCATGAAAACAAACACATTCCAGATTTCAGCAACATGAAACACAAACACAAAAATTATGTTGTTATCTCTTTTGTTCCAAAAATTATTATCTACTATACCAAAACATAGTATCAAAAATTTCTGGAATCAACAATTTTATTTATGTTCAATTAAACACATTTTATCATTATTCTGCCTCTTCTAGAATGACTGTGTTTATTATTGTTCACAAACAATATTAAGCAAAATAAAAGTGAACTGAAAGGAAACTAGGTAGAAAGATTTCATAACCAAAGACTATTTTAGGTACCTATATACCCTGAAACACATGCTAAGATTTTCTCAATTGGTAAACCAGAAGAAAATATTGATTATAGCTGGTAAGTAAATGATTGGCTTATAATTTTTTTATTTCTCACTTTATAATTGATTAAGAAAAATAATTTTCTGAAACCTATTATATACATAGTATTATATTTTCCATTAAAATTGAAGTCTAGGGACAATCTTGGCAAGATGAATTCTGATGTGATATATATAGACCAGTTGTCCTCAAAAAGTGGTACGTGGACCAGCTTCACCATGATTGTTTGGGAACTTGTTCAGCATACAAATTCTCAAATCTCAGTCAAGACCTCAGTAGGTCTTAAAATTCTAAGAGTGGGGTCTAGTCATCTATGTTTTGGGAAACTCTGTGGGTGATTCTGTTGCTCACTCACTAATAGAGACATATAGTCTATTGAAACTAAGTCCAATGACATATGCAGATTAGAGCATTACTTTTGGTATTTTGCAATATTTATATGTCATGGACAAATTCTAAAAATATTTAAAGATAAATGGATGATCATTAAAATGCTTAAATATTATAACTTCTTTTTAGTCTCAAATGGTCATAGATTAGAGTAGTTGAATTTTAAAATAATAACCATGCATTTTGGAGAAGCAAAAATAAACAATATATTACTTTCTGTAAAATGAGAAAGGTTGAACTACATGGACCCTGTTTTCTTTTTCCTTTCTCTACAGTGTTGGCTGTGCACAAAAAATCATGATTTACTGATTTTTTATGTTTATCATTTTGAATTTATATTGTTAAGAACTTCACAAGAAAATGCTATTGAAAAGCAGCCTATCCAAGGAAAAAGTGAAGTTTTCCTAGAAAAGATAAACAAGTTTAATATTATAAGATGACTAAATTTGTACTTTATGCACTTCGTTGGTGGGGGTGGAGACTGAGATTTAACCCAGAGGCATTTTACCACCGAGCTGCATCCCAGCCCTTTTTTATTTTTATTTTGAAATAAGTTCTTACTAAATTGCCAAGGATGGCCTCCAATTTGTGATCTTCCTGCTTCAGCATCCTCGGTTGCTGGGATTAAACGTGTATACCACCATGTGGGAATTTTTATTTATTTATTTATTTTTATTTTATTTTTTCATACCAGAGATTGATCCCAAGGGCACTTAACTGAGATCTGTATGTATTTTTTTTGTATTGTATTTGTATTTGGAATTTTTGTATTTGTATTTGTATTTGGAATTTTTATCTAAGTACATGCATTGCTTTATAATAGAAAATATACTTCTATTGAACAAACAGGGTTTTAAAATTATCTTTAAAGTCTAGCTGCAAACAAGTAACTAGAATATGACACAAAATGAAACTGGCTTTTATTTTGGTTTATCAAGAGTACTAAATTGCTGATATGATTAGTTTGAATCATATTAGTTATTTCAGCACAAAGCAGTCAGATTATAAGTAGATGGTCTTATACATTCTTTGTGATTGACTTATATGTACATAATAGATTTCACTGGTCATTTATAACTGACCTTAGAGATTGACTTGTCACTGCATTAATAGCGCATTCATATAAGGCACAAAGTAATAGGCACACCAAAAAAATGTAGCTGCAAAGATTTAGTTGATGTTCTTTCAATTAGATTGGTACATCATGATAATAGCTTCCATTAATTACTTGTCTTTCCTTATGTATACAGGATAATGTTAAGACTAATTCTTTTCCCTGTTTGCAAGGAAAAGAAAGGTTACATACACATTTGTTGAAGATAAAATAGATGCATGAGTTCCTGAACTTGCTTGACCCTTCTGCAGGAGAAAATCAGAGTTTCAAAATTTTTCTTCCTGTTCTTGAAATGACCAATTTCACAAAATAGGGGGGCAAAAATGTTGGGCTGTCGATTACAGATTTATAGTAAATGTGAGAAATTGAAGAATGGGGTTGCAATAAATTTCCTGCAATTTCTCTTTTTTAGGACTCAGAATTGGGGGCTACTGTTAGTCTTCAAGACCATCCTTGCCCAAGCATGTTCACTGCTTGGAGTTAAATGAAGTGCAGGTGGTGAGGGTATCACAGCTCTCTGGAGATAAGACATGGACTTGCCTTGAAGAATTTAAACATCATTGTTTTGGGGATGTTGTATTCAAGGAAGTTTTAAAATAACATTCAGATTGGAAATTTAGAATTTCATAATGCTGTTCAAGAGAATGAATGGGCAAGAAAGTTTTGTAAAAAATAATATATATGTAAATTATTATTTATCGAAGCTATGATTGTCTTATGTGTTTCCAAAAATACTGTATTTACAGCGATTCTTAAAGCACTCAAGAGATAGAGATAGTTTAAAACTTAACAGCTATTTAAATGAGGCTGTGTATTGTAGAGTTGAAGAATATGGATTCTGAGTCATGTTGGATTTGAAATCTCTACCAGGTAGAAAGCTTTGGCACTGAATGAGTATAGTTCAATTTCCTTTGTTCCCCAATCTCATTGTCTCAACCAGAAGATGGGAAGAACAGTGTTTTATTCTTCATTGGGGAATATCTGTGACAGTGCAGGAATAATACAGCTCTTTTTTAATCTCTTAGATGAAGTTAAATTTATGACATGAATATATAATTATGCCTGGGAGCATGTCTCTTGAACAAACATGTTTTTATTAGTCTTTCATCTTATTTACTATTAGCATTTAGTGGTAAGTATTTTCTAATCCTGTGAAAGGAAAGCTACCTCAAATGAAGAAGTTATTATTCTATGGACTATAATTATGTAGCCTTTGGAAAACCTCAAGAATACTGTCAGATTTAGTCACTTCAGTTTTTAATTTCAAAGGTTAATGAATCAATAATAGAAAGATCAGGAAACAGAGGGTATCAGCTTTTCTTCTGTTTTTGCATGGATTGAAATTTTGGCATATTCCTAATATTTTAAGAGAGAATTTTCTTAAATTGTTAAGTTAATATTGAAAAAAGCCTTACTTTGTCTTTGAAAGCAGGAAATGTGTAACGAAGCTATTTATAGCTGATAAAACCATTGGGTACTAAACCATCACTGATAGTGATTAAAGGATGCAAGTGTCAGGGAATCCACAGTTCCCTTAAGAAAAAAAGAATATTAAATAGCTCATGAGGACCATTGTGGTATGGCCTTTTTTCTCCTTTAATAAGAAAAGATTGCAAGAAGCTGAGAATAGAGAGATTATCCCTTTATGTAATTTAAAAAACAGAGGGCTTTGGATTCCTAGTTACTAAAAAGATATTTCAATATAATACAATCCTTACCAAAGAGGAAGAGTGCATATATTATAAGAATATCTTAATTCTGTATTTCATTATTTTAAGCAGCATTTATCTCTCCATAAGATCTTATTTTTGCTGTGCTGTGAAAATCAGCTCAAATTCAAATAGCATAAAGAAGATAACCATTAAAGGGAAAATACAGCAATCCTTAAGGTTTCTTTTAAACAGATTGTGTTGCAAGATGAGGATGAAGCAAATGTATTAAACAGTTTTGCCTTAAACATTTTCACAATATTTAAAAACTAGTTTATCTTAAGGTTTGTAATCATTCTCATTTCCAGTTTGGTTTGCACCAGTTTTCCTTAATTAGAGGAATAAATGAATAAAACAAGATGGATATTAATGATTTATGAAATTTCTGATATCAGAAGCTGGGTTTGCTGCCTGACTGCCTTCAAGGTTGACATGCACTGAATTAGGATGTCTGTGATGGTGAGTCATGAATGTTCTGGATTTTTCTTGTGGCCACAGGCATATGTTTTCAAGAACAATAGTCACACACAATGTTCAGTTTAGAATCACGGATTGGAATGACATAACATGGTCCTTAGGTTGTAAGTATTCTCTAGTCATAGAGACAACTTGCTCATCTCTTTAAAAAAAATTTTTTTTGGTAACCATTGGCATACCAATTCACTAAACACTTACTAGAACCTTATATTTTCTTTAACATTATGTTTTTAAAAATAACAATTCCTTTTTAAAAATAATACGGTTTTTCAGTATTGGATTTAAGTTCTTTGGTATAGTCTGCCACTTGTTTGTGGATGCAAGCTATGAGTTCTACTTCTAATACTATACCTTTCAACTGGTACAGTGACTTTTGCTTCCTTCTATTTCAATGTTTTTTAACATTTCTAGTTTTTGCTGTTGTCTAGATTAGCCATTTTTGCCAGTAAATTGTAGCCAACATAATTATTAAATCATATGTGAAAAAAATTGCACACATACATAAATACTAATATTCTTTTTATTTGTTTATTTTATGTATCATGCTACTCTTACTTGTGATTTGTATGTACTCTTACTTATGGTATTTGTACACCACTGTGAACAAACTAGAAGCAATAAGATCAATTCATACCGAACGGTTGATTTTCTCATATAATGCAGGAAGGCATTTTCTTGTTCCAAACATAGTACAAAAAGACTATGAGTAAAATCATCTTGAAAATAGCCCATGAAATATTTCAGATTTTATAATCTTACTTTGTCAATAAATCTTACTCTAAAGAAATTTGAAATTTGCATTTATTACAATCAGTGTTATATTAGTAAATGTTTATATCACTCTGGGGAAAAAAGAGCTGTAATTAATAGTATTGGCTGATTTCCTCATGTAAATACTTCCAGCAAGATTGATTTCAACCATCAACCTCTCATCCCTGGTTGGTGAGTGGGGAGAGATGAGCTGATTTTCTCAGACTGATTTTCTCAGACCAGCATGAGCCAGCTCCAGGCTGGTTATAATTCCTGCTAAAAGCTGAAATTATGGCATTGTTTCAAATGATTTTTTTAAAAGTCCTAACAGATTTTGTTACACCAGATTACTTTAGTATCTTTCTTTCTTTGAGAGGAATAGCCCCCGAGAGTGATCTGAGTACTTATAAATAGATAATCACTGTAGAAAACTCTGTTTTAGAACAAATCCCATATATTTGAAATAGCTATGAAGTTAGGGACATAAATTACCCAAAACTCCTTTTCTTCACCTGGAGAGCAATCTTGCATGTTAACACTGAGTTTTATTGCTGCTATTTCTAATATTTGCTACCTATAATAGTAGTGAGCAGAAAACATCTTTGAACAGTAAATTCAATGATTTTGAAAATATACAGTTTTATTTTTCATTATAGAAAAGGTAGTTTAGAATAGTACTCACACTTAGAGTTCACATACTGGTGTAAATCTCAAAACTGATGTTTACTGTTTTGTAATAAGAAAAGAGGCAAAATTGAAGTAAGGGCTTAGACATTATCATGGCATTTTATCTGCGGCATCTGAGATATGACTCCTCTCATAGGTCAATATTTGTGTCCTATACTCATTGGATAAGGAACAACTCAGTCTGAGTTTTAACAATCCTTTTATAGGATAAGTTGGTAGATCTGGCTATAAACAAAAAACTCAAGATGAATCTTGAAAATATATAATATGTCTCATTTTGTATAGAAGATAAAAGTGAATATTCTGAGTTTGTCAAAATCATTTTTAAATCTCAAATTTCATTCCCATCAATATTTCTCTGTGAGACTGATTTCTATATTTGAGGGTTATTAAAACAGAAACCATTCAGAAACCCATAATCCTTTGCAAGTTGTATTCTTTTCAATCCAACCTTGGTTAGACAATTTACAAAGTAAGAAGCAATTTTACTTATTGCACTAAAATCCTTAAAATATAGTATGAAAAAATATATTGTTAGTTATAGTTTCATGTACAGACTACAACTTGTGTTGTCAAGTACCAGCAGTAGAAATTTCCATATGTCTAACCTAAATGAAGTTGTTCACATTCTATTGTAGGTACAATTGGATAAAGGTCACAGCAGACAAAATAATCTTCTAAAAATATAACTTGGTTGTTCCACTCATTTTCTGGCTTAAAACTCTCTTACAACTTCTTGTAACATTTAGAATAATATTCACACTCCTTTTCATCACATGTAAGATCCCAGGTGTTCTGAACCCAGTCTCTGTCTCTGACTTTGTCTTACCTTTAGTACACCCAACCATATCAGTCATATCTGTGTTCCTTGAATGTGCCAAGCGTGTGCTCACCTCATCCATCACCTTTTATTTGATGTTCCTTTTACTGAAGATCCTGTGCTCAAATCTTTCCACAGCTGGCTTTATCTAATTCTTTGAGATTTCAGATTAGTATTGCATTCTAGAGAGGCTTTCCTTCTGTCATTTATCAAGTGATTATTTTGTCAATTGAATGACACCTATCACTATCTGAAATTATCTTGGTTATTGGTTTGATTATTGTGCCTCTTTTTTTCATTAGAATATGAAGGTGATAAATGAGAGGACCTTGTATCTCTTGTTTATGTCTGTTATTATCAAATTTGTTATTTTGGGAAAGATCCTAAAATATAACAAATGTCGGGGGAAGAGCCATTTTATTTTCACTAACACTGAGTCACTTCATTTGGAAATTATGGGAAAACTTGAGAAGATATCTCACTAAAGAGCAGTGCATGTCAGTGGAGGATTTTTGTCGCTATAAAAGCATTCACCTATGGAAATAAAATCTATCTCATTTGATAGATAAACTCCATTTCTGATGCCATATGTAATCATTTTCCCCTCCAAATTCCTAAGCACCCTTTCAATAAACTCATTAATCCATAGTTTTTAGAGAAGTCCAGTGTATTTTCATACATTTTTTTCATCATTTTTCCTGAAAAATCAAGTGTTTGTTATAGAATACAATGTTTTTACGGGGGATCCATAGATGCCCTGAAATTGGATATGAACTGTGATATATATTAATTTTATTTAAGGAAAATATAGTGATCATCAGATTCTAAGTGGAATCATGATTCCTAAAATACTAATAGCTTCTTTTACATGAATTCCAGAAAACATTAGCAGGAAAAGCTCAGAAACAGTCTGCATATATTGGCACCAATTTATAATAAGCTAAAGATGAAGGTATAAACTTACAAAAATACTTATTTTTATGTACCTATTTTTGACTACATTTTGAATTAAATTCCCCACCATGAATGTAGGGATATTGAGAAGGTAAGTTAATAGTAGGCTCTCTGAAGATGAGATACACTTTGAAGCTAATTATTTTGCTCAGCAATACAACTGATAAAATTTACTGCATTTATTACAGTTATAGCAAAAGGCATCAACTAGAACCACATGGGATAATTTCCTTGCTATGTGAATATTTTCCCTGATAAGGGTTTTAGTAGCCCTATTCATGACTAAGAGCTGAAATCCATTATATATGACTTTCAGTCTGCACTGATTCTGATCAAATGGTCTACTTGAACTTTGATTTTTAAAACTTAGGGCCTAGAAATAGTAGTAAGATTTATTTCTGTATGTCCACTATTTCACTTCTAATGTGGGAATAATTAAATGGATTTAGATATAGATTTCATTCTAATTTAGTTTGGAACCCGAGATACTTTACCTCATGTCATTTATAAATATTCCATTTTTTATGTTATTGAAAATATCACATCACAATTTCTGTTGCCTCATTTTAACCTTTGTAATAAAAATAATAAAGACATTATTTTTGGAAAATCTGCTTTGAATGTATAATGTTCATGTTGCACCTACAGCACGCTAGATAAGCTGGCAGTCAATGCCTTTAATAGTGTATTCTTAGATGGATGACTACATAAGCATATACTTTGCTATTTTAGTATCTTTAAATATACATAAGGCATACATACATATGCTGTATTTTTTCAAAGATATTTACCTAAGTTGTTGAGGTCACTATGAACTCAAAAGTTGATATTATACTATAAATTGTTTGGTGAATACTGTTCTAGAGTTCTAGAACTTTTCTATTTTCATTTTCTATTGCTTAATGAAGACCTTGACTTCAAGCAGTGTAGGGTGGACCCATGTATGATTAATATATGAAGAACTCAATGAAAAATTTTAAGAATTTCTAATTTCAATGTAGTTAGAATAATATAATTTTCGTAAGTGTAGCATTGCTAAATTTTATATTCATTCTATTCAGGATATTAATATTTTAAAAAAGAAGCTTCTCCAAAACTATAGGAAAAGCTTTGAGCTTTTTTGACTCTACTCTGGTTTCTCCCATAGTCCCTTTAAACCAAATGAAGCAATTGAGAAATACATAAGCTAAAACCATTACATTCCTTGCTGGCACACACACACAAAAATCTCCCACCATGTCAAGCACTTGTTATGTTGTGAATCACAGAAGAGAACAATAAGAACTACAAAGAGGTATTTCTGACCACTGATGCTTGCTTTCTTATCTATTTTTATGTTGGAGCTTGATCTACACATAAAATATCAGCAAGAGCTAGTGCTGTTCTCTGATCAAGAAGAGTATTATTTACAGAGTATAGCCCGACTCACAAATTAATAATGAACTTTATATCTTTTCTATGGTTCTCAAAGTTCCCCTGTCAATTCTACTTCCATACTGTTATAATTTGTACTGCTTATAAACTCTTTGGGGGTTTATATCCTTCATTTTAAAATATAATTTTTAATTGCATAGTGTTCTACAATAAGTATGGTTCATTTTTATTATCAGAAAAAATTAACAGTTGAAGTTATTTATTTTTAGAAAGTGCTCTGTGTGGAAGACAGCATAGTCAGCACTGAGGAATGGAGTGAAGTGATTGAGAGTATTGGTTTGGGAATCAGATTATTTGAATTTGCAGATCTGAACTAAACTACCAAGTGATCTCTGTGAAACATTCACAGATTCTCTGTACCTTAGTTTCCTCAACTAAAAATGAGCATAACAATAACTCCTACCTCAAAAATTGTAATGATAATTAATCAAATAATTACATGACCAGTAATTTGCCCTTGCACATAGCATACACTCAATAAATTTAATTTAATGGACATTGTACTATATCTGTTGTAACACATGTAGTCCATATGGGAGCTTTCCCCCCCTTTTTTTTTAGTTGTTGATGGTCTTTTATTTATTTATCTATATGTGGTACTGAAAATAGAACCCAGTGTTTCACACATGCAAGGGAAGCACTGTACCATTGAGCTACAACCCCAGACCCTGAGGATTTTTAATAGGAAAATATTTAGTAACTTATTTTTGGTAGGCTAAATAGACTCAGATATTGAAAATATCAGAAAAGGCTGCCTTTCATAATATTCATAATTCTTTGGTCTTTGCATAGGAGGTTGCCATCAAGAGCTCTTAGATTCTACAGAGCTCTTCAGAGCAAGAACTTTTTGGAGATTCTTTCTTAAAATAATTTGGCAGTGATCCTATTAATGTAATAATAGCTTGGGTCAATAATTTACATCATATAAATTTAAGTCACTTTTTCTAACCACACTGTCTTTACTTGAGTTCATTCACTTTGGGGAGAAATCCTTTTCTGTTACATTTTCACGTCATTGATAACAAGCAAATGATGAAGCACAAATGATCTTGGACTTGAGAAAGTATGTCCTGAGGAAGAGGTTTTCTATTTGTTTGTTTGTGTGTTTGTTTTTAGCAGTCGGTAGGGTGAATTGACCTCCCAAACTTTTCATATTTCTCATTACCAAGCAGCTCTATAGAGCTGTTTCATCTGTTGAGGACAACATAAGCAGTTTAAGAATGAGTTCCTGTCTATAGCTAGTCTTTATTTTTAAGAACAAGTGGTAAAAGATTTGCTAATTCTTTTATGACTTATAACCTACCAAAGGCATACCTTTTCAGTCACGCAGGGTCACAATTTTATTTTCTATGAGGAGGAATATTAAGTATACTGTAACAATATTAAATTTTTGTAACTTTTTAGATCACTGTTATAGCATTAGGCAGCCATTAAGGCTGGAGCTAGTTCACAGCAGTTATTGATCATTGCCTAAACTTATCTGTCGTCTCACACAAGGTTTATATTTATGGAATACTTACTGTAGACTAGGCATGGTAACAAAGCATGGATGAAATGAAGTAATACTTTAATGAGTTGAAAGTCTTTAACAGAGAAGTTATAATACAATGTAATAAAGATTTTGATGATGGAGATACAAATAAATAGTCATAAGTCCTCAATAAGGAATGTCCTCAGAGATAGAATTTTGCCAAAGTTAAAAGCAAGAAAGGACTCTGGAGGAGGAAAGAACATTAAGCAAATGTGTGTAGAGCTTCTATAGGGTGTCACCTGCTGGGATATATAACAGAAGAAGGAAAGGCAACTCAAACCACAGAGCAGCAGTTCAATGGGTAGAATTTTTGCATCTTTGTGTGTCATGTTAAAGTCTAAAGATGTTCCAGTCAACCTACGAGTTAAGTAGAGAAGCAAAAGCTCTTAACTAGAGGTATGACATGATCAGATGTTAAAAAGAAAACTTAAGTAAAATTCTAGAAGTAGAGGGTAGACAATAACATAAAATCCCCCACTTAAAAAAGAATCTCTAGATCTCATTAGCTCTAAAATTTTCTCTCTCAGGTTTAGAAAAATGGGGAGCTTCAGTCATTGTTGAAGAAACAAACTGTTTCTTTTCTTAATTCTCTTAAGGATAATCAGTCCTCAGAATAAATGGCATAAATAACTTATAGGAGGAAAGATTTATTTTGGCTCAGGGTTTCAGAGTTTCATGGTCAACTGGCTCCATTGCTCTGGGCCTGAGTTGAGGCAGAACATCATGGTGGAAAGGCACGGCAAAGGAAAGCTGCTCAGCTCAAGTCATCTGTGGAGAGAGAGAAAGAGAAGGAGAGAGAGAAAGAAAATGTAACTGGAGAGGCTGGGGAGAAGAAATACTCTTCCATGGCATGCCTGTTGTGATCTACTTCATTATTCAATCACGTCTCACCTCTTATAATTCCCACTGCTTACTAGTAGTCCATTCAGCTATCCATGAATTAATCTATTGATAAGGTCAGAGCATTTATGATCCAGTAACTTCCCCTAACTCTACCTCTGAACATTGCTATACTGGGGACCAAGCCTTCAATACTTGAATCTGGGAAGGATACTTCATATTCAATCCATAACAGTATCCATGGGTTTTACACCATGGATTTGACCAATTGCAGATCAAAAATACTCTGAAAAAAAAGGTATGCTTTTAGGTACTGTAAGTAATCAAGAGGTGATATACATCACACAAGAGGATATAGTAGGTTTTATGCAAATATTCGAACATTTTATACAAGGTACTTGAACATCTTCAGATTTTGATCCTGGAACCAGTTCCCATATGGGTACTAAGCATCAACTGTAGGAATAAATAATATATAATAAATATATTAATTTAAAGATGGAAGGAACTTAGAGATCCTTAGAGATCCTGTGGCTTATTTTCATTGAGTCCTACTTGAGGAAACAGAATCAAGCCACTTATCTGACTAAGGAACCAGAACTAAAACCCGGTCTTCAGTGTTTTCTCCTGCCCTTCTCTGGTAGTTTGTTGAGGTTTTTGAGAGCAGGTCAAATTGAGAACACTGCTCAGCTCACCTGCATCTTGTGTACAACAGAAGATTTCATTAGGACAAATGGAGAGTTAAATGGATTCTGATATTCCTGGAGGGAAAGAAGAGAATAAAGTTTTATTTGATTTTGACTTGATTTATTCTCCATACCATCTTCAGCATGAAAGTGTTTTGTTTGACAATGGACTCACATTGTAAAGGCTAACTTTATACACAGTCATACTGGTGAGGAAACATTGTATGTATTAATAAAAATGAAGTTACAATTTGTAGCCATCTGTTCCATTTTATATGACTATGAAGATCATTTTTCTTTCCTATATTTTCTTTACACACTGTCTGTTATAAAATAGTGGATCCCAAGCTGCTACTCTTCAGAATTTTGTAATATATATTGATTCTAGAAAGTTGAAATAATTTAATGTATATTAGTAAATAGATTTGGCTAATTTCCAAAATGTCTATTTTGAACATTAAATAATTTTTAGCATTTTCCCAGAAAAATAAATTCTTGAAGTCATCTATTATAGTAATTTAATAAGTTGGCCTTTTTAATACTATTTAATTTGAGCTTTATATATTTGTTGGTAGAGAAGGCAGTTTGGGAATATATGTTATTTTAGCCAAAAAAATTCAGAGAAAGAAATGTTCTTGGCTATCTTCTGATTCAAAGAAGGATATATTTCTAATGTCAAATAGAATCTTCAACATAAAATCTTTCAAATAATCTTAGAGAGAATTTTATGCATTTGGAAATTAAGTTTTATTTGGAGAAAGAGGACCAGCATTGAATCCACTAAAGAATTAATATTTTAGTAAAGAGGACCAGAGTTAATTGTTTTACTGAGGAACCATGATTTTAAAAATTTTTTATGCTAATTTGTTATATATGACAGCAGAATGCATTACAATTCATATTACATATATAGAGCACATTTTTTCATATCTCTGCTTGTATATTAAGTATATTCACACCATTCATGTCATTTTCATACATGTACTTAGGGTAGTGATGTCCATCTCATTCCACCATCTTTTTTTTAACCCCTTTCCCCCTTCCCCACCTTCCTCCCCTTTGCCCTATCTAGAGTTTGTCTAATCTTCCCATGCTCCCACTCCCAACCCCACTATGAATCAGTCTCCTTATATCAGATAAAACATTTGGCATTTGGTTTATCGGGATTGGCTAAATTCACTTAGCATTATATTATCCGACTCCATCCATTTACCTAAAAATGCCATGATTTTATTCTCTTTTATTGCTGAGTAATATTCCATTGTGTATATGTACCATATTTTCTTTATCCATTTATATACTGAAGGACATCTAGGTTGGTTCCACAATTTAGCTATTGTGAATTATACTGCTATAAACACTGATGTGGCTGTGTCCCTGTAGTATGCTGTTTTTAAGTCCTTTGAGTATAGACCAAGGAATGAGAAGCTGAGTCAAATGGTGGTTCTATTCCCAGTTTTTCAATATATCTCTATACAGCTTTCTAGATTGGTTGCACCAATTTCCAGTCCCACCAACTATGTATGAGTGTGCCTTTTCCCCCACATCCTTGCTAAAACTTATTCTTAATAATTGCCATTCTGACTGGAGTGAGATGAAATCTTAGAGTAGTTTTGATTTGCATTTCTCTAATTGTTAGAGATATTGAACATTTTTTTTCATGTATTTGTTTATTGATTATGTATCACCTTCTGAGAAGGTGGCCCATTTATTGATTGGGTTATTTGTGTTTTTGGAGTTTAGCTTTTTGAGTTTAGCTTTATAAACCCTAGAGATTAGTACTTTATCTGATGTGCAAGTGGTAAAAATTTACTCCTATCCTGTAGGCTCTCTATTCACTTCACTTTTTAGTTTGAATCTATTGCATTTATTAATTATTTATTTTAATTCTTGCACTATAGATGTCTTGTTAAGGAAGTTGGGGCCTAATCCAACATGATGAAGATTTGGCCTACTTTTTCTTCTATTAGGCATGGTGTCTGGTTTAATTCCTAGGTCCTTGATCCACTTTGAGTTGAGTTTTGTACATGGTGAGAGATAGGGGCTTAATTTCATTTTGTTCCATGTGGATTTCCAGTTTGCCCAGCACTAATTTTTGGAGTCTATCTTTTCCCCAATGCATGTCCTTGGCACCTTTGTCTAATATAAGATTATTGTAGTTTTGTGGGTTAGTCTCTGTTGTCTTCTATTCTGTACCATTGGTCTACCAGTCTGTGTTGGTGCCAAAACCATGCTATTTTTGTTACTATTGCTCTGTAGTGTAGTTTAAGGTCTTTTATAGTGATGCTACGTTTCACTCTTCCTGCTAAGGATTGCTTTAGCTATTCTGAGTCTCTTATTTTTCCAGATGAATTTGATGATTGCTTTTTCTATTTCTATGAGGAATGTCATTGGGATTTTGATTGGAATTGCATTAAATCTGTATGATGCTTTTTGTAATATTGTCTTTGATAATATTAATTCTGCCTATCCAAGAACAAGGTAGATTTTTTCATCTTCTAAGGTCTTCTTTAATTTCTTCCTTTAGCATTCTGTAATTTTCATCATAGAGGTCTTTCACCTCTTTTGTTAAGTTGATTCCCAAGGGTTTTTTGTTTTGTTTGAGGCTATTGTGAATGGGGTAGTTTTTCTAGTTTCTCTTTTGGAGAATTTGTCACTGATGTACAGAAATGCCTTTGATTTATGGGTGTTGATTTTGTAACCTACTACTTTGCTGAATTCATTTGCTAGTTCTAGAAGTTTTCTGGTGGAATTGTTTGGGTATTAGTATATTAGTTATATAGTGCTAATTGAGTTCTTCTTTTCCTATCTATATCCCTTTAATTTCTTTAATCTGTCTAATTGCTCTGGCCAGTTTTTCAAGAACTATGTTAAATAGAAGTGGTGAAAGAGGGCATGCCTGTCTTGTTCTGGTTTCTAAAGGGAACACTTGTATTTTTTCTTCATTTAGAATGGCGTTGGCCTGGAGCTTAGCATATATAGCCTTTACAATGATGAGATATGTTCTCATTATCTTTAGTTTTTCTTGTGTTTTGAACATGAATTTGTGCTGTATTTTGTCAAGTGCTTTTTTTCTGCATTTATTGAGATGATCATATGGTTGTTATCTTTAAATCTATTGATGTGAAGAATTACATTTATTGATTTGCATATATTGAACCAACTTTGCATTCCTGGGATGAACATGACCTGATTATGGTGCACTATCTTTTTGATATGTTTTTGTATTTGATTTGCTAGAATTTTATTGAAATTTTTGCATCTATGTTCTTTAGAGATATTGGTCTGAAGTTTTCTTTCTTTGATGTGAATTTGCTTGATTTTGGAATGAGGGTGACATTGGCCTCATAGAGTGAGTTTGAAAGTGCTCCCTCTTTTTCTATTTACTGAAATAAATTGAAGAGTATTGGTATTAGTTCTTCTTTAAAGGTCTTGTAGAACTCGGCTGTATATCCATCTGCTCCCAGGATTTTCTTGATTTGTAGGTTTCTGATAGCATCTTCTAATTCATCTCTTGAAATCCATCGTTTAAATTGTGTATATGATCCTGATTCAGTTTGGGCAAATCATATGACTCTAAAAATTTGTTGTTGCCTTCAATATTTTCTATTTTGTTGGAGTATAAGTTTTCAAAATAATTTCTAATTATCATTTGTATTTCTGTAGTGTCTGCTGGGATATTTCCTTTTTAATCATATATGTTATTAATTTGAGTTTTCTCTCTCCTTCTCTTAATTAGCATGTTAAAGGTTTGTCAATTTTATTTATTTTTTTTAAAGAACCAGATTTTTGCTTTGTCAATTTTTTCAATCATTGCTTTGGTTTCAATTTCATTGATTTCAGCTCTGATTTTAGGGTTTATTTGTTCTTCTTTTCTAGGGTTTATTTGTTCTTCTTTTTTAGGGTTTATTTGTTCTTCTTTTTCTATCATTTATTTGTTGACTTTTTCTTTTTTTAAGGAATGAACTCCATGTAATGAAATTTCCTCTTAGAACTGCACTCATAGTGTCCCAGAAATTTGATACTTTGTATCTTGTGTTCTCATTCACCTCTAAGAAGTTTTTAATCTCCTCTTTGATGTCTTTTGCAACCCAGTGTTCATTCAGTAGCATGTTATTTAGGTGTTGGAGTACCTTTTAGTTTTTATTTTATCATTGAGTTCTAATTTCATTCCATTATGATCTGATTGAATGCAGGGTAGTATTTCTACTTTTTTTATGTTTGCTAAGAATTGCTTTGTGGCATAATATATGGTCTATTTTAGAGAAGAATCCATGGGCTGCTGAGAAGAAAGTTTATTCATTCATTGAGGGGGGTGAAATATATATATATATATATATATATATATATATATATATATATATATATGTCAGTTAAGTCTAAGTTATTGATTGTTCTGTAGTTTCTTTGTTCAGTTTTTGTTTGGATGATCTATCCACTGGTAAAAGAGGAGTTTTAAAGTCACCCAGAATTCTTTTGTTATGGTCTCTTTAACTCTTGAACTTGAGAAGAGTTTGTTTGATGAATGTAGATGCTCATTGTTTGGGGCATATAAATTTATTATCGTTATGTTATGTCTTGTTGATAAATGATTTTCTTAAGAAGTATGAAATGTTCTTCTTTATCCCTTTTCATTAACTTTGGCTTGAAGTCTACTTTATTTGATGAGGATGGAGAACACTGCTTCCTTCCACAGTCCATGAGAGTGGTATGATTTTTCCTAGCCTTTCACCTTCAGTCTGTGGATATCTTTTCCTAAGAGATGAGTCTCTTGGAGGCAGCATATAGTTGGGTCTTTTTTTAAATCCAATCTGCTAGTCTATGTCTTTTGATTGGTGAGTTTAGGCCATTAATATTCAGGGTTGTTATTGAGAAATGATTTATATTCCCAGCATTTTTTTTTTTTTGGTATTTAACTTGACTTGTTTTCTCCTTTGACTAGTTTTTTCTTTAGTGTAATACCTCCATTTGCTGATTTTCATTTTTGTTTTTCAATTCCTCTTCATGGAATATTTTTGCTGAGGAAGTTCTGTAGTACAGGCTTTCAAGATGTAGATTCTTTTAACTTTTGTTTACCATGGAAGATTTTTATTTCATCATCAAATATGAAATTTCTGGATATAAGATTTTTGATAGCGTCCATTGTCTTTGAAAGATTGATATATGTTGTTCCAGGATATTCTAGCTTTCAGGGTCTGAGTTGAGAAATCTACACATAATCTAATTGATTTTCCCCTATATGTAATCTGTTTCTTTTTTCTTGTGGCTTAATATTCTCTCCTTATTCTGTATGTTAGGCATTTTCATTCAATGTGGCTTCATGTGAATCTGTTGTGATTTTATACATTTGGTGTCCTGTAAGCCTCTTTCATTTGGGTTTCCAATTCATTATTCATGTTTAGAAAATTTTCTGATATTATTTCATTGAATAGATTGCTCATTCCTTTGGTTTGGAACTCTATTCCCTTCTCTATACCAATAACTCTTAAATTTGATCTTTTTATGTTATTCTGTATTTCTTCAATGTTCTGCTCATGGTTTCTTACCATTTTTACCATGTTGTCTACATTCTTTTTAAGATTATATATTTTGTCTTCATTGTCTGAGGCCTTGTCTTCCAAGTGGTCTAATTTGTTAGTTATGCTTTCAATTGAGCTTTCAATTTGGTTTATTGTTTCTTTCATTTCAAGTATTTCTGCTTTTGTTTTTTTTTTTAAAAAAAAACATCTATCTCCCTATTGAAGTAATTGTTTGCTTCCTGTATTTGTTTATGTAGCTCTTTGTCAAATGATCTTTTGCTGACTGTATTTGCTCTCTTATATCATCCTTGAATTCACAGAACATTTTAGTCATGTACATCCTGAACTCCTTCTCTGTCATTTCTTCTGCTGTGCTTGGCATTAATTCTAATAATTTGGTGTCTTGATATGTTTGGGACACTTTCTTCCCTTGTCTTTTCATATTGCTTGTGTGTCTTCCCTTCTAGCACTGTGGATCTGAGGTGTTACTGTTTTTACCTTATAGGCTTATAGTGCCCCTGTAGGGATCCAATACCTCTCCTTGAGGTGAAGGACAATGTTATCAGATCCCAATATAAACAGTATACACTCTGAAAACAAATGTTTGCTTTTAAGATGTTTACAGTTGGTCATAATGTACAGAAAGGATGAATTCAATTACTTTTTATAATATAATCAGTCAGTTTGTAAAAGGGTTTACAGTTTCTGATGGTGGACAAAGAACTGGGGGTGAGGAGTAGGATGATATGCTGAGGAGGTAGGAGGTGAGGATGTAGAGTTGTTGTATCTTATGAAGTATGAAAGAGAAATCTAAAGAATAAGATTAGTGGCAGGAGAAGGGAGAGGAAGTAATTTTGGGTAGACAAATAAGTGGGAAGACAATAGAATACAAAAAATAAACACAAATAGATTTGAGAAAAATAAGAAATGTTAAAATAGTAGAAATTGGTGGGATAATATATATATATATATATATATATATATATATATATATATATATATATCACAGCTGTAATACACTATCAGATGTCCCAGTCCTCAAAATCCTAATTCATGCAATGTATTTGGTTTCACATATGTTGGGGATGTGAGCGTGGGAGATTAGAGAGGGAGACGGGAAAGAAAAATCTTGAAGGAAAAAACAGGATTATTTTGGTTGGAAATATGTGTCTTTCCTACTTCCCTTCTAGTCCAATAGGTGGGGACATCTGTTGTTAGCTGGTATCTTTGCCCTCAGGATGGTGAAGATAACCAGGGTGTCCCTGTACCGGGGTATTGTCTGCTGGGGAGAGAGGAAAGTTAGAAAATTGGTACCTGGCCATTCGGGTTTCAAACTGGGAATTGACCCCACTGAAGTGGATGATGAAGGTGGCCCAAGATGGAGGCACCTGCTTTCAGCAGTGGGCTGTCAGGTTGTGTTGGGGGAGTTGAGTGATAATGTTGGATGATGAGTTCAGAGATGAGCTCATGGAGTGTGTGGCTTTTGGCTGACATCAGAGCCTGTGTGAAGGTCTCAGGTGCAGGCAGCCTATGGCTGTAGAGGAGTATCTCAGCTGCTGCAGAGTCCCAAGATGGCAGTGACACCCCGGAGACCCCACGTAGGTAGATGGGGTCCACACTGGAGTGGCAGCCAGAGTTCCTGTGTGTGGGAAGCTGCTGGATGTCCTGCATGGGTTAGTGACATCAGTGATTTCTGCTCGGGTGGGCGGCTGAAAGTTCTGTGCAGGTGTTGATGGTTTCCTCAAAGGTACCCCATAGTCCTGCTTGGGTGAGTAATTGGGAGATCTACTCTGATGCTGAGGCCTGGAGCCCTGGAGGGGAAAGGTGGCCATGATTCACATGTGGGGGCAGGAATTTTGCTCACAGAGAAGCAGCATTCTCACAACTTGAGTCCCAGGTCACAGAGTGAGTGACCCAGAGCAACATAGAATGATGCCTCCCTCTGGCCCGCCACGTTGATCTCTCCCATGAAACTTTTGAAGGACTACTGTCACCTCACAGAACCTTCCAGGTGATCCAAGGTTGTAAATCAAACCAAATTCATGTCTCCCCCTAGCTGAAGCATTCCAATATATGAGAAAACTGAGCATCTTTATTTAGGTAAGAGGTGGTACATAGTTCTCTTCATAGGATAGAATTTTAGTTGCTAGGTACTTTACAAAGAATGTCTAACTGCTATTTTATTTTCAGTTTATTGTATTGAGATTGACTACAATGAAACCCTTTTGAGAAAGCTAGAGGTGAAAGCAGAAAAAGCAGTAGAGACAGCATAGGCCTCTCTATTTCTTTCTTTTTTACTCAAAAGAAACACATAGCTAAGTTGTTAAAAAAGAAAGAAATGAACTGTATGTAGGCTAAATAGGATTATCTTCTTAATGATGCTAATGTGAATTACTTTTAATAGGATTAAATCTCCTGGGTTTAGAGTAATAGAGAATCATCTTAGCTATTTAAACAAAATGTGCCTAAGTGGTGAATAAAGATTCCAAATAATATTAGCATTTTATAGGTCATGTTGTTGCTGGACATCATTAAAAGTCATCATCCAAAATTGGAAATTATGTTCATGTTTAATATTTAATTTCACTGTTTTAGGTCCAGTTATTCTATTTTGAGAAAAAGTAGGAAACTTTGGCTAAAATATTTATACACAGTATCATCCTATTCAGTGTGACACACTGTTCATAAATCATTTTTTTAATAGGAGTCCTGAAAATCGCTTAAAAATCTCTCAGATATTGAAATAACAAGAACTTAATGCATGGTAAAAATAGTCTTTAAAAATATCAGAGGAAAATATTTAATTCAATAAGTGGTATTGGGAAATCTGACTATTTGGGAAAAATTTATTTCTGTATCTTACATATACCAAGAATTTGCTGGTAAATTAAATTTTATAAGAATACACATGTACTAATAAAAATACTGATCAATATTGACATAATCTTTGTGTGAAGAAGATTTTTCTAAGCATGATTTCCATGATTCCAAAGTCAGAAGTCATAAAGAAAAAGGTAGAAATTTTTGACCATATTACCTAAAAGCTTCTGCTGTCAAATATAATTTACATATAAATATTATAGATTGAGAAGTAATATTTCACTCTTTACAAGAGAACTAATATTATAAAGAATTCTTTCAAAGAATGTATCACTGCAAACAAAATAGAGAAGATGTAGTAAAATTTTATCTTGTTCTTCTCTGAGAATTGAGGTGTTACTTTTATTTTTCTTGTAATCTCTGAATTTTTAATATTTTCAGCAGTAATTATAAATGTCTTTCATATATATATGTATATGTATATGTATATTCTATTTTTATAGAGTAGATTTTTAAAAAGAGGATCTCTGCTTTACTTTAGAAAAATAAACAGGCCAACCTTACCCTGGCAAATCAGCCTAATAGGAAAATGGGCAAATACCTTGAATAGGCAATTTATTTTTTAAAAATACAAACTGGCAACAAATAAGACACGATTATTCACCTTTCAGATGACAAAGATGGAATAACTAATGGTGGGTGGCAAAGTGAGGGGAAATAGGTATTCTTTTAAAGTGCTGGTGATATTAATGTTGTAGACACTGATGTGTGGCTTGTGTTTTCCTTCAATGGACATTTAGTGATCTGGCTGCTGGGGCTGTCTCATCTGCAGGAGTTCAGGAAGAAAGTCTCATCCAAACACATATCCTTTCCTTAAATGGCCCATATCCAGTGACTGATGGGTGTGGCGGTATAAATCCTTAGTCACCTCAGCACAACTTAAGACATTTCTGAAGACTCATTCTAGCTCCAGAGCTCCATGTGGAATAAGATGCAGGGCACAGCTGGGCTTGCATTGCAGGTTGCATGCAGTCTCCACCTACTGTATCTCTCTTCCACAGAAGTTGATTTTAAGAACTCTCCTTAACAAACATCTAGTATGCTAACTTTCATTTCAAAATATGCTGCTTAAAGGAATCAAATTTGCTATGATTTTAATTTCTACAATCATTTTGTTTCATTTTGTTTTGATTAGCCCTGGGTATCAAAAGAATTCAATGTAGCATTTTTTTTTATATTTGCAGGTAAATGGATGGGATTGGAGAATATCATGCTAAGTGAAGTAAACCAATCCCCAAAACCCATAGGCTGGTTGTTCTCTCTGATAAGTGGATACTGATCCATAATGGGGGAGGGGCATGGGGAAAATGGAGGATCTTTGATTGGGCAAAGGGGAGGGAGGAAAGGGGAAGGAGGAAAGGGGAGGACGTATGGAGGCAGGAGTGATGGTCGAATGCAATGGACATTATTACTCTAGGTTCATCTATGACTACACATATGGTGTGAAGTTACATTGTTTACAATTAGAGAAATGAAAAGTGCTGCAATTGTGTACAATGAATCAACATGTATTCTGCTGTCATATATACCTAATTAAAGTAAATAAATAAATTTCTTTTTTTAAAGAAAGATAGCAAGTGTTGGTGAGCACAGGAAATAATGGATGCAAAGTTTAAATCAATAATATGCCAGCAACTGTTTGTAGAGAAACAATCATGTGCCAAAAATGGAGTTTAAAAGAGAGTTGGATGCAAATGTGAATAAAAATGAGGGCTAAAATTTGCAGAAAATATATACCTGAATATCAGTATAATACTGTATGATTTATATTGCCATTTATTTTGTGATGGGTGATACCTGCTATGGAATGGGAGAGCTAAAAACTCTATTTTACCTTATATTGTTCAAAAGCTTATCAATTTTCACATGTAATAAAAGAATTAAGTCCTTTTTGGTTTAAAAAAAAAACAAGATGAAACAACTATATTTATTTATCCAAAAGCTTTGACTGTATAAGGCCAAATACACAGACATCTACCTTTACCTTCTTCTCTCAAGTGCTTAAAACTGTGAGAATATATCAAAGCCAAATTTAATTCCTAGGGAGACTGAATCTAATAGTTGAGAGTACCACATTTTGCTAAGTCCATTGTTATGGTGTGCACCGTATTTTGCTCAAACTCATACAGTGAAGTTTTTAATCCTAGTATTCAGAATGTATGCTTATTTGAAAAGGGTTATTTCAGATGTACTTCATTAAAATGAGGTTATGAAAGTAGTGGGCCCCTAATTTGACTTAAATTCTTGGGAAATGGGGAAATTCGGGAACACACACGTGCACACGCACACAAGCACAGGGGAATACTATGTGAAGGTGAGAGGGCAGAAGTGAGCTAATACTTTTGAAGTATAAGCAATGCCAAAGAACACCCACAAACCACCAGTCATAAAACCAACTCTTTCTCACAGTCTCCAGAAGGAATTAACTTGGTAGGTACCCTGACTCCTAGCACTGTGAGACAATTTCTGCTGAATAAGCCACTCAAACTGTAGTTATCTGTCATTTCCACATTTCAGTCCAGTTGTTTCAGAGATTGAGATGAGACTCAATTCTCAGAAGAAGCAGAGAATCAAGTTTATTTATTATGTTTTTATCAGTGTAATACAGCTATACAAAATATATTGCAGTTTTTCTCCATTCAGTATGAGGTTGGTTTGGGATTGGTCATATATAGTGTTTGTAATATTGATGTAAATTCTTTCTATCCCTATTTTCTCTAGTGTTTTAAATATGAATGGGTGCTAGATTTTGTCAAAGGCTTTTTTTTGCATGTATTGAAATGATCATGTGATTCTTGCCCTTAATTCTCTTAATGTGGTGAATTATATTTATTGATTTGCAGGTGTTGAACCAACCTTACATGTCTGGGATGAAACCCACTTCATCATGGTGTACTCTCTTCTTAAATGTTTTTTTGAATGCTATTTGTTAATATTTTATTAAGGATTTTTCCATCTATCTTTATCAGTGTTATTGGTCTATAGTTTTCTTGATATGTCTTTGTTTGATTTTGATATTGGAATTATATAGGTTTTATAGAATAAATTCAGGGGTGTTTCTTCCTTTTCTATTTTCCTGAATTCTTTGCAGATTGGCATTAATTCTTCTTTAATAATAGTTTGGTAGAACTCAGCTGAGAATCCATCTGATCCTGGGCTTTTCTCTATTAGATGGTTTTTAATTGCTGCTTCAAACTCATTGTTCTGTTTGGGTTTTCTAATCCCACATGGTTCGATGTGGGTAGGTTATCTGTGTTGAGAAATTTGTTAATATCTTCTTTTTCTGTTTATTGGAGGATAAATTTTCAAAATAATTTCTAATGACCCCTTAGTCTTCAGAGGTATCTGTGGTGTGATATCTCCTTTTTAAGCTCTAATTTCATGGATTTGGGTCTTCTTTCTTTCTTTTTCTTTTCTTTTTTTTTTTTTTTTTTAGTTTAGGTAAGGGTATATCAATTATCAATCTTGCTTATCTTTTCAAAGAAGCAACTCTTTGGTGCATTATTTGTATCTTTTTATTTTTTTTTAGAACTGCCTCATATTGTCCCAGAGATTTTGATATGTTGTATCTCTGTTCTTATTTATTTTTAGGATATTTTTTAATTTCTCCCCTGATTTCTTCTATGGTCCATTACTCATTCAAAAGTATATTATTTAATCTCAAGTTGTTAAAATCATTGCTGTTTTTAATCTTGTTGGTTTCTAATTTAATTACATTATTACTTGATAGGGTAGGATTTTTTTATATTTGCTAAGATTTTTTTCTTTGTGTTCTAAAATATGGTCTATTTTAGAGCAGATTTCATATGCAGCTATAAAGAAAGTGAATCCAGTTAGTGATTGGTGGGATGTTCTATAGATGTCTGTTAAGTCCATTTGATTAATAATATATTTTTTTTAGTTCTGAATAGTCTTTACTTAATTTATGTCTGGATGACTTATCTATTGGTGATAGAGGTGTGTTGAAATTATCCAGTATTATTGCACTTGATATGTTTGATTCTTTATCTCAAGTAGAGTTAGGGGTTCTTTTATGTATGTATGTAGTTGCACTGACATTTGGGATACAAATATTTGTAATTATTACATTTCATTGTTGGATGATTCCCTCAACCAGTATGAGGGTTTTTTTTGTTTTTGTTTTTGTTTTTTAATTTGGCTCAAAGTCTACTTTGTTAGACATAAGAGTAGCTATTCCTGCTTGCTTTTGGTCTTCATTTGCCTGGTGTAACTTTTCTTCATCCTTTCACCTTCATTCTGTGGATGTCTTAGCCTGTAAGGTAAGTCTCTTAATGGTAACATAAGGTTAGCTCTTGTTTTTTGATCTATTTGCCAATCTATGTCTTTTGATGGAGTGTTTAGACCATTTATATCTAGTGTGATTATAGAGAGATAATTTCTAATTTCCTTACCTTTTTATTAATTTATGATGCTTAATCTAGACTTAATTCTTCTTGATTTTACTATTCTTCTAGTGAGATTCATCTGTACACTGACTCTGATATTTATTTTATATTTCTATTCTGAATATATCATTGATGATATTTTATGGTGCTGGTTTAGTGGTTATGAATTCTTTTAGTTGCTACTTATCAAAAAAGCTTTTATTTCATCTTCAATTTTGAAGGATAGTTTGGCTGGTTATAGCAATCTGGGTTAGAACCCATTATCATTATCTTGAAATCATATATACCAAGCCTTCTTGGCTTTTAAGGTCTGGACTGAGAAATCAGTACAAATCATAATTGACTTACCTCTAAATGTGACTTGTGATTTTTCTCTTGCAGTTTTTATAATTCTGTTTTTGTTCTGTATATTAGGAGTTTTAATTATAATGTGTCTTGGAGAGGATCTTTTTTGATCTTGTTTATTTGGGGTTCTAAATGCATTTTATATTTGGATTTCCATCTTATTTCTAAGGTTGGAAAATTTTTCTGTTGTTATTTCATTGAACAATTTGTGCATTCCTTTAGTTTGTATTTTCTTTTTTTTTATGTATGCCAATGATTCTTAGATCTGGTTTTGATTCCAATTTCTTGAATATTCTGGTCATGGTCCCTTAACATCTCTTCTTTATTGCTGGATTTTTTTTTTAAGATCATGTACTTTATCTTTGAAGCCTGAGAATCTGTCTTCAAAGTGGTCTAAGCCATTGGTGATGCTTTCAAATGAATTTTTAATTTGATTTTTTAAGTCTTTTGTTTCCAGTATTTTTGTTTCATTCTTTTTCATAATCTCTATATCTTTATTGAAATGCTCTTTTATTTCCTGTATATTCTTTCTTAGTTTGTTCCTTATATCTCCTTTTTGTTCATTTAACATTGTAATTCTCAACTTTCTAAATTCTTTTTACACAAACACCATAAATAATCTGCTACAAGCAGAAGGGGAGGATACAAAATGCCACAATACCAAGCCATTGATGGCTCCATGCAAGAATCCCTTGGAAAAAAATTATACCAGCAATGACAACCTGGCATTTTGATGCAGCCAGACTGCGGCAAAAACAAAAAAATAAAAAATAAATAAAACAAAGAAGTCACTACCTCTTCAAAAAATAGGAAAAAGGAAAAGTAGCAAAATTTGGTATGACAAAATGTTGGGGGGTGGCCTTAGAATCATAGGTGTATCATAGTCACATATGTATGTACATGAATCAGCAAATACAGTTAGAACAACTAAAATATCTATAATAAAACAGAAAAAAGCAAAAATTCTTAATTAAAAAGGCTTAAAGTTTTCCACTGAGGTAGCTGAAGTTGAGAATTTACATCCTCTTCCATGCTGTTTTCTGACCTTTACTTCTTGGGTTACTTGGGTTATATGCCTCTGATAGAGAGCAAGGGCTGGGTGATACAGAAACTAACCTACTTTTGTGATTTTTGCCACTCTTCCTGCAGAAGTAGATTGGCAGTCTAGTGGGTTGAAGTGCTTCTCAACTTCTGTATTCCCACTGAAGGGGGTATGGAGCTAGAAGTACCTTCCATTGGGACTTTTTATCTTTTTTTTTTTAAGACTTTTTAAAAAAAATTTGTTTTAATTAGTTACACATGACAGTACAATGACTTTGACATATCATACATTTGGATCAGATGGGATGTAATATCTCATTTTTCTGAGTATACAGGTTGCAGAATCACATTGGTCATGCATTCACATATATACACACAGTAATAATAATGTCTGTTTCATTCTACTATCCTTCCTATCTGCCCCACCCTTCCCCTCCCCTCCCATCACTTCTCTCTACCTAATCTAGTCCATTGATATTTTTGTCTGCATGTCTTAGATCACTCATCTTCCTGGTTGGAAATGGTGCATAGATCTAATCTAAATGGAACATTGGAACTTTGTTTGGAGTGTGTACTATACAAGGCTTAAATCCTTGTACCAGGGGGACTGAGTTGAAGTCAACTTCAACTGGGCATCTGGGTGTTTAATGTCTCCCTC
Source organism: Ictidomys tridecemlineatus (assembly GCF_052094955.1). NCBI lineage: Eukaryota > Metazoa > Chordata > Mammalia > Rodentia > Sciuridae > Ictidomys > Ictidomys tridecemlineatus. Next base: position 191,963,256 of record NC_135478.1, on the reverse strand, counting down.
AGTTTTACTTGTGAGGCAGAGTGACAGACACATGATATGTGATAGGTTTCCTGTAGCCTGCCCACACTAAAACATGAATTTCTAAGTTTATGTCTCAAAATGTAATTATGCCCACCTGATCATTCTTCACCATCCCTTTCAGCTGGTCATAGGTATGGCAATGCTCAAAGGGAGAGCAGGATGCACACTCTTCTGTAACTCTGTTTTGAGTCCCCCTGGATCCACTATTCTCTATAATCATTTTGAGATTGTGATTTTTCTAGGTATCACACAGTAAGCACTAGCTGAGACAGGGTGCAAGTATCAATTAAGGACTCTTGGGTTCCCATAGGAACAAGATTCAGCATCAATTCTGGAGCTTGACCTCCACCTCTGTTCTTCACTTAGACAATGAGAAATACGTTGCACATTCTGCATATCAAATTTGTTGATTGTGTTTCTCTTTCCCTTTGTGTTGCCACTCACTTTGGGTATCTACCAGACACAGGTACATTTCATTATAAGGATGGTTCACTATACCAGTAACTTTGGGTTTCTCTGAATCTCTGACAGAAAAATGATATATAACAGTTTTCTTCAGACAGACCCCTTGTTAAAAAGCTGTGTCTCTACTGTTCAGATTCCAAACAGCAGAGCAGAAGTGCCTTCTTCCTCTACTCTGCCATCTTATGATCCTTCTATCTGGATATATTTAAACAGAAATCTCAACATAGAACCTCTTTTTGAGATAATAGAATAATCTTCCAAACCAAATGCAAACCCAAGTCAAACCAAACATAGAAAACACTACAGATTGAACTCACGAAATAACTTGCTAAAACCAGTGTGCTTTATCTCTTTGTGTAAGATATCAAGGGAAGTTGTGAGGACAAAGGAAAAAACAGGTCTATTTCTTTTCTGTGTGTCAATGAGTAAAGATGTGTAAAGCTACCTGGAGTGTACGTTTTCAGTGTGTATGTCTATGATTTGTAGATTTACTTTTGTAGATTTACTCTAAATACTCTTTATTGTTTCCCAGGAAATTTTCAGTGTATTTATTTATTTATTTTTGCCTTTATCCTGTCTGCATCAAGATCCACTAACATAATTCTGAGAAATGCAAATACACAAGGAAGAGAATAAATTCTCTGTTACAGACTTTTCTGTTTTGTAACCTCAAAAATGCAACAATGCATAAAGCACCATCACCTGGAAACACAAAAGAGAGCCACATCAAACATTCTGTTCTACTTTTTCTTCTATTTAGCACAGCAATATCCTTTATAGCTAGTGCTCTAGTCCGTTGCACATCTTTTCTGAGGAATGCCTGGGAATTTCTGGGTTCCTCTCCCCACATTTTTTTTAAGCTCTCCTCATGTCTTCTTATCTTTCTGTTTATAACTTCTCTCTTATCCTTGCTGTGTGGTTGAGTTGAAGGGTGGAGCTATAAGACCTACAAATGAGTGTTTTGGAGTGTTGTAACAAGATTTTATTTTTTGATAGTTTTGAGTCATACTATATTGACTTGATAAGGTGTTTTTGTTTGTTTGTTGTTTGTCTTGGTGCTAGGGATTGAACCCAGGGCCTTGTGCATGTGAGGCAAATACTCTACCAACTGAGCTATATCCCCAGCTTTTGATAAGGTATTTTTGTTGTTAATGAATAAAACATGTGCTTTTGAATTAGACAAATCTAAATTTCAATTCCAGTTCAACAATTTATCCCCAGTAATTTTGAGCTGTTGAGGGCCACAACTAAGTTAAGATGGTGCCTGGCAGTATGCCAGGAGGAGTGGTTTGTGAGCCAAAGCCAGCGAGCCATTAAGATGATGAGGATTCCTTAATGACTGACTGCTATGTCTAGATGATGTCAATTAAGTTAAGCTGTGTGTAATTAGTTGGGTATATGTACCTCTGCAGTTTGGCAGAGAAGTGGCTCCTGCTGCCCTGGGTGCTGGCTGTTTTGAGTTCTCAGTTCCTGCTGAGTTCACTTGCAATAAAGTAGTTCCTGTTTCAACCTTCAAGTTTCTTGTCACCTCTCAGTTATTTTGCCCAGCCGGACTTAGGCATTGAGAAAATTGCTTAATTTCTCTTAGCCTCAATTTCCTTATTTTTAAAAAGAAGTAGATAATAATAACATTAATTTTGTAGGGTTGTTGAAGGTGTTCAATGAAATTGTGTATGTAAAGCACATAGCACACTGCCTGGCACATAGTTGGTGCATAACAAATGGTGGGTATTATTCTGTTTCTACTTTAGGAAAACATAATAACAATCTTCATACAAATTCTTCAAATTTCATTGACTATAAATGGTCTCTGTATATTTCTGATGATTCCTAACTATGAATCAAGTTTACCTCTTGTTTCCTCCACCACCTCACCCTCCAACTCCAACTTACTTTGGGAAGTTACTTTCTCTGGAAAGATGAAGATGAGCTTCTGAGTTTCATGATCACTGCAAATAGAGTGGAAAGGAGACAAAATGCTCTCTCGCCATGAAATTCTTATGTAACTTGCCACATTCCACTGTCTTTTAGTCTTCCACCTCCCCAGAGTATTACTGCTGAGGAAAAACTATCTTTAATGACAAACATGGGAACAATGTCTGCTATGAAGTTCTGGACAAAGAATGACATAACTTTTCTAACCTCAAAGTCTTCAATCCACCCAGGCTTAGACATTTATATAAACTCATCAACTTGAAAGAGAAAAGCTTTGTATGACTCTCTTGAGAAAATCTTCTTAGGTACCTTGTTCTTCCAGGTGATTATACTATAAAATTTTCAATAGATTTCCTCTTCCATTTGCTAGAAATAAAGTTTAGGCAGGATGTCCAAAATTTAGCTCCCATCAGGGGCACTATTGAATTTTACACGGATTAAAGAAGTGTCAGCTTGCAAAATGTTTGTGACTGAACACACAGAGGAATTGAGAACAATATGAAAGATTTGGCAGATAATGTTTATAATTTCAAACTATCTAAGATGGGGGTAAACCAAATTAAAAAAAAAAAATCTTTGTTCTCTTCTGGGCCTTCAGGATACATACCTGTTATACCTGCATTGTCCTAAGCATGTCTCAGGGGGGTATGATTTTGGAACAAGGTTTAAACAAACCAACTTTCTAATAAACCTTCCCTTTGCATTTTGTAGCCTCGTATGATGAGTGAATGGCTACCAAACATCATCCTGTTACAAGAGGAAGGTAACAGGAAGGTTGGGTTTCAAGTCCTCACTGGAGAAACACTATAAAACATAGCCTACCAAACTCATCAGATTATAGAATTATCTTAATTTAAATAGTGCATATTTTTAAAAACCATTGTGTTTAAATCTATGTAGGATTAATAATTAAAAACAATACTATTCATATATATTCTCACATATCCATAGAAAATAGTTAGAAGGATAGCCAAGCAACTGTTAAGAGTAGTCTCTCCTTAGGGTTTGGTACAGAAAAGGAATTTTATTTTTCACTTTATACTCTTGCATTGTGTGAATTTTTACTCTATCCCTAGATAAAATATATATGTATATACAAACATATGTACAGTTACATATCAGTTTATGAAAATGATATAAACACACATGTATAGTATATAATATATATGGTCTGAAATTTAAATAAATTTAAATAAATTCAAAGTGAACATTATATACCTCATATATCCCTGTTCTTCAAAGTCTTCAATAATCTTTCTCTGTGGGATATTTAAGATCATATTATACTTTTGTTGTATGCATCTCTGTTTTCTTCCCTCCTTTCTTTTACATTGCACTTACCTTTTAAATTTTTATTTTAATTTGTTATATATGACAGCAGGATGCAATTCAATTCATAATATACAAATAGAGCACAATTTTTCATGTCTCTGGTTGTACACAAAGAAGAGTCACACCATTTGTGTTTTCATACATGTACTTAGGGTAATGATGTTTATCACATTCTACAATCTTTCCTACCCCCCCTGCCTCCTCCCTTCCCCTCCCTCCCCTTTGCCTTATCTAAAATTCATCTATTCCTCCCATGCTGCTCCCCCACATCCCCATTATGAATCAGCATCCTTATATCAGAGAAAACATTCAGCTTTTGTTTTTGGGGGGATTGGCTTCCTTCACTTAGCATTATATTCTCCAACTCCATCCATTTACCTGCAAATGCCATGGTTTTATTCTCTTTTAATGCTGAGTAATATTCCATTATGTATATATACCACATTTTCTTTATCCATTCATCTACTGAAGGGTATCTAGGTTGGTTCCACAATTTAGCTATTGTGAGTTGTGTTGCTATTGATGTGACTGTATCACTGTAGTATGCTGTTTTTAAGTCCTTTGGATATAAATTGAAGCGTGATAGCTGGGTCAAATGGTGGTTCCATTCCCAGTTTTTCAAAGTATCTCCATACTGCTTTTCATAGTATCTCCATACTGCTTTTCATAGTGGATGCACCAATTTGCAGTCCCACCAGCATATATGAGTGTGCCTTCCCCCCCCCCCCCCGCCATCCCCCCTCCCAACACTTATTGTTTGTTGTTTGTATTCTTAATAGCTGCCATTCTGACTGGAGTGAGATAAAATCTTAGAGTAGTTTTGGTCTGCATTTCTCTAACTGCTAGAGATGTTGAAAATTTTTTCATATGTTTGTTGATTGATTGTATATCATCTTCTGAGAAGTGTCTGTTCAGTTCCTTGGCCCATTTATTGATTGGGTTATTTGATTTTTAGGTGTTAAGATTTCTGAGTCCTTTATGTATCCTGGAAATAGTGCTCTATCTAATGTGTATGTGGTAAAAATTTGCTCCCATTCTGTAGGCTTTCTATTCACTTCAGTGATTGTTTCTTTTGCTAAGAAGAAGCTTTTTAGTTTGAATCCATCCCATTTATTAATTCTTGATTTTAATTCTTGCACTATAGGAGTCTTGTTAAGGAAGTCAGGGCCTAATTCAACATGATGGAGATTTGGGTCTATTTTTTCCTCTATTAGGAGCAGGGTCCCTGGTTGAATTCGTAGGTCCTTGATCCACTTACAGTTGAGTTTTGTGCATTGTGAGAGATAGGGGCTTAATTTCATTTTGTTGCATATGGGTTTCAGTTTTCCCAGCACCATTTGTTGAAGAGGCTATATGTTTGTGACACTTTTGTGTAATATAAGATAACTGTAATTATTCACTCACTTTTGATTACAAATGTTTTCCCCTTTAAGATAGAACATTTTCCTTTTCTCTTCTCTCTCTCTCTCTCTTTCTCTCTCTCCCTCTCTCCCTCTCTCCTTCTCTTCTTAATTAGGACTGACTCAGCTTCAAATCTCACCTTCTTTAAGTAGCCTATGTAGGTTCTTTCTTAATAGATAGGTATTAATTATAAATAACAGTACTATAGTACTATATATATAATATATGCTACATATTATGTATAATAATACTATAATATACTACTACTAATAATAATAAAACTCCAGTTTTCAAATAAAAATGTTCTGAATAGTCTTAGTGGGCAGTGATGTACAGCGAGGTTGCTGGAACATCATAAATTTTATTGCAGCTGTGGAGACAGGAGATCAGGGGCTGGAGTTCAGGCCTGATAGTGTAAACTAGAATAAGAGAAGAATTCCCTCTTAGAAGAGCTGATCATTGGGCAGAAATATTAAAGCAAGAAATTGAGTCCAAAGGGTAAGGCCTATAACTAATCACTGCAACTTGAGTACAAATGGGCAGTGTTGTATGTGGAAAATGTCAAAACCCTGTAACTGACACATATTTGTTATCAGGATAGAAAATCATAATCAGAATAATAAGCAATTATGGATGTAGACTGGAATCATATGAAGAGATGATCTTGGAAGTGACTTGGACATTGGGCTTCCTTGGAAGTTTCTCATCTATAGCAAATGTTGAAAACTACTGTGCTAGATTGAATTAATGCCAAATCACCTGACTAAGATGGAGCTCAGAAGCTGAGACAGAGAGACCATGGCTGAAAGTCTAGTGGGCTCAGTAGTGGGGAGGAGGGAGCTCTAGATATAGAGAATTCTTTAGATGTAGAGAATGAGCAGGGGTGCCAAAATCATCAGGGAAACTGAGGTTGAGAGAGTTTTATGTCTTCAGCAGATTTTGAACCTCCTTAAAAGTGATTTGGAGCTGAGGCCAAAACTCAAACCCGGCATCTTCCCTCCTTTTACCCCAGGCTTTTGTGGCAGTGCTTCACACTTTTAGGTTTCAACTGTCTCAGCTCTCTCCTAATCTGTCACCTTGTCCTTACTGATGTCCTTCTCTCTCATCTATTGCTGTTATTTCCTCATATTATACTATCCTCATTCAACTGCATAAGGTGCTACATAGGTCCATATGTAACAAAGTGGAAATTGAGCCCAAACAAATGATCAGATCGATACAACTGTGATAACACTTTTTCTTGTCTTTCCCTGTTTATTACACTGTTAGGAAGGACCAATAGAAAATGGCCATTAAAATGTCTGCTCTGGCTCAGGATCAGACACACTTTGATGGTTTTTGCATAATTATAAATCCTGGAATGATAACATACATGAACTAGAAAGAGAAGCAAAAAGGACTAAAAAAATTTTTTTTGTCCAATTTGGCTAACTAGGTTTTTGGTTTTTTTTTTTTAGTTTTTGGTGCTAGGGATCAAACCCAGGGCTTTATGCATGCAAACAAAGCACTCTACCAACTGAGCTAAAGCCCCAGCCCAAATAGTTTTTACTTTCATGAATTTATTATGAAACATCAAGAGATTTAGTGATCTTTTTCACTTTTACTTTCAGAAAAATATTCCAAGAGCTAAATGGATATTTGATAATGTTTTAATATGAGCACAAATTTGTATTTTTGTGCTTTAATAGTTATAGAAAAAGTCCACCAGCTCATTAGTGTGATTACATAGACTCATTTGTACTACTTTTTGGAATGAATATGTAGTGTTTGTTTCTTGACTGTTTCTTTAATTATGAAGATTTTCAAGGCTGCTCCAGTCACTTCTTATTTTGAAAGAGAAAAAGTTAATTGGCTATTATTTAATGGATTTGGTAGTTTCTAATTTATTTTTATTTTTATGTCACCCAATTAAATAATAAATTCTAGTTTTGTTTTTGAAATTTTATTTATCCATTTTCTTAGAGTCATTTAATATGACATATTAATATTAACTCTGAGTCCTGTCAGGATTGTCTTAACATTTTCGAAAGTTTACATTGCTATTTCTGTAACCTGTTTTGAGGATCATAGAGCAAAATTAGTGATATGGAATTTGTGGTTTGCTGATTGGAATTAAATGTCACTAGTTATAGCAAAATCTACTGATTTCATTCATGCTGTGCTTACGACCAGGAATTCTAAAATTTGTTTTAGATAAGAGTCAGTGAATTTAGTACCCATGAATGATGCCAGGTTGGCAACCTCTGAATGGTGCCAGATGGACATAGGAGATTTCATTTTTTATTTTAATGAACAGAATAGAGAAGCAGGTGCTTTAGCACTATTCTCCGGGTGCTGCAGGGAATTTGGCTTCCATTTCCACTGTAGCATTATTCCTGTTTGGAAGTAGCTAAGGATTAGGATGGAAGGAAGAGGAGTGAATGGTCATGAGTTGGGAATTCCTGTGATATGAATTACTGCCATAACTGTTGCTAAGGTGAAGCTAGACCCACAATTAGGATTTCAATACTCAAATACCTAATATATTAGAACTATTAGAATTAATTCATTTAGCATCACTCTCTCTCAGAACTGAAAAAGATTGCTGAGCAATCCTCTGACCCAAAATCTTGTTCTCATAGATGAGACAAAAGAAACAGAGAAAGATTTGCTCAAAGTCATATGGCTAATTAGTAATAGACCTACAGCCAGACCCCTGATTCTTACTTTGAATCAATCACTGTTGACATTACATTATACTGTGAAACTCTCAATAAGGAGAAGAATATAACTATCATCTGTTGATTTATTTTCCAGCCCTATCCACAGCGTTAACTTTTGAAACAAAGGAATTCACTCTCTATTGGCATTTTTGCAATGAGGCAGCTCTTCCTTAATTGGCAAATCCACCACTTGAGTTTCCACATAAATCTTCTTCTTTGGCAATTTGCATATTAGAAAGGAAAAATATTTTCAGCCTAATTGAAATCAATTTAAATCTTCTAATTAACAGTCTTATTATTTTTAATATAATCTGATTGCATTACAAACAGAGAAAACAAAGCAAGCTGGGAGAAAGTTTGTCACAAATGCCTGATCTTTTCTAGAGCATTCCATATTGTAGATATTTCTTGGAGTCAAAAAGATATTTCTACTAGTCTCCTCCTTATCTAGTTGTATGGAATATGGCTGTGTCCATTTAAACTTAAAGAAATTCTCTATATCAAGTGATTGCAGCAGTGAAAATTCTGTCTTATTGCAACATAACAGAAAAACCAAGTTATAGGATGTAAAGTGAATAGAAAAAGAAACACAAATTAAGTGTGAAAATGTACTTTGGTTTATAGCTAAAGGTTTGGCTAAACAAATTATATAGTTAAAAAGATGATTTTGTATGGATTTCTCTGCATCCTTCCTTTCCTCTTCATTATTTCTATCTGCATCTGTTTTTGGCTTGATATCTAACCTGCCAGTTCACTGGAACCTTTTGGCTCTCTGGACAGACTCTGTCCACATTGTCTGCACTTTGCTCCCCTCCCCCACCCATGCTTCCCTTCTTTGGACTCTCCTCCCATCTCTCTAACCCTCATCCCAGCTTGGCTGGCCCTGACTAGGATGGTTACAGAAAGGATTCAAGCTCTTCTAGCTCAGTGTTGGGAGACTTCATGCCATCTCTCCCTTATTGATAATGAGGCTCTATCCCAGGACCTCTCTTCTGACGAAGATAATTTTTTTTTCCAAAAGGTAACAAAAAAGCATAAACATGTGGGCTTTAGAAGCAGAAACAATTTTAAAATTCAACTTCAACTCTTTTTATCTGTTTGAGATTAGACAAAATACTTTCCCTTTTTACATCTCAGTCTCAGAGTTGTAAGGGGCCTAAACTAAATAGTTAATGTAAGGAATCTGATAGAGTAAGCTTTAATAAGTGGTGTTTATTGCAGTGTGAGGTCAGAGAATGTGGGAAGCAGGGCTTAGGCTTGAGAGGCAGGTAGATAGACATTTGGATCCTGACGTCAGCCATCACTAGCAATTTTTTTTTCTGGGAGAGCCTCAATTTTCTCATCTGTAAAATGGCATAAAGAATAATGCCACTCTGCAGAAATTTTTGTAAGGTAATAGCTATGGATCACTCATCACTCTACGGTAAATTCAGAGAGAGGATGGAAGAAGCAAGTCCACACTGTCCTATGTTGCCTCCCTTTCATTGTTTAACAGAGTAGTCAGCTTCCTCCAGAAGACTGGATTACTCTCTCACCTGTCTCGCAGAAACTGAATGCAGTATCCAGTGAATTGGAGGAAATCTGCACTCATTCATCCATCCACTGATTTATTCATGCATGCAATAAATATCTATTAATAGCTATTGCTGTCCTTTCTATGACCTCTGTGTGTTGGACTTTCTCTGAGAACTGACAGCTAGCCCTGTCTCCAAAGTCTCTTGCCTCTCCCTGGGTAGGTTTAAGTTCAAGTCCTTAGCAATTCTTATTCTTCCCTGTCCTGCTGTGAATACTGTGGTCATATCCTATGGGCACTCTTTGTGTTCATTGGGCACTACACAAAAGTGCCGCATCCAAGGTTGGCATCGTTAACATCATAGATATTATAGATTTACCTATTTATCTTGATATCTGGTAGATATTAAACAAAGAAGAGGTATCTTTTTTTAGGTTTTACAAAAGTGCTAAAATAGTTAGTAGTGGCCCTAATACAGTTGATTACCAAGGCTACATATGTGGTATGAGATTTCCCAATGTCAAAGAGAATGTCAAAGGATATGAATGATCTATGTTAAAACCTTAAGGATTATCAACAATGTTTAAGGAAGAAGAATCAATATCTGGAAGGGAGACTGAAGGGGTGAGGCCATGGAATTAGGAGGAAAACCAGACGCTCATGATATCATGGAAGTCAAGGGAAAAGAGTATAATGAGGATAGAATCATAAATTGTGCCAAATGGTGCAGAGCAATCAGGCAATCCATGGACTAAGGAATGGTATAAGATTTGCCAGGCAGGAGGTTTTTGGTGACCTCAGGAATTGCAATTGTAGGGGAAACTGGGTTTCCATGAATGGAAGAGTGAGGAGATGATGCTAGGTTGTGAAGAGGTGAGTAGGCATGGTAACTAGAGGAAGATGTAGGATGGATAATTACTTTTTTCATTTTTTTAGTCAAGGAAGCCATAAACATACACATGGTGACTACAATAAAGTAAAAGCATAAAAGTAAAATAAAAAGCAGTCTACTAGGCTCAAGTTCCTGGAGGTAGGTGGGAGTAATTAACAACAAGGTCTCTCTGAAGTTTGGGAGAAGATGGGAAATCACACATATTCAATGAACTGATTTAATGGTGTCCTGCTGGAGGGGATTCCTCTTGTGGATCATGAATTTCGGGCCTGCTAATAAGAAAAACATGTTTGGGGAGAAAGAATCTGGTGGTCGTTCAAGTCATACACCATAGGTGGTCATCTATTCTTTGCAGTGGTCCATATCAGAAACGAACTGCTTTCCTGCAACGTTTCTACACTCCACAACTGGGTTGATAACACAACTTTTTTGCTACAGATGATTGATTTTAAGCTGAAAGCTATTATTATTTCTAAGTTATAAAAGTTTTCTTGATCTTTCAATTGTATGCTGTTTCTGACAATATTTGGTTCCTTTAACCATAAATAAAATAAAAAGTGATTTCCTCTACCAAGTCCCCATAGGATCTGAATCTGAATAAGTCATTGTTCTGTCCATCTCAGTTGTTATTTCAGTCATTCTCTCCTCATTTTCTTAAAATTAACAAAATGACATGATTATTATTTTCCTCCTCAATACTAAAAATATTTCTCTTCAGTCACTTTACAGGTTGTATAACTTACAGGACATATATACATTTGTATGTCAATATGTGTGTGTACATATATATGTAGATATTTGTGTGTATGTATATGAACTTGTTTAAATTTCCTTTCCATAAACTGAGGGCTTGCTATGTATAAGCTAGATTCCTTATACACTTTAGAATTTCTGTAATTTCCTTCAAGTCACTTGGGTACTATTATGAAAGTAGAGTTTATTATTATAAAGGTCTATTTTTCTTCAATCTAGTTAAAAGAAATAATTGATGAATCTGAATGAAAATTTCATTGTAGTCTTATATTTAAAAAGCATAATTTAAACAATTAAAGAGACTAGTTGAGTGCCAGCACAGAAAGAGTTTTTCTCAGAGATTTTTTATTTATTTATTTTTTTAAGAATGATGAAATTGAGGTTCAGAGAGATTAGATGATGTTGGCTGGGTCACTCAGGTTAGTGGCAACACCAGAACTAGAATTCAAGTCTCCTGACTCTTGGATAGAACTGCATTCTTTATCATCTTATAATATATAAAAGGCATATTTCTAAAATATGCCAGAAAATTCATTTAAGAGTGAAAACATAAATAATATACATATATTTTGCCACACAATACCTATGAAGAGATTAACTAATTTTTCCCATAGAATTTTTTTTTGTTCTATACTTACAAACAAACCAAAATAACTCATGTCAATTTGCAACTATAGAAACTGGGAGACAATTACTTTTGAAGAAGGCTTCCAGGATGGCCAAGAAAACACTTCTTGCTCCCCTGAAATTTCACACTATCCAATGACTCTGTAATTCCTTTTATTTCACTGAAACAATGTGATGTGCTATAATAAGAATTCAATCTGTTCTGATATTATTGTGTAGGAATATTCATCAGACTCCTAAGCTTAGACACGATTAGGTCTATTCTCTTCAGAGCCTTTCAGACTCCATTTTCCTATTAACTCGTTCCTTTTGTGGCATTTGTGCATTATAAATGCTTTTTTAGTTCCAGAGTCTTAAAACAGCTGTTTGTATCAATCATTCCACAATGCCATTTATTTTTATCATCAGGAATCATGACCTTTGTCTTATATTTTCTCTTTTCTTATTAATTTTTCTTCTTATTTTTTTCTTTTTCTCTTCTTTTTTCTTTGGTTGATTGAGACACCCTGTTATTTGAGCTCCCAGGGGCAGTGTAGGGTGGATAACTTTGGTCTTGTGGCCCTGATTTGCTCTTCTGTAGGCATACATTCATGAATGAATCTATTTAAATCCTTTATAGCACAATAGTCTTGAAAATATTAATTTTATGATATATTTCTTACAAAGAAGAACAATTATTTATGAAATATTTCTTACAAAGAAGCACCTAACAATTTCAATTCTGTATAATGAGGAGGAGGAAATGGAAACGGGAACTTGGCATTTTTGCAGGCCTCCTTTTAAAGTGAATCCAATGTGACTGGATCTCAGTTTCTAAAAAAAATAATGACTACTAAAAGTTTTTAAGGACTATTAAAATTCAAAGTGAAAACAATACACATTTGTGCAAATTTTTTTTCAAATAAAGTCAGTGGAGAAATGATTGTATTTGCCATGATCACTCAAAAATCGTAATTTGAATCACTTGGCTGGTATTGGCCTTTAGCTCTTCTATGAAAGAATGGCAGGTGAATTGTGGAGTGGAGAGGTAGAAGTAGCCATAGAGAAATAATAAGTGTTTGTCAATTTCTTCAGTTTTCCAAAGAGTCCAGTTTATCCTTTGTCTTACCCCCAGTGTTAGTTTGTTAAAAATTTTTAAAAAATTAAACTTACTTGACTATTAAATAGAACCAAAGATACCAGTAAGTTACTCTTTGTCCTCTCAGAGCCATAATAATGTAGGTAATATTAGACTCAGTGACCCACACAAGACTCCATTCCAGCAACATGTTTGTCCCTCTCTTATGCTTACCCAGCACTGCTTATATTTATGGAAAATATATCTTCCAGGAAGATATTTCTTAGTTAAAAAAGAAACCCATGTTTGCTTTCATTTTAAGGCAACTTGTGTTGCAATTTAAGAACCAGTGTCAATCAAATCAATAATAATTCATTTCCTCCCTATTAAACATAGAATATACTAAATCATACAGCCCTAATACAGGAATACTCTTGCTGTATTTCAGAAACCAGGAAGTTTGAGGAGCTAGTTAGCAAAACAACTTCCCTGAATCACTGCACAAAAGTGAACATGTACTCTGCTGGGAACAACCTTAAGCTTACTTCCCCCAGCAGTGCCTGCTCTCTGTGAAATATGGTTTCATGATATAACTGATCTTTTACTGAAATTAAGAAGCCTAGAAATCAATCACTTTTGGTAGGATGGAGCATTTGCTTTCCTGATTTTGGAAAAGAACTGTCTCAAGAATGAATCTGTAGGATGATTTTCTTACACATCTTTAATGATTAAAATCTAAAAGTGAGGATAAGAATATTAGTTTAGGCAATACTTTCTAAATGGCAAAATTCTCTTTTGGAATTGAAATAATAACATTTCCAGATTAATAAAATATGCAAAAATCTCCCTCATATTTATAAAACAGTTGTATAAGAATCAGGTTTTGTGTATGTATTTTATTCACTGAGGTATAATTTGTGCTGAATACAATGGAACATTACCATGTAATGTATGTATGTAGGTGTTGCATAAATGTTTGCTGAATGAATGAATAACTAAATAATGACTAACAATAATCAAATAATTTTCTTTATGATTCTTCCTTCAGAAAAGAACTAAGTTCAGTTAGATGAATAAAGATAATACTTTTAGTTTTTATTGATTAACAAAATAAGAGGTTTTAATTATTTGTTCCAGACTCTTTCATAATTATTTAAATCTCAGGAGAACATTTGAACGGAAGGTTTTAGTGTGAACAAAAGACATTAGATGTAAAAGTGGGCTTATGTCTACATAAGCCCAAGGTTTGTATTTATAAAAAATAATTTAAAAGTAAAAAAATTCAGTCATTCAGTTTTATTTATCACCCATAAAAACTCAGAGGGCTCATTTATATGACAAATTAAGATTATATATCTCTTTCTTTCTCTCGTGCTGAATGGACACTCAAGTTGTCCGTATTTTCATTTAAAATAATTATAATCATGATAATAATAATTTGATAAAATAATAAGTACCCTTATACACCAAACTCAACAGCATTTATAATGTATTTAAAATTAAACAAAATTATTCTAAAGTATACTTGAATATACATTAAAATTCAGTTTATATTAGGTTATATTCTTGGAATATAAAAATGGAATATAAAATTTCATTTTTATATTCCAATTATAGGGTCATATTCTAAATGATGTTTCAGAGGGATTTTTCAATAACTGCATTTGAACCATCTGTTAAAAATTGAATTACTCTAGACTATATTTTACTAGTTTATTTTAATTATTGTGGAAAATATACTGATTTAAGGCAATATTTGTTCATACTTGATAAGCTTAACTCTTATTCTCTTCTTATTCTCTAACATTTAATATGTACTAGGGTATATGTTTTAAAATTCTACAACAGTTTAGCTGATTTCTCCATGATGACATTTTTGATGTCATGACAAGTAATCTATAAAAATAATCTAACATAGGTCCTTGTTGAAGCATAGATTAAGAGATATCTATGATGAATAGGATGTGCCAATTTGTAAATATTGTACAAGGTGAAGAATATTCTAAAGAAAACATATGTCTTTAAAAATTGAACATATATTTGTTTCAATATTATTTAACATATTTATATGGTAATTGAGGCTATTAGAAGTAAAATGTCATATAGTTTTTCTGATCATGTAGACCATTTGTCTGAAACCAAAAACAAGGGAGCTAAAGGAAAAAGCATAAATAGTCCAAAATTTATCACTATTAAAGGAAACTTTTGAGTCCATTTTCCATCAATATATTAGTAGAATATTTATTTACATAGGAGAGGACAGGATTATTCACATTTTGATTATAGACTCTTTTCCTTTCTTCTCTGCCTTATGGAGCCTCCTTCCCTATTTTGGAAATAACATTTGAGTTAACATTTCAACTGGGACAAAGGCAAAGATAAAGTTAGCAGAAGAGTTGAAAAGCAGACAAAATTTCTAAAATTAATATTTTTGCTCTTCCATCCCTATATGAAAATAATATTTCTATTTTTAGAGCATCTATTTATTGCCTGTTATTAAGCTAGGGTGCTCTGTGGGACTTCTTAAGAAGTAAGTAGAAGACATGGCCCACAAACTTACAATCTTTCATCCTCTGGAAATGAATCCAAAGCAATTAAAGAGCACCATCACATCATGTAAAACTACACAGAAATTACATATAACCTAGACATTGCAGAAAATAAATTTATGTGGGTCACAGTGACCAAGGTGAAACTGGAATGGTTCTATGGACTGAGCTAAATAGTTCTGGAGGGAAGGAGAAGTATGTCTGATTGTTGGGGGAGGAGAGTGTGTGTGTGTGAGTGTGTGTGCGCGTGTGCACATGTGTGTGTTTATAGGGTGGTGATAACGAAAAAGAGGAAAGAATAAAAGAAGAATCTGGGTAAATGAAAACAGCTATAGCCTAAAAGTTCTTAAAAATGAGCTTTGAACTGTACACTTAGATCCTGAAGATTCTCCAACAGTGAGGTCAGATTCTAGACCATTTTAAAAAATAGCCCCTTGTGTGTTTTATTGTTTTTATTTATGACTTTCAGACTCTTCTATTCATGAAGATATTTTTTTTTTCCTGGTGTCACTGGTTCTACCACTGGAACAACCTTACCATTCTCTCATTTCTTATGTAGTACCTCTTTGGTGATTATTTATATGTATATCCTGGGTTTTGCTGCTGATTCTAAAATACCCCTAAGTGTATTTTTCTGTCTTCTGCTACAAAGAAGTATCTGTGGCAGTAAGTTGAGTCACTTTTTATAATGAATGCACTCTACTTGTCCATGATTATCAACATAAGTCTAGTTTTGGTTCTTTGAAAATATAATAGTTCTTGCTTGAATATTTATGAGAATGTATTTTGTCATGTACATGTAATTTCAGGTGATCTTAAGATTATAACGGAGTAAATTTTCCTTAGCAAGGTGCAATATATTAGAAAATGTCTTTTTTCCCTTCTCATTTTTTCTCCTTAAAATGACTGTTTTTCAGGCTCATGATGGAAACTCAAAGCACTGGAACTCAGACACTGCAGCAAAAGCTCAAGACCTTCCAGGCATAACAAATAATAGCACCACAGAGAAGAACATAGGTTCTTTCTGCATCAGGGAACTGAGTGGCATCATATCTAGAGGCACTGATGCAATAATTGTACAGAATTTCCAATACATTGCTGGCATACCAGGAGCATGTAAAAATAGGAACATTTGTTTCCTTGAATTATGAATTCTAGGATGCATGAATATTTTTCATGAATACCTATCAAATTATTTATTAGTAGCTAAAAAGTTACTACAACAAGAATAATGTCTTTTCTAGTTCATTCTCTTAAAATTCAAAAAACGACAAAACTCAAAATGTAAAAAAGGGCATTTATAGTAATTAAATCATTTTGCTGCTATAAATTAGCATTATAAATATAAATGCACCATGAATGCTAGCCATTAAAATCTAGGCCTTGAATGGGCTAAAAATAATAGGAAAATACTTTTGCATTGAGTTACATTTAAAAGTCAATGTCTTCATGTATGTAAGGCATAGCAAAAAACTACAAACAGACAAGTAAATGTATGTTCATTTTACAAGTCATGAAGACTAAAACCTGATACCAGATTTGATTAAAGGATTTGTTAGACACTCTCTACAACTTCTTGTACACAGTAGGTGCTTATTAAGTATGTGTTCAAAGGTGGATCATTCTGAACTAACAAATTGTGGAGGTACTAAAATATCTTCCTCTATTTTATGTCTCATTTATTTAAAATAAGAACTTGAAACAGGTTAGGTTCCCTCTAAAAGATATCCATAAATTATTTATAATTGAAGACAGAACATTAAAAGAAATAACAGGGCACAAATATCCATAATTTGGTCATTTGCAATGGAAGCAGAGCATCTAGTCTGCCTGATTAAAATTAAAAGTGCTGTTATGAAGTTAGCACATGAATAAAGAAAAAGCCCAGTGAAAGAGTATTTTGATATGCTATACGTAGATACTCACCAGTGTTGATGTCAACGAGCTAATTTCTGCCTAGGTAGGAATCCTGTTAGTTTAAATATTGTACATTGGAAGTACCTCTCAGTGGGCCACTGTCAGCTGTGGGAAGCTATGTTGATTAGTAATAATTGTGCCATTTATGTCCTGGAAACATCAGTGACCCATAGAGACAATCCATAGATTTTTTTCCAAGCCAGAGGAATTTCGTTGTATAAGTAAATTGACCATGGCCTGTAGATGATCAGCAGATCAGCTCCTAACACCCAGGAGGACACCCTGTCCTCCACTGCTCAAGATAATGAAATAGAAACATGTTTACTGAGACTACAGAGTAGAGTGGGCAAGGATAGCAGCTATCACTTCAGCAGACTGGTAAAGTAAGAGGTTGAATAAGAAGAATGAAGCTCAGCTGACACGAAAGCAGAGGGCTCATTTGGGCAAACCAACAGCTTAAAAACTGCAGCAAAGGATGGCCAGGTGTGTAAACAACTGCTCATTTGTCAATAAAGAAGTGTGAGAACTGCCGGGGGAAGCATGTATACCAAGTAAACATACCGATGGTGTAATTGTCATATTCTCCATGAATCATCCCTTTACTATGTATAGATCTAAACACTAGCATCACCAAAGGCTGTGGAGAGATCTGGGGTGAGGGAAAGAGGTGCAATTACTTGTCATACAGACTGAGAATGGTGTCCCTGGAAGGTGGACTTTTAAAGGCAGATTCTGTGAAAAGACTTTACCGTTCTGTGATCGTCAGCTATTTCCAATCATTCCTTTACAGAATGTGACAAAACTGATATAGTACTGCAGAACAGCCAGATCTAGGTAAAACTGTTCACCTGGTGTGAGCTGTGTAACCCACTTTTAAAATCTGAGCAACGTTCTTCTGAAAAGTCATTTGAAAAAAAAAAATCAGATGGATTCTCCTCTTTCTGCAGTAACAGAATTCTACATGAAAGTAGAGATGGGTTTTAGTAACCTACAACTATTCTTTGCTTTCTTCAGATTCTCAGTGGGAAAGGAGGGCAGACATCAAGGTTAAGCTCAATTCTGAAGGCTTGGAGCTCTGTTGGTGTTCCATCCCTTCTATTCCCTTTGGTCTCTTCTGTTTTTTTTTTTTTTTTATTTTTTTGTTTGTTTTTAATTAACAGCACCAGCAGTAGAAACAATAGCCAACATTTATGAATGTCTACTCTGTGCTTGGTGCTGTATTAAGTGCTTGCATCTGCATTGGACCTATTACTACCTTGTGCAAGTTACTCCTCCGTGTTTCAGCTTCTAAATTTGTGTAGATAATAATAGCATCTACTTGTGATAATCAAATATGTAAATATATGGAAAGTGTTTAAAATAATGCTTAGTACAAAGTGCTTAGTAGTTACTGTTTATTATCTTATTTAATCTTTGAAGCAAGTCTTTAAAAGTAGAAGTTGCTACTACTTATTGCCCAATTTACAGATAAGCAAATTGAAACTCAAAAAGTTTGCCTAAATGTTCAAGACCATAGAGCTACTATACAGAATAATGACTCAAAGCTTCAAGTCTTGTGCTAATTACCATGCCATGTTAGTTCTCCCACTCTGGACCCTAAGCTCCAGTCACATCACAAGAACTACTTTGATTAGTGGATCCCAATGTTGAACACACCAGCAGCCTTTTGCTCATCTTGATATTCCCTCTATCTTAAATGGCTTTCCTAATTTTGTCAAGCAGATGAAATTAAAATTATCTTCCAAGGCTTAGTTCAGTCGGCACCTTTTCTATCTCACCTTCCTTTTCCCACCTTCACAGAGTTAATTGCTTGTCTGTGTTCCTTCAACACTTATCTCACACATCTCCCTTACGGCACTTATCACATTGTCTCATAATGTGTTTATGTCTCTACTGCTAGATGGTGGTGCAGTTTATTACAGTAAAAAGTAAAGTGTATTTAATATGCCAGATTCTCTGCTAAGGGCTTCATGAGGATGCACTCACTGAATCTTCTTATTAGCCTTAGAACACAAATACTATGGTAATCTCCTTTTGATTGATGAGGCATAGAAGACTAAGTAATTTTCCAAGAACCTATATGCAATAGAAACGCAATACATAATTGTTGAATTAAACTACACCAAATAAAAAAATTCTCTTCTCACTGAGGGAAATAAACTTTCAATTCAACAATTTCCTTTTTGATGGAGGAGAAAAGAACAAACTCCTCTTTCATCTAGTGAGATTTTTCCTCACTTAAACTAGGAAAAGACGCTACTAATTAACTTTAGCTATTTCAAATCAATTATCAACTCAGCTTTAAAATTTTTCAGCACTATGATAATTTTCCCCATAGTATAATAAATGACCTGTTTCCTCCTCCCATGATCTTTGATACCCATATAAGTAAAATGTTACAATATTTCATTATCTATTCAAAACCTCAAAAACTGGGACATGCATTACAGTATCAGTTTTAATAGGTATGTCAAGAATCTATTATTTTCTAAACCCAGAGAGAAGGAAAAGAAATTGCTTTCTGCTTCCAAGCCCAAACTTGGAAACCTGCCTTCCTGGGAGTGATGTTGTCCTGTGGCTCCAGAAGGATCTGGGGCTAGCGATGAATGCTGGGTGCAAACAATTCCAAATTCCACACTACCTGTGGCTTCTTGGAGGCCTTTTCCCACAACCACTCAGAGGGAAACACATTCTCCTGGCTTTCCTCTGGGGGCCTTTCAGGCTCTAGTCCTTGTATTAACTGCCTGCTATGGTGAGAGTAAAACTGGCTTTAAAAGCTTTTTAACCCAAAGGGTTTGAGCAGCTAATGGACATCATCCTTTTGGCAAAAGGAGATGATGTAAAAGCTCCTTCCCCATTTTAAAAACCAGGTCTTACTTATGTAATGTTTTTGTAGAGTTAAAGGCGTTTGGTTTTATTATTTTTTTTAAGAATAGAAGCATAAGGCAAGAATTATCGACCCTCTCCCCCAAATCTTCCCTATCTTTCTCCAATTTTCATTATGCCTTTAACTTATCAACTATTTTGCTGGTGGCAAAATCATCATCATCATCATCATCATCATACAGCAATGTATAAATAATGTCTTCATTTTAACAACTATACAAACTATTTATGAAGTTGTGCCTCAACAGGGAGCAATACTATCATTTTAATATGTTGTAAGTGTAAAGTTTCCTTCAGAAACTTTATTTTCCTTTCTGAACAGAAAAGTCACAGAACATTTGCATGCCTGCAGTTGAAAATAACAACAAAAAACTTCAGCAAAAAAAACAATTCTCTTAGTAGATGCTGAAATTTCCAGTCAATATATTTAAAAGAGAACATTAACAGAAATAATGTATTTTTGCATAGAAAAATGAATGAATTCACAAGATTTGGGAATCATAAATAATCCACAAGTCTGGCAACCATCTATCTCGATTAATAATGTCTTTAGCCAATCTTTGAAACATGATCATCTATCATGTTGGCTTCTTTCTTTTCTTCTTAATATGAATTAAGATAAGCTGAGGTATTTTTGTGTTAAAACATATAACCTATGATACACATGGAATAAAATGAGAATGAAACCATTTAAATTTATCTGAGGTGAATACACAGAAGAGTCAACTTGGTTCTGTTCACAACTATACTATGGTAATCCCAGCTGGAACACAACTCATTACATGACTTAGTAGAAAGGTGTATATCTTTGTAATTATGAATATGTTTCATTGTGTTTGCAATAGAAGTAAATGTTAGAGGTCAAATCAACTTTTCAACTGATAGTATATTCCTTTTTTTTCATATTCCCAATAAAGATGGGGTGGTGACAAATTCAGTAATAAAATAATGCACCTCACTTCACATATAATTCCATCTTTGCTTGGGCATTAGGGGAGGTCCCCTAAGAATCCTACAATGCACATACACAAGTCCTCAGTTTGATTGCACCCTAGGCAGGATTCTCATGCTGACATTAGGGAAATCTGAGCATAACAAAAGACTCACCTTCAAATCTCTGAAAGGAATTGAACTCTCTCTCTTGTGGACATGAATAATTAAGAATCTGTACATAGAATCAACAACATGGAAACTGGTTCCAAAATATAGTTGTAAGTCTGAGTTGAGGGAGTATGATGTAAGAGATCCCAAGAAATGCTGGACAAAATAGAAGAAAAGACACTGGAGGAAAAATGGAAAGCAGTCAACTTATGGTTATTAATACCTGTTCCATTTTAACAATGTTTACTATCTTAATAGTCATAATTCATTGCTTTTATATATTTGTTGTTTCTTTCCCATTAGGTTAAGAAATCTCAATGAGAAACTGTTCTGCCATGTTTTCCACTGTGTCCATAGCACCAAGGCTAGGCCCAGCACACATTTTCTGAACAAATGAATAAATGAGTAAACAATAGAGATGACATTCATAGAAGTAGAGACAAATGGATAAGTGGCCATATCCATGTGTTAACAATAACAAATGAGTTAAAGTCCATGGAAAATTCGAGTGTTGAAATTCAGTCAGCTAATATCTGAAGAAGATAATGCAGTTAATAGATTGTCCTAGCTATGAATAATTTTTAATATAATCCCTATGATTAATTTTATGTTATTTAAATAGGGCCTGTGTGGGAAACTGGGCAAGTTACTCACCTCCTTCTGTGTTAGTTAATATCTGCATGAGACTCCAGAGTCAAGACTGAATGCCTAATTCCAGCTAGGAATCTCACAAATAAATCCATTGTGCACAAAGGGAACCAGATAAGAAAGTATAGACACTTTCATGCAAGCACATCACCACTACGATGGAGAACAATTTAAAGACTGCTCAGTTCCAACGTGTAATTACTCCAAGAGGGACACATTATTATTGATAATGAGTCTTTCTCACTGGGAAGTTGGATTCCCTGGTGGGAATGCATTTTTATGGGTTGAAGATCAGTAAAATTTTCAAGTTAAATTAGTTACCAAGTGTTTTTAAATATTAAATATTATAATGGGTGCCGAAATAGGCAATGCAATTTGGTCATAAAGACACTGAGGACAACTTCTGTTTTGTATGATTACAACCATTACTTATTGAGTTACAAATGGCCACTCATAACCAGGAATGGGTCTTATCCACTAATTCCTTCTTGGCTTGCAAATGTCAAGTTAGAAAGAAGTAGGCCGAAATGAATCACTGCAGTTCGGCTGTATTCACTGCTCACTAGGACTGGTCACTTGCCCAAACTATTTGAATTTCTCTTTTTAAGTAGCTAAGTTTGTGTTTGCTCTTGATTCCTCAGGCTTCCTACTCTTAATTCCCACCTCAGTTTTCTTATCTATGTAGTGCAGGTGAGTCTTGGTAAACTTGTTCTCTCTTGTCTCAAGATGATTGACTTTTCTACCAATTGCTGATGATATTTGAACCTCTACATGGAATTCTCCATAAGGGTAATCACTGTAATTATGTCTCTCCTATAAATGTTTTTAAGATGGAAACATGTTATCAAACCATCTTTGGATAACATTTTTCTTTATTGTGTTTTAAATAATGTTTTTAGTACCAAGAAGGAGATTTTATTGCTAGATAAAACTCTCTCTGTTGTGCATTAAAATTTGTCTCAAATTCAATAAACTTTGGCGTAAAGTAAAAATAAGGCCAAGAGTGCTCACTAAATCATGGCTTGAGCTGTCCTTATAAAAGCAAAACTCAATAGTCACGTACATCATTGAAACAATTCAGTTACTTTTTTCTTATTTTTGTTGATATTGTGTTTATAGAGGCATAATAGCAATAAAAATTCTATTTCACTAAATACCTAATCTCACATTTTCAAATAAAAAAATGAATAAAATAAAACAATGAAAAAGAAACAAATATAATAACTTTCTCTGGTTTTGTAAATGCTGTTGTAAACCATTCTCCTTACAAATGATATATTAAGAACCCAAGATTTCTACTATGTATCAAATTAAAGTGTGATGATTGTATTAAAATTCTGAACCAATCAATTAAGCAGGTGCACAAGTCTAAATATGATAGGTAGGTAAGAACAGAGGGATGATTATGAAAATTTATCAAATAAATCTTTTATAGGTAATATTATGTCTTTATCAGTTTTATGCTATCATTCTAACATTTCCAGTTTCAGAATATAGTAGCTATAAAAATTTTAAAAAATCAAAAACCAAAATCATAATAAATTAGCCTTTCTACTTTGTGCTTGACTCCCAGATTGTTTTTTTAAAACTGATTGTTATATGCCAAAAGTGTAAAATTTATTCCAAGAAAATTAACAGGCTACACAGATAAATTTTGGCAAATGCAACTTTATATTGAAGTTCACACATCTGTTTCTTAAAGAATGAGACTCACAGAATCTAATGTATTTCTAAAATACCAGAAATCATATTATAAGCTTTCACAAGTTAAAACTGAAATAATTTAAACGACCAATACACTGAATGTGCAGAAAGTATAAACAGGACTGTGCCTTCCATAGAATAAATGCTTCACAAATTGTGCAGGATATCATACTAAGGCTGTGGTCTCCCCTTGACAGCTGACTTAAAATATAAACATACATCAACTGCCCGCTTCTTAGAACACACTAGAATGGGTAGCACACCTCAGAAGAAAATCTCATTATTCCAATGATGTGCACCTTAATTTTCAAACCATGTGAGGAAAAAGGAAAAAAGAGTATTAAATGATCTTCCATGCACTTCCAGATGAATGACCATGACCAGTTACTGATTCAATATCCCTTGCCTATTTGCTCCAGTGCTAAATAATATGAAGGATACTAGATAACCCTTTAAGGCAACATGTGTTTATTCTGCATTATTAGAACCGCTCAGTTGTGACTGGCTGGTACCATTAATGTTGCCTCCCAGACCAATATCTAGCATTTGTAAAATGTAAATGAATTGGAAAACCTTTATACTAAATCAACAGAAACCACATAATACAGCTCAATGCTAGCAATTTCACTAGTAGGTAAGGAAAGTGGTATTTAGAAATAGCAATGTTTTAATACAAAAAAAAAAAAGATAAATTCTAATCGGAACCAATAAACTGCTTTGGAATCTCCCCAAAACTTACAAGGCGATTTTTAAAGTGTGATATTCCAATAATTCATGGCACGTCTTTAGTGTATTACAGTACTTTAAGTCCCCAAATAGTTTAGTCTTTGCAAAACAAAAATAGTATGAAATGTTTTAAAGTCTTCAAACTTCTAAAATTAGTTTTTATCAACACATTTACCTCATGTCAACTTAATTTATTAAGATGTCCAATGCTAATTGTTTTTTTGATGTTTTTTTTTCATACATAGTGATATACACAGCATTTAGCACTGATACTTAGCACCTGCTACTTTCATTATCTAGTTTTCAACCACAGAAAGAAACTTAGGGCAGTGGTTCAGTCCTTTCTTAATTACAAACCTTCACCAGCAGTCAGCAGGATCACTCTGAGATTTAAAATAGGATTATAGGTGAACTATTGCAAAGACTGCAGAATGTTGCCCAAATCCTTGTAACTGCTGATCCCATTCTTGAATTTCTTCTCAAGATATGGCTACAGGCCACAATTGCTTAGCAGAGAAGGTTAGTGTTTCACAAGGCTAAAGATTTACAGATGCTCCCTCATATAACACAGTAAGGTTCCCTTGGTAACCTGGATTTTCTGCAGTAAAGAAGGGTTGTGCTGAAACAGCGCCTCAGCTCCCTGTTGGAGAAAATGCAGACAAAAGGATTGATTCCTGCTTGGGCAAAACTCATCCAGACAGCGGCTGTGAGAAATCCCCCTGGTACTACAGGCCCTCTTGCAAAAACTCTCCAATAACAGGCCACCAGGTAGGGGCCCCATAAGGTTAGGAAGAGGAAAGTCATTATATAGAACATTCTGCTGATCCTTTTCTCCATTTTGAACTCGTCTAAGACCAACAGCCTTCTTCTGCCTGTGGTGTTTGCATTTTGCCTGATGCCCAGCAAGGTGGGTGGCGTGGGACCCCTTCCAAATCCTGCTAGCCAATTGGCAGCTGCCTGGCCACTGGCTCCAGGACCATGAAAAGTCCAGTTCTGGCTGACTGCTGCTACAAACTGAACTGGCTT
The DNA here is from genome assembly GCF_052094955.1 of Ictidomys tridecemlineatus. NCBI lineage: Eukaryota > Metazoa > Chordata > Mammalia > Rodentia > Sciuridae > Ictidomys > Ictidomys tridecemlineatus. The sequence continues at coordinate 191,938,001 of NC_135478.1, read as the reverse complement.
CATTTTCCTTCGATCGTGGACAAAAAATATCAGCTTGAGGTAGACAAGCTGTGTGGCTAGGAGGATGAGAGCAAGGAGCAGCATAAATCCTAAGGAATCATTAGCCCTGAAGGAGCGGTGTTGGAAGGTGCACTGATCCTCCTCCCTAATGAATGAATAAGTGCCCACATCTAAAACTGGGGGGAATGCCATGGCCACAGACAGAGTCCACACCATGCAGATCACAGCCAGACACGTCCAAAAGGTCAGCCTCTTTGTATAAAAGCGGTGATGGGCGATAGCTAAGTATCTGGTGACACTGATGCAGAAGAGCATGAAAGCAGTGTGGAAACAGGACAAAACCCCCAGAAAGGCAATCACTTTGCAAGTCAGAGTCCCGTAAGTCCAGGTGGAGCCATTTTTGACAGAGTTGAATACAAATGGAAAACAAATTGCAGATCTGAGGATATCTGAACAGCAAAGATCCAGCAGAAAGTAGTAAGGTGCTCTATGCAAGGTCTTATCTTTCACTAGCAAAATGGAGATCAGAAGGTTGCCCACCACGCTGACTCCTATTATGAAACCCAAGGAAGTCAGTTTCAGAAAGGCTGTTAGAGGCGAGAGATTTTGCAAAATGTTGTCAGCTGCATGGCTATAGTTCGCCATAGATGGATGGAGGATAAAGATACAGCCTCAGTTAAGTCTCATGATCTAGATATAAGAACAAGGAAAAGATAGATCCATACATTTTACTGAAAATGTAATCCACAAAGAGAATTGATCCGATCTGCAGTCATGCTTCCTCTTTTCTTCCATTTGATTTGCCATCAGAGTATCTGGAAAAAAAATGAGCTATCAGTTCTTAAGTTAACAAGTAATGATGTCAGTGCTAACATAAAGCTGTTCATTTATGGAGAAGCAAATAAAGTTTTAATTTCAAATAGTAGTTTTTGCTTCAGTAAGTATTTTTGCTTGAGATTTCAGGGAATTAGCTTGTTTAGTTTTTCAAGCTAGATGATTTTAAAAATGTCCATATTCTAGAGAACATACATTTGACTGAGTACCTTGAGACTAAAAGGAATAAAGTGTTCCACAGTCATAAAATATGCCGGTCTAAGAATTAATCACTAGTATTGCAATGAAATCTCTAAGATTGGTGATGGGGGACAGAAAGGCTACCTACATTTTTCTGAGGTGTGTTAGTACTGTCAGTGTTTTACAGGCAGCTTCCCTGCTCATATGGATCCAAAGAACCCTGCAAAAATGTGTCTTTAAACTCAAGTGCCACTGTTCATGCTGCATGAGTATTTGTTGATTCATTTTAAAACATAATATTACTACTAGACTTCAAAATTAATAGAAGTTGTCCCAAGATTTGATATGATTTAATCTTTGTCTTTCCCTCTCTATCCCATCCCCCAACTTTTGGCAAATCTTGTCTCTTTTAAGCCCACATGATTATTAAAAATGGTTAATGTAAATATTGGCCAGGGAAACACACCCAAAGGAATAATGCACTTCCATCTGTAAACCTTGGCTGCCTGTATTCAAATGAATATAACACAAATCTGTATCTCCTAGACAATTATGCTCTTCTCATTTACACTGAAAAATCTGTTGCAAATTCCAAGCGGCTTCATTTTAAAGCAAAATGCACATTGTCTCTTAGGTGCCTGGGAGCTACATCAGAGAAATTGGTTTTCTCTCTTATTCCCACGGAAGCATGTTTCCTTAGCCACTTTTCACTTGCTGGGGATATGCTGATGGAAGCCTAGGCAAAACTGCGTTCGATGATTTTAATTTCCCCACCGGTACATCCCCGGGTAAATACCGATCGCATCATGCAACATTACGAAACCTGAAATCCGCCACCCCTGGATTTATAATGGGGGAGGGGGAGGGGGAGAGAGAGAGACATGCATTACATACGCGAAGATGGGGAGAGAGATTGCCTCTGTGCTGCAACGGAAGGGTTTCGGTGATTCGCGGTCTGATATTCCTGTCTTGCAACGCTTTCCAGAAACGAAGCTCTCAATAAGCCTTACTGAAGATGCATTGTCTGAATGTACTTCCATTATGCAGTTTAATGTCAAAAAAAAAAAAAAACTCGGGGGGGCTCTTTCCCCGTGAACCTGCGGTTTCATCAACACTGTGCAAACCCCCTCCCCCCGAACTTAACCAAGAGTATATCCTCCTACCTGTTGGTGTTGGATATCCCGACAGACTATAGCTTCTTCTTTCTATAAATTGCTGATTTTTTTTTTTTTTTTTTTTTTGCCTTAGTGCCTTGACTGAGCATCCAGGCAGGGCTCGGCGGCGCCTGCGCGCTGGAGCCTCCTTGAGCTCCAGCCGCGTCCTCCCCTGTCGCAGCGGCACTGTCTCCCCCAGTAACGCAGGGTCCGCGGCGGCGGCGGCGGCGGCGACGCGGTGGCGAGGGCGGCAGCAGGGGCTGCCTCAGCCTCTGTGGTGCCCCGGGAGCCTGTTTGCGTCTCCAGAGCTAGCTGGGTTTGTTGAATGCCCTGTCCAGTTCAACTGACAGCATTAGGCTTTTGTCACCTTGTGGCTGCTTCTGAACTTTTCTCTCCCTGCATTTTAAGTGGGGGCTTGGAAAGGCTCATTCAGGACCTCAGGCCCATCCTCTTCCCTTAGGGCAGCGCACAAGGAAGCCGCCGTGCCCCGGACGCCCGCCCCTTCCCCAGCTTCCCGGAACCCTCGCCTTCCCGGAACATTTTCTTCCTTTCTCTTTTAGGGTAGTTCAAAGCATTGGAAGCTTCTTTTGGAATTCTTCTTAAATGATTTCCTCTGCTGACCTTTGAATTTGCAGGTTAGCTGGAAGGGGTGGGGGGTTGGGTGGGGGGAGGGAGAAAGAATGAAAAAAGAAAGAAAAGAGAATTTAAAAAATTGCACAGTCAAAAAGCTTGTCAATGGGGAAGAAGGGAAAGCAGGTTAGGACAACCCTGTCTTTGTTAGTCATCTCTATTTCCGAATGCACGCAAATCTGCGTTTTGGAAGGGAAAAGCTAACTTTAATAATTTACATTCACTCTTCCTTAACGGAGATGACTAAAGAATCATTCAGCGTACGGGGGGAAAAAATTATAGGCTATTCCTTGCATTCCACCCCACCTTGGAACAGCCTTTCTTTTCCCTTTTTTCAAGTTCGGCTGACCAATAGGTTGGTGATGTCAAAGCAGTTGTGTGTATGAGTTTCCTCCCCCCCCCACCTTTGTTATTACAGATGAAAAATACCAGGAACATAACGAATACATAAAACTTACACCAGTCCAAACCGTCCGATGATATCACAAACACCACATATAGTCTGATACCTGGGTGCTTAGGGAGCTTCTAGAATCATGCATTTCCTTATTTTACGATTTCCGAAGAGTTTTTTTTGTGAGGGTGGTATAAGATTTTAAGCAACCACCCCCCACTTCCCACCCCCCAAAAGCAAGCAGACATGCTTTCATTAATCCTCAATGTAAAACGTCTGCTTCTCTTCCTGCAAGCTTATTGCTTTATAATAATCTCTTAATGAAACAGAAAAACTAAAAAATCTTCTCTACTGTAATAATTTGATCTCTAGACAGCAGTAAAATACCTCATTGCTGGGTGGTGAGACTGTGACATTCGGGAGAACTCAAGCCAATCAGCGTACAGATAATATAGGTTAATTTACATATTGCATTTCTATTGGACACTCAGAGGCAAAGCTTTCGCTGTTTAAAGCTTAAAAATGACCACTTCACTGTCATGATGTCACAGTTGTTACACAAAGCCCAATGTTACTAATACTAAAACATTGTTTAATTTACTTGATTTGATTTTGAATATGCCTAGCCTGTTTAAAATATATATATATTTAAGAACATACCTAAGGCACTTTGGCATTCTTATAATCTAGCAAAATCAATACTAGAGCAGTACTCAAAGTAACTTGAGGACATTTCCATCCAAATGAAACATTTCGCTTTTTAAAAGACAAATGAATTGAGCAGAAATCAAAACTACATGTCAGTTTACAACTTTTAAGTGAATTTCAATTTTTTTTTAATGGAAAACAATTGAACTTTCTTTTTGTTTGCAAAACATGAATTCGGAACTCAAAACTATGATAGTTTGCAACTTCTAAGTGAAATGTCCCATTTATTTTTATAGAATACAAAATTCAGTTTGTTCTTTTCCTTTTATTTCCCAATTATTGTCTCAATTTACTTTTCAAAGAACAATTATTTACTGAATTTTTAAAATAAAAGACTTAAATTTAAGTTTGTGAAGACTTACGATGGACTAGATATTAGGTTGTATGGATTAGGGAAAAGCTATTTAAAAGTAAATTAAGAGGGCAACTGTACTGTCAAGCCATGAGGCAATAATTTACTCTGCAGAAAGCTATAGGACTAAGATCCAAGAGTTTAACTAGGTTTGTGTTTTAAGAAACAGATCCTGAATCCTTAAAAATAATAGAGAGGGTATATGTGTATGAAATACCACCTCTTAGGGTATATTGAGCTTTTTAAATTTAATCCTTTGCAATTGAGCACAGTTACCTCCAGTAGCTCTTCAGTTTTTTTAGTTGTTAGATGAGAATGTCATTTTCTTGCCTCACAAGGGGGCTCGGGAAATTAATGAGTATTTTCCATTTAATTCATTACTCTACTAGAGAAAACATTGGAATCTCCTTCTTGTATCAACAGGGATTTAAAAAATGTGTTTAATAGATGACAAAAATTTCATCTCATCTATAAGTTCTCAAATGTAAAGTGTTGCTTCAGATTGTTTACATCATAGTGTTATTTGATTCTAGCTAATTTCATTTTTCGATTCCTTATATCACCAAACCTAGAAAAATTGATTTTCAGGTTAAGAGTAAAGGAACAAAGCAAACATAATAAAGTACCTTATACTCTAATCCTTGTGTCTGAGGATTTAAAGGTTTTCAAGCTCTTGGCATATTACATTTACTATGTTGATCACTGCATTAGGAAGACTGATGCAAGTTGCTTAATCTGGTTCTTGTAATAATAAATATGTATATAATTTTATTTTAAAAAGCAACCACCTTTTCTTGACATTACTCTATTTCAGGTTTTTGCCAAGTGATGCATAGACTTGTGGTGAATAAACAAATTGTTTTTGTTCTATGTATTGTTTATGTGAAAATGTATGTCAGGAAATAACAACCCTGGATGCAGAGAATAGTTAACTAGGATGAAAATTCTAAGAAAAGATTTTTTAAGTATTCATTTAAAATTTCATTTTTTTCCTGCTTAAAACTGGTCATTAAAATTTAAAACAATATCTTTAGGGTTCTCAACTTTTGTCAAAATCTAAAGCAATATATGGGAATGAGCCTTTTATAGGTTTTCTGGAAGCTATGTTGACAAGAAAGGTTCCCATTGGACACTTCTGCATAGAAACAATTTCTGATAGGTTATTCAAAATAATTAATTAACCGAGAATTTGTGACCAGTAACACAAGGAAATTATACATTTACATTTTGATAATGTTTTTCAGATTACAGTTGCTGCAAAAAATAATCTTTTTCACAGTGACATTCAAGTAACTGAAACTTTTTAGGGCATTGTGCTTGTCTACTTAAGGAGTAGAATGGTGAAAGAATATACTAGGCCTAAAAAACTATCACTAGATTTTAAAATTGTGCCTCAGGATTTGGAATAATTATAATTGTGAACATCCTAGCAATGAGATTTCTTCAGAATTTTAGTGAATTTTTTAAAAGATTAGGAATCTGGCATGTTCCTTTCTAAAACACTTAAAGAGTCATCTTTTGTAAAATCTTTCTCCCTGCTCTGCCATAAAAAAGGTTCCAAAATGTTAATATAATTCACTTTTAATTTTTAAGAAATATTTTGTATATTTAGTTGTAGATGGAGAGAATGACTTTATTTTATTTATTTATTTTTATGTGGTGCTGAGAATCAAACCCAGTGCCTTGCAATGCTAGACAAGTGCTCTATCTACCACAGAGCTACAACCTAACCCTTACTTTTAATTTTAAAGCTAGCATCTATAAGATATTTTTTTCACTTCTCAATACAAGAACCAGTTTGAAAACTCAGCAGTTTATTTTTTGTGACTTGTATGTATATAATAATCTAGTCTCTAAGAACTTTGAGACTTGTTCCTTTATTTCATTTAATAAACATTTGTTAACCTTCTACTCTATATGCTGTCCTTTGCTAGTTCTTGCAAGAAACAAAAAATCAAAAGGTGGAACAAGCAGTTTCATCAATGTAAGGAAGACTTGAGCCAGTAAAAGTGGTGAGTATAGAATGAACAGAAAAAAAGGGATGAATCTCATTGGTACAAGGAACCATATTTTTATGAAGTGATTAAAGGGGGAAGCAAAGGAGATTGAAAAGTTAAGGATTGATTCTTGGGTTGAATAATGAGGAGGCAGAAGACTTCATTAACCAGAAATGGCAAAAGTTAAAAAATAGGAGTTGGTTTGGTAAGGAAAATGACGTGTTCATTTTAAATGTATTGAATGTGACATGCTGGTAGGATGTTCAAATGTTCAGTTGGAAATGAAGAGACACAATTCAGAAGTGCCTGTAGGTGATAGGCAATCTGGTAATAGGCTGATGGTATTGCCAAGGGAGTGACTGTTGAGAGAAGAGGCTAAAGTTAGGCAACAAACATGCCCATTCCATTCCATTAGGACAAACCATAAAACTAAGGGAATGCCTACATTTAAAAAGAAGGAGTGGTCATGAAAGAACCAGAAAGAAGGAGGAAGGGAGGAAGTTCAATGTAATAGGCTCTATGGAAAAGAGAATTAAAAGGAGCAGACCATCTGTGCAAATTTTGACTAGGAAGTTTGTTTTTTATCAGTGCATTATATTTACACACACTGTAGGGATTCATTTTGACATAATTATAAAAGCACAGACTATAATTTGTTCCAAATCATCACTAGTTCTTTCCCATTTCTCTGCCTTTGTCCCTGCCCATTATTCCCTTTTGCCTACTCTACTAGTCTTCCATCTATTTATTTAGAATTTTTAAAATTAATGCTTTATAGATAGACATAAAGATGAACAGCACTGTGATATCATACATGTGCATAGGATAGTTTGGTCAATTTCATTCTACTGTTTCTTGATTTTCCCATCCCTCCTCCCTTCCCCTTAATCTTCTTCCTCTACATACTGATCTCTTCTAATTTCATGGGATTCCTTCACTCCCTTTCCCCTGCTTAATTTGGTCTAGCTCCCACATACAAGAGGAAAACAACTCTTGACTTTCTGGTCTGGCTTATTTCATTTAACATGACATTCTTCAGTTCCATCCATTTACCAGCAAATGCCATAATTTCTTTCTTCTTTATGGCTGTATAACTCCATTGTGTATATATATATACTGCATTTTATTTATCCATTCTTCTGTTGATAGGCACCTGCTCTTGTTCCATAACTTGACTATTGTGAAATGCACTGCTGTAAACTTTGATGTAGCTGCTATAGAATGCTGATTTTAGATCTTTTGGATAGATACTGGGGATTGGGATGCTGGGTTATATGCAGTTCTATGACTAGGAAGTTTAGAAATGTGATGAATGAGAAGATATCCTGGAGTTGGTGATCAGATTAGAAACCTTTGAAAGGGCAGTTTCAGAAAAGCAAGTCAAACTAGAAGGGATTAAAAAGTGAGGGGCACAGGCTTAAAAGCCTGTAACATCAGCCTAAGAAACACTTTGCTGTTAATGACAGTGCTGTTTCAGTGATAAAGGTCTTAATGAATTCTTTTGATATTTTATGAACAAAATTATAGTTATTTGAGTAAATAAACCATGTCTTCTTCTGGAAATCTTTAAAACTCTTCTTATGTTACACATTATTTAAATGTGATAGTGTAAATGAGGAGAAGAGCAGATTCAAGTTTCTCTACTAATGCCTTGTAAAACTTTAGAGTTTAGGAAAAAAAAAAGCCCTTGATCTGTTAAAATATTCTAAATGTTCCCATTCACCTCTGCACTGATATTTTAGATTCATTTATGTTCAGCCAGAAGAAAAACAGAATGACTCTGTGTGTGAGTGTGTGTGTGTGTGTGTGTGTTGGGAGAGAAAGTAGGAAGGAGAAGAGGAGAAGCAAGTGTTGGTAAAATAATTAAGGAATGAGAAGTTAATTTAATATTTAGGTTAATGGAGAGTCACACATATCTTACATGGATTGTAAATTTTCAGGAAATAAAAATGCATTGTAATTTTTAAAACTCTAGAACTGTAAGGTTTTTTTTTCTTTGATTATTCAGAGTTTATTTCAATCTTGCAGTGCATTAAGGCCATTATTATCAGTACCTGTTATTCAATAATATAAGCAGATTGGGGTTATTTAAGCTTTTGTAGTGTTTAGTTTCTTGACAAATGCACATAATTAAAATATGACTTAAGAAGGTTATCTTAGACTTTAAGATTTCCCATGTTGACTCTCCAAAACTACAATTTGATTTTCATTTCTTTATAAAAGCATAGCTTTATAAAACAAAAACTAAGGCACAAATCAAATTTCACACCCCTCATAAATATGGTTACTACTTTAATGTGGTTAACATTTGGTTAAAATGGAAATGTGTTCTTTTCTGCCTGACTTTGCATTAAAAAGAACTTTACTACATCCTTGAGATAGCATTATTTCACTCATTCAACAGATGTCTTAGTCTCCACTAGAATACCAGAAGACCTATAATTTATCATTGTTCTTTCTTGGTGATCCAAAGAAACCTGCCACATAGAAGAAGCCCCTGTACACTTTGGTTGAAAGGGTGATTATGAACCTACCACATAAAGGCTTCTGTACTAGGTGCTGTGGGGAGGATATGAAAGGAAAAAGATAGTGACACAGGCTCCAGTGAACTCTATGTTTTCCGTAGTGGAATAAAGTTAGGGTAATTGTTTGTATTATGGGTAGAAAAATTTTCTTGGCCAAGGATTTTATCTGGATTTGGGGGAGCTTTATTTGCTTTTTAGTCTTATTACATTAGCATTTACACAATTCTTATTGGCCTTACTACTCAATAATTTCAAACTATTTTCTAATAATGACGACTCACATGCAGATATGAGCCTAGAGCAGATATCGTAATGCTTTGAGCTCCTAACTTGGTGCTAAAATACAGTACAAAGTATCTCTAGCCTTTATCTGGCTTTGGACTTATTGTCTTTAATATTTTAATAACAAAAGAGTGGCATATACTTAAATAAACAAGCAAAAACCAATCCAATCTAATATATTAGCACAGAGGTAAAAAGCTCAATAATACAAAAAAATAACATGATTCAATGATGAATACTGTTGAATTATATTTGGTATAAAGCTGCCTCTGTAACAAAGTGAACTTCATTCTGACTTAATATATAAATAAACCTAATTTAAGATTATGTTCTTAAAATAAATACCTGAATTTCAACCAGTGACAGTGGCTGAGCCTTAGCCAATCACAATCTGCCAATTAACAGAGGATATCCATATTAGGTAAATGCCTGAGATATGACCAATCAAGCTGTTTCTACAGGGCACTTTTTTTTCCCTGTTTATAAATATGGCCTAGATAAGTTGCTGGGTGGAGCTCTCCAAACATCTCCTGGTTCTGAGTACTGCCCAATTCATGAATCATTCCTTGTTCAAATAAACTGCTAAATTTAATTTGTGTGAGATTTTCCTTTTAATAATATTCTCTGTTCTGACTTTGCCTGTGGATTATTTGTAATTTTCTATAGGACAAATGGAAAAAATGGGATTGAAACAGAAGCTGATCATTTAGCTAGAAAAAGACTTTCTAAGGATCATATTATTCTTGGTAAAAATCAGCATTTTCAAGGGGGAATGATGGCCAGCATCTCTTTGCAGGAGTTCTTTCTGTCCAGGGGAAACCAAGCCACCATAAAAGTTATAATCTCAGATAATTAATAAGTAACAAAACAGAGATACTCAGAAATATATTTATATAATGCGAAGCCCTGGAACTAGACAAAGGGAAAATGGCTCTGGTGGTTTATTTAAGGGGGTACATCAAAGGCAGGGATAAGGTTTCAAGGGCAGAGTCTTGTTTTTTGATATCTTGCAGTCAGCCGGTTGATTGACATCTTGGCAGGTCACACCCATCTCAGGTGCTGTGTGGGCCATGGCAGAGCAGGAAAGAGATTCACATTGTCCCTGGGCAACTGACCAGAGGAAACATCCACTGCTGAGAGCCATTACCAAGTAGGAATAACCATCGTAATCCTTGCCAGCATACCCTATGTTAAATGGACTTGCCTTGGAAATTTGCTTGTGACCTTGCTTATGTGTTTGAGAAAGGTGACCCTGCTCAATATGACCAGGGTGGATCCAGGATTAGGGTGTATCCTGCAGGAAGTATCCCCTTCCTTGGGTTTAGGGCGTGACAATAGGAGTTTTAGGGAAGCTGGAGGTTGAAGATTATTCCTGCTGGGAGTAGGGCGTGCCTGCTGCCTGAGTTCCCGCTGAGTTCTCCTGGAGAGAAAGTATTTAGGACGTGAATTGTGTGTGTGTGTGTGTGTGTGTGTGTGGGCGGGGGGCATTGGGATTGCCCCTGAACCTGTGTGGAGGCGGTGTGAGATCAGGAATAAAGAATTGCTGTTTGAACCTACAAAGCTGTGTGGTGGCTCGTGATTCTGTGCCAAGCCGAGACATTGGCATTTGGCAATCCACTGGCCATTCCCAGAAACCTGAAGTCTCTATCCATGAAGCTTCCATGTGCTGCGACCCACATGCAACCTACGTGATCTGTTTTTGCATTTTCTTTGCATTTCTTCTTTTAGAAGGTATGGAATTTTTCTTCTTTACCAGGCATAAACTAGAGTTGAATTAAGAAGTTATTGTAAAAATTGCTGATTCATCTTATTAATGAAATACAACAACAAAAAAATCTACCAGCCAATCACTCTTTAAGACCTCTTGGTTTGAACAAAGGCCAGAGATGATGATAGTTTGTAATCTGTAATAGGGAAGTATAAGCAATACTTCCCCAAACTGAAAATACAGTAGCAGCTCTCTTTGAAAGGAAAAAAATAATGACTAGGTCTGGGTATGTAAAATTTTTCTGAATAGAATTTGGATAGTATTGCCTTTTTCCTTTATCTGATCTAAAATCACAGCATCCTGTATTGGCAGTTGGTTTGTGATTTATAGCAGTTTTTTTCTGGCATGGCTATAGTTAATAGATCATTAATCATTTCCATGAAGTATAAAGAATACTCTTGCATGCATGCATCAAGAAAAAGGTCCCTTGCTTATAGAGATTGAATATACCAAATATTTTATATACATAATCTTTAAAATCTGTACTTCTGTTGGTTATCTTCTCTTTAAATGTCATTGTGCTACCTATAGGTGTCAGGTGAACAGGCTTAGGGAGTATAAGTGGGAATGTACCTATGCCTAGAGTCCAATACTTGAAGTATTTTTTTTAATCTATAGATTGTATATCCTTTAATAACAATCAAGAGTGCAGACGAGAGCTATGATTCTAACATTTTCAGAACTAGTTAGTACTTGTCTGAGCAAACAGCTGTTTAGGAAAGCTGAAGGACTACAAATCAATATTAGGCATCTAAGTAAATGATTTGTCCTCCTGTGAAAATTCTCAATGTGGAAATTTCTGGCATTTTCAGTTAATGGATTGTCTCTTCCAGTCCCTATGAGGTTGTGGCATGTAATTCCAAGACTGCCATTTTGTTTTACTTGTGTCTAGCCACAGGTCTTTGTAAGTTCCAGGTCTTTTCTGGCAGATTAGTTCTAAGGGCATCCTGGGTATCTTGCAATTCTTTCTTAGTAGATCTGATCAATTAAAGTAATTTCATCATATAAAATTAAAAATTCCCTCTCAATCAAGCATTCACTAGTTCAAGTACATTCTGTATGCAGTTACAAGTATACTATAGTTTAGCTTTATACAGAACACTTTCACATATACTGACTCTTTAATACTCAAGATATTTATAAGTGCCAGAGTAAGGGATTAAAACCTTGTTGGCCTAGAGATGAGCCCAGGGAGTCTTTTCCATTATTCTATGCAGCCTCTTCAATATTCAGCCTCCATTAAACCAAGTCAGTGCATTGACCAATCTGCTCCCTTCCTACAACTTAGTACTAAAATTTGATTTCAAAATACCCTTATGAAAAATATATGTAAAATCACACTATTATCTTAGGACCTTTCAAGTCTTCACTTTCCAGTTAAGGATTTTTTTTTTCCCATTCATGTACTGTTAGTTCCTGTGAATTCTAATGGGAATTAAGCACATAAATCCTTCAAACACAATTTATATACTATGAATCCTGCAGAGATGGCAATTTGGTATGTAGTCTATTTGTAATCCACTCTATAAATGGTTTGTTTTTTTGTTATATGGCATTAAATAGGTGAGATTCTTGCTGGGGTTCCATAATGAGTCTTAATACTGTTCTATAGAACATACACAAATTGACATTTGGTGAAGAAATGAAGTGAACTTTTTATCTTAAAGCTAAAGGATGTTTTAGCAAAAAAAGTCAAGAAAGTGGGATTTATATATGGCAATGTCACCCTAAAACTGCTTGATATTAGCCTGCTCTCTGTATAATTTTGTTATTTCATAGCTCTATGAAGACAAAATCTCAGTTTATGTTGATTGTTCTTGTGTCCTTGATGCCCAGAATAATGACTGGCACATGATAGGCACTCAGAAATTCTTAGAGGTAAATAAATCAACATTTCTTTTTTAAAAATCAGCAAAATTAAGAATTAAATCACTTTCTTTTGCATCTATTTGTCCTAATCTTTGAGCACACATGGTACTTTAAAAATAAAGAATAACATCTTCCTTCTACTCTGGAGCTATGCAATATATTATGGCTGAAATCTTTCTCTTACAATATGTACAAATATTTTTAAAGTACAATATGTTATAAAAAGTCCCAAGTCAACAGAAAAACTTGCAGTATCAAAATTATTGAAATATCACGTAAAATGCATAGTATATGTGCATATACACAAATTTGAGGGTGAGGTTTGTATCAATCCTGAGTAATAGGATAAAAACTTATTCACAGTAGACAACCCACTTGATCAATACCCTATGGTGAGGAGTTATCAAAGCCAAAATCACATCTTGAATTTTTATCTTTTCCTGGCTGGTGATACATAAATACACACACACATACATACATACATACATACATACATACATTCTTCTTTAAAAAATATTTGTTTAGTTTTAAATGAACACAATACCTTTATTTTATTTATTTATTTTTATGTAGTGATGAGGGTTGAACCCAGTGCCTCACGTATAGTAGGAGAGCACTCTATCACTGAGCTACAATCCTAGACCTGGAAGATACAGTCTTGAGACACTGGGCAGCGCCAGTGAGCTGCAGCTCCTAGCTAGCCATGCCATCACCAGAATAAACTAAATAACCAGAACTCTTTAATGTGCATTTATTAACTTACTTAGTTTTCACAAAACCTTATAGGATGGGTTCCATAATTCCATTTTATTGGTGAGGAAATCCATTTTATTTGAGGCATAGAGACATGTAACAATTTGCCAAGGTTAATGGAAAATTTGGTATTTGTGCTATGTGACTTAACTAAAGAAGTGGTAAAATCTGAAATTGAATTAAAATTTTTGACACTAAATTTTACATACTTTCATATACCATAGTATTTCTGGAGTCTGAGCCAGATCTATCCATAGATAACTTAGTGTGAATCAAATAATTTTAAATATTCTAACCAAAATAAAAAGTTGAAATAGATAAAGTTAATTTTAATAATATATTTTACTTAGACCAATATATCCAAAATTGAATTATGACAACATGCAATCAATACAAAAATATTAAAGAAATATTTTACTTGTTTTTTTCCTCACTAGGTTTTCAAAATTCAGTATGTATTTTACAACATTCACAACACATCTTGATTCAGATTAGCCACATTGCAGTGTTCAAGCCAGCTCTTCACCACCACGTTTAAAGTCTTTGGGTATAAATAAAAATAATGAGGCCTGGAGAAGTAAATTTCCATAGTCCCAGAGTTAATCAGGTGCATAAAAGTTGTTAGTGACTAGACTTGAAGAGAGAATCAATTACCAAGACTGTGGTAAAATTTCAGCAGGTCTACAGTGTAACACTATTCCTCCCTGATGCCTCTCAGCAGCCTGTCACATCTAGACCTAAATAATCACAGCTCATAGTACTGGGTTGAATCTTTCACCGTGAAGGTCAGACCAGCTAGTTTTGTTCTCCAGTGAAATACTTGTTAAATATAATGCATTTGTTTATTTTTGCAAAGTTGTATGAAATGTAAAGAAAGCAAAAATTTTAAATCTCCACCAAGCATTGGAACACAGAAATTTCTACCATTCATATATTTTCTCTGTTTAAATACAAATGGGCTGTGGAAAGTGTATTATCACAATGTACTTCAGTTTGAGAAGAAGTTTGAGATTCCATAACTTTAAGAAAATGTCTCTAAGGGACATTTTCTGATTTCATTACATTCTACTCTGGTCACTTACAAGGTCATTATTCTATCCTCCAGTTGATAGCTAGAAAATCCAGAGTGTTTATTTTTATCCTAAATTAATTCAAACCATTCAAGTTATCGAAGCCAGAACTGATCTAAGATAAATATTAAGTAGGAGCCCAAAGCAAGAGTTTCTTTCTTTATTATTATTTTTATAATTGTATTGCTAGAGTCCATAGGGTTTGAATTTTAGATCTATGATAGGCCTTACAAAGTCACCAAATAGTGATATTTGAACTTTTTTTCATTAAGGTAGTTATAATGGTTTAGATGTGATGTTTTCCAAAAGTTCATTTGTGAGACAATGAAAGAAGTTTCAGAGGAGAAATGATTGGGTTATGAGAGTCTTAACCCAATCAGTGAATTAATCCCCTGATAGGGATTAACTGAGTGGTAACTGAAGTGGTAGGATGTGGCAGGAGGAGATAGGAACTGGGGGCTTGGCTTTGGGGTATATATTTGTATCTGACAAGTGGATACCTCTCTCTCTGCTTTTTGATCAATATGTGAGCTGCTTCCCTCTGCCACACTCTTCAGCCATGATGTTCTGTCTCACCTCAAGCCCTGAGGAATAGAGATGGGCTTCTAACACCGTGAGCCCTCAAATAAACTTTTCTTCCTCTACAGTTGTGCCAGTTGGTTCTTTTAGTCACAGCCATGAAAAATCTGACTAAAACAGTAGTGATACATTTTTTTTTTCATATTGGTTTCTTGGAACCCAGTACCATGAGCTGTGGTTATTTAGGTCTAGATGTGACAGGCTGCTGAGAGGCATCAGGGAGGAATAGTGTCTCAGGACCAAACCCTACATTGTAGACCTGCTGAGACTTTACCACAGTGGAGCTGTTGTGAGTGAAGCAGGACTAAAACTGGGGACTGGAGCCATCATCTGCTACTTTTTTACTGTTTGATTTGGTGGCTCCCAAGGCATCTCTGTAGAACCTAGGCATATGATTAACACAGTTGTAAAACACTGATTTAGTACCTGCATTTTTTTTTTCCTTGCCAGGTTAATGATAGCCCGAGACTTTTAGTTTTAAAATATTTAATCTTTTCAAAAGTTGTGCAGGCACAAATACTAGAGTGAGAAGAATCAGTGGAAAGAATTACAAAGAAAATAAACCAAGGTAGGTAAGAATTTTAGCCTGAGGATAGGGGTAGAACAAGCTCATTGTTGGCTGGTTTGATCAATGTTCATACACTCACACAATGAAATCAGACAAGGCATCCAGTTTTGATGGAGATGAGTTTAATTTTAGCAAATAAACATGAGTTAGTATAACATCATCTAGAGCACTAACTAGTCTTAAATTTGAATCTGGAGAGTCACAGCTGGCTATATAGAAGTTGTGTATTAATAGTGAAAGACCTAGGGCCATACACCAGAGTCAAGAGACAGGAAAATTCCCCAAGATAGGCAGTATGGAGAGAAGAGAAGATCAAGGTCCAAGACTTTAACCAATGAAAATTAAAGTATCGGAAAAGCAAAAGAAAACAGTTAACAAGACAGCAGAAGAGTAGTAGAGAGGTAAGAGGGAAAGAGTCCAAACATTCACAGCTTCTCCTTTTGGCTCCTTTGATAAAACCACTATCTTCTCTTCCTAAATCCACTACCTCTGAATTGGTCTTTCTGTAATACCCTTGCCAACCTGTAGTTTATCCTCCAAAGCACAGAGTGATTCATTAAAAACATTAAATTAGAGCATACCTCTTTATGCCAGAAACCCTCCACGGCTTCTCATCACTTTCAGAATAGAAGCCAAAGTCCTCATCATGGCCTATGCAGTTTTTGGTCCTCTGGTAACACTGTGACCTCATCTACAGTCTGTACCTTTCTCACTGGTTGCCTTTCTTTGAACACACTGAGCACATATCCACTTCAGGACTTGCTGTTCTCTGTGTGTACACACTTTCTTCAGCCAGCCACGTGACTTAGTCCATTACTTTCTTCAGATCTCTGCTCATGTATCACCTAAGAGAGATACTCTTCCTGACCATGCTCTGTAAAGCAGCACCCCTCTACAATCCTCCCTTCCTATTTTCTATGGTGCTTTATTTTTCTTGGTATCCTATAATCAATTCATATATATTTGTTCCTTTGTTTAATGTCTGTCTCACTAACACGTGTAGGAGTCTGACATTGAATAGGTAATAATTGTATAAAATATAATACTATAAGACAAAAGAGCAGGTGGTCCCAAGAAGGAATCAATGGGGTCAAGTACATTAGAGAAGCCACAAAGGAAATTAATGAGAAAGAGGGTATTTGAGTGACTTTCAGTTACCAGTGTTCCTGATGATGGAGAAAATCAGAAAGTGTTTCATCTTTATTCAAAGTTAAACATCTGCTTTCAGAAGTGTGTTCATGTACATTTTATGACATGTAATTTGCCAGCTTTATAATATTGAAAAACATCTTTCTCTTCTCTTAATGCAGTGATTACCTTAAAACTGTACTGTGGCTTTTCATCTTTGTATTCTCAACATTTGACACATTAACACAGCTAAATAAATGAATGAATTAAACAAAGAGAGAAGGGACAAGAAGTATATGTTTAAACAATGGGTTTAGACTGTTTAAAGAAAAACAACATTGGAAAATGGCTTAACTGGATGGTAAGATTTCCTTCATCATACTTATGCATATGGGAAAGAGAAGATCACCAAGCTATGGAAATAGCCTTGCTTCATATCTATCTCCATCCCTTACTAGCTATGTGATACTGGAGGAAATTACATCCTCTTTGCGCCCAAGTTTTCTGTGGGTACTATGGAGATAAAGTAGAACCTAACTCATAGATTTATAGTGAGGATTAAAGGAGATAATTATGTTTGTAAAATATTCATTACAATATTTACACATAATAAATGCTCAATAAATGTCAGCACTGTTGTGTTTATAAAATATCCAGCACAATAAATGTTAGGCAATTTTATTATTATCACATAACCAGAAAAAATATTTAAGTGTGTGTGTGTGTGTATTGGGACAATGAGTGAGATCAGAGGAGCTGGGTAGAACCAAGTCTTACTGATATAACATAGAGAGTTGTCTATTTTACAGATAGTGAGCTGTAATCAGTT
Source organism: Ictidomys tridecemlineatus (assembly GCF_052094955.1). Lineage (NCBI taxonomy): Eukaryota > Metazoa > Chordata > Mammalia > Rodentia > Sciuridae > Ictidomys > Ictidomys tridecemlineatus. The sequence goes on along the minus strand of NC_135478.1, from coordinate 191,920,381 downwards.
TGGGCTACTATAACAGAACACTACAGACTGGAAGACTTAAAGAACAGAAATTTATTTCTGTAGTCTAGAAAGCTCAAGATGGAGGAGCTGGCAGATGCAGTGTCTGTTGAAAGCCTTCTTCCTGGTTTGTAGAGGTCTTATCCTTGGATCCTTACATGGCAGGGAGGAGAGAGGGAAAAGGGAATGAGGGAGGAAGGGAGAGAGAAGAGAGGAGACAGAAAGAGCACATTCACAGAAGAGATGCCTAGTCTTTTATTTTTATAAGGGCACTAATCCCACTCACTGGGGCTGCACCCTCATGATACAATCACTTCCCATAATGGAAAGCAAAGTATAGTTCAGAGTAAAGATCAGTGATGTGGAAGGGAATAGACTGCAAACAGTGGTACCACTGGAGGATAGAGGAGCAGAGGTAGAGGGCAGCAAAGTTCAGTTAGCATTTGTCTTTTAAAGTAGATAGGGGATAGGATATCCTTTTCTCTCACTGTTTCGACTCTACCTCCCTTCTCTTCCTTCCTTCCATCCGTCATTTGTGATTTGTGATGATGAGTAGAAGTGCTGACATTTACTTTAGAAACAAAACAAAACAAAACAACAAAACTATACCAACCATCTTATGCCAGCATTATATGCAAAAATAAAACACAAACAAGCTGGACACAGAGATCTTAGTATAAAATCATGAGTGCTCATCCCTCACTTCTATTTTATATTTTTTGGTAATACTAATTTGAATTTTATTTTTATTTTACTTGTTTTATTTGTCTGGCTGCCAATGTAGATTATATCATATTTTCTCAAATCGAATCCTTTATTTTGACATTTGAATTATTTGGACTTTTTATACAGGCAGAAGTCTTAAATCAGCCAACAAATGTTTACTGAGTGCCTCTTGGTGTCAAATGCTTTACCTTGGATATTCAAGAACAATGCCACACAAACAAACAAAAAAACCCAAGTATTTTGCTTCTAATACTATTGCTATTATGTTGACATGATTAATGTAATGGACTGTAAAGTAAATCTTTAACCTTGTTTTAAGGAGGATCAACCTTCAGTCACATATTGTATATTTAATGGTGTATTTTTGCTGCACTGTCTATCCTAGACTCCTCTCTCCTTGTTTCTGGTATTTATCCTTCATGCTCTACCCTAGTCCCAATTAGTAGTTCTAAATGAATGTTCTTGTTTAAGGTATAGACTCCAAAGTCACAGTAGCATTAAAAAGAGGGAGCCAGAAAACTTCTAGGTCTTCCAGACCCAGAAGAGTCATCATTAATTGTCAATTTTGGATATCACCAAAGTCCTAAAGAGTGAGCAATACATATCCATTCTGGTTTTTGTGTTTTCTGCTGGCTTTCTTTAACTCATGTCATCTATCAAGGAACTGTTTCTGCATTTTTTTTCCAAGCCTGGCCCCACTTCTGAGTGATGTGTTTGGCAAAGACTTTCTTCATATTTCACATATTCCAACAAACAGGAATTCTTGTAAGTCCCTGGCAGTAGACTACATATTTTGGGTAGACAATTTCTATTCATTTATAGTTTCCCTTAAGAAATGAGGTCCAGGGTGCCTTGCAAGTGATTTTTCCAGTGCCCTAGAACCTCCTGGCAGCATTGTTAGAACAGGGATCCTTATCTTCTTGACTCCATTGGGTGCTCTTTTCATTATATCACACAGCATTTCCTAGCCATAAACTTCTGTTGCTTAGCAACATAACTGAGGAAAGAAACTCTTCAATGTGTGGCTTAGTGCTTATTATGGTAATAATGATCAAATTAATAATATTTATAGATAGCTATCATTACTACTGACCACCCACAATAAAAAGTGTAGGGATCATCAGACAGATGGTACTTAATTGCAATTATGAAAATAATAATCATCATCTTGAAAATGACAATTCAAGAAAATGTGATATTTCTTTCACTTCATATGTTGTGTCCTTTTTTTGACCTTCTTACACACTGCCCACTATAAAAGTACATAATGACTCTAGGCCTTTTCTGTGATAGCAGATTTGTTTATATCCTCTCCCTGGACAAAGCCTTTCTTTCCACACCTAGAATTCACTGTCTTATAAACCTAGACCTCTAGCATTTCTGGTTCAGTAATGTATAGTCATCTCAATCACTTTCCACTTCAGAAAGGATATTTTCTGGAAGAATGGAGGAACAGACACTTTAGAAATATATTTATGTACATATTTGCATCTACCAAATTATAATTTAAAAATTAATATTTACAAGCCAATTTCTAGGCTAGAACCAGTTTCAAAGCATATGAAAATCTTTGGGGTACTTGGTAGGAACTGCTAATTTTGCTTATTATAGTGCTGTCAATAGTGTCAACATAGTAGAAACCACCAACATGTCCAGCATTGTCAAAGGAATGGTTTTGGAATATGTGATGGTAAATGTATGGAATGGAATATTATTTGGTGTTAAAATATCCATGAAACACTTATATGTTAAGCAGAAAAACCTATAAAACAAAGTAACATGTATGATCTAATGCAATCTTATTAAATTTATGTATGTGGGAGGTGATATGCAAAAGTGAAAATAGTTTTTCTAAGGGCATATGAGTAATTTTGTTATTATATCACATTATTATATAATATTGTTGGTATAATTTTCCTAGTTATTAAAGACACACATTACATAGTGTAATAACCAGTTACTATGGTTCTGAGTTACAGAAAAACACTGTTTTCATTGCTTTGAAATTGTCATTTTATCAGACTGTAAGCTTAACATTCCAAGTAACTTAACTTTTTTAGGCATTAGTATCTTCACTTGTAGGTGAGGATAATGCGAGCTCTGTGTTCTCATTCAGCTGGAGAATTAGCTTACCCAGTGCTCGCTCTTCCTATTTATGCTCACCCACCTCATTCACACAGAGGGTGCAGCTCTGTATTACTTCTGGCTCTTTCCAAAACCAAATGCTCAAAGATGAAGACTTCCCTTCGTGGTGGGGGTGAGGTGGGGCAGAATTATTCAAAGGAGCATGTCACAACCTAAATATATCTTGAACAATGACAACATCAATAAAGTTCATATTTCACTGAGGGCTTATTTTACAGTGGCCAAAACATTTGGATGAACATGATTAATACATTTTAATGTTTGTTATATCTCTAGTAATACCTGGGCCCTGAACTGACTTATTTTGTAGGAAGTCTTGGGTGAAAGATTCAACAGCAAGATGAAATCGTGGAATGGCTCCTTGATATTCCATTTGCCATGAGGGGTGGTGAGAATCGTATTTGAGACTCTTTATGTGAAAGTGTCATCTCTGGAAACGTAGATAGACTTTGGGTCGCAGGTCTCTCTCTACCCCCTTTTTTCCTATTGTCTGATAAGGTATTCTCATTTGAATGAAATGTGTTTTTTGACATCCTCCATGATAGTAGGAGCTAAGAACTACCATGTGTTGACAACTGTATGGTGATTACTTCACAGAGGAATCACTCTTACAGTAAACAGGAATTGACAACTGGTCGTTCATATTTTATATATAAATATAAATATTTGACTGCCCAACCTGCAGTGTTATTAAAAAGTGATAACATTAGCTTTAACATCATACCTCTGTCAACATTTTGACTTGTTTATTCAATGCTACTATATAAATTTGTTCTTTACATGAGCCAGGTGTGATGGTGCATGCCTGTGATACCAGTGGCTGGGGAGGCTGAGGCAGGAGAATTAAAGCCAGACTCAGCTACATAGCAAGGTCCAAGTAACTCAGCGAGACCCTGCCTCTGAATAAAATATAAAAAAGGGCTAGGGATGTGGCTCAGTGGTTAAGGCCCTGGGTTCAATCCCTGGTACAAAACAAAAAGAAATTTAATACCTGAATAAACAAATATGAACTGAAACTTCTACAGACCAGACTAGGTGTACTAATATTTGTAATGATAAGACGACGTAATCTTAAGATATTTAAGACATAGGTGATAGGTACAGTCCTAGATGGGAAGGAAGGGTAGTAGTAGGACTGGTGACAAATAGGGATACTAAATATATAAGAAACCATAAAAACAAGGTTGAATGAAATATATTTAAATAATACAATAAAGAAATATTTCCCTCAACATGTAATATTGAATAATATTGGCAATCAAACTCAGACATAAGAGCAGAGCTACAGGTAAAAAACAAAGCACTACAGACTCTGGAAGATGGATAATATTAATTCATTTTTGGAAGGCTTCATGGAGGAGATGAAATTGGTCAAGTATATAAAAGCTGAGCCTGGAGGCCTGGCAAGGCACTTGACTCTTATATCTCTGGCAGCCTGTTTCGATGCTAGAATATAGTATGAGTAGGAGAATGGGAAGGAAGAGAGCAGAGGAGAAAGTCATTCTGTGCGTCATCATTCACAATGGTGCATCATTTCTCAATGAAATACTACACAGAACATTAAATAATATAATAATGCAATGCAATTTTTAATAGTGTGTAATCATTCAAATCAACTGTGTCCTAATACTTATGAAAGTTCTCTCAAGAAAATCAAATCTCACAATGAATCTCAGAACTGTCCTTTATGTAAGATCTGAAACCTTAATAGTGCTATACTTAAGAGTGAGGCTTAATGAGAAGTTGCCATGATGCACCCTGTCTCCTGTCTCCTGTGCTATATTAACTTTGTAACATCTATTCACATATGTCAGTCATTATGCTAGAAGCTGGGAATATGGTGAATCAGAGATTCAGTTCCAGCTCTCATGGAACTTAGAATCCTGAGATGGGGTGATCAGTGTGTTTGAGATAAAGATAAATTGACACAGATTGCAATACAGTGTGAAGTGTGCCTGGTAGTAGTAGTAAATAGTGCTATGTGAGAATAGAGAGATATATGCAACCCAGGCTGGAAGATTGAGGAAAATTGTTTTAAAGAAAGGATATTCAAGCCTAAGGAGTTGGAACTAAACCAAGTGGACTGGGGAAAACTAACCAAGGCAGAGAAGCAACCCAGAGAAGAGAGGAAGTGGGGAAATTACGGAAGGAGGAGGGGGAGAGGAAGGAAGAGGGAGAAAGAACACATGGTGCTTCTTCCACAGTGCTTCCTAGGAAGTGAAAAAGATTTAATACAAGGTAGGTGAGAGGTTGTGGATGTACATGAGACTGGGAAATAAGAGGAGAAAATAAGGGTGGATCAAACAGTGCTTTATTCTTGACTTGTTAAGGAATTCACAACAGAAATCCGATAATGGATTTTTAAGATGGGAAGAAACAGGATCAGATTTGTGTTTGAACAAGTTTACAATGGCTAGGGTGGTGTAGTCCTAGTTATTCAGGAGGCAGAGGCAGAAGGACTGATTGTGACCAGGAGGTCAAGGCCAGCTTGAAACACTGATTCTTTTTTTAAAAATAAATTAATTAAATAAATAAGTAAGTAAGTAAGTAAATAAATAAATAAATAAATTGGAGAAGCATTCCATAGGATTTGGAGATGAACTGCATATGGAATGTGAGGGGAAAGTGCCACATATCTATTGTGGCTGCTGAGAAAATGGTGTCTGTTAACTGAGTCTTATCTGCAAGTGTTATAATAAAAGAACATGAACTGCAAAGGTTACTCATTCCTGGATATTGCCAGGTTGACATCAGTGCTTCCAGTAGGAATGGCAAGGCTACAGTTTGTTTTTATTCTTTCTTCTTGAGACAATCCCTGGTCATATTCATTCAGTACAGAAATGAACTGCCCCCACGTTACTGAAATTAAAAAATGCACCAAGTAACTGTTTTTCAGTGAGAAGTTCAAAGAGAAAATCAACTATTCATTGCTTCTATCTGAAAATGGATAATTGCAATAATTTTAACAAATTAGACTTTATTATTTTTCAAATTAGGAAAATCTTTTTAAGGAGCTACAAAATTACACTAGGAGGCCTTTTAGAGACCACCGACATAACTTTAATGATGAAAAATTGTGAAGGTTGAATTACTGGTTCAATTATTGCTTCATAGTTCACGATTTTTTTTTTTTTTAGTATTGGCAATGTTTTGCAAAGTGTTGATTAAACAAGTGAAAGTTAGCACATGTTATCCTAGAACTCATAAAATTGTTTTATGTTGGTATCAAAATGTCCTGGTAATTTTTGTGGCAAAATGAAAGGGTTGTTCTGATGAATAATATGAAATAAAATGTGGAATAGTTTCTTAGTGATCTTGCTTGCTTTTAAATTATTTTGTTAAGTGATTTATGCACATTTATCCAGATCATAATTATCTTGATTAATATTAAGAAATATAGTATTTATAATCCCAATGTTTAACAAAGTGCTTCATGATTAGCCCTTTATAAATAATTAACCCTCTTGTATACAAAATTTTATAATTTCATTTTGGATTATAAAGTGCCAGCTAATATTTTCAAAATTTTAATCATACATATATAATAGATTCATCAGAAATATAAGTAGTATTATAGTTCTGACACTACAAATCAATGAGAAATCAAACTACATTTGTATGTTTTTGCAGTAATCACATATTTTTTTGGTCTTTGGCTTTTTTTTTTTTTTTTTTGGTACCAGGGATTGAACCCAGGTGTGCTTAACCACTGAGCCATATCCTAGCCCTTTTTATTTTTTATTTAGAGACAGGGTCTTGATAAGTTTCTCAGGGCCTTACTAAATTGTTAAGGCAATTTGAACTAGGGATCCTTCTGCTTCAGCCTCCAGAGCTGCTGGGATCACAGACATGTACCAGTATGCTTGGCTGGTCTTTTGACTTTTTACATTTAGATGTTAGATGTATATTATTTAATCACAAAAAATTGCTAAAATTTAGAAAAAAATTTAAATATGCTATTCTGAAACATGTATTGATTTGTTGCTGTTTTCATTTACATGTGAAAATAATGTCTGGAATTAGGTAATCCAACTAGGAACTTCTTTTCCATTACTACCATAGGAAACAATTAAGTTTTATGTTGCTTATATTTTTGTGACAGGGAAGTGTATTTGGACCATATCTGCTCTTCCTAGATAGGCAAAACCAAATTGCTACAACTCCTTAAATGATCTGAGCACTTAATGCTAAGCTTTTTTATGTTATTTAAGAAAAAATGCTTAATACAAAATCAAATAATACAAAGTCTCAGCAAAGAAATTGAAGATACTAAGAAAAATCAAATAATAAATTCTGAACTAAAAATATAACACCAGAACCAGTGAATTTGAGGATAGAAGACTAGAAATTACCCAATTTAAACAAATCAAAAAGGCTGAAAAAATAAAAATAGTCTTAGGGACGCATGGGTCGATTAAATTCTACCATTGGATCACTTTAGTCCTAGAAGGAAAGGGGAAAAGAGGCTGAGGAAAGTATTTGAAGAAACAAAGAAAATTTCCTAAATTTGGGAAAAGATCAAAATCTAAAAATTCAAGAAACTGAGTGAACCCCAACCAGGATAAACCCAAAGACACACATGCCAAGATACATAAACTGAAAACTAAGGACAAAGAAAAGAATCTTGAAAGCAGAGAAATTTTTGGCATTAAGGAAATAGATTGGTTACCATAAAAATGACAGAAAATAGAAATACAATGATCTTGACTTATTCACTTTTTGATATCAATTCTTGTCTTCTGCCTTTGAAGCTGAATTCAACTGAGCTAACACTTATATATCATTTACTTGACAATAGGCATTAACAAATTGTGCTGGGTACCTTAGGGATATTTATCAATCCCATATTGCTGCAATGGCTCCACAGTAGGTTATTATCCGTCAAAGTAAATTTTAAAAACTTTAGTAAAAATCTAAAAAAAAAAAAGAATGCAAGAATAAAAATTTGAAATTTGGGATTACTGAATGAGCTTCAGCTCTGTGAACTCCCTGAAATCAATCTAATAATTCAAGTATGCATGAGTATTTTTCTAGGCCAAGGGACAATACCTTTCACTGCATTCTCCAAGGTGTTGGTGGCCTATACAGATTAAGAGCCATCATAAGGGGTTCCGTTCTTTTCAGGCAAAAATCATATGATCTAACTTAGATTAGAAATGATGTTATTTTTAGAAGATATGTAGCCTATCTTATCCATTAGAAATTCTCGCATGCTACCTCAAGAGAATTCTCTACTTTAAAGGGGAAAATAGAAAAGTGAGTTTTCTAATTCATCCTAGGCACATCTAGACATACACATTCAATAAAAAATGTTTGCTCGTAGTTTTATTTTGAACATTGTAAAAATCAAACCGATTTAAAATGTACCTAAGCTCTGATTTCTTTCATTCCACTGAAAAAGTTCAGACCTGCAAGGAAAAAGCAGCAGCCTCCCTAAACTGGTATCACTGGGCTATATGGAAGAAAGGACGATGGTTCTACAACCGGTATTATTCCTTTTTTTTTCTTCCTTTAAAAAAAAAAAAAAGAAAGAAAGTAGCATGTACAATCAAGCTGCTAATTACATAACGTATAACCACCAATTTATCTGATTAAAGAATGTTAGTTTTCTGATGGGAAAAAGAAAAGTTAGGACAATCATAAATCTAGAGTCTATGTTTTTATAACACAGGCTTCCCATACTCTTAACATCTCCCATGAAAGTCATGTCTATTTATATTTGGAGAAATTTCCTATTGATGGAATTTTAGCAACTGTTGCCCATTTTCTGATGTCATCATTTCTGAAGAACTAGAGATTTGACAGTGCATTTTAGGAAGACACTTGATTACCTAATAGTGAAACTATACATTAATTTGATTTACAATTTTATGTTGGCTGCATCTTCCAAATCTAATTAATCAGTGAGAACCTTTGTTCAACATGCAATTCCAGGATCTATCCTGCTGCTATCCAATCAGGTAAGGAACCTTGGAATCTAAAAGTTTTGTCAAGTGCCTGAAATGATTCTTGGATTCTAGCAAGTTAGAGAAGTCTTGAACTCATAATGGCATATATATTATCTTATGTTGAAACAAATATAGATCTTAATCTAATTTTCTGGGTGAGGCAAAAGGTCTGCATTTCCTAGAGAAAAACAAACCCAGTAATGTTGGTATGAGGACCCTTTAAGTAGCTAGGCCACAAATGGATGATTCATTTTACTGGTGTGCAGGTCAGTATGGGCCATTACATTTTTCCTTCTGTATCTGTGAATTTTCTACGTGGAGTCTTTTCTTCCTCATTGCTGCCTATTTCTTATTGATTGTGTGTGTCTTCAAGCTAGTGTTGTAGTCAAGATAAGAAACCTGCCCTTCTCCATTTTGGTTATATAAAAATACACACACAAATTAAAAATAAATAAATAAACAGAAATGAATAGCACACATTAACTTACAACATAATGAGCTTATATTTAATACAGTAATTCTCACCATGGGGATCTTAATTAATACAAAAGCCGTTTTGCTTACATTGAATCTCTTCCAATGTCAACATAACAGTGGCTTTTTTTAACATTAATTTTTTTCTCCATTTCAATATTAGATGCATTGAGTACATTTTTTTTCAAAACTTTGTTTTCCCCCTAACGATAAACATTTCACTTTTGGTTATTTGATATCTAAGTACAATATTAACTTGGGAGATAAAACAAACATGTAATAAAAACATGGAGAAAAAAACTCCTTAAGGACTCAGGAGGCAGTGATAACTCAACAGTGGAGATTTGTTAAGAGTCTGGGCAAGAGATTCCTCCTTCCTACTTCATATGCTTTGAGAATTCTTAAAACTACTACTTCTGTAAATTTACACTATCCCACATCTTTGACCTTTTTTCTAAGCAGCAAATACAATTTATAGGCTGCAGTTTTCAGTGCATTGTTTGTTATAAAGAAAACGTTTTTTTCTTCCATTTAACAAACATCCATTTGTTCCCATTTCATGGGAAACAACTAAACAACACTACTGTTCACTGGGAAATTCACAGAGTAAAGCTCAGGTTTAATCTGAAGAAAACAAGTTTTCAGGGCGAAGTTTGATTCAGGAGGCCCTTGAAAGTTACATCTGTCCATTCCGCTTTCGTGCATACACACCAAGACAAGCACAAATGCCTGTAATGCTGAGAACCACACCTAACAAGAGAGCGATTGCATCTCCGGCTTCTACTGCTTCAACAACTGGCAGAACCAAGAGCAATGAAATGAGGACTAAGAGCAACTGTGTTGAAACTGAGGTCATGATGCTGGGATCTTGAAGACTTAAAGGTTCCTAGAAATTAAACACGGAAACAAAAAGGAACCATTACAAATTTCTACCTTTTCAAATTACAATATACACACACAAGTAACAACCCACCCAATCCCTTAGAGAGTTTATGAATTATTTTGATCCATCTCAGTTTACAATGAAAAAACAGGGAAGTAAAAGACAGAAATCTGAGGCTTATCTCATGACAACACCTTATCCCCAGAAATTCTACAATAATGCCATCACTATGTTCACAAACCAAAGAAACTGAACAGCTGCAGACAGTTAAGAACAAACAAAAGAAATGCACAAGACACCGGGAAACTTAAAATATCCTGGTGACTAAGTATTACATTTTCCCAAGGTCTCTCTAACCTAGGAAATGAAGGCAATTCTGGCTAAATCACACAACATATAACTCGGTGAAGTTGTGAGAAATTAAGACTTACCAACGAAATGGCATATATAAAAATCTATCTGACTTGAAATATTCCCTTTTTGGAGCTCCGGAAGATGAGGCTAAGAGAATACACGTGACACCGCCTATTAGAGTCGGGAGAGAGATTTAAAAAATAATTATTATTTTTATAATTATTTTAAAGAGGAAGCTAGAGTCAGGGCAGAGCGGGGAGTCTGTATGGAAGGGAAAGAAACAGTTAATGAGTAAAGAAAACAGTTTATCTAACAAGGGGTAACTAGATTTAAAGTTAGTTCTCCCACACAGAAAAAGCTAAAATAAACCAAACCGAGAAGCAAGTTCATTGTAAGACTTGATGTAAATATCTGAAAAAGAATCCCTCCTTGGACGCAGCAAGGTTCAAACTCTTCCGTTTTGCAAATACACACTGGGGCAATCCACGTATCCCCTGGAGCTGGCTCGTACATTACCTTCCGGGAAGCAGCCATTACAGGAATGGTGAGGAGGGCGGAGTCTCCGGACTACATTTCCCACAAGCCCTCTGCGGCCGACTCCCGTGATGCCCTGGCGCGCTACCAGGTGACGGGCTAAGGGCAGTGGGGCCAGCTCCAGCGGGACGCGGGGAAGCTTCTTCACGGGGCTTTTTTCGCAGTGTCCGCATTTTAGTGCTAAATGCAAGGTTAGTGTAAAGGCCAAAAGCTCACCTAGAAATTAAAGAGAGAGAGAGAGATAGAGAGAGAAATAATAATGTTTTCTGCCCAGTTTAGAGTTTCTAGACGCACAAGCAATTCTGTCTTTTTCTTAGGCTGCAATAAAGCAGGGTGAGTGAAGTCCAGGAGAACTGTGTGTTTGGGACGCTTTTAAGCCAGTGAATTTCAACATTTCTGAAGCAGGGACATCTCTAACCACATTACAATTGTGCCCTCACATAATTTGGAGTAAACATACTTTATATAAAGTGTGTGTGTGTATGTGTGTGTATAACTATCATAATTATCCATTCACAACACCATATTAAAAATATATATGGTGTTGTGAATGGATGATTATGATAGTAATGCATTCCACTATTGTCATGTATGTAAGAAAAAAGTTTTAAAAAACCAATTGTGCCCTCATTTGTTTTTATTATTTTTTTAACCAATGGGGAAAATAAGCGAGTTAAATAAGACATTTGAGGAAATGTTAAAACCATTTGTGGTGTTAAACGGACCAAGTTTAGGAACTACCGTTTGAACCCAGTGAACATCTCTTATGCTTCAAGTTACAGAGTTTTGAGCTTGTGTTTTCAAGAGTGCACTACCCTCATTGCTTCCTAATCATGCTTTTGTGAGACCTCTGTCCCAAATATTCCCCAAATGTTTGTATGATGTCAAATTATTACTTTTAAACCATGTTGAACTTTTTGCAAATGTAAGCCTTAACCCATTTTGTAAGTTTCTCTTGAAGTTATTTTAGTCAGCTTTTTCGCTGCTGAGGCTAAAAGATGACTACAACAATTGTACAGGAGGAAATGTTTATTTAGGGGTTCAGAGTTTCAGAGGTTTCAGTCCATTGACATATGACTTCATTACTTGGACAGGATATCATGTGGGAAGAGTGTGGCATAGGGAAGCAGCTCACGATGATCTATATTTCTAGTATAAATCCAGCAAAGATTTATATTCCTGTTTCCCAATAGGCACCCAGCAGATGCTTAGTAACACTGGCTAATGATTATTATTTGATTAGATAAATGTACCAAGACAATTTTAGAAGAACAAGAGGTGACAAATAAACCAAAGCAAGGTGTCTGGCAAATAGGAAATCTGAGGATAACTGCATGAGAATGTTAACATTGCTTATCTAAACTTGGATTATTTTAACAAGTTCTTGATAATTGCCTCATTTATATTTTCTTAACATTCTGATATGAACATTCAGATTTTTTCCCCCTATATGTTATTTCAGTCAGCTAAAGTCTGTCCAGACTAAAGTAATTCAGACTCATTTGTAAACATTGAACATAATGGTTTGGTTTTAAGTCTGAAGAATCTATAAATGGTGAGATGTTTTTTTCTTTAAATTATTGCAGTAAGAAATCAATTAATGACTTAGCCTATCTGCAAAAGGATTGCAGAAGTTTGTACAAGAATATTTTGGGCCCAAATAGTTTCAAAGTATAACTTTTTAAATTTTCGTAATCAGCACCCACCCCAATTAGCTGCTTTAGCAAGAGTAGTGCCATATATGCTTTTTTTGATGTCTTAATGTAGTCCTCATTTTCTAGTTATATGTTATTTTAGTTCTGTTTTCTCCTCTCACTATCCTAACTCGTCATTGTTTTTTTAAAAATTACTAATTTGTTCAAATTCTTCTACTTTCGTTGCATAAGGCAGAAATCCAAACTACTTATCAAGATCCACAAATCCCTACACATTTTGGCCTCTGTCTGATGCCTTATGATCACTCACTCACCCATTTCATTCCAACCACACTCAACTTTTGGCTTTTTATCTTAACCAGCTGATTTTGGTTTTCGCTATTGACTTTTCTCTTTCTGTTTTCTCTACCATTAGTACTTTCCTCACAGATGTCCGCTTGTTGTTTTTCTCAGCCTCATTCAGGTTTCTGTTCCAACTTCACCTCCTTCTCTGAGCACCTCACTAAACAACAAAACAAAACAAAACAAAAAAAACCTCTGCCATATGTCTCTGTTCTCTTTCCTTTTGTTTCTACATAGTGCTTATCACAAACTAAAACTGTATTATACATGTATTATTTTATGTGTTTCATAGGTTAATAAATATAGTAAAGTGAAAATTCATTTATATTTTATTTACCATTAAGTTCTTAACTATTGTAACAGTGCTTAGTGTAGATACTTAGTAGGTATTTTATGAATGAATTGGTGGATGAGGTTAGTATAAGACCAAAATTTGATTATTGTTAGTCACTGTTATATTGTTTATTGTATAAACTACCTTATATGTAGGAAGTCTGCTTTTGGACTAAAGTATGAAAATAATTAGATTAAGGTTATTTTGAGTCTTAATTTTTAAAAGTTAATTCATTTATTTTAATTAGGTATATATGCAAGCAGAATGCATTTTGACTTATTGTACATAATTGCAGCACAACTTTTCATTTCTCTGGTTGTACATGATGTAGCGTTGCACCATATGTGCAGTCATACATGTACCTAGGGTAATAATGTCCATCACATTCCACCATCTTTCCGGCCCCCATATCCCCTCTTTTCCCCTCCCCCCATTTTGCCCAAAGTTTCTCCATTTTTTCTCCTCCCCCTCCCCATATGGATCAGCATCCATTTATCAGAGAGAACATTTGGGCTTTGTTTTTGTGGGATTGGCTTACTTTGCTTAGCATGATATTTTCCAATTCCATCCATTTACCTGCAAATGACATAATTTTATTCTCTTTTAATGCTGAGTAATATTCCATTGTGTGTATGTACCACAGTCTTCTTTATCTATTCATCTATTGAAGGGCATAACCTTTTTAATAATACTTTACATCTATGTAAATATAAGGAGCAGTAGCATTTAAAACAGGAATGTAGTTTCTTTAAGAACCTGTATATAATACTTGCTACTTACTTCCTTTGTCCACTTAAAGGAAAACATTGATTGAGAACACATTAAACATTTAGGGTGCTCGAATCCAGAACTCAGTTTTTCAAGAGGAGAGTAAGCTAGTACCATTTCACTAAAATAGAGATCACTGTTAGCCAAAGATACTCAGAGGTGAAGAATACTACTTAGTCACATATCTGAGCAGTGGAAGGCATAATTTCCCAATCATCTGTCCCAAGAAACAGTTTAGAGAAGAAAGGAGAAGTTGCTTCTCTTTATTTTATAACTGTTAAAAGTGAGTCATTGGTAGGCCCTGAAGGAAGGTATTTCAAGAATCCATCAGAGGAGGCAGGATAAGCTGATATCAGCATTTTGCAAGGACTTGTCAGTGTCAGGGAATTCATAAAACCCAGACTTCCTCATTACCAATAGGGCCAAGACAAGTGAGTGGAAACATTTTATTGGAGCTTCACTATTTAAAAAGGCAAACACAGAGCTAGTTAGTTTTCCCCATCAATAATAGGACATTTATCACTGAGAACATTATGTTAGGCTAACTAATCATTAAACTCACAGGACTGGATTAGCTGCATTTTCCAGAGCTATTTAGTTTCTGGTAGAGAAAAACAAAAAAGAAACAAAACACCCACTGAAGATAAATACATCTTGTGCTAGTATTTTTACAGAGGTGTATGGAGAAGCCACAAAATGTCAATTTTGGTATGATTCCAGGCACCATCTAGGACACATGGAGGATGTGGTTTTGAATCATGTCAGTTAACCTCAGTTATGTGGAAATCCATGGACACATAAACTCGTATTGTCCAATGAGTTAGAGGAACTCCACTCATAAGCTTGATGGATTCAACTTTTACTTGTATTGTTGGACTTCTGGGAGTCAGTTAAGAATGCCTGTGTGGGACAAATATATAATTTCGAAAAGTTGCCAGATTAACTCTTTATATAACCCTTGGTAACAGATTAAGAACATAGACTTTGAAGATGATAAGTGTTTTGCCCCAAAATGAACTTATTAACTTATTATTCATTAACTCTGTGAACTCCTACAGATTATATAATTTCTTATTGTATTTTATTGAGACAATATTTGTACATTTTTTGTGGGATACATAATAATAATTGGGTACATGTATACAGTATGAATGATCAAATCAGGGAAATTAGCATTTCCATCTCCTCAAATATGTATTATTTCTATGAATTTATAATTCCTATGAATAAAATCTAGACTTCCTCATTGGCAATTGAGCCAAGGCAATTGAGTGGAAACATGTTATTGGAGTTTAACAATTAAAAAGACCAATGCAAAGCTAGTTAATATTTCCCAACAATAACAAGACATCTGTCATTCAGAATATTGTTATGTTTGAATTCTTTGTTATTTTGAAATATATAGTAATAAATAAATTGGAGACTGTAGTTACCCTGTTGTATTATAGAACATCAGAACTAATTCCTGAATCTAATTGTATTTTAGTACCCTTTATCCAACCTCTCTCTTTCAGCAATCATCCATAGTTTATAGTGACCACTATTCTATTCTTTAATGAGATCAACTATTTTAGTTTCCATAAATGAATGAGAACATATGGTATTTATCTTTCTGTGTCTGCCTTATTTCACTTAACATATGTCTTTCAAATATATCCTTGTTGCCACAATGTCCAGATTTCCTTCTTATTTTACAGCTAGATGATATACAATTATGTACAGCTACCTTCTTTTCTTTATGCAGTCAGATGTCAATGGACACCTTGGTTGATTCCTTAGCTTGTCTATTGTACATAGTGCTGCAGTATACATGGGAATGCAGATATATTTCTAATATAATGATTTCATTTCTTTTGGATATGTATGCCAGTAGTGGGATTGCTGAATTATACAATTGTTCTAATTTCAGTTTTTTGAGGAACCTTCATATTGTTTTCCATAATAGCTACTAACTTATATTCCCACCACAAGGTATAAGAGTACCTCTTTCTCTACAGCCTCATCAGGATTTTTAATTTTTTGTCTTCTTGATAGTAGCCATTCTGACTGAAGTGAGATGAAATTATCTAACTTCTTGAAAATTGAGTATTCTTATCTGTAATGAAGAAATAACCAAACAAGGAAATTTAAATTCAGGGTTAACTTATTTTATGGGAGCATGAATAAATATTTATTGTGGAAAAGATTTTCTTAGTAAATATGTTTTGATGTTTCATAGGGTATGTTAGTCATATTTTAGTCATATAATAAAATACTTGAGGCATCTATATATATAAAGAAAAAAAGTTTACTTCACTCAAAGTTTGGGACATTCAAAGATGTAGATCTGACATCATTCGTTCTTGTGAGGGTCTCTTTCTTGGCAATGTCACATCATGGTGGAAGAGTGAATATGTAGAATTTATATCACCAAATAGGAAGTCAGAGAGAAAAAAGAGACTAAGGTTCTGTAATCCTTTCCAAGAAAACATGGCCAGTGACTTAAGGACATCCCACTAGAGACCACTTCCCATCAACTCCCAGCAGTGGTAACTGGGGGATTAAACCTTTAACCATAATGGACCCTCTGGAGATACAAACCATATTCACACCATAAGGAAACAACACTGACCAATGACATTTGTATTTAACAAACTCTTAAAATGGTCACTAATAGGCAATAGGAACTATTCCACACATTAACAAATATAACAAATATTTTACTCCTTAAAATAATCCTATGAGGTAGTTGTTATTATCTTCTGTTACAGAAGAGAAAATTGAAGCAAAGTCAAGTAATTTATCCAAGGTCACATAACTAGTGAGTGATAAAGGCATATAAAATCTAGGAAATCTGATAAAATCTATCCATACCTTAATTATTTCCCACATGTGAGAAATGTCCACAAAATCAAACACCATTTTAATTTTCTTTGAAATAAGTATTACTTAGGAAGACTATTCCCGATGACCTATTAAGGGGTCATTGGTGCCTGTAGGCCCCCATTCAGTGGGTGAGTGAATGCCACTATTCATCTAATTTATTAGTTGGTTTTGAATTACGTTTAATAAGTATGTAAAAAAAGGGATTTTTTAAAATGAAAATTTATCTAATCCAGACTTAGATGCACACTTACTGAGGAGAATTGTTGTTACATATCAAAATACATAGAATTTGTTTGGCAAATCTCAACTACCATGAAATCCTTGAAGTACATACAGCATACAAAATTCAAAATTAAAGTCATGGGATCCTTTGAAAATCTTTGCTACAGGTTGAGAGTTTAAACTGGTTGCTGGAAAAATATAGGGAGGTTATTAACAATTTAGAACATGCAGTTCACAAGGATATATTAATTCCTCTGTATAGACCAGGTGCTCATTATAATTAAGAACTGGTAACCATGGAGACAGACAGCATGAAATTTATAAAATTAAAAACATAGCAGATAGAAAATGCAAATAGCATAGGAGAATGAATCATGCCCCAGCTAGTCTTAGCTTGGTTTCCGTTAAATCTAAAGACTTATGAAATTTCTGTCTGGTCATTTTCTGAGTAAAGCCACTCATTTTCGAGACTATGAATTTTCACACTAGATGTCTTATGTCATTCATTTGATAATGCTTTTTATATAGAAGTAGTTTAGACTTGTTGGAATGCATATAGGGCTAGGATTTTGATAGATAAACAATGTCTGGGAAGGGGTGACTTAAAAATGATCTTGGAAACTTGATTGAGTACTTGAACTTCTTTTGTGAACATTCTTTGTGAATTTTCAATTGACAATTTGTAAGTGATTGGTCACTTTTATTTCTTAAATTTATTTCTTTTGCTAAATCTTATTGAAGATTCAGGTAGAGAACTGTGCGGTATAATCATCAGTCTGTCCTGGAATGATTTATTCATCTATAAAATGGAGAGCTGGAAAGCAACAATAAATTTAATCTCTAGCCTATAATATTTGATTGTTTATAAATCTGTTCCCTGTTTACATTAGGACAAACGAGTTGTCTGTAGATCATGAAAAGTAGTGCTGTTCGGGTTAAAAATGTTCATAAGTAATAATAAAAATCTTACATTATGAAAAATAGTTTTACTCGAGAAAGTCATCAGTTTATCCATTAAAAGTAAAGTTCTTTATATTAAAGGTGGAACAGGTCATGTTTAAGAAATTGATTGCAACCAGTTCAATTGAGGAAAAAATCCTGTACAATGCAATTCACAGTTTCATTGGATTATGATTTGGATCCATTTTAAACCCTCATTTCTCAGGAGGAGTCAAAGTAAGTAGTTTCCCTCAATCTGAGAGTGAGAGTGAGGCCCAGCTTTTGAAAGCTGCCTATTAACACTAGTGAATGAATTGAAGTGAATGTGGTATACTATGTAAAAGTACAGTGAGACCTTAATAGAATACTCTACCTACCTTTGGTTACTATGTTTTAAAAGGGATCTATAGAGATAGTAGAGGACCCAGGGAAGAGTGATGGGGTTGATTCAAGTTACTGAGAATTTGTCCAGGAAGAGCATTCTCCAAGTGTGTTCTTCAGTTCATTTGCCTCCCAAGTTACATGAAGAATTTATTTTAAAATGCAGTGATTTAAAATAAATTCTCCAAGTTGTTCTTAGATTTGTGTGAACTTAGAATCTTTCCCTCATTCTCAGATTGAGGGAAACTACTTACTTTGGCTCCTTAGATTTGTATGAACTTAGAATCTGTCTCTGTGGAAAATCAATTATTGGGGCAGGTTATTTGGGAGGAGAAGGGCCAGGGGCAATTGAATCATGTTCTTTAACATAATTAACTATAATATTTAATGACCCAATTAGAATTATCAATATGACTATTATGGACCCCTTTCCAGTTATTGATGAAGTGAAAAATACATATATTTCATGGTATTTGTATACATATCAAATGGATTTTTTATCATTATTTCTTATAGTTTTTTGTCATGGAAACATAATTTTTTAAATGAGTGAGACCATTCTAATGCTTGCCATCTTTAGAAATGTGAAAATATCTGATTCTTTGGGGAAAATACCACCTTAGTGCTGAAGAGGACTTTGAATAACAGAAAGGACAATATCCTCTGTTATCTGAAACAACAATGTTGTCATGAATTTTATATGTTTTTTAATAACAACCTTCTATCAAAGATTGGGACACAGCATTCAATGCAGTTGGATAGAGGTGATCAGGAGAGTTGTTCTGTGATTTTCCAATATATACTTTTCTGGTGACAATATTAACTAAGGATTGAATTTATGAGGCCTTGGACCTATCTTCCCTAAACATTTCTTCTCTCAGTGGGTATTTGGAAGGGGCTGGATAACCTGGAGTGCTGGTATTCTAAATTGCTGGCTGAAGGCCCATCCATATGCTTCATAACTGAGACCAGCAAGTAGCAAGATAGTTATCCTATTGTGGAAATTGAGTTGTTCTAACAAGTGTTTTTTAATCACACTATTACTAGCTGAATAAAGTGAGACATGGTCCTGGAGCCCAGTCTTTTTTTTTTTTTGTCTAGTTACAATGATATTTCATATAATACCTAGAATTTTAATACCTGCATAACAGCATTCCATAAATACTTGTTGAGTACGTTAAAAGTTAAGACTTTAAGGTTTAAGTCAATGTAAATCTCAATCAGAATCAACATGTGACACAGCCACCAGCTCAGGGGGTGTGATCTTGGACTGCAGGAATAGAAATATGATATCTAAAACATGGAGGGAAAGTTTTGCTTCACTCTTCCAGTTTGGGCCATGTCTAGCAGCATGGCATTCTTTGACGGGTCTCCCATTTTAAGACAAACATTCAAAAAGCTAAATATTGTGATGAGACTAGAATCCTCAGTGGTAGGACACAGTTGAAAGACGATGGGATTTAAATGAGACTACTCATTGAGACCATCTGCTATTTTTCAGTGGCTCATCCCATAGGATAGGCCCTAGAGGAAAGCAATTGGATGTGGTTGAGATTACTTTTATCCACTCGTGAAAGCAATAGGCATGTTTTAACCTAAAACAAGGAAAAACTTTCTAGTATTTTAAGAAGGAATTGACTGCCTTGATGAGCTATGAGCTCTTGATCAAACAGAATAATGGCCTAATGAATACTTGACTGAGATGTTGTAGAAAGAATTTAGACTTCAAAAAGATGGTTACAATACATGTCCTTGAAAGTTGCTTCTGAAACTGACATTCTTTGATTCTCATACTTCTTTCTGATTCTCCTCCCGTCCATCTTCAAGTCCTAAGCTAGTTATTTGGTCTCATTACAAAGGCTTCATTCAAAGGTTTCCAAGACACCACTATTTATCTTTCTAAAGGCTTTATTCTTAGTATTTCAGAATTTCTATCTTTATTTCAAACTGTGAGGGAAAAATGACTTCTTGTTCTATTTCTGAAAGGAAAACTTATTTTGTTACATTTATATGTACATAAATGTATATTGCTAATATTATTATTCATGTTTTACCATCAGCCTGTGTAATTAACATTATTTCATAAATTATCATGTAGACTAAAGTGAATATATGAAAAAAATTGATTCTGTGTATTTTATTTAGCTCAGCAAAGGTTTATAAACTGAAGTTCAAAATATAAACTTGATAAGATTTTCAATGTGATATGTCCTGAAAATGGATTTCTTATGAATTATCTGAAAAATGCTCTCTGCCCTGAGTCAGAACAATTTTAACAGACTTGCAAATATAGTGTCATTGTACCATACATGCATTTTTAATTTTGGATCGTTAAATCTTAGATCAAGGTACATTTTCAGGGCTGGGGATGTGGCTCAAGCGGTATCGCGCTCACCTGGCATGTATGCAGCCAGGGTTTGATCCTCAGCACCACATACAAACAAAGATGCTGTGTCTGCCAAAAACTGAAAAATAAATATTAAAAAATTCTCTCTCTCTTTAAAAAAAAAGATAAATTTTCATATATATATTTGTATTGGCTCTTTACCACCGAGCTTTGCCACTGAGCTATATTCCCAGCCCTTTTTATGTTTTTGAGACAGGGTCTCACTCCATTTCTTAGGTCCTCACTAAATTGCTGAGGCTGACGTTGAATTTGTGATCCTGTGTCAATCTCCCAAGCTGCTGGGATTACAGGTGTGCGCTGTCACACAGACTATGAAATTAGTTCTTTAGATTTAATTTCTGAGTAAGTATATCCTTTTAACATTGGACATTGAGGTATAATTGACTTGAGTATATAGATAACAAAATATGTATCAAGATTGGGAAGCATGTTGACATTGCTTATAATATTATCTAAGTGTTTAGCTACTGAGGGAAGCAAAACCTGAAAACAGATAAAGTCAAACATTAAATATATGATTAATGTTGAATTTTATGAAGTGTTTTTCATTTTTTTAAAGGACACACTCATTGAAAAGATTATAATGAGCAAAAAATTAAGAAAGGAGGTGGACAAAATACACGTATGAAACTAAGGAAACAATGTCTGGTGACTCTTCTATGCTGAGAGTATGTCCATTGCTAATTTAACACAGCAAGTTCAGATCCAGCTAGAGTTCAAGGTTCCACTTGCCTGGAAAGCTCTGCACTAGAGCTCAGGCTCCCAGAAAACACAAAGAAATGAGTCTCCTTCCCATTTGCATCTGTCTCTTTCCCCAACAAGAATAGGACCCTGCCTTTCAGTTTTTGAAATCACAGTGATTTATCTGTATTTGATAAACTTTTTCATTTCAATGAAACATTCATTTTGTGGGCAAATGATCTTCTTTGTTATGGCAACTTCTATGTATAAATATTATATTTTCTTACATCCTTTTTAAAAACTGTCGTACCTTCATTTATTCAGGGGTCTATGTGTGTTTTCTTGTATATCTTAGAAAAGAAGCTTAGATTTGCATCAATTGATACAAATGTGACCTTGATTGGGTAGACCAATTCATTTAACTTCCTTTCATAATGGTGCCACACAAACAACAATTATTACAAACAACCACAAAATATAAGACAAAACACCACAAATTTCGAATCCTTTTATACTCTGTGGCTTGAAAAGTGGATTGGATACATAATTGGATGATTCTATGGCAACCTTTTATTAATTTCCAAAGAAGAATTTAACATGAAAAAAAAGATTGAGAACATGAAAAATGGAGGCTCTTGCATTTATTCTTTTTATTTTGATCAGAAAAGTCTTCACTGGATCTTTAAAATCCAACAAAATACATTTCTCAAATCTTTGAGTCATAGTAATCTATTGTTGTCAAATAATTTTTCTTTTTCTTCTATTCTTTTTGATAGCAAAGATTGAATCCAGGAGTGCTTAACAACTGAGTCACATCCCCAGCTCTTTTGTTATCATTTATTTTGAAACAGGATCTAAGTTGCTTAGGGCCTCACTAAGTTTCTGACACTGGCCTCGAACTTGCAGTCCTTCTGCTTCACCTCCCAAGCCTCTGGGATTATTTGTGTGCACCACTGCTCAGCTTCTCCTTTTCATTTTGTGCACTTTCAGTTAGAACTTCATCTAGAAATTCTAATAACCCTTCCTATAATTAGGTGATATAAAGTTACCTAACATTTTTTTTTTTTGCCAAGCAAAATTGTTCAGGATAAATGGTGGAAATTAGATACATTTTAATTCCAATGTGTTGGCTCATAAATTTTTTATTTCAATAAGTGGAACTGGATCCAGGTAGTGATGGATTATAGTCTATATCTTGTCTTTGTCGAAATGAATAGTTTCACATATCTAATAAAAGACCAGGACTAATCAGTTACTAAAGGAGTCAGCAAAACTGCTATATGCTACTATATTTGCCTTACACAATTATTGAGTTGGGTTTTAGATTAGGTTATCTCCAAACAGAGTTTGGATTTGCAGAGTTTTATAAAAAGTTTATTTATTTAATTTATTTTTTTTTTACATGAGAGCTCTCCATGGATGTTCCTGTAAGGAAATGAGCAAAGGAAGACATTGGACAGAGGGAGAAGCTGAATCACAATGCCACAGGCAACTAAGGCCTCAGAAGACCCTATAGGGAGCACTGGAACTGGGATGCCCCTTCAAAGTTGGCATTGATTGTGTTTCTCTCCTGGGAAGGGGCTTAATCTTAAGTGATGTAGTTCCGTAGCCAATATATTTATCTAAGATAAAACCAAAACTTAGATATCATGTTTGAAAGTTAAACCTTAGATTATTCAAGAGATCTTTTTAGACCGAATATGTATTGGTCATCTGTTTTTCAAAAAATATTTTTTTAGTTGTAGTTGGACACAATATCTTTATTTTATTTATTTTTATGTGGTACTAAGGATCGAACTCAGGGCCTCACACATGCTAGGTGAACGCTTTACTGTTGAACCACAACCCAGCCCCTGTATTGGTTATCTTGATGCCAACTGGCTTATAACAGAATTAAGCTTGAATATTATGAACTACTAAGTCTTGAATCAACTTAAAAGTTTCTAAAAATATACTTTGTGTCATGTAACTGATTTAAAATTAACTATTGAGAAAGGGGTAATGCTTTCTTTGATTGAATTTGCTTTCACATTTGTTTTGATTCAGATAACATTAAGCATGTTAGAGATGTGTGATGCTCCACCCTCTGTTAATCATATGGTTACTAATAACTGTGAGAAGAAAGCAATCAACCAGCTTTTACACAGTTACATGACACTGGGGCAACTCTGCAACAATAGAGGTGGATTTTTATATAAATAAAACTAGAGAGGTCTCAGCAAATTTGGAATGTATAAACCAATTTTTCTATTTATAAGACTTTGATGTTATCAAGACTCTTATAAACTCTTTTAAAATTATTTATTTTTCTAATTATTTATACATGACAGCAGAATGCTCTTTGATTCACTGTACACAAATGGACAAGAATTTTTCACTTCTCTGGTTGTACACAAAATAGGATCATACCATTCCTATAATCATACATGTACCTAGGGTAATGACGTTCATCTCATTCCACCATCTTCTGTATCTCCATGCTCCCTCCCTTCACTCCCCTTTGGCCAATTCAAAGTTACCCCACTCACCTCCCACCACCACCACCACATTATGAATTAGCATCCACTTATCAGAAAACATTTGACCTTTTGGTTTTTTGGGATTTGCTTACTTTGCTTAACATGATATTCTCTAACTCCATCCATTTACCTGCAAATGCCATGAATTTATTCTCTTTTATTGCTGAGTAATATTCCCTTATGTATATATACCACAGTTGCTTTATCCATTCATCTATTGAAGTGCAACTAGGTTGGTTCCAGAGTTTGGTTATTGTGATTGAGCTGTTATAAACATTGATGTGGCTGCATTACTATAGTATGCTGTTTTTAAGTTCTTTGGGTATAGACCAAGGAGTGGGATAGCTAGGTCAAATGGTGGTTTCATTCCCAGTTTTTTAAGGAATCTCCTTACTTCTTTCCAGAGTGGTTGCACCAATCTGTAGTCCCCCCAGCAATGTAAGACTATGCCTTTTCCCCCACAACTCACCAACACTTATTGTTGCTTGTATTCTTGATAACTGCCATTCTGACTGGAATGAGATGAAATCTTAGAGTAGTTTTGATTTACATTTCTCTGATTACTAGAGATATTGAACATTTTTTCATATATTTGTTGATTGAATGTATATCTTCTTCTGAGAATGCTCTTTAGCCCATTTATTGATTGGGTTGTTTGTTTTTTTGGTGTTAAGTCTTTTGAGTTCTTTATATATCCTAGAGATTAGTGCTCTATCTGATGTTTGTGTGGTGAAGATTTTCTCCCATTCTGTAGGCTCTCTCCACATTATTGATTATTTCCTTTGCTGCGAAGAAGCTTTTTAGTTTGAATCTATCCCATTTATTGATTCTTGATTTTATTTCTTCTGCTTTAGGAGTCGTGTTAAGGAAGTCAGGCCTAATCCAATATGATGAATATTTGGTCCTACTTTTTCTTCTATTAGGTATAGAGTCTCTGGTCTAATTCCTAGGTTCTTCATCCACTTTGTGTTGAGTTTTGTGCATGGTGAGAGAAAGGGATTTAGTTTCATTTTGCTGCATATGGATTGCCAGTTCTCTCAGCACCATTTGTTGAAGAGGCTATCTTTTCTCCAATGTGTTTTTGATGCCTATATCTAGTATGAGATAACTCTATTTATGTGGGTTTGTCTCTGTGTCTTCTATTCTAGTATACACTTAAAATGATATGGGTATATGTGTACTCAAACGTTTAAATGTGGGATGAAAAGCTTAGTGGCTTGATTTATTGTTTATCTTGGGTCTTTATACACAAGTACAATAGCCAAACCAGTTGTGCAATAAAATAATTTTGATTGTCACAAATTCTTATTGATTTGTGGGAAAAATAAAAGTGAACATTATGTTGATGACAACTGATTCCTGTGTGAACATTGAGGCAGGCAGGGTAGAAGTCATACTGGAGGAGTTACTATCTGAGATGAATCCTTTAAGATAAATAAGAATTAACCCGATTAAGGCAGGAATATAGCAGGGAGGGTTTTCTGGAAGAGAGGACAATAGGTACAAAGGACTTAGAGAGAAAGCCTGTCTGTAGTTCATGATGATTTCAATGCAGCCTATTTTCATAGAAGTTATTAAGGAGAAGGGAGATTAAGGAATAAGCAGGAGTCTGATTACAAAAATAATATTTTTATCATTATTTTTATTATTATCAATATCTTGACATGTCAAGAGCTTTGTAATGTTGTGAACAACCAATAAAAAAAAACAAAAAAAGGAGTCTGATTACAAAAATATTATTTTTGTATTCAGACTCCTGCTTATTCCTTAATCTCTTAATCCTTAATATTATCTATCCTCAGAATAGGGAACCATTGAAATGTCTTCAGAAGATGAGTACTTTGACCTGATTTACTATTGAAGAGCATTGTGAGGCATTGAACCCAGGGAGAAGACAAGGAAAAGATTGTCAGAGCTCAGATTAAGGTGAAATGGTGAAGATGGTAGAAAGTGAGCAGATTTGAGAGGACTTTATCAGGAATGTGAGGGCAGTGTTATTCTTGGTAGCTCATTTTATGTAGGATGATGACAAGCAAAGGTGACACTCCCTATGCTTTTGATGTAGGCACTAGGTAGAGAGGTGACATGTTTACTTGGGGGGAGTCCATTGGACTTTCAATGCTCACTGAGGTAGAGTCGAGGTATATATTGACTGTCTAATTGCTAGCATCCATTTTTTTACTATTGGAAAAAAGAGAAAATAAGGTTGAAAGATGGAGAAAGAGAAAAAGTGAAGGTGAAAAGAACAAAGGAAGGATACTGACTTGATTAGAATTTACAAGAAAAATGTAATTTTGTCAGACTTAGTTGTAGGTACTTTTAACTTTAAATGAATGCAGACAGTAGTATCTTTTTACCAGCAGCAATTAGCTTGAATCTTCTGTAGATTATTCTTTGAGAACCTACAGATGCAACCTTGACATTTATTTCTTTTGAATTATGTCTCTTACAAAAACACTTTAATAAAAATCTTATAAAAACACAGAGAACATTATGGAGAACAGTAGACTGGTAGAATGTGCTGATATATTAAAAAACTTTAGTAATGAAAATAATATTGCTTTCATGGGGGTATAATCTATGATAAGGCAATGGTTTCTTTGTGTTTGCTTCAGGAAATCTCTAGGACAATTAACAATACATTTTTAAAAGCAATAGAAATAACACCATCACCAAAATATTATCTAGTAGAATTCAATGACCTAAATTGTTCTTTCCTAGGTCAGGAAAGCATAGTAGTTTTGCTCTTGTGGCATTTTTGATATTAATTAATTTTCCTTCAAATTTGTTTTTCATTAATTTGTGATTTTTCCAAGGTTGAAATTAGTCAATTTTTAGTAATCATATTTTCTTTTGCATTGGCTTCACTTGAAATATATAGACCATATGCTAAATGTACAGGTTTATCATATATACATTGTTGTTTTAATACGTGACTCCTTAGAACAACTTATTTTCCATTTTATCAAATTCTTTGTTTCATTTGATCCTGATTTGTGTCCAATATGTAAAATATAAGTAGTAATCCACAGGCTTTTTCAGTCTTTACAATGTGCTCATAAAGTTTCAGGGCTGGTCAACTTTTTTAGTTGAAAATTTAGACGATTTATTTTCCTTCTGGAAAACTGAAGGAAAATAAATTTAAACAATTTATTCTCCTCCTTCATTTTCAACAGGATCAATAAATACATTATTTATTATGTGTGAAAAAGAAAGATTCACCTTAGCCCTTAGCCTTTTGATTTCTGCTCTGTAACACCCATTTATTTCCTTTCAGGTATTGATTGTGTGAAAGCTCTATAACCATATATGTTCAATTTGGCCTGTGATTGGAGATCCTGATGCTTTTGGATGTGGAGATTGCATTGGGGATGGCTCATAGCCAGAGTTTTTGGTTCCCAATTCAAAGTTAAGTCACCATATAGTGAG
The DNA here is from genome assembly GCF_052094955.1 of Ictidomys tridecemlineatus. NCBI lineage: Eukaryota > Metazoa > Chordata > Mammalia > Rodentia > Sciuridae > Ictidomys > Ictidomys tridecemlineatus. The sequence goes on along the minus strand of NC_135478.1, from coordinate 191,892,778 downwards.
AACAAAATAATCAGTTTTATGGAGTATAAAATAACCAATTTTATTCTGATAGACTCAGTCTTTACTAAAACTTGCTGCAATTGGCCCCAAATAGCACTGACCTGCATATTTCTCCAGTCTGTTCTCTGTTCTAACCATTCTTTACTACAAGTTTAATTGAGATAAATGGAGAAGTCATAATACTTATTCTGTACAAATTTAATGGTTAGGAGACATCTAATTAAAATAACTTTATTAAATGTTCTTTTTCCTGCTAGTTTTATTTTTCCTAAGAAAAATAATTTTAAGCCTCCCCATAAAGAATATTGAGATTATTAAAAATCAAATAACTTTTCCAAGGTTGAAATTTGTAGCTGGTGCTGCTCTGTTGAGGATAGTCCATTTAACAATCCAACCATCTAGTGAGTCTGTGATCAATCTCATTAACTGGTTTTCCTTTTTCTTAATTGATTATTAGGAACAACAGTAGAAATGTGAGTTAAGAAACAAGTGAATTCAGACACTTCCAGGAAGATGCTTGAGATTTAGAAATTGTTTTCATAAATGACATATATTAAACAGGTTTAACAGACTTGTTCTTAAAAAAGTCTGATACTTTATATTAAAAATAATACTGTTATTTTAGCAAAGGGCATTGCATTCAGAAAAAAAAAGTCTGTGTAAACACATTTATCAAAAAAAGGCACTTTTGCTCACAAAGATCAATATTTGTGACTAAAGCAGTGAGAATTCTAAACATAAGTTATTATGGGGTAATTTAAAATCCTTTAGAAAAGCAGTAGGAACTGCCTAATGTACAGACCCCTAACTGTGAGTCTCAAGATGACATCTTACAATTATAAGAAATGCTAGATCGTAGGGTGGAATTAATAACCTTGCACACTTCTCCAACTCCAGGCATACTGAGCACTAACCCTGAGCTCCAAGGTGGGGCTGGATGGAATACAATGAAGGGACCACACAATGCTATCAAAGCAAGGCTTGTCTTGTGGTTTTATTGCAGATCAGTATCTTGTCTCCCACCTTTATGTCCCTGTGACCTCAATTTCCCTCTTCTGCAAGGTATTTTAATAGAGGAACAAGCTGCAACGAATTCTTGCTCTTCTTTAAACGCTTTCAGGGGTCCTAACATTCATTCCCTTACCTCTGCTGCATAAGTCATCAAAACTATTTGTTCTGCTGTGTTTTTGCCACTCTGAAGTGGAGCAATATCCAACCCAAGTAATATGTGATCCAATGGAAAGTACCTGATTATTTCTTCACATTTAATTTGTATAATTTCCTCCCTAAACTTCTCTGATCTCCCCTGGTTAAGGATAAGCACTCCTGACTTGAAACTCCAGTGGTTGTATATCACATAAATATTTGGTGCACTTGTCTTTTTTCTCCACCCCCACTCTATACTGTATATCCTTCCAGGATAAGAATTGAGTCATATTCATTCTTAATGCCTCTCTTCCTGGAACCATGCTTGGTTATTTATAAGATGACATATACATATATTTATGCTTTCTCTTTTTCTGAGCAAATTATTTGACACAGGAAATTCTGATGAGCAGGGAGGTGGAATATTCAATGTTTCACCATGTTTTGTCATCTAGACATGCCTACTTTTCAATTTCTCCATGGTGTCCTTTTTACCAAAATCCCCCAGATAAGTGGCATACTCAGTTGTTAATATGCCAATCAAGAGGTTCCTCCATAGTTTGTGGGATAAATTCTAACATCTCCTGAGCATGGCACAAGGCTTTCATGATCTGTACCTTATTTGTCCCATTTTTATCTCTTATTACATTTCCTGCTTCAGTCATACTGGACTTCTCATGTGGTCTCACACAATGTATTTCCTTGTCTTATGCCTTGCTCTCAATATTCATATCAGAAAAAAATATGTCTTCAGTTCATTTTTTTCCTTTTGGTCACACTTCTGCATAGAAATTATGCAGCATCCTGCACAGACTAGGGAGAGTGTGCTCATATCCTGGCTCTACAACTTGGCTTGGATAGGTTGCTCATCTCTCTCTGCCTAGTTTTTTCATCTAAAATAGGGCCCATTATAGTATTTGCCCAGTAAGTACACGTATGTAAGAGATTGTTGCTAATTTTATTCCTTAAGACTTGCTAGAGAATTTTACTCCCCCAACTAACCTTTCAGAATTTCCTAGAATAAATTAGGTTTCCTTTCCTGTGCTCCCTAATTTCTATTGCAGGTCTTGATTTTTGGATTAACCAAATTTTGTTGAAAATGTCTTTTTTATGAAACTGTCTCCTCACCAGAATGAAAGCCACCTGGAGGAAAATATTATGTTTTATATTTTCAGAACAATACTTGCTAATGATCAGTGTTCAACAAATATTTGCTGAATATAATACCTTGTATAGGTGGGAAGAACCCATGCTTTGGAATCTGACAGATATGTTTAAACTGAATATTCACTTGCTCTATATTTGTGACACTTAATAACTTAATTTCTCTGAGACTGTTTATTTATAAATAGGGATAATTCCTTCATTTTTTAGGATTAGTGATAATATGTTCAATCTGTTGCAATACCTCAATTATTATTATTATTATTATTCTTAGTTATTACAATAACCTGATCTTAAAATTATAGTGGGTAGATATATTTTTCCTCCTGAAGAATCAATTACTCTAGAACTTGTATTTTTCCAAAGCTAATCTTTTGTTGAATTTCCCCTAAAGTACTCATAGCTTCCTGAACTCCTGTCTTGTCTGTAACATTCAAGAAACACTAGTATTTTTTCCTTGTAATTTTATCAACCTCTTTATATTTTTTTCGTTTGTGAAAATATATTGTATGCACTTTGATAAGAATCATGTTTTATATATCTTTTTATTTTTGTCCTTCTTTACCATTCATTTCCACTCTTCTTAATAGAAATTTTTGCATCAACTAACAGATCATAAGTATTGATTGATAGTGATGGAAAGGGCCCAAGAGCACACAATGGCAACTGGGATGTCTTAGATTTGAAAGGATTAATTGCATGGTCTTAAAATCCCAGCCAAGAGTTAAGCAAACAGTGCACTGAGCACAAAGGGGAACATGAAAGAAATGCAAGATATGGTCCCTTCTCTACATAAGCTGACAAGTTATTTGGCAATATAAAGCATGCCAATACAGAACTGTTACAGAACAGAAAAGAACAGAATGTGATTAAGTCCCTACAGTGTTTGGAGAAGAGAAATTAGAAAATCATGCAGGTGAGCCTGAAGTTAGAAGCTTGTTGGGAAGTTCAGATGTGAAGAGACAGAACCCCGTAGGTTTTGAAGCTTATGAAGTACCAGGCATTGTGATAAGTGATGAACATATTCTCTTTGCTTGTGAATGTGTATTTGCATTCTGGTAACTTTTTATTCCTTCATTCATGTAATAATTTTTTTAAATTGGGATAGGAAAAAATCACAAAATTTACTATCTTAATTATTTTTAAATGTACAGTTCCATAGTGATGAGTATATTCACATTGTTGTGTAACAGGGCCCTGCAACTTTTTCATCTTGGAAAACTGAAACTCTACACCCATTCACACATGCATTCGACAACAACTCTACATTTCCTCTTTCCTGTGAAAATGTGTTTTTTTTTATGTAGTCCCAATAACCAACCTGTGGGATAGTGTTAGGAATGCCATTTTTCAAAGAATTAAATAGGCTTAGAGGTTAAGAAAATTTCTCAAGGTCTTTTAGAACCAATGAGGCATGGATCAAGAAGAGAACTAGTAGGAAGCCATAATTTCATTTGAGATGGCAGAAGGAGTACATTGTACTTTTTTGCGGGGGTTTATTTGTAGGGGCCATTCCTGGACATGGTAGCTGTTGTCTCTAAAATGTGCCATAGAGTACCTGATACTTCTCTACTTTCAATAATTTTCTTTCCTAGGACTAGGATCTCTGCTCTCTGGAATTGTGCAGAAAGTAAATACCTACTGATCTGAGAACATCAGAAAATGAGATAGGGATTCTCCATCTCCTTTTTTGGGCATGCTACCATTCAAGGCCACAAAATATTATAGAATATTCTTTAGGATAAGGGATGTTGGATCAAGTTTGAAATCTTACTATCTTACTAGGACTGTTCATGGAGAGGAAAGAATGAGACTGTGTCTTCATGGACCAGGGGAGTGGGTCTATAGAGTTCATGGTGGCAAGGGCAAACAAATCTAATTGATTTTTTTTGGCCACATTTTTAGAATGACAGGGAGGAATGGAAGTTAAAATACAAGATCCAAATATGATCCCCAACCTAGAAGAGCTCCCTGTTGGCTGAGGCCTTATAAATAGCTTTTCCCTGCTGAGATATATTCTGGCAATAGATTAAATCACACATGGAGTTCTACAATGTAGCTGTTTAAGGAAGGCCCTGGGGATGGTAGATATACTTGGAAGAATGGAGGAAAGCATTAATTGTTATGAAATAATGAATTTTATTTATCAAACATTGTGTGAGGTGCTTTATATATATTTTGTCTAATTCTCAAGACATTTCTTTGTTACAGGCCCCATTGTCCTGATTTTACAGTCTCAGAAAGGTAATGTGCGTGTCATAAGGTTGATTATTAAACTAGCATCTCTCCTCTTTAATCCATCCTGTCTACATATTGCTTGTAGATCTGAGACTGGGCATCTGCAAATTGCATTTCTGTTTTCTTGGGTAAATCTGTTAGTCAGGAGTGCTAGGAGAGACTGTGAGCAGGATGAGGTGGATGGAATGTGCTCCTTCTTTTCCACTTTTGTTTCTGCTTTTCTTCCTGTTTTCTTTCTGCTAGCTTTCTTTTTCCATGAGTATCATCCAGTGATGCTTCTTTGCCCCTACAGCAGCATTTTGCTCCATAGCAGCAGTGGAGTCCAGTTTGTCATTTTTTCAACATTGGCAGAGTTAGCACCAGTTGCTGGCTTCCCTTGTTTAGAGGTCTAAGTCCCAGCCCCAAGGGCTGTACCCCCCTGAGTTCAGGGACCAAGCACCTTCTGAGAATGGGCTTCTCCTTGGAAGTCTGATCTTCAGCTCTGTGAAAGATGTGCTCTGGGCTTCTTGTAGTAATTTCAGCTCTTCCCTTTCTCCCTCCAACCCTAGGGACCTTATCTGTGTCTTAGTATGTTGCTACCCCTGTAATTCTTTAGCATTCTCAATTTGTGTTTTCAGTAACTAATTAGCAACTTTTACTAAATTAACAGGTTTATGCTAATATTTTTGTTTAATCTGTGTGAGTTTTATCTCTGGCTGGATTCTGAAACAATTATATAAAAATTACTACTTGTAATCATCATGGTTATCATCATTATGGCCTCTATGTGCACTATGTTCTTTTCTTGCTACCAATTGACTGCATGTGGGCTTTGTTGGAATTTTGACAGGAAGCTCAATCTTGCTAACACTGGCAGTCTTTATAAGCTGTGTCTCAATGCAGTTTTTTAACCTGTATATTCAGTACTGATCAAGTCCCAAATAAATTTCAGCAAAGCTCTTCATAAGGGTGAGAGCCATGTTTATTTTTTCCTCATTGAATCTACAGGGCCAGGAACAGCTTCCAGCAGTGCCAAGTAGATTACTGTGCAGTTGTTGAACAAAGGCTTGGATGAATAAATGCATGAACGAATGAGTAAGGCTCAGGAGTATTAGCACTTAATTTTTCTAGTAGATAGATTCTGAAAACTGAATTCTCACACTTCTGTTCTTATTTCTTATTTGTGCTTCTATTCTCAGCTGATACTAAACCTTTGATCTGAAATCCAGGGTGTTTGATTGAGGACTGACAGACATTCCAGAACATGACAATCCCCCACTTCTCATCCCTTTCACTATCTGTATTCTTTGATCTCTTGGCTGAGGATGTGCTTCCAAACTGGTGAGCCTTCCTTGAGCCATGGCACTACCAATGCCTGTGCCTGATGCTGGGCTCTTTCCTCCCCAATTCAGCTCTATGACAGCAGACTCACCTTGAATATCAGGCTAGGTCTTTTTGTCATTATGATTTGCATAACAACTAAACTCTCATGTTCCATAATTTCAGTTGGGTGTTTTTACTTTGTCTCTGCTCCAAACCCAACTTTCTAGACTCTATCTAGGATCCTGGATCATTCTGTTCCTTGCCTATCTTTGGAGTTCCTACATTTCTCATGATTAAGGCTGCACAATTTGATATATTTATAATTTAGGCATGTTTCATGGATGCTGATTAAATGTAGCACAAGTCAAGCAAGGACTTTCTTCTTGGCCTCACCTCACTAAATTATTTTTAGGTACAAACTTTCCAGGAGTATATGACAATTCAAAGAAGAATATATTAGGACACATACTTCTATCTGCAACTAAACATGAGTTAGTATTATTGCACCTCAAATTGAAGTCAAGCACAATTTTGTACAAGATTTAAAATTAATCTTATATTTAGTTTCAACTTGATATTATTTCTTTTCTTTCCTCTTACATACTTTTTCTCCACCTCTCCCTCCTCCTCCTCCTTTTTCCCTGCAGCAATAAATCATTCATGGGTCACATCACCTATAAATGGTTAACAACTTTAATATTTTCTAGTTTTGCTCTCCCTACTTAAATATCAGAGAACACTAGGATTTTTTTCATGACTCAGAATGCCAGAAATTCTTATCTTATAGTAGCATAACATAACAGCATATCTTGTGAAGATAATTCTATTCATAATTAGAGTTCTGCTTGTCGGATTATACTAGCAAGCTTTTTAAGGTGATATGCCTTTGAAGTAACCGCTTGGATGTCTCTTCTTTATGATTACTGTTCCTTCCAAAATAATAAGTAAATGATTTAATTTAGGGCCATAACCCAACAATGAGACCCCATAGAACAGAGATAATTGAAACACAGAGATGACACAAGGGCAAATGAGGAATGACGTCCAGGAAATGAGCCAATTAAGTCTCAACAAGTACAGTATGGTCCTTTGGGAAGTGGTGTAGCAGGTAGTAGGGACCCAGCTGTGAATCTGGAAAATAGATAGTGCTAAGAAAACTCTCTAAAGAGGTCAGGGAGGGTTTAGGTAAGGTAGGACTAAAAAGAGACCTGGGTCCTGGAACAACAGTTTGAGATCAGGGACTTAAGAGCCCAAGCTCATGCAGGCTGCTTCAGTATTGGGCCATTGAGCTACACTGATTTAGGCTCAAGGCTCTGTGGATTCTTTTTTCAGTAGCTGGGGAAAGCAATAATGAACAACAATTTAGGAGTTAAGTGGAATTCATAATTTGCATCCCTATTTGTAAAATTTAGAAATTATTACATAACCATTGTTAGGAACTGTTTAAGACAAAGGAATAAGAGCAACTTTCTTTCTTCAAATAATAATCCCTCCACTTTTTCCTTTCACTGTTGTTTGAGGGACTAGTTGGAAATAGTTGGAAGGCACTTGGGAAGTCATTGTAATGAAATATTTGTGGACATAAGGGTTTGGTCTAGAACATGACTACTCCTGAGGCATGGGTAATGATTTATGACCAATTAAATATCTTAAGTTTTTATAATTCAGAGGTTCTCTTCTAGATGTGATTTTCCCTCCCTTCCCCTGATACAGGATGTAAGAAAACATTTGTTGGTTTAACAGAGGGAGGGGGATGGGGAGTTAGTGTTTCTCCACCTAGTGGATGGAGGCCAGTAATATTGCTAAATGGTCTGCAATGCACAAGAGCTCCTCACATCAAAGCATTATCCAGCTGAGATTGAAAAACACTTCTAAAAACTGAATAGATTTATCATTCTGTTTATTCTCTTGAGATTCTTTGTCACCATGGACATGTTTCTTGGGCAGTTGAATTCCCCCATAAACACCTTGAATTGCTTTTGAATATGACCAAATCACATTTTAGCACCATTTATCTACTAGTTATCCAGAGATTAGCATACTCTAGCAGTGACCCCTCCATGTGTTTTTATGTGTGCAGTTCATAGCAGTAGAACAGAATGAAACTGCAAATCTTTACACACCTTTTCGAAGGATTAACATATGATCTTCACTTGGGGCTCTCTGCATCTGAGCTACTAAATGAAATAGGTGCTCTACACAGAGAGGCAAAATGTTTCTCCTTCCTTTCCAAGCTTGTGACCCAATCTGTTTTCAACACAGATTAGTTTTTTCAGTATCCTCATGATTTTATCATTCTTGCAGGCTGATGTGCATATTCTTCCCTTATTCAGAAACAATTTGGAGACTTGGCTTGTATGTATGCAAGAAGCCACTAGAAAAAGTGTGCCCAGGTGACCAGAATTGAGTATCATTTTACTCTATTACCAGTTTGGTATATGTAGGTGTTATTTTGAGGGTCCTCAGAGAAATTTTACTGGAATAGGGAATTTCTGTGTCCCTTTAACTATAGGTAACTGAGGAACTTGACATGTTCATTTTCCCTTATTGTCTTCAGGTGTTTCATTTTTTTCTTTTTCATTTTTTAAATTCTAATTTGTTATATATGGCAGCAGAATGCATTGCAATTCATATTATACATACAGAGCACATTTTTCATATCTCTGGTTGTATACAAAGTATAATTATATCATTCGTATCTTCATACAAGAACTTAGGGTAGTGACATCCATCTCATTCCACCATCTTTTTTGCACCCCTTGCCCCCTCCATTCCCCTCCCTCACCTTTGCCCTATCTAGAGTTCATCTAATCTTCCCATGCTTTCCCTCCCAACCTCACTATGAATCTACCTCCTTAATCAGAGAAAACATTCAACATTTGGTTTTTGGAGATTGACTAACTGCACTTAGCATTATATTCTCCAACTTCATCCATTTACCTGCAAATGCCATGATTTTATTCTCTTTTATTGCCAAGTAATATTCCATTGTGTATATACCCCACAGTTTCTTTATTCATTCATCTACTGAAGGGTTTCTAGGTTGGTTACACAGTTTAGCTATTGTGAATTGTGCTGCTATAAATATTGATGTAGCTTCTTACCTGTAGTGTGCTGTTTTTATGACCTTTGGGTATAGACCAAGGAGTGGGATAGCTGGGCCAAATGGTGGTTCTATTCCAAGCCTTCTAAGGAGTCTCCATACTGCTTTCCAGATTGGCTGCACCAATTTGCAATCCCACCAGTAATGTATGACTGTGCCTTTTCCCCCACATCCTTGCCAACACTTATTGTTTTTTGTATGCTTAATAGCTGCCATTCTGACGGAGTGAGATGAAATCTTGGAGTAGTTTTGATTGGCATTTCTCTAGTAGCTAGAGATGTTGAACATTTTTTTCATATATTTGTTGATTTGGTATTTTGTTATTTTGGTGTTTAGCTTTTTGTGTTCTTTATATACCCTAGATATTAGTGCTCTATCTGATGTGCAAGTGGTAAAAATTTGCTCCCAAGCTGTAGGCTCTCTATTCACTTCATTGATTGATTGATTGATTGATTTTTGCTGAGAAGAAGCTTATTAGTTTAAATCCATCCCATTTATTAATTATTAATTTTAATTATTGTGCTATAGGAGTCTTATTAAGGAAGTTGAGGCTTAATCTGATATGTTGGAAATTTGGCCTAGTTTTCTTCTATTAGATGCAAGTCTCTGGTTTAATTCTTAGGTCCTTGATCCACTTTGAGTTGAGTTTTGTGCATGATGAGAGATTGGAGTTTAATTTCATTTTGTTGGATATGGATTTCCAGTTCTCCCAACACCATTTGTTGAAGAGTCTATCTTTTCTCCAATGTATGTTTTTGACACCTTTGTCTAATATAAAATAACTGTAATTATGTAGGTTAGTCTCTGTGTCCTCTATTCTGTACATTGGTCTATCAATCTATTTTGGTTCCAATACCATGCTGTTTTTGTTACTATTTCTCTGTAGTATAGTTCTTAAACTATAGACTGGTATAGTGATGACACCTGCTTCCCTCTTCTTGCTAAGGATTGCTTTAGCTAATCTTGGTCTTTTAACTAATACCAATACTCTTTCATTTATTTTAGGAAATAGAAAAAGAGGGAGCATTCCATGAGGCCAATGTCACCCTCATTCCAAAACCAGGCAAAGACACATCAAAGAAAGAAAACATCAGTCCAATATCTCTAATTTATATAGATGTAAAAATTTTCAATAAAATTCTGACAAAACGAATACAAAAACATATCAAAACACACCATGATCAAGTGGGATTCATTCCAGGGTCGCAAGTTTGGTTCAACATATGGAAATCAATAAACGTAAATCATCATATCAATAGACTTAAAGATAAGAACCATATGATCATCTCAATAAATGCAGAAAAAACATTTGACAAAATGTAGCTCACAATCATGTTCAAAACATGAGGAAAACTAGGGACAACAGGAACATATCTCAACATTGTAAAGGCTATCTATGCTAAGCCCCAGGCCAACATCATTCTAAATGGAGAAAAATTGAAAATATTCCCCTGAAAACTGGAACAAGACAGGAATTCCCTCTTTCACCACTTCTATTTAACATAGTTCTTGAAACACTGGCCAAAGCAATTAGACATATGAAAGAAATTAAAGGAATAGATAGGAAAAGAAGAATTCAAATTAGCACTATTTGCTGACAATATGATTCTATAGTTATAAGACCCCCAAAATTCCACCAGAAAATTTCTAGAACTGGTAAATGAATTCAGCAAAATAGCAGGATATAAAATCAATATCCATAAATCAAAGGCATTTCAGTATATCAGTGACAAGTTCTCTGAAAGGGAAATGAGGAAAACTACCTCATTTATAATAGCCTCAAAAAAAAAAATACTTGGGAATAAACTTAACAAAAGAGGTAAAGGATCTATACAATGAAAATTACAGAATCCTAAAGAAAGAAGTCAAAAAAGACCTTAGAAGATGGAAAGATCTGTTGTTCTTGGATAGGCAGAATTAATATTGTGAAAATCACCATATTACCAAAAGCACTATACAGATTTAATGCAATTCCAATCAAAATCCCAATTTCATTCCTCATAGAAATAAAAAAAAGCAGTCATGAAATTCATCTGGAAAAATAAGAGACTCAGAATAGCTAAATCGATCATTAGCAAGAAGAGTGAAGCAGTTGGTATCACTCTTACACTAGACTACAGAGCAATAGCAATAAAAACAGTTGCTTCTTAAATATCTCAAAGAATCACAGATTTGCAAAGACTTCAGAGAGGTTAGTAAGCTACTGCACACAGCCAAATATGTTTTGCCACTTACCTGTATTTGTAATAATGTTTTATTGACACACAGAAGTGCTCATTCATTTATATAATATCTAGAGCTTCTTTTGCATTAAAATAGAAGAATTGAATAGAGGGGACAGATAGCATATGTTAAACAAAGCCTAAAACATTTATTTGTCCTTTTACAGAAGAAATGTGTTGACTCCAGCCTGATCTGATCTCCTCATTTTGTGGATGAAACAACTGGATCCTAGAAAGATTAAGTGACTAGACCAAGATCACACCACTAACAATTGGGGTTGAATCATACATATTTTGAGGAAGGAGGATGATAAATATCAGAACGTTGCAAAAGTGTTTTAACAGAAGAATGAGGGTGAAAATAAATGTGCTATGATTTGATTTACCCAAAGACAAAAAACTAGCTCAACTGATTTACTTCTCTTAGTGAATAGATGAGTTGTCTTTATGTCATACAAATGCAGCAGATGCAAGACTTCAGTCAAGTGATATCACAATTTAATACAGTTAGGTTCCTGTTTTCCAAAGAAGAACAGAATATATTTACTGGTTGCCCTCATGTGTTTCAGAATTATATTCCTCAAAAGTTGAATAATTGATGGTAAGTCAAGGAAGACATTTTTGTAATTGCTGAAATCTTGAATGTATTAACACTGACTAACTGTCCCTGGGTTGTGCTGTGGCACCATCTGACAGTGATGAAATCTATAGAAGTAGGGCACATTTCCATAACATGAATATTCAGGTTTGGTGATGCAAGAATTATTATTAAACCACTGAGAAGGAACACGTTCTCCTTATTATTTGATTGAATACTAAACACTGCCTTTTAAAAATAATTCAGTATGAATACTTTGATAATGAGGAAAGAGTGATGCTTGGGGAAAAAACACATACATTTTCTTCTGATACATAAGCAGGAAATTAAATTAAGTTAAACTATATAACACATCTAGAGGAACTATTTTGGAATCATTAGCTATATTTCATCTAAATCTGTCTTACATATGCTGAATTATAATGTAATAGAAGCCCAGCTAGAACTTGATTTATGATTTATATAAAAATAGAATATGAAAAGAAGCATACTTACGCATAAATAAAGACCCATGAAAATAAATAGAATGCCTATCACAAATAACAGTGATATTTAGACATTGAATATGTTTGCCACAGGTCTGAGTAGAGATATTTGCATTTATGTAAATGATAGTATGTAACTCTCAAAGATCTCTAAGGATCCCTGGTACACAATTGAAGGGCCATCATGTATGAAGTAATTTTGTTCTTCATAGCAGTGATTATGTATAGATTATAGAAAAGAAAGGGAACTGATTTCATTCATTATCATTCATATATGAATTAAGCCTCTGCAACATGGATTAGACAATGGATTAGACTCTGATTCTACACAAGTAAAATAGATAACAGAATCCCTGTCCTCTGAAATACATGATCTAAAGGAAGGTACAGGCAGGGAAAGAGGCAATTCCAACAAAGAACGTTATATGATCTATGCTACAGAGAATATGTCTATAATACAGGATGCTATGGAGAGTAACTTCTCCCTTTTGTCAGCTTTTCATTGTTTGTTTCTAGCTCTTCTCCATCAATCAGTTTAGGAGACATTGTCCCTAAGGCCAAGATTTGGCTAGATATCATTCTGCTATTCTTATCCTACCTCCTCCTGCCTTGTAGGTATCAGAAGTCTAGTCTTAACTGTAAAGTTGTCCTTCTCAGACACTCTGATTAGGTGTTTGTCTCTTGTTAGTTCTTTGGGCATTAAAATTTTCCATTAGAATTTTTCTCCTCTTCCTCTTCCCTCTCACTCAAACTAAGTGATCCAATGTCTTATGATCAAAGTTCACTCTGTCAGCTAGTAAATCAAATACGTTAATTTATCTATTAGGCTTTCTAGTTAGCTATCACCAACCAAAATCCAGGTATCATGTAGTAATTGTATTTTAAATGGGAAGTAGTAAGGACTACAAATTTATTCTTCTAAGGGATGGGAGGATGAAGACTTCGTCATCAGAAAGTGGGAGAGACTTTTTGGTTCCTCAGTTCACACTCTATCAATGAAAGGCAAATAAACAAGAGGCTTGGTGATGTAAGGTCAGTAAGAGCCTGGGGCAGTCAAAGAGAGTCACAGGTGACTCTTTGTGGCCCAATGACCTCTCATTTCATCCTTTTTTTCTTCCCTTATTTTTAAATATCTTTTTAGTTGTAGATGGACACAATATCTTTATTTTATTTATTTTTATATGGTGCTGAGGATTGAACCTAGTGCCTCATGAATGTGAGGCAAGTGTTCTACCACTGAGCCACAACCCTAGACCTTCTCCTTATTTCTTAAAAGTATACCAGCTATGTGTAGTGCATGGCACCATGATGTATTGAGAAGAACCTGGATTTTGGAATCACACAGTGCTCAAATCACATACTCAATTTTAGCAAAAGTAAAAGTACACGTGTAAACCCTTAATATACTATTTGGTTTCAGATTTGCAATCAATCCTTTTTTTATTTCTTTACTAAGACTGGTAATAAACAGTAGTTATTTGCACATGTCTAAGAAAAGAAGCTTTGCAGAGAGAGAGAGCAAAATATGTTTTTAGAACTGACCCTCATGGAGTGAATTCAGTTTCTGGCAGATCTATGTTTTTATTCAAAAAGAGTATTGCATCATAATCACACTCCAAGATGCTAGGGGTGAATGAGTAACATCTGAAAACCTCAGTCCCTCTAAGATGGCAACCTGAAGCCAGGGCCTCCCAGGGAAGGGGCAGGGATCCCCTTCAGGGTTATGCAAAGCCTGGTAGCAGGCAGCATTGCATGGGAGGCCATTGCTGGGAGGGATAGCAGCAGAGAGAGAAGCTATTATAGGACTACTCTCCTGAGGTGGATGACAGTGTATACATGCTTACAGATATCAGATTCTGTCCAAAAAGTCCCTCTGGAAACTGTTTTTGTCTTTACCTTTTAGGATTGAAAAAATAAAAAGCAACAACCTTCATCTATTTTGTTTGTTTTGTATTACAATATAAGTTTAAGTCCAAGAGAGTTTATAAAATCTTATAGAAATGGAAAGTAACTGATAAAAACAAGTTTGAAAGGACTTAGGATTGATGTGGCCAAGCATTTCAGAAGAACAGGTAAAGCTTCTAGAAGATGTAGTAGGGTTTTGCCTGAACCAGGAATGTTGTCCTTACTAGAAAGAAGGGAAAATGTCTAAAACCTTTCACTCACTGGGCAGAGTGCCAGAAATAGAAACCAAAGAAGCAATTAAAGTGAACTGTAACAAAGCATTCTCTTTTTTTCTCTCTACTACCGAGTGGAATATTGGTGATGGGCACAGGTCATGGGGATGAATGGCTGCTGTCCAAGACACCATGGTCAGGAGTTGGTAGAAATATGGCATTGACAATGACTTTAGAGCCAAGTAGATTCTTTGTGAATGGTTAGGTGGTACCTGAGCCAGTCGTGAGAAGATGAGTGTTGAAGAAGACACTGAACAACATCTTGGGAACAGAAAGTTCATAAAAGTGCTAGGAAATGGGCTGGAGAATGAAACAATCAGTGATGTGGAATTGTAAATAAAATGTGAAAGCAAATAAAAAGCAGGAGGAATGAGGGAGGCAGCAGCCACAGGGATTGAAGGCAAGTCTAGGATAATTTCCAAAAGGATGGAGATGTGCTGATAATAGCTTGATGATAAATTTTGTGTTTTATCAGGGAAGCTTGGTGCTTCCCCTGGTAACCCACCCCCAGAGCTTCTGTTCATCAAAAACTGTAGATTCTTTGGTTTAGGAGTTTCCTGAGGCAAAAATATCTTCTGGATTGACTGGAGACTTCATCAGGGTCAGATCGGAGCTGCTCTAAAGTCTTCATGATACCTGCTGTTGGTCACCTTTCTCATGTTTGAGTTTCATGTACACAGGACTTAGACTGGGACTCTTTTATATAACTGAGGAATAAAAATCATTATTGTAGATTTCATTTTTTGCTATTATGAATTATAATAATCTACCATAGGATATAAAAAGTTATGTTAGAACATTAGTGTCTTGTTGTTTTATGTAGTTATTCCACTTAATAACATAATTATAATCATTTCTGCCTTATATTAAAATATTACAAAATGCAAAGTTATCATATTTTTGGTACAAATGCAATGACAGAAGATATAGTACCTTGTTATAACTTATTGCTTTTCAAATGACAGAATTAAGTTTGGTCCTGAATTGAGTTGTAATTTAATAAGTCTTTTATAGAAAAAGTAAGTCATTAATGCAGACCTGGAAAATGTGAGTGAGGCAGGTAGGCACCTCTCCCTAGGTTACACTCCTGGAGTTAGTCTCAGTGCAGTGCTGGAGCAGCAGGGGGAAGTGTGAAGAAGGTGGACAAGGAAAAGGATGAAATGGGCTGACATTAATGGCCAAATACTACTGTTGTCTCTGTTTCTGAGGACACACACTTTTTGAAATTCTTCTCAAGGAGAATGTCTGGTTCCTCCATGGTTAGCCATTGCTTTAAGCTCTGTTCATGCCCTACTGCCAGGTCTTGTTTACCTTCTGCTCAATTACTCGGTCAGTCACATTCAACAGTCCACCCAGGAAAAGACTGGTCACTCTCAGGAGGAGTGATTGTTTGGCAGGACTCGGGTCCCATCTGGACAGTGAAATCACCTACCATGTCTTTCAGCACACAGTTGCCACTGGCAGTGGGTGAAAAATGATCCTCTGTTTGGTCCAAGGAACTTCCCAGGAGAGAGGTAACAACCTGGATAAATAGAATGATTGGCACCAGTAACTTGATTTTTACATGTTTTATTTGTTTGCAAGGGCTGTCATCATAAAATATTGTGACTGGGTGGCTTAAACAGCAGCAATTTACTTTCTGGTGGTTGGAAGTCCAAGATCAAAGGGCCCGTGGTTTTCATTTTCCCTGAGACATTTCTCATTCGTTTTCATGTGGCTATCTCTAGCTGCTTCCTCACATATCTTTTTCTGTGTATGAAGTACTCCTTGTATTTCACCTCTTTTTATAGGGACACTGGTCCTCTTGGATTAGGGATTCATCCTTATGACTTCATTTAATCTTCATCACCACTTCAAAGGCTTTTCCTCTCTATATAGTCACTCTGGAATTTAGTCCTTCAACAAACTTTTTTTTTATTTTTATGTACTGGGATTGAACCCAATGGCTCTTTACCACTGAACTACATCCCCATCCCTTTTTATTTTTTATCACAGGGTTTCACTAAACTTAAGGCCTTGGTAAATTGTTGAGGCTGGCCTCAAACTTGTAATCCTCTGCCTCAGACTCCTCAGTCCCTGGGATTGTAGTCATGCGCCACTATGCCTGGCAGCATATATATTTTAGAGAGCACAATTTAGTTCATACATAACATATCACATACAGTTTCTTGTATTTTGGTGAAGAACATCACTAGAAATGTAACATAAACAAAAAATAATCGTGAATTTTTTAAGGCACTGATATTTTAGAATTGCTTATTAATTCAGCTCAACACAGGCATTTGGATTAATAATTGTGGGTTATATTTTGTCTAGGTGGAGCAACAACTTATTGTCATGCATAGAGACAGGATATCCTGAGTAGATCCTGAACTTCTGTGTACCTGCATGTAATCAGTTATAACAGATCCCCAGAAAGAATGGTGACACTTAGGTAAAAGGTACTAGATAGAATTCCAGCAATATTTAACAACTATTTATTGAGAACCCATTGTGCCATGCTATAGAGATACAATAGTAAATAAGATGGCATTCCCCCTCCCACCCAAAGCTCAAAGGAATAAAGATATTAAATAAATTAATGTATAGATTCATACTTACACTTATTTTATTAAAACTTAAGGGCTAATAAAAGTTTACATTTTTTTTTCTTTTCAATTTTGGCTTTGAAGAGGACTGTTTTTCCTCCTTCTGAAGTTTGTGTATCTGGAAATTAGTTGACAGTTACTGCATGGGCCCAGGCAAGGACTGACAGGATAGTATCTGAAGTCATATCAGCTCTTTGCAGTCAGCATTGGGAATCATCAGCATATAGACAAAACCTGAAGTTACAGAATGGATTAGACTGTCCATGTTCAGTGAGACAAATATTGGTTTAGAAGAAAAGAGGGACTAGAGCAGGGGCCTGAGAATACCACCATTGAAAGATGAGGTAAAGATTTGGGTTCATGCAAAATGACTGAGACAGAACCCCTTGGAGAGGCAGGAAGAATGTAGCACTACAGAAGACAAGTGAAAGAGAACATTTTCTGGAATAAGAGAATGGAAAATCTCTCCAAAGTTAAGGACAGGAGAATGAAAATGTGCACATGGGATTTAGCAACAAAGAGGTCATTGATGACTAATGAAAGTGGTAAAGACAGAACCAGATCCAGTGGGTTGAAGCATGAAGCACGTGAGCAATTTGAAAAGAAACATCTTATTCTAATTAATTTGGAAATATCTTTTATAGCTACAATGATTATGGAATATGACGATGGATTTCAGTAAAGAATGGAAATGCCAGGGTGTCCTGCTTGGATTTAAGTGAGGCTGATGGTACTGGTCTATCCAGTTTTTATTGGGTGAATGTCCAAAATCTTGAAAAATAGAAATAAAACAAATCACAAAAAGTTAATCAGTAAGCAATTAAAAAAAAAGCTCAAATTCTCTTAAATAATACTGAAAGTTTTGGATTCCTGTATCAACAAGTCTAGAGTTATAGTGAGCTTCATTGTGGCTTTGACCCATATTCTCTTCATTTTCCTTTTTTTCCCCCATGGGTTTGATTTATTATCTGGCTACAAATAAGATGAGCTGCATTCCTAAAGGAAGAAGAGGAAATGCATGTACACTTTGCCCATGTGATAATTTGAAACAATAATAGATGCTAGTAAAATGAAGAGCTCTATTTGGTTTAAGCCAGTTTAGAACCTCTTAGGAAATGAGTCATATATACTGTTTGTGGAAGGATTCTCTGACATAGGAAGGAATGAAGGAAGTTTGGTAGAAGTTAGGCAATAACAATACCTATAACATTGAATTGTATGAATAACAGCCTTTGTTAACTTTCTCTGTGCATCGAAATTTTTCCTGTAGAGAATTTAAGGTGTTATTTTAGCAGATGAACCCTGATAGAGTCAAGTCAGTGATATAATTGAGGTTCCTTAGAGACACTAATGTATATAAATGTACTTAATTTTATTGCTAAGGAACACATTCTCTCATCCTTTCCTCTTTTCTAAAAAAAGATTACAAAGTGCTCAAAGTTATTTGCTGCAAAGGGAACTTTCATAAGTAGTTAATGAAGCTTCAGAGCCTGCACTGCAGGGTATTTGATTATTGGAAGATCTTCACATTAATCCCAAACTCCTTCTTAGCTCTCCAAGTCTATCATTAAAGGCATCTTCTCATTGTTCAATTCATCTCCACTGATAATGATCTTGATCCATCCATTTATGAGCCTACCAGTGTCTCAATGTGGGTTGGGAAGCCCATGGAGCATGCAGCATGACCCTCACTCTTCCATAACCATCCCCTACACAAAATGCTTTCTTCTTATGGCAATCAATAAATTTAAAACATCACAAGAGCAAGTGGGCTACATTTTATTTGAGACATAATTACACTATCATTTTTTCTTTGCTTTCACTACAATTACACTTTTCATACCCAACAGGACTTGAGATTTATACCTGGAGTACAATGTTCCTGGCATGTGTGAAAAGTTCACGGACACATTCTAATCATTGCTTCATATCCTCCTAGGTTACCCCTGCCCAGCCACAGTCTTGGTGAGCAGTTCTGAGTGAGCTTTCAACTTTATGCTGCCAAGTTCTTGTCTCAAGCTTAAGCTGCACATCTTTTGCCTTCTGCCCTGCGGCTTCTCTGAAGTCACAGTGTGGACACCCAGGGAGACACTTTGCATTCCCATGCCAACAGAAGAATTAATACCAAAGGTAAGCAGTTTTGAGATTCACTCTAAATAATTCCCTGAAGGTCCTGACAATATTGTGTATCCGTTTCCTATAGTGTTCACCAATTTATTAAAACATTTCTCAAATAAAAGATAATAACATTGAGGCAGAGCTTTCAGAAAATTTTATTGAACTTAAATGGAAGTCTTTATGAAATTTTATACACGTGTACGTCTATATAATCACCACCAAGATCAAAATACAGAATATTTTGAGCACCTCAGAAGGGTATTTTGTGCCCATCCAGGTTTTGAACTTCCTATAAAGAGATTCATACCATATATCCTGTTCAAGGGCTGATTTCTTGCACTATTATGCTGGAGGGTTTTCCTGTGTTGCTGAAGGTATTACTGAAAGGGTCTTTTTTACTGTTGTATAGTATTTCATATTTAACCATTTAGAAAGTATTATTATATTGGTTTTCCCTTATTTATTTTACTCTCCATGATTTCCCATTCCTTTTCCCTGGGATCTCATTCCAAATAAACTACCTTCAGCCATTTCTCCTTTTCTCCCTACATCCCTTTTCCAGGATCCTAGTGCCCCAGGGTTATTACTGTGAATTAGAAGAAAAGAATTTTCTTATTTAACACTGTTCCTTACTTTATATTGGACCCCAGAAAACTACTTCCTCACTGAAGTGTTCAAGTTTCCTCATCTATAAAATTTAAGGATTCCTGAGATGTGTTCTTGATTCAAATTCTTCAGTTCTTCAGTATAAAAGTGATCTTCTGGGGCAGATGATACCCAATAAACAGAAATAAATGTTAGAATTTTATGCAAAAGAGACCATAGGCAAGAGGTAATCTTTTATAGAGAGACTTTCTTGGTGTTCTAAAATTTCACCACTTGAGTGACGTCTGTCTACCTAAGCTGAGATAGACTCACATGATAGAAAGGAGTCACTAGATAGAGAAATTAGGACTCAGCATAGGGGTGGCTGGAAGGAAACAAGGATTTTGGATGAAAAAGCAATGCACAGACTATGGATTTCTGCATTTTACTTCCTCTCTTTTCTCAGGAAAGCTGAAACTATAGACCATTTTAAAGTTATTTCTGTGGCAAAATGTATCAAAAATAAGACATAAATTTTAGGAAGTTGGTTGATGATGGAACTCTCCTGAAATTTGGGGAGGAAAAAAATATCTGAGAGATGATAACACCTTCTCCCTCATTCTATGATATTTATTCACATCTGATCAGTAAAACCCTTTCTAAGTAACTAGTATAAATTGCAAAACCATTATAGTAATTGATTTTATATTTCACTGGTGGATGTCACCAAAATTTGCCCTCAGTTGATGGCATTGCTTCCATAGTAACTAGAGCATTTTAAATGATAACAAACATAAAGAATAGGAAAAAAATCAATTAGTAATATATAACTCCAATTAATGTATAAATGAGATTATACATGTGAAGCAAAAATTTTTGAAAATGAACTTAACAGTCCAACAGTGTTTGGACAGTGGGGAATGGTGTACATACTTGTTTTAAATAAATCTGAACTCTGTTGCACACATTCAAACATACCAAACTTTAGGTTTTTATATAAACAAACAAATGTAAAAGAGCTAATTGTGCAATCAGTCCTTACTTAATTATGTATTGTCTAGATTCTGTCTGCCCCTTTCTCTTATTTTCAGTCACTTCATTCTTTATTGGCATTTCTATCATAAGGGACAGAACAGAAGGTAAAATTAAAATGATTTTATTTTGCATCTCAAGAGCTCTGTCTGTGAGGACACATTAATTGCTTCATTCATTTATCAAGGATGTATTGAATACATTCCCAAAACTAATGCTCTTTGCTGTTTCTCAATTAGGCAAAGCATTTTCCTGCCTTGGTGTCATGTGCTCCAAGCTCCTTTTGTCTGAATAGCTCTCACCTGACACCTACATGGATCAATCACCATTGCTTTATGCCTTTGCTCAAATATCATCTTCTTAGAGAGACCTTTCCTGCTAATGTTTATGGAATAGCCAACTTCACTCCCACTCTGTGAGCCCTCTTCCCTAGCTGCTTTATACATCACATTTGTTATAATATCTGACACAGTCTATGTTCATTCATTTGTTCATTCAAAATAATTCTCCTCAATAAAATAAGATCAAGGGACCTAAGTAAAGATATTCTCTGTTTTCTTCTCATTTCTACATCCCCAAGTTCTAAAATAATAATTAGTACCTAGTATTTAATAGGAGTACAATAAATATTCTTTGAATGACTGAATAACCATAAGGTGAAAGAGATGGACTCTTCTTGTCTCTGAGAAATTTATTTTGAAGATCTTAATAGTTTAAAAAGAAATGAATAAGCAAAAGTATAATAGAAAAATTATGTTAAGCAAATGAAATTTATAAAAATAATTATAATGGGGCTGGGGTGTGGCTCAGTGGTATCATGCTCTCCTAGCATGCATGGGGCTCTGGGTTCGATCCTCAGCACCACATAAATGTTAAATAAAGATGTTGTGTCCACCTGAAACTAAAAAATAAATATTAAAAAAATAATTATAATGGATAGTACATCATATCATAGACATCTAATCCAATTTACTGGGTGTCAGGGAAAATTTGTGGAGAGGTTGGTGTTAAGTTGAGGTCATGGGGAGAGTAGGGACATGAAAGAGTGGTCCCAAAAGTGGAATATAAACTGGCCTGACTGGACTGGCTAAGGAGCATATTTCTATGCTATTCTTTTTGGGTAGAGCATATTTTATGTGACTAGCATAGTGTTTAAAAAATTGAACTTGCATGTTCAAAGGTGGAATGTATCCTGTTCAGTTAACTCCAGGTTTCCTCACTACCAATTTCCTCATATTATACTCATAGGATTTATATATTAGGCAGACCTCAATGGTCTTTATAAGCATGAGAATCAGCAAACTCTGTTTTAGAACCTTTCAAGGTATCAAAGATTGTCTGAAATCTTGGGAAGGGGGCACAGTGAGCCTTTGTACGAATCAGAATAATCAATGTGAAACACTACTCTTATTTTACAGTTTCAAAATACATCAGATAAAATTTCATATCTTTGAATTTTATAAAACTTTAAGTAATTTTATTTTTCATTGAACGCATATATGTCTACTACTATGTTTTTAGGAGGGAGAAATGTGTATATACTATCCAGAAAAAATGTAAGTTTTGTAGTGGGCATATTTCACATGATTTTTATTTCCACACACTTTTTGTTTTTGGGTATCTAGGCTACATGGCCTGGAAGTTAGTAGTGCATATACTGAACCAGACTTTTGAGGGTTGAATCCTAGCTTCTGAAGATACCATCTGTATGTATAATTGTGGGAGGTTACTAAACCTTTCTGGACCTCATTTCTTTCCTCTGTTAAACAGGACTGTATCAGTGCCTGCTTAGTAGACTTGTTATGAGGATTAAATAATTTATGTAAATCCCTTAGGATGGTTTTGGCATTCGATAATCTCATAATAAATATTAAGACTATAACCATTTTCATTATAATTACTATAACACATCCAAGAAAATCCTGGAAGATATTTAACTTTTCTTTACAAGAGATATATTGATTATTCATGCTGCTCTCAAGAAGAGGGTGAATGCAGAACAATAGTCTCATAATTGAAAAATAATGGTTTTTAAGTATGATGTCATTTAATTTAACAAAACTTGGCCAAATATGCATGTGACGTTTTGAAAATATGCTAAAGGAAGAATTTTTGCATTTTTCCTATCTTTGCCTTCATAAGTAAATATTTTTAGGCAAAAATATCTAACAACCTAAGGAATACTTCATGGAAGCAATTAAGTTATAGTGTTTTATTTATTTATATGTTTATTTTTTATTAGTTGTTCAAGACAATACAATGATCCTGACATATCATACATTTGATTCAAATAGGGAAAATCCCTAAGTTAAGAAATGCATTTGTGTGCAAAGCTCTCAAATCTGGTAAGGATTAGAAGTAGGGATCTTTGATTTTTCTACTCACTGTGTTTCTGGTAGCATTGAATGGATGATGGAGCTCTTTGGCTGTGGCCTCCCTTTCTGAGAGTACAGCAATTACCCCATGCTCATGAAATATGGAACAATCTATCTTGGTGAACATCACTGGGCTTGTTGCCAAAGGGAAACTCCCATTTATTACTAGGTTTTGGAGAAGAAAATAAGCTCTGTTCTATGATTTGGTTTACATTTGACTGTTTTGTTTTGTTTCTTCATAATCTGGATCCACTGAGAATATGGTTGGGGACTTTGGGGGGAGCGAGTGAGAATATCAAAACCTGGTTCATGTAAATCAGTCAGAATGAATGGGGATATTGTATTGTTTATAAGATCTGGCTATTCATCACTTTGTCTCCTGCCAACATGTAAGCTTTTAGAGGCTAGCATCCAGGCTTATTTATTTATTTAGAAATTTGAAACATTTAGACAATCAGCTAATTTGAAGGTTTTTTTTTTCTTTCCAAACAACTCTCATTTAGTGTAATAGTAATATGTTCTTATTCAAGAGCAAGAGTAAGTAATATACAATATGCTGTGTGAGCTAATGCACAATTACACTTTGTGGTTGAAGGAGTTGTTATAGCTCCTTAGTATACATTTACTATATACCAGGTCTGCATTCTCTCAAGGACTCTTCAGAGCTGGATAAAGGAGGAACTATTATTAGCTTTGTAACAGACAAGGAAACTGAGATTTTTACAGAGGTTCTAATAGGGGAGAAAGGAGTGGTTAAAACATTTTTAAAAATTAAAGTAATAAGTATTTTTAAAATTCAAATAGTGCAGATATATGGTATTACCCCATTCACTTCACACTCTCTTTCTACAGAAGGAGCACATCTTGGTTGGTCAGAATCATCCAAAACATTTTATAAGCATAAAAAAGCACTTGCACACATAGGTTTGTTGGTTTTTTTTTACAACAAAGATAGAATATACTGCACATTTGCAATTTGCTTCCCATTTACATTTGGCTATAAATGGGTATCATTTCATGTCAGTACACATAATTTAACCTCATTCCTTTTTAATACCACATAGTATCTTATGGTATGTGTAATAATTTATTTATACATCCCCCTTTTATTATAATTCAAGGTATTTACAGTTTTTCCTTTAGAAACAAAGCCTAAATGAACATCTTTCTTCTCTGAGAGCTGGTGTAAATATTGTGTGTAGGGTTGTTTTCTAAAAGTTGAATGATTGGGTAAAAGGTATGTGGGCTTACAATTTTGATAAATAATGTCAAAATGTGTTCCTAAAACACATTTATTGGTTTCTACAATAGTGTATATGAGATCTTGTTCCTGCTGTACCATCTAGACATTAATCTTGAAAAGTGTCAGAGCAACAAGTGAGCCATAACATGCTACTGTTTAAGATTATATCTGTTTTACTACTAATGAGACTGAACATCTTTTCTTTTAAAAGTATTTTTAGTCATAGATGGACACAATACCTTTATTTTATTTATTTATTTTTAATGTGGTGCTGAGGATCAAACCCAGTGCCTTACACATGCTAGGCAAGCACTCTACCACTGAGCCACAACTACAGACTTGAACATCTTTTCTTCTATGAATTGTTGATTTACATTTTTCTTTTTATTTCTTTTAGGTTGTTACTTTTTGTTGTGGATATACAAAAGCATTTTGCACATTTATATTTATCAGTAAAATATGCAAGTCTCTTTTCTAAATCTATCAGTTGAAGAATCATTTATCTAACCTCTTCTAGTTTTCCAGTTCATTTTCTCATAAGTATGTTACTATGAAAAGCAACAAACTTGAGAAGCAGGACTGAAATAGAGGAGAAAGAAACTATATAAATAATTCATAAGTTGTATAATAAATTTTTGAATAAGTAAATTGGTTGTGTTTAACACCAAACTAGCTGGTTACCTTGGTAATTTAGTAAAATACAAGATAAAAATTGCATTGTATCATGATATCTTCTATTTAACCTGGATGAATACTCTTTAGATTAGGAGTAGTGTCTTTCTCCTTTTTGTATTATCAGCCCTTAGCCAAATAATCGTTACTGGTTGTCTCTCAATAGTGATTGATGGATAAGGCAGAGTAAAAAGAAAATCAGACCAATTGTCTTTTGTTTAAAAGCATGACAACTCATTCTTTTAATGACTTTTAATCATAAGTGGCTAATGTAAAATATGAAGTTTAAGACCTACAGTAATTCTTAAGTAGATGCATTTTCCTTTGCTATTTTTGTCATGTTTAGGGAAGATATTTATCCTCATGATTTGTGACATAAATTTACAAATAACCCTAAGTACATATGTCTACTTTTCTACCAGGAACTCACATTAATCCTTAAAATTATTACTTTTAAACCATTACACTTTAAATACAAATACCTATATGAAATTCTACTTATGTATTACTAAGTGGGTAAAACTCTGTTATTGACCTTTTTTACTCACTTTGAGAAATCCTGGGCATAGAGAAATATTGTTCAAGTACCTGAGAAATATCCCAAAGGCATTACTACCCTAAAGAAAGCCTCTGTTTCACTGGGAAGAAAGTAATTTTGTTATTCAGTGCCCACTTTTATTTAGTTCCTTTTGCCTCCTGACTCATGACCCATCCTTAGAGGATGTTAGTTACTAGTCTTGAACCTCTAAATCATAGATTGGCTACTCTTGCCTATCTTTTTAGAAAGGTCACTAGCAAAATCCTATAGTAAATCATCTTGATGGACAAAAATTTGGAAATATTGTTGGCTTAACATTAACTACTTCAAAAGTAAAGTCAGCTAATGAGAGCTATACTCTGAACACCGTGGTATTCAGTTTAGTTTATAAATGCCTGAACATGTCATTCATTTATTCTGTTAAAACAACATTTCCTGAATATCTACTATTTTCCAGGTGGTAGGCTATGCACTAGGGGTTAAAGACAATTAAGACATAACACACAGAAAATGGAAAGAGAACCTTATTGTTATACAGAATACATATATGATGTTGTGATGAGAAAAAGAAAAAAAAGTGTGTCGCATTAGATTGGATAGAGAGAAAGGATGGGAGAGGAGGAGAGGAGTAGGGGGGATAGGAAGGGCAGCAGAATAAAACAGACAATATGATTGATGTATGTACATTCCATGTATGTATTATATGTCAAAATACATTCTGCTGTCATGTATGACTAAAAAAATAAAAATAAATCGTATGGTAAAAAAAGACATAACACAGTTTTCCATAATTTCATATTCTAAAGTCTAATTTCTTTACATTTTCATTTAAGATAAATAACATTTTCAAATCAATTTCAAGAAAAGACCTAGATTCAGCTAATAATATGGCCAACTTTTGTCCATCCAGTGTAGTAGGACACCACTGTATAGGAAGAAAAGAAATATGAAATTAGATTAAACAATTTAGAGATCTGAATTATATTGGAGAGTGTGCTGGGAGGAAATCCTGCCAAGGATGGAAAATTGATATCCAGAATCTTTGTAAATTAGTAAGCAAACAGTCCTTTCTGTAGAGCCTAACAGTAATAAGTGAGAATGTGCAACAAGAGATAATTTAATGTCAATAAACTCAAATTTCTAGGGAGGTAGATAGTTGGCATCCAAGAAATTTGCCAGTAAATCTTAAGGTGAGCAAACCATGGCATCATAGCTTCACTATAAGGGAGAGTTTAATCTAAGATTGTTAGAAGGGGAAAAGAGTGGAAAGAGTGTGACAGGCTTCTAGATCTAAGAATATTATTAAAGTAGATCCTTAGTTCCTGAACAAGGTAGAAACCTGGTTAAGCCAAAGGCATACAGATTATTTCTTGGGGAGAGCCCATGGCTCTTTTTCTCTTCTTGCATTCTTCCAGCTGCCCCCAATCTCCTACATTCCACACTCAAGTACCCACTTTCAATTTTGTCCTTAAGGAAGAATGCTGTCAGGGATGGACTTATGTCCTAGTGTTAGAAGAAGGAACATTCTAAAGGGTTGAAAACAGAACACAGGTGGATATGGATACTCATGTGTCTTCCTTCCAGAATGACAAAACATAGGCTTTTTCAAGGTACCTGTGGCCATTTTTTTTTTCCTCTTCTGTTGCTTTTTTTTTCTGTCACAGGCTTGGAACAAACTTCCTTTTGAGAATTGGATTCCCTGTTCCCCTTTATCAGTACTTCCCCAGTCAGCCATAGGGAGGCACAAGGGAGACTCTTTCCTGTCTCTCCCCTGCTCCTTTACATCTCTATCTGGAGTGTATATTGGAATTCTTTCTCTTTGGACAAACACAGGGACCATCAATGGTCCCATGCTTTATTCACTGCCCTTCAGGTCAGTGTGGCCTAAGAGATAGAGCTTACTCACAGGGGCATCTAAATCACTGTGCTCCTCTTTTTAGTTTGAGTTCAGAACTGCATCTCATAAGATGCTTTTTGATGCCTTTCTCAGGATTCTAGCCAATGATGATATTTGGATATTTCTGAGTTTTTAATCTTATACCATCATATTTTCACTCCTACTAGATGGCTGCTTATGGTGCATATCTGCATTTCTAGCTTCTCAGGAGGTTGAGGCAGGAGCTTTGCACATTTGAGGAGAGTCTGGACAACTTTGTGTAGCCCAGTCTTAAAATAAAAATTTACAAGAGGGCTGGGGTTGTGCTCAATGGTAAAGTGCTTGCCTAGCATGTGTAAGATACTGGGTTTATTCCATAGCACTGGAATGAACAGGCATCCTTACTAGTTAAGATGAGAATTGGGCCTTGGAAATAAGCAGAAGCCCTCTTACTAAGGCTGATGCAAAAAGGCTAAGATCAGGGTATGACATTGTGTTTATACACATTATCCTCATCATCCAACTATGTAAAAGGAATATTTTATACTCACTTTGCAAATAACAAAGTAGGCTAAGTTAAGGAACTTGTCAAAGGTACATGAAGTTTAAAATCTATCCTGGTTCCACATTTCAATGAAACTATCCTTCAAGGTCACCAGTGACCTCCTTGTTGCCAAATTTAGTGAACCTGACTCTGTCCACATTTTTCTTTTGCTTCTCAGCTGCATTGAACATTTTGCCATGTCCTTAAAATAGTCTCTGCACTTCGCTTTTCTGACATAAAACTCTTCTGGTATTCTCTTGCTTGCTACCTGTTTCCTCTAAGTCTTCTTTGCAGCTTTCTCTTCCTTTATCTGATTTCTAAATGATAAATGTGTCAGAACTATGATTTCTTTTTCAAAATACTCTCCATATACCATCTTATCCAATCAGATGCCTCTAAATTATATCTACACTTCTCTGATCACTCAGTATTTTGATTAATATTTTGGCTTCACCCTATTGTTTCCCTATCTTATTCTACTCCAGCCACCCTGACTTCCTTGCTAATATTTAAACATGCCCTACATACTTCTGCTCCAGGGTCTTTGAATATACTATTCTGTCTGTGACACTTTTGCTATCAGACACACAGCTTGCACCTTAATTTCCTTCTGCTCACATGCCACATTCTTATAGAGACCAACCCTGGTTATTTTATGTATGTAGAATAATATTCACTGAAACTTCAGGTCCTCCTACTTTCCTCACACTCTTAGTTTTCTTCATAACATTTATTACATGCAACACACTGTGAAGTTTCTGAAGGCACAGAGCGGATGCTCCATAAAAATATTTTTAATACGAGGTTTATATATTATCAAATAACTCAAAACTGTAAATTTACCACTGAGTCTGCTTTCCTGTACCCCAGGGTCCTGGAAGCCATGGAGAGTCTAAGTTAAGATGTTGGGCTCTGGAGCCTGAGCATCAGACTAGAAACTTAGCTCTCAGCTCTAAACTAGCAGTTGTGTGACGTAAATACTTACTCTTTCTATGCCTAAGTTCTCTCTTTGATAAAATAAGGTAATACAATACTTTATAAGTTGTTTTAAGGGGTAAATTATTTAGTAGATGCAAAGCACTTAGTATAGTACCTCCTCTGTAAAACAAACGCTCAATAGTTCTTAGATGTTTTGTTGTTGCTATTATTATAATATCTACCACCTACTGGATACACAGCATTGTTATACAAGTTTATCAACTTATCTAAAACAGAATCCTTGGGTTTTTCCCCCTGACTTTTCTCTCCTCTAGCCTTCACTGTATAAGTAAATGGCACCACCTGTTGCTTACAAAATTAGGGACATTATCTCTAATTTCTCTCTTTCCCTTACCTACCACATCCAATCTCCTGGCAAAGGTATGAAGATTATACCATCAAACCATGCCTATATTTTTGCAACTCCATTGCTATTACCCTGATCCTGACCATTGCTATTACCCTGATCCCGACACCACGACCTCTGTTCTTTACTTTACTAATACATGCCTTTAAACTTGTTTTATTTTCTTTGCTTGTTCCCTTACATTATCATGCAGAATCCATCATCATGTATAACAGTTATTTTACAAGACTTCCCAGTCACATTCTTCAGTGACTTCATCATGTGTAGAATAAAATCCAAATTCTTCATGAACGACAAGGCCCTGCAAGATTGCAAACTTGTCCTTTTCTTCCACATCATCTTGTCCAACCTCCCTTTTAATTCACCATACTTGAGTCATCCTTTTTGCCTTTTTCTTCCTTGAAATTATCTCTTTATCCTTTACTGATTCAAAGCTTGTGCACTGATTTTTCCTTCTACCTGGATGCTGCTCCTTCAGGTCTTTTAATAGTTGGTTTGTTTTCTTTCTCTAGGTATCAGCTCAGAAATCATCTGTCCCCTGCACCCTTGTAAAATTTAGATATTTTACATGCATAATTATATGATATTTGAGTACGATAGTTTGAATTGTTCATTGAACCAAATTGGTGAAATAATTATTTTTATCAGTGACTTTCAAGCTTCATTCTTTTTCTCTGGAAAACATTTTTTATCAATAAACTCTTAGTTTGAATTACATTGTATAAATATGGTAAAATCAGGACTCTCGTGCTTGCATTGGGATAGGTGAAAAGGAAGGAACCAGACTCCAAACTGTTATTCCTTTCCACTGTTCCCTAGAGACATACTGACTCTTAGAAGCCGGATTTTAAAACCAACTGTCTGCACAAACTACACATAAATAAAGCAGTTTTGAATTAGAAAGATGACCATGTCTACACCCACATAATATAAAGTATCTAATCAATTTAATGAAAAGAGATATTTATTGCATTTTCTTATTTTATCTTCACAAATTTCTTCCTATAACTACATTTTCACCTTGAGGTTAGTCTGGAAAATGTGTTCCTAGCATCCAGACTTGCACAAAGTAAATGATTTTTGATTAAATTAAAGACAGACAAATTCTATCTTTAGTTTTATGTTCCTTTCTGAACTTTACAAAGTCTCATGTTTTCTCTGGATACATTTCATATTTTGTGCCAGTAATATATTCAAGCATGATATCTATATGGCCTGCTTACTGAGTACCAGGAAATGCTAGGTACTGTCCTGCATTAGGAGCATTTTTCCCCCTCATTGGTACATTGTAAGTGTGTATAATACTGGGATTCATTTTGCCATATTTATACATACACATAGTATAATTTGATCAATCTTGTTCCCCAATATGAGTGTTTTACTTAATGGTCATAAAAATCTTTGAAGGTAGGTATTATCCCTAGTTTTACTTATGAAGCATGTATAGTTTAATTAATTAGTACCTTATTTAACAGAAAGCATAGGATCAAAAATATGGTCATTCTGACTTGAAGTTGTATTTTCTTTCTTTTACATTACAAAAACCCCAAATTTAATTCTCTGATCAATAGAGAGGAACTGTGAAAGAATCATGTTAGTTTTGAAGGTTCAAAGTCACAATTCATTAAAAAATGAATGTTAAAGGGGAAGTCTCATCTTATTGGACTGGTCTGGAGGCAGAGGCCACAGGAGCACATGTTGAGCCTTTATTGTGGTTTCCATGGAAAGGAAAGGACAAGGCAGAGTAAGTGTTTTAGATTTGGCTACTTTGGGTAAATTCAATAGGTTCTGGGTAGAAGGGCTGACCATTCCCCATCTTATTTATCTGGTACCTGGTCCTTGGGGATTAGGACAGGTGGAGAGAAGCCTGGAGGCAGTCATGGGCATGTCGATTTGCATATCAAAGGCACACTTTAGGAGAAACCTTTATTATCTCCAGAATTGGCAGCCTTGGAAGGTGCAGTTTTACCAGGTAAGCAAGGCCCTAAAATGTCAAAGCATCAGAAATGATAGGTGCCGGAAAGCTTTTCCTAGAGCTTCTACAAATGCTTTGGAAGAACTCTCCTGTCTTTCCCTTTTGAGCTGGGAGACCTGGAACTGCAATGCTGCAAATCTCACTACCACCCCTAGGCTGAGGTTGAGGCACAGAGTTGGGTGGGCATAGAGAATTGCAAAAGCATTAGAATCATTAGGTTTACTCTGAATCTTGTGGATCTTTGGCTTTCAATTATGTGAACCACATGTTTTCTTATTCTTTAAGTCTGTTTATTGCTGCTCATTTGTTTTTGTTGTTCTTAGACATCCTTTTGTTGTTGTTTTCAGTCATGCTGTTCTAACATTTACAAAACCACAGTGTGAAACCTACAGGGTCTATTTGGAAGGGATTAATTTTCATAGAAATGGAGAAATATTGCAAATTTGCATTGAATGATTGTCAGATGTGTTACAGAGGCTTACTAAATGTTTTTCCTCACAGAATAAAGGGAGAAAGCAAGACTTTTAGTTGCATTTGCATTTAATAGGTGACCTAAGTGTAATATCTTTCTTCAAAAATCTTTCTGAAATATCTAATCACTGCTGGATAGGAGAAAGTCATGTAGAATTTCTATAATAGTCTCCCATTTTCAATATTTCATGCTAGGGTAATGGAAATTCATATGGAGATTAAAAAAAAGCTTACAGGTTTTCAGAATAGGAAAGCACTTATTTTCTTGTGAAAAGATGGTTAATGGGAAAACCTCAATCAAATTCATTTGTTCAGTTTATGCTATGTGTATGGCGGGCATAATAGTACTACACCATCTAGGTGTACCCATTACACTGATAGCCTCATTAACATATATATCTTGAGTGCGCATGTGTGGTTTGTAGGTGTGTAAATATATTTTTATAAATTTGTATGTGTATGAACATGAAATATTTTTGACACAAGAAACATATTTCAAATCATATCCTAGTTTAATAGAAGTGTGATTTCTTAAAAACTACTTAAAATATAATTTATAAGTTTTATTTAATTAAGATTCATGGTTTTAAATAAATCAAATAATACCCAAAAGTGATTATAACAAAAATCAGTGTGTTCCTTTGACTGGCCATCTAATTTTAGATTTCAATGTTGATAGCTTTTAGCTCTTTATTTGTTCCCAAGATTTCCATATTTTTTAAAAATATAAAATGTTTCTACTGCTTTATAGTTTTGTTTGTTACATGTTGATTATTTATTTATTTATTTATTTAATTCCTTTGTACTTTTACCCCCTTTCTTATTTTGTCAATTTTTTTTAAAAAAATTGTTTTTAAAAGACAGAACAATGGTGTTTTGTCTTTTAAATTGACAAATAAAATTATATGTAATTTTGATGTGGACATAATGTTTTGAAATACATACACATGTGGAATGGCTAAGTCAAACTAACATATGCATTACCTCACATATTTTTCCTGGAACAAGTTAATAGATTACTGTACAACATGGTGCCTGAAACTAACACAATGTATTATATATTTGAAAATTGCTAAGAGAATAGATACTAAGTTTTCTTATCTCATCTGCTTAATGCAGTTCTAGCACTAATTTAGTGGGTAATCATTATGATAATGTAAACAGTGTATGTTAAGAAGTATAATATTATTGCAGTAATAATTGTCATGCTTTTGTTTGCCTAATTTGTTTCACATTGATTTTTGTACACATCCCACAATATTGCTTATCATAACATTGATTGATCAAGTTTATATGTTCCTGCAAATTTGACCTCCCTCTTGTTTGAGTTTGGCCTCCTTGCTTTCTGCCTACTGCACTGCTGTTAAATTGTAGGTCTTCTTTACCTCTCTTATGGTTCAATTATAATTTTCTGAATTGTGTGTCTCCTACTTTATAGCTTTGATGTCTTGTGCTCCTCGAGTATATTCTACAGCTGCTTCCCAAGAGAAGTGGCAAGAGAGTTCTAACATCTTGTATTCTGTTTTCAGGTTGTGTTGATATTAGTTTGAAAAAAATAATCCTCCAGAATTCTGAAGTCATTTTTTCATTTTCTTCTAGAATCCAGTGCTATAGAGAAATCTAATGCCATTATGATTCTCTGATGTTTTCTCTTCCATCAAGTGTTACTAGTCCTTAAATTACCCCTTAATTCTCATTAAGTATTTTTAGAATTTTATCCAGCTCTCCTTTTGATCTTATCTTGCTGTGTGATCCAAACCACTCTCAGTAGCTAATCTCTCTTCTTCAGTCACTGATTGTTTTCTTTTTCTTTTCTTTTTTTAATTTTTATTTGACAGATAACTTCTGAATTAATATAAAGAAATTACAATAACTTGTATAAACACTAATTCAAAACATTTTTTGCTAAGCACCAATAGAACAGTTTCTGATCTTTTCACTGAAAATAACCGTATCGTTGAAAGACTGCCTCAAACTGAGTTTATTTAGAATTTTACTTAAGAAACATAAAGCTGCCAATCAGACCTTCTAATTAGCATTAGATGACCAGGTTAAATTCTTATGAGTTAAAAATAACTTTTAAGTTTTAACCTGTACAATCTAACGGAGGGGATCTGCTGGTCTCAAGCTGGTCATCACAGGTCATGGGTCCACAAGTCAGATAACATCCTCACAGAACACACAAAAAATGAGTAATAAGTATATACAAAGTATCATATACATGTTCCTGTATATTTAAGTGGAGTAATGCCTAATTCCCACAGGTATACAATGCAGCAAGGAGCACAGAAACAGATACCATTCACTAACCTGCAAGGACAGTGGAAGGAATAAAAAGTCCTGTGCCCTGGAATGGAGCAGAGGCTTTGTGGACCAGGTGGCATCCAGGACAGATCAGTAACACGAGTGATATCAAGGCAAGTGGGGAGGGACCTCAAGGACCGGAGAGGACAGAATAAACCAAGACATAGCCACAGACCTACTGACTATTCAGAAGACAGTGGAATGTTTGTACTGACTGAAGGGATGTAATCTAAGAGATGTATAAAACAGAGAAACTAAAACCTCCTCCAACAAGAGGGCAAAATACCTCTGCCATATTACTACACTAACCTATTATATTTTAACCCTTTTCCCAATCCATTTACAAAATATCTGCACTCTGTACTGCTCTGGAAGCGTTACAAATATTTCATAGATTCCTCTTCTTGAAGTAGTTTAGAGTTGAGGTGGCAAATTTACATATTTTTCTCCACTACCATGGATGGGTAGCTATCATAATAAGCCTAAAACCAAACTCCTTCTCCCTTGATTCTGAATATTGTAATTTTTCCCCTCAGAGCATAACAAACTAACAACTGGAAAAAAATATACAAAGTCATACAAAAATTTCAAAATTTTAAATACAAGCCCAAACACAAGAAAGAATCTGTGTCATCAAACTAATAGTCTAAACTTTGCTACCAAGAAAAAACAAACAAAAACAAAACAAAACCTCACTTCATTTACCAAGCTATAGGCATTTTATAAAATACTCAAGTAATTAACACCTCATTAAAAACTGGGGGAAATTTTTAGGTGGAAGCGAAATTTACACCAACTCATTCTTTAGCAAAGAGTTCTACTAAAATGTCATGTCCACACAGACAGGTTTGGCAAAACTGTCTGCTGGGGGCTCCTTGTATGCCAGACCCCTCCTGGATCTCCTTCAGAGGCATAGGGATATTGGTAGAGGCCTGCTCCAGGTAGATCAATGAACCCTGAGGGACTCTGGCCAGCTTTTGGGGCTACACATTGATGTCCTCCAGCACCTGCTGCTTATACTCAGCTTTGTCAAGTACTTCTGCACCAGTGCGTCTTTCCACTGCAATTCATTACTGAGTTCTGAGATGTCCTCTTCGATAACTTGCTCTGGTTTCTGGACAGACAACTGCAATCTTTGTTGTAGAATAAAACATTCTGTCTGTCTTGCTATATCCAGAAACTTCTGGAAACAGTGATCAACACTAGTTCAAATTTCTTCCTGATCTGTTACATTGACATAATCCTGACTCACGAGAGAAGCAAAGCAAGCCTCAAATGATAACTCCAACTCATCTACCAGGGTGCTGCTAGAAGTTCTTAGAGCAGCAGGTGATGCTTGAAGAAGCGAGGCCTGGCCTGGAAGTCCTGGAGCAGGTTGCAGGGGCCCACAGCAGCTGCTTGGAGAACATACAGCCCAGTGGAGCCTCCATGTCTGGAGTCCTACTGATGGTTTTCAATCCAGTATCCAGCCAAGCAGATAATTGTAGAGCTCAAGTCTTATCTGTTACTTATCTATTCAACCCTGCACTTTATAATATTCCTATCTGAAAGTAGAAGACCTCATGTGAGCTGTCCTTCCTTATCTCTGGCTACTCCTTCCCCCTCTCTCCACTCTTGCCACACTAGCCTTTTCCCACTGTCACATTTAACTTGACCACTATGTTTAAACTTTGTTCAATTTTTGCATGTTTAAGCCTCTTGTCCTGCTTTTATATTTCCCCATAGTAATTACTACCACCTCATATATTATATAACTTACATAATTATTTTCCATCCTCTCTTATCAGAAGGTAAAGTCAATAGTGGCAGGAATTTGGGTCTATTTTTGCTTCCCCACTCTATACTTAACAACCAAAAGAATGCTTGGCTTATAGTAGATTTTCTGTAAATATTTTTAATTAAATGAGTAAGAAGTTAACATTAGTAACTATGAAATAAAGGAAGAGTAGGATACACAAATAGCATAACTGGTGGGCAACACCAGTCTAACTTAAAAATGAATGCAGAACAGGGCCAACAGAGCAAACAGGGTTTCAGAGATCTCATGGTGTTGTGGTAATGAGCAAAAATGTCATTAAAAGAAATAACCAATATTCCTAGAAATTCTGTGAAAAATTTATCTGGAGAAATTTTATGTGAGGGTCATGGAATTGATTTAATTATTTCCTTATGTGATTATTTTTATTTCTATTTAAAAATCAGCCTATTAAGAACATTTACTTCAAGAGACCAGAGTATGATAGCTACTGTAGTTTATGGAGAATGGCTGAAGAATATTGAAGAATAAATATTTGTCTATCCTTCAGAATGTCTTGGTCAAATATTAGCTATCTCAGACAAGTTTTGCGAGATAGTAGATTAGCTATGGCAGAGGTATCCAGTGAGAACAAAATGCAGGCAATTCCTGTTGTAGTTGACAGGAGATCTGTACCCTCTGAATATGAGTGTGTAAGTAGACAAGATATTTTGTAGAGGAAAAGCCATCATAAAACTGTGTAGGAATGATTTTTTAGAAGGAGGGGTTATGGATTTTTGATAGAAGCAATATTTTATCTGAAAATGAACCCACTTTGAGACTTGTTTGAACACCCAATGTTCTACCCCATAAGGGCCAAACCAGAGGCAGAAATTTGAGAGGCATTCATTTAGAGGAAGTAAGTGTTGATTCATAAAGGCATGTGAGATTATGAAAGAGGACATTTTTGAGATTTAAAAGATGGCCAAAATTAGCTGCCAAATACATATATTTAAGATGTAATAAGAGAAATGTGAAGCACTTGGTCACTTTTTACTTATTAAATTTTGAAATCACTTCTTGTGCTTGGGTAATCTACTTTTTTATGTAGCCAAGCTTGGGGCCACTGATAAGTTGGTGCTGAAAGCAACTGCTGTACCCCTGTCCAAGAAACATCAGTGGCCTTTGTTCTCTGATGAATATCCAGATAGAGGAATTCCCAATGGTGGCACTGGGTGTTCTGGCATCTGTACCCAGGGCAGGGACAAAGGTGTCTTCATAAGATGAGCTTTTCAGCATGATTTTAGCCATTATTTCTGCTTCATAGCCTCCAAATTGGGCTTTTTTTTTCCCACCAGAAAATTATCTGATATATATATATATATATAAATATATATATATATATCAGATTGGTTGGTTGTATTTGTAATATATACATATAGTAAAATTGTATTGGTTCTTATTGTATTTTTAATATATACTTATAGTCAAATTTGACAATAATATATGTATTCAAATATATATATAAAATAGTCATATATATGTATATATAACAGTTGTAAATTTGCACTAATAGTAAGATATTAAAGGAATAGCATATAGAGAATGTAAGTGCTCATAAGAGGGAATTTTGACTTACTATTCTAGCCTAAATAATGTTATTTATTTAGATATCTCTATTCTTGGTCCTTTTTTGTTTTGGTACCAGGGATTGAATTCAGGGGGGCACTTAACCACTGAACCACATACCCAGCCCTAATTTGTAGTTTATTTAGAGACAGGGTCTCACTGAGTTGCTTAGTGCCTCACTGATACTGGGGCTGACTTTGAACCTGAAATCCTCTTGTTTCAGCCTCCAGAGCTGCTGGGATTACAGGTGTGTGCCACTGTGCCTGGCTATTGCTCCTCCTCTTCTACTACACATTCTTCTTGGAAACACGGTTTAATCATATTCATTTCTTGAGTCTACCTGTAGATGAATCACAGCCAGGACCCACAGGGTGAACTCCATCTCTGAGCTTAGTGTTATTTCCAAAACTCTGACACACTTTCTGCCTCCTGGCACTGCTCCTGTGTAATATCTCAGACACTAAAATTCAGTATGGTCATCTCTTTGCAATAAAAACTGTTTTCCTTTTCTTCCCATGTTCTGATAAGGATATTACCACCAACACTGGGTCCAAGCTATAAATCTGGCATTACCTTGAATTCCTTGCCCTTCCTCACTCCACTTTAACCAATTGGCCACATTGGTGAATATGTAACACTTAGACTTTAAAAAAGAAAGTCATTGCATACCAGAAAGGTCAATCACAGTGTAGTTTCTGCCTGATGTTCTTATTGGTCATCTACTTTTGTTCTGGAAAATATTGTAGTTTTATTTAACCTTTTGCAGTTTCCCAAATGTTACTTTTTTTTGCCCCTAATATCTTGTATTTCCCTCTCCCACAACAGGTTTCATCTAAAATATCATTGACAGTCCAGCAGTTAAGAAAGCACACTTCTGAGTCAGAAAACCCTTGATTCAAGTCTCAATCTGCAATTTACTAACAAGGAGCTCCTAGATCCATTAACTAGTAGGAGTATACATCAATATTTAACTTGTAAGGCTGGGATAATAACAATGTATAGCACAAAGTGTTAAGATTAAATGAAACAAGCCAGAGGGTGTAATATACTTAAC
Source organism: Ictidomys tridecemlineatus (assembly GCF_052094955.1). Lineage (NCBI taxonomy): Eukaryota > Metazoa > Chordata > Mammalia > Rodentia > Sciuridae > Ictidomys > Ictidomys tridecemlineatus. The sequence continues at coordinate 191,854,259 of NC_135478.1, read as the reverse complement.
CTATGATTGATGATGTTATTGCTACTATATAGAACTTGATTAAAGTGTCTTTGTCTCTATAAATGTATTTCTAATATTTTCTTAAGAAATATTTTTTCCTCTTGTACATTTCGATGCAGATACTTATATGTATAATATTCAATTGCATTTATTTATTTACATGTATCTAACTACACTGAGATATAATCAATGTAGTTAGGGCATTTTAAAAAAGTGCACATTCTATGGGCCAAGAACATTTACTGTGCTAAGAACCTAGTAAGAATGAAATGTATATTTATTCAAAGAAAAAGAATAGTAGAAGAAACACTATGTTCTGAAATCAGTACATATTGGGTCCTGCACCCAGGGTTCTCTTATTTAGCTGAGAGATTGACTGAAAATTTTGATATTTTGAGTGCTCAGATTCAATATATCTTGACACTCTGAACTTCAGATTTGTAGGCAGCTCTCCAGAATTTCTGTGTGCTGTCCTTGAAGGCAGTGAGAGGTATATTTTATTTAAGGTGACATTGAAAATAACATTGACTACTTTGAATGATGTGGAATTATAAATTATATTACTACAGGTAGACTGATAAGAAAGTTTTAATCAGCCAGAAGTAAAGAAATATAGCTTTTTATAGAAAATGCAGTTTTTTTTAAAAAAAAAATAACTATCTTCTTTGATCAGTGACAGATAATTTTTGCCTTCTATCCATAGTGACTAGCACCTATCCTTGCAACTTTATAGAACATAAATTAAAGTTTCCTTTTTTCCTTTTGGTTCAACATTATCATCAATTACTTTGATGCAGACATTTATGACATGCCCATCAAATTTGCAGATCACATAAAACTGGGACAAGCAGTGAATATGTCAAAATACAGAAAGACCAGGAGCTTGACAGGATCAAATATAATAACATTCTAATATTTGCTAGTTTAACATGAAGTTTTAACTAGACATACAAAACAAGTTGTGCAAATACATGTATAACTCCAAACACACACACACACACACACACACACACACACACACACACACACACACACATAATCTCCAAGATTTGTTGATCTATGACTGTTAGGTTCATTGAAAACTAACTTTTTGATCAGAGTAATGACCTGGAAATGAATCAGGGTACTGTAGGGGAATCTAATGTATAACATGGTAAATAAAGCTAATAACAGGATTTTATGTACCTGAATTTTAATAGGAAAACAGATTCTAAGTGTCTTCACCAACTCCACCCCAACACACAAATGTTAACTGCTAATTATGAGTGGTGGTAGATGTGTTAATTGATTTGACTATGGTAGTCAGTATACAATATATAGATATATCAAATAATCCCAGTGTTGACTTTGAATATGTACAACTTTTATTTTCATTAGCTGTTTTTAAAGAGACTGTGTTAATAGTTGAAAATGACTGATTTTTTTTATCAAGTGGTGGTAGTAGGGGTGGGCTAGTTATTCACCTGGCATTGTGAGATGTAGATGTTATATTGTGGAATGAGGTAGTATGATCTGGAAGGTCTGTTTGCTCCTAGGAACAGATATTTGAATAAGTTCTTTTGCTCTCTTCTGTGCTAAGAAGGCTTGTCTGTGCCTGTGTTGGGTAGGGGAATGGATGGATCAAAAAAAATCAGGTTGATAGATATAGTCGTTTATTCATTCTCTTATCACCTAAGAGTTTAAGATGTGCTAAATGGCTATAGACCAGGGTACAAAATAGAGCATTTTGGCTGCCATAGAGGAATTAATGTTGACATAACCATACAACAGGTAGAAATAGGAAAGAAACAATTAGATCATGAATTTGATAGGAAAAATTGAACTAGTACAGCAACTAATCTAACTATGGATTTGATCTTAATAGATATAAAAACTGCATTAAGTCATAAGTTAAAATTGTAAGTCCTGAAATCTAACTTTGCTATTAGTAGTATATACTGTGACTCAGTATTTTTTAAATGAGGGTTGTTTTTTCATATCCCTCATTTCTAGAACATTCAATTACTCTATTAAAATTTTAAGTCTGTCAGAGACAGTTGATTGCCAAAAAATCATTTGCCCAAATAGCTGGTCTAATTTAGAACTAACCAAAAATTTCAGAAATTTAATTTTCTGCTATTAAGCCTGGCTCAGTTAGGCAATTTTAGGCATGAACAATAAGAGTTTAACAACCACTCCAATCCAGATGATGGTTTCAGTCACCTGAAACTCATTGTTATTGTTTATCATAATATTAAATGGCTTCTTATCAAATTTTAACACTTAAAAGGACAGAAAATTTTGAAAGAACATGGGAGAACTAAGATAATATGATGAAATAATATGCAAGAAATTATATAGTCCACTTATATAACTATATAAAGGAGAAGGAGCAGTTTACAAACTAAGCATGTAGGTAGAAAATCTATATTTTGATAGATTCAAATAGACATTATGAAATGTGAAAGACTTGTTTATGAATCAAAAATATCCTTATAGAGTGCCACATATGGTTGACAAGGCATAGAACTTACAGTCTAGTGGAAATATGCACAAACAAATAATTGGCTTTGGCGGGCAAGGGGAAGCACAAGCCCAGAGACAAGTGTCCTAACCCAGTCATGGGGTCCAGGATAGGAGAGAGGACATAGTGTCCAAAATGAGAAGGTGTTGGCTATGGAGACAAATGTGAGAGACAGGAAAGGAGAATGCTGTCAATGTCTGCTACTGCACTTGATTCACTGCTGTCTTACTACATATGACAAGGCTTTTCAAAATGTGCCTTGATGAGCAAGCACATTCTGCTTAGATATAAAATGACCTAGAAATGGAAATTTACAGGGGGTGAATGGTAATGTTACTTTTATTCATTCTGTAGTCAGAAAATGTTTTTCTAGAGGAAGAAAGGTGAAGGGATAACTTGATGATTTCAACTCCCCAAACTGTTAACTAAAAACATAACTAAAAAGAGTGATATGTATTTCTTCCCCATTAGACCTTTTTTCTTTCAAACCATCAGTTTCAGAGAGGTTGAGCATGACTGACAGACAAGCAAATCTTGCTAGGGCAGCAATTGAGCAGGGATTTTTTTCACTTGGGTAAGAATAGTCACAAAATTCTTCCAGTAAGCTATTTTTCATCCTTGTCTTCATAGTGTCATCATGTATGTGTTTAGACTTATGAAATATTTTATTTTTCTCTAAATATTTTATTTGCTTTTAAATTATACTGAATTAGGTGTTCAAAATGAAATCTTTTAAGAAAAAATTTGCATTCTTGAACTTTACATATGTATATGAGTCTTTTTAAATAGCTAAACATATCTATTGTGACTCAAGTGCAATACAGTGGACATATATATGGGATTTTAAAAAATTTTCATTATACTTATTTGTACACTCAGAACAAGGCACCCTTTATAATCTCTTAAAATGGAAACTGTACACATTATATTGTAGCATAGATCATAAGAGAGCTAAACTTAAAATCTAAGCCTTAGAGATAGTAATTTATTTTAAATGCCTAAATTTATATTAAAAATTGTTACATCTCTCCATCTAAGAAAGATTGTAACAGCAATCGTATTATATGGGTTAGACATTACCAAATTCATTACCTTCTGGATATTAATTTTCAGCCTTCCTCACCATTATCCATCCTGATTTCTTTACCAGCTTTTTCCCTTTCTTGACTTTGTATTCATAATGTGAAATGTTAGCAATAATGGCTTTAATAATGGCAAATCTGTCTTGAATTTTTATAGCACATTTCCTCTGAGAGGTTTAAAGTGATTCAAATGAATTTCCTCATTTCCACTGGCAACTTTCCAATGAGTGTCAGAAAGAATGCAACCTCAGCTTTACAACCATCTTTTTCATCCCCTTTATGCAACCGATTGTTTACTTCCATCATATGTGAACTTGCTCTCTTCTTTACCCTATTCCTTGAGTCACTGGAGTTAATTATTCCCCTTTAAAGTATGTGCAGTATGTGTGTGTGTGTGTGTGTGTGTGTTTTCATTCCTTCCAACTCTTCTCTCCTCCTACTATGTGCACATCTGGGAGCTTAGCAATGCTTGAGACTGAAGAACATAAAATAGAAATGCAAGCAGCTTGCTGGAAGCATCACTTAACAGAAGTGCCAATTTTGTTTATCAGAAATCTGACTGCATAACTTTAGCTCGTGGAAAATGGCAATTTTTGCATATAGGAAAGAATAGGTTTCACTAAAATCCATCTTATAAAATATTCAATTTTGGATGAGTTGGATAGGAACACCAAAGCAAGCAGGAAAGGCTGGGAAATATTGGATGACACATCTTGTGTGCTAGGAGATGCACTTGATTAAGTGGCATCTCTCTGTGGAGTTCTTGTCATTAGCTACTCACTGGTGTCAGACCTGCCTATGCAAATATGAGGTATTTGGATTGTATTGAAGTAATACAGACTGGAAAAACAAAAGAGCAGTTCATGGATACAGACATTATTTTTCCTTGTAATCTTTATTATACTGATAGCTTTTTATTATTGTTTTTTGCACTTAAAAGCATGCTAAAAGTAAGAGAAAATATCAAGTCAATCACATTTTTACATCTCAAAAATCTTAAAAGAAAAGATGATACTCAAAATTAAAATATAAAATCATGCAAATGGTTATATTTAAGCCAAATTCCCATGAAAAAATTTAATATGATTGAGAAATGACATTAAGGTGATTTACTTTTATGGGAGAATAAATATTTAAACATCTATATTTGTATTGTTCAGCAGTTATAATTGCTGTTCTAAAGTAAAAGGTGGATATCATTTTTCCTGGGATGCTATAGCAGCTATTCATTTTTCATTTATATAATAAGTTTTGATTCAAATTCCATACTAATCCTTTGTAAATATATATATATATATATATATATATATATACACATTTTGAAATTGTATATATACACATATCATATATGGACATATATAAACATTTTATATACATATACATATATATATATAACCCTTTATACATATATATTTATAATATATAAACATTTAAAAATTCTTAACATTTAGGTTATTCTGTAGAATTTCACAATTAAAAGCGTATTTAAAATGATAATATTTAATATTATTAAGAATATATTAAAAATTGCATATTATATTGGTGTATATGTATATATTTTTGAAGGAATAAAGCTCTGGAATAAAAAAATTGGCATACATGTGCTCAAATGGTAAAATTAATGATTAAAATACTCTAATTTTCTACATATGTATACTAATTGGGCTCTTTAGATGATCTGCTTTGTTTTGACTGGAGTTGATTTTTCCTTTGTTGCATCTCCCTAGTAATGCCTAAATTTGACTTATGTCATGGTCAGTTTATAATGTATCAACCGAGCTAGGCTGGGCTTTTCAGTTGCTTAGTCAAACACATTGGTGTTGCCATGAAGGTATTTTGTAGATGCTATTAACACCCCCAATCAACAGCTTTTAAGGAGATTATTATAGAAGATCTGGGTGGGCGATTCCTTAAGCTGATGGGTATTAAAAGTAGAACTATGATGTTTTCAAGAAAGAAGAAATTATTCCTGTGTATGGCAGTTTATGTCTTGGAGGTGCTAGCCTGCCCTTCCTGGCAGTCTGCCCTATAGATTTCATATTTGCCTAGTCAGCTCCTATAATCCTTTAAAACAACTCCTTGTAATAAATAAGCAAATAAATCCTTATAATAAATCTCTCTCTCTCTCTCTCTCTCTCTCTCTCTCTCTCTCTCTCTGTATGTGCGTGTGTGTGTGTTTGTGTGTGTGTGTGTGTGTGTGTGTCTCCTACTTGTTCTAGTTCTCTGGTTGAACCCAACTAATGCAACCTATAATGACCAAGTCTGACCTCCGACTTCCTTTCTTCCAATAGCTCACCTGAACCATCTTTCAGAAATCACTATAAAAAATCACTAGTGGTATAACTCTGAGGTAGAAAATTTCATAGCATTCTGCAAAGCCCTATGCTTGATCTTAAAGGAATTTAAGGTTTAAATTACTGAGTGGTTCTTAAAGGAATTTCTACATGACCCTGTCGTTTTTTAAAAAAATTTATATGTGATAACGGAATGTATTGTAATTCTTATTACATACATAGAACTAAATGGATAGAGTTAGAGAAGATAATGCTAAGTGACCCTGCCATTTTGATGTGAAGTGTCTATATATTATTCTTGCATTTTGCAAATGTTTACTTCATGTGTTATCATAACTTAAAGATTCTTTTACCACATTCCTCTGTCTACTGACTAAGATGGACTTTTACATTCCCCTCAGCTTAACTAACTTTAGACAGCTTTCTTCCTGACCATAGGTTCTTGACTTCCCCTAGAGCATTTTCTTTAGAAAATTTTTAATTGTAAATTCTTTATCTGTAAACATTCCCCCAGCCTCTTGCCAGTTTTAGAACCTAGGAGTATCTTTCTCAGGAAGTCATCCCTTTGAAATGTCATCATCAAGGAAGATAGAACTCCTATCTCCATGTCTCTGTAGGAGGGGAAGAGTCTAATTTCCATAATCACCAATTAGCAGACACAGATGCCCTAGTCACATTGACATCCTTTGCACCTCATGTCCTTCAGTACTTTTCTACCAGCTTATCCAGATGTTTAAAAATTCTCCAGACCTTTGTTTTTGAGGAGTAGAGTTCAGGCTCATTCAGTGCAACAGTCTTGACCCTATGGCAACAGTTTTGAACAAGGTCTTTCTTGCTGTTTAGTCCTCTCCAGTGCAAAAGATCTCTGACCCACAAAAGATTATAAGAATACAATATGTATTTTTCATGTATTCAGTAATCTGGGAAGTGTGAATTAATTTACATAAGATTTTGTATTATGATCACATAAGATTTGGCATAACTGTATTTTGATAGCATAATCCATTTATCAAAATGTTAGTAATTATACACAGTTTTTTGTATATATAGGAACTATAGATATTATTATGACTATTCTGAGTTAATCAGAACTAGAAGTAGTTTACATCATGGTGTTACCACTATGATAATTTAGAGGTATCACTTTGTTAACTGTCACCATTGATTTCCTATGGGCTTTTTCACCCGTCCTCTTTTTGTTTTATTTTTTCCCTCTTCCATTTTAAATCCTATCCTGAACACTAGGAATATAAGAAAATAGTGGTCATTTGTGAGAAGAGAAGGTATTAAAATATAGGTAGAAAGAAGATGTAAAAGAAGGACAAGGAAAAAATATTTTAATTCAGAAGTTTGGTATACTTTTTCAGGCCTGTCACTCTCCAAGCTAGTCTGTTTCCTAAATCTGCTAATCCTAAATTCCTGGGAAATCTGAAAATCAGCCTGTGCATCATTCATTAATTTATTGAGTAATTAATTAATGATTAATTAATTCTTCAATAAATTAATTATTGATAGAAAGACAATCTCTTTTTAAATGTTTTTATTAGTTCATTATAGATATACATAATAGTGGGTTTCATTTTTACATAATCATACATGCATGGGATATAATTTGCTCCACTTCAATCCCGAGTACTTCCTCTTTTCTTCTCTTCCTCCCTCTTCCTGTTTTCCTTCCTCTTCCATTTATTTATCTCTTTAGTTAGTGCTTTATAGGTACATAATCATGGAATTCACGGTGGCATATTCATTTATGTACGTATTTCATCAATTTCATTCAGCAATTCCTGCCTTTTACCATTGCTTTTCCCTCTCCTTCAATACCATTTCCCCACTCCAGTGATCTCCCTCTATTTTGATGAAATGCCCTTTTTCCTCTTACTTTGCTCTAGCTTCCACATATGAGAGAAAATATTCAACCCTTGACTTCCTGCATTTGGCTTATTTCACTCAGCATGATGGTCTCCAGTTCCATCCGTTTACCAGCAAATGCCATAAATTCATGCTTACTTATAACTGAGAAGAACTCTATTTTGTATATATACTATATTTTCTTTATTCATTCATCTGTTGATGAGAACCTGGGCTGGTTCCATAACTTAGTGATTATGAGTTGTGCTACTATAAACACTGATGTGACTGAAGATATAATATCTTGTGGAACCTATCATTTAGGGGATTTTCCATTGCTGTTGGTCAAATTATAAAGATCATGTCAGTCTGAGGAATATAAGATTCTCCAGAACCCCAGAAACCACCTTGAGACCAGTGGACTGATGTCATTCCCACATACCTTTAATACCCATCCCTTACCAAGTTTTCTTTAAAAGAAGAGCCAGGAAGTCCTAAAACATATCTTTCACTGTCAGGATGGCTTGCATTCTCTCTTGAATGCATATTCCTTGCTTTACATCTAAAAGCATCTCTTTTGAGATTGCCCCCATTCTCCCTTGAATATATACCTGCTTTATTAAATTAACCTCTGTCATTGCCTATATGTCTTTTCTACCAAGTATGCTAAAAACCCTGCTAGTCCTGAGTGGAGGGCCCCCTTCTTTCTTAGGGATCCCTTGAGCCATTCTTTTTTTAATATATATTTTTTAGTTGTCAATGGACCTTTATTTTATTTATTTATTTTTATATGGTGCTGAGAATTGAACCTTGTGCCAAACACATGCTAGGCAAATGCTCTACCACTGAGCTACAATCCCAGCACCCTTGGACCCCTTTTAAAAGACACCTTTTTTTCTGGTGGCATTTGTATTTTTGTGCCACTCCACGGAGCTTGTGTTGCTGTCTCAAACAGAAATCATTTGATTGCAATATCCTAACCAGAGTCCAGATGGTTCAGTTTTTGAAGAAAGTTTAGGAAGTTGTGAAAAGTCCTAGAGAGAGGTTCTGTTTGAATTTCTCGTATTTTAGAAACTGCTCAATTACCCCCCGTCTTTTCTCTGAAATCACAAGTCTTTCTAGTTTGTAGACATTATTGTTTTTTTGTTTGTTTGTTTGCTTTTGACAGTATTGGGGATTAAACACAGTGGCACTTTACCACTTTTTTATCTTAATTTTTGGAGACAGGATCTAGCTAAATTGCCCTGGCTGGCCTCGAACTTGAGATCCTGCTGGTTTGCCATCCCAACTCACTGGGTAATGGGCATGCACTGCTGTGCTATTACTTATTATTGAGTTAACAAAACTAGGGTAGCTGCTTATCAGTATAATCAGAGTTCCAGAGAATACATTGTGACAAAACAAAGAAAGTGTTACTGAGGAAATCTGGATATTTAACCATATCCAACTAGGAAAAATATAGAGGAACTCTGGTAAAAACCTTCAAATTTTACAGACAAAGCTTACCAAACATAAAAGTAGCTTCTATTGGGGCTGGGGTTGTGGCTCAGTGGTAGAGTGCTCACTTCCCATGTGCAGGGCTCTGGGTTCGGTCCTCAGCACCACATAAAAATAAATAAATGAAATAGAAGTATTGTGTCCAACTACAACTAAATATTTTTTAAAAAAGTAATTTCTATTAACTGCTCACCTTTCAATCAACTTTGCATAACTGTGACCAAAGTATTCAATAAGAAAAACTTGGAGGAGAAAAAGTTTACTGTGGCTCACATTTTCAGTTAACTCCATTCCTCTGTGCGGAAAGTGAGGCAGAACTTAATGGTGAAAGGGCATAGTGGAGGAAAGCTGCTCAGTTCAAGACAGCTAGGAAGAAGAGAGAGAGGGAGAGAGGGAAAGAGAGAGGAGAGAGAGAGAGAGAGAGAGAGAGAGAGAGAGAGAGAGAGAGAGAGAGAGCGTGTGAGAGAGAGCGAGAGAGCTAGAGAGCGCTCTGCTCACCAGAAGTAAAATATAAATTCCAAAGACACATTCCTGGTGACCTGCTTCCTTGCCTACAGTTAATACTCATTAATCCATTCAAATTATTAATCCATCAAATGGATTGATCCATCAGTTATATTATACCTCTTCTAATCAAATTATTTCACCTGTGAAAGTTTCTACATTTAATTTTGTGTGAACTGACCTTTTGGGGGATACCTCATATCCAATCTATAGCAGTTCACATTAAACTTTTAAGACTATAGTCATCTTGAAGGAAAAGATTATTTTTTAAAATTGGCTTCATTTTTAATTTTAAAATCAGATAACACTTCATTCCATAAAACAGAATCAGTTTTCCTATGAGCCAAGCACTCATCAAAAATAATTTGAAGAGTTAACATCAGAGTATTTATTTTGCTTACACAAAATAAGGACAAGGAAACTTCACTATTTCGCCAGTTGAGAGTGGCTGTTCTCTCTCTAATCCAGATTTCTCTTGGGGGACCAAATATGTCAGCTTGGTTTGATTGACTTTATGTTGTTGTTGTTGTTTTTCCCCTGGAATATTGTCTCTGTTGAAAAACTGGCTTCACAAAGAAGGTGGCAGCAGGAAAATTTCTGAATCCAAAGCTTAAAAATAAGTCTTGGGCAGTGTGGGGTTATTTTCTGTCTCTGGGAGGGATCATCTGGTGTCTGAGGCCTGGGGACAGAGGCAAAGTCCACAGCCGCTCATCCAGGAGATGTTACTCTCAGTAGTGTCTGGTGTCCTGACCTGTGCTCGCCCAGGATGACGGTGGGTAAGGAGCAGCAGGTCACAGGGGCCCCCTGACCCTCTGGGAGACAGCGTTCTCCCTGGGCAGACCCCATGGCTGAGGGTCAGTGGCCAGGGGAGAATCATGTCAATGAGTGTCCCCGCTTGTGGTCCCTGAGGTCCTAGGGCAGGGATGCAGGAGGTAGCCAGTGTCACAAGACGTCCCTGTCCCCAGCCAGGCCGGGCGCCTGGCTAAGCGAGGAGAAAGATGGTGTCCCTCCTCAGGGCCTGGCCCCTGCGACTGGTCTCACTTCCTCCCTGGCACCCACTGGAAGGGGAGGAAGTGACACCCAGGGGAAGGCCAGGAAGTGAGGCCACTGTCACATTCAAGTTCAGGGTGTGACAGCTCAGTCTGCCTCCCAACAGGCCCCAAACTCATCTCTGCTTCATGGGCCATGTCCCTTCTGACTGTCACACCCTGCCCTTTATAGCACAAGGACCCAGAAGTTCCAGGGACACGTCCATGTTTAGGCCCCTGGATCTGGAAGTTCCTCAGACATCCAAGTTTAGGCCCCTGGATCCGGATCTGGAATTTCCAAAGGTGCACATCCATGTGTAGGCTCTAGGTTCCAGAAGTTCCTCAGGTGTCCATGTTTAGGCCCCAGGATCTGGAAGTTCCTCAGGTGCACGTCCATGTTGAGATTCTAGGATCCGTAAGTTTCTCAGGCATTCATGTTAGACCCCCAGATCTGGAAGCTCCTCAGGTGCATGTCCATCTTTGGGCCCTTGGATCTGGAAGTGCCTCAGGCGTCCATGTTTAGGCCGCAGCATCCGTAAGTTCCTCAGGCGCACATCCATGTTTAAGTCCCTGGATCCGGAAGTGCTTCAGGTATCCATGTTTAGGCCCCTGCATCTGGAAGTTCCTGAGGCATCCATGTTTAGGTTCTAGGATCTTGAAGTTCCTCAGGAGCACGTCGATGTTGAGACTCTAGGATCTGGAAGTTCCTCAGGCATCCATGTTTAGGCTCTAGGATCCAGAAATGCCTCATGGGTCCATGTTTAGGCCCCAGCATCCGGAATGCCTTAGGCATCTATGTTTAGGCCCTTGGATCCAGGAAAAGACTATTAATGTTATTATATTATTGATAATATTTGTTCTAGAATTTAGCGATTAATATTGAGAATGATCTATGTTTAAGATTTGGTACTCTATTTTCATATAAAAAGAAATTCTTACCAATTTCCTTTTAGGGAAAATATCTTTTGAACCATTTTTTTTTCTTTTTTGCAAGAAGCACTACAACCTTATTTAACTATAATTCAAAAAAAGTAAATTACAGAATAGTCCATTTGTTTTCCCTCCAAAAGTTTTATTATAAGTATTATAAATATTTCCAAATAAATAAAAATAAATCCTTAGAGTAAATTAAAACTAGTATGCAAGAGCATGCTGGTTTACACTTGACATTCAGGTGTTCAGACTGAAGTTGTTCTGAAAGCAGAAATCCTACTTTTGTTTTGAGTTAAAATAGACCACAGTGTTTATTATGAGGATCTCCACTTTCCATTAGAGTTTGATCTGAAATTATATCAAAAAGAAAAGACACATCAAACTCAAAATAGTAGTAGTGTTTGTAGGTGAGTATGACAAAATTTTAATTATTCACCTAAAGTTAGACTAAGAAAATATCTTTTTATCTATCTAGGTATCAATGTAAAACTTGAAAGGAAGTAGAAAATGTAACAAGAGAAAAAAAAGGAGAACCTTAATTTAGTGTAAGCAGCAAACACTTATCAAACCAAGATAATACTGCGAAAAATTCAACTGACAGTTTATTTATTTACCCATTTAACAATGATTTTCCTACCTGTTCTTTGTGCCAAACATTGAGCTAGGCATTCATTAGTAATAAATAAAAATATGATTCCTGCCCTCATTTAGTAGAAGTTTGCTGGAAGAAGTAGAATTTAAATAAATGATGGCAGATATATGATGATTATTGAATTAAATAACATGAAGAAAAAAGTACAGTCTATTATTGATAAAGCTCTTATTTCTTTTTTCTTAATGATATTCTGGTAGGATGGTTCTTCTTGTCTCTTTTGGCTAGCTCCTAGCAGTTAGACAGCAAAATATGTGTCTGGACTACAAGTGCCCAAAGGTGAGGGAATCTGAAAACAGTTCCTTTAACTGGACAAGTGATTGATTGGGTGAGAGACATGGCAATATCCTACTTCAGAGGCAGCCTGAGTGGCTTGCTCAGGGTCATTAGGTAGATGGAAGATGCTCTAGCTTCTCCTGACCTGGCTTCCAGAGTTGAAATTCATGCAGCCTAGATTACTGAATGCTTTTATAAAAGCAAATGAAGACTGATAAACCTATATCATAGTTAAAGGTTAAGATGAACTTAAATATTAAAACTAAGAAGAAAATTAGAAACTATTTCATGTTTCAAAGAAGGCAAACTAAAAGCTCTGGTAAAAGTACAGAAGTAAAGAAAGTAAACTAGATGAGGCTGACAATGAGATACGTAAGTGCTAAAATTAGTAGAAAACTGCAAGATAAAATTTAAAAGTTGAAGAAATGTACTTTTCAAGTGTTTTAATCAAACAAGGACAATATTAAAATACATGATGATATTTTAATGTAAAAAGCTTCAATTAATATAAAAATTTAAAACAATAAACCACAAAGTAAAGCTAAGATCCATAAAATTAAAAGCTAAAAGAATAATAGAGAAAATGAGAAATGGCTACATAGACATATATAAATATAGGTAAAATATGTTTGTGGTGAAGAGAGGATATTGTCAAAGAGGGAAGCTAAGCCATACATGGGACTTCTGACATGACTGTGGGCAATGGCTGTATCCCAGAGCATTTTGTTGTTGTTTTTGTTATAAGACAGGGGTCTCAAATAGCCCTTGGTCTCTCTGCCTCCCAGAATACTCCCATAGGATCCTGCCTCCTGTGGTCTATCTGGGGAAAAGGCTGTAATGCTGCAATCTTTTGGTGCTGAGCTGAGAGGGTCCTGCAATAGCTGGAAGACACAGCCAAATTATTTCCATCTGTATGTAAATTTAATGCATCCATAATGAGAACTAAACCCCAAATGTCTAGCATTTTACCTAATGTTATAGACTGTATGCCATATAATAAAAGGAGATTTATAAACAGCACAGAAAATAAAAGAGCACATTTACACTATAGGAAGAATCTCTCAAGTATTTAGGCAGTTGTCTTCCTGTAATTCCCAAGTTTGATAACACTATCATCAGCAAGTTTACATATGATCTCCTGAGTTTGCTATTGCTCTGCATTTATTAGTTGCTTCAAAGACACTCTCCAAAGTTTTTCCAAAGTTGCTTAATTTCAAAATGTTAAAAATCCCTGACATGAAGACAGCAATGTCAATACTAATGAAATGTTTTTATTGGTTTTGGCCAAAAAGCTTAGGTAACTCTTAATATCTGCCTAACACTTGCCAGAAAATGTAGTTTTTCCAGTCTTGTCAGGTTGCCACTAGGTAGATGGGTTGTTTCTAGAGTGACAGAATGATCTCTATTACCAATGGGAACGTGTGGGTTGTTTGATGTTAAAGAGCATTTTCCCAGCTGTAGACTTAGAAATGGAGAACTATTTGCAGCCTTCTGGGATGAGCCCTAGGAATTATACCATCATGGACAGAGGGAAGCAAGATGGGCAGAGAGGGTAGGCAAGATTGTGATACAGATGGAACTGCTGCAGTGGTGTCAGCTTTTCCTGAGGGATCTGAGGGGCCCTGCTGAACTCCCTAGGGGGAGCAGTTTCTGCTTACCTGAAAAAGGCAGTCTTGACCTGTATGTGGAAGCACTGCTGTCAGCTTCACCCTTTGCAGTTTCAAAAGATACCCGAAGGAACAATTTTTTTTTAAATAATTGTTTAATTTTAAATGACCTCAATTTTTTTTCTCTTAAAAAGACAAATGTTATGGCCAATGTGGTGCTAAGAGCTAGAAAATCTGTGTTATGGCATTTTAGTCTCCATTTCGATCTAATTCAATTCTGGTGAAACACATTTTCACCTAAAAAGCATTGATTTCTCTATCTAGTGATATCGTTGAAACTGGGTTGATATATCAACAGGAAGATTCTATTTCTTCTATCTTCCTTGGCATCGTTGTCTGTACGCAGCTGAGAGAACAGCAAGGGTATCTTTGAATTCTCTGTGTTTCTCTATCTAGTTTTGTTTGAGATGCTGTTTTATGAAAAAAATTTCAAGCAAAAGTATGGAAAAGAAAACTTTCTTGAAGTACTTGAAAGAAAGTCTTTTTTCTTTAAATATATTTTCCAGTAAGTACCTTTTTCTGATTTTATGTTTAAGCATATATAATACAAACAATGCAAGTCTTAGATAAATAACTTGATTTCCTGTCTATTCAAGATTCTGATTATAAACTGTGTGCAGTGGCACATGCCTGTAATTGCAGTGGCTTAGGAGGATGAGGCAGGAGGATTGCAAGCTCAGAGCCAACCTTGGCAACTAGTGAGTCCCTCAACAACTTAACAAGAATATCTCTTAATAAAAAGTAAAAATAAAATGGTCTGAGATGTGGCTCAGTGGTTTACTGCCCCTGGGTTCAATTCCCAGTGTGTGTGTGTGTGTGTGTGTGTGTGTGTGTGTGTGTGTGTATGTGTGTGTGTATATGTGTGTGTATAAATATATATTATATATTTTATATATAATATAGAATACATATATATTATATGTGTTATATATAATATATTATATATATAATAAATCCATTTCAGACTTCCAAATATTTAAATGATACTTTATAGTTTAGAAACCATTTTTCCCTATTGCACTTTAAATTTACTAATTCATTTGTTGAATAATTATTAAGTGAGATATGCTACTAGGCCTAGATTAAGATTCTTTTTTCAAAGATCCCATAGATTAATGGGGACAATTTAAGAGAGATATTTATAATATGATGAGATAAATAAGTATCTGAGTACCTGTATTTCCCAAATTTACTTATATTATGGATAACAAAAATGTGATAAGCAGCCAGGGACCGTAGTGCTTTCCAGTGGCTCAGGAAGCTGAGGCAGAAGGATCTCTAGTTCAAAGCCAGACTTTGCAAAAGCCAGGTGCTAAGCAACTCAGTGAGACCCTGTCTCTAAATAAAATACAAATAGCGCTGAAGATCTGGCTTAGTGGTTGAGTGCCCCTGACTTCAATCCCTGGTACGAAAAAAATGTGACAAGCAAATAAATGTGGCTTTAGGAAAAAGACTGGATATTTTTGTCTGGTTTTGATCTTGATTCTCCTGCCAATTATTAAAATAACCTTGATAAATTTGTGCATAGGTTAGGGTGAGGAAGACAACAATCAAATTGTATACAACACATTTTAAACTATAAATCTTGATATGGGTAAGTTGATATTAATATCTTAGGTGAAATCTTTGAAAAATGTTAGACAATTAAACAATTTATAGTCCACTAAAAGCAAACACAATATAAATTTGGATATATGTTTATACAAATCAATTACTAAAATGGTGTGGTACAACAATTTCTGAACAGTGACTTATAATTAATTGCAGTTTAAAGCACTCAACACAATCTTGAAATCCATCAACAATCCTCAGGCTTGCTGAGTGCTTCTGAAGTCTCCAGCAGTTTTGCACAAATGAAATGGAAAATTAAACATGAAAAGTGTCTATTTCCAAGTTGGGGTTAGCTTATAAGGTAACCTTGGCTAAGCCCATTCTAGGTCACACAAATTTGCATGATTATTCTCTGTATGATTAAAAAGTCCAAGGTATTTATAATCTTTCAGTAATGGCAGAAGGGATGGCATGAGGTGTATGTTCACTTTGGGGCTGTGATTATATAAGCTGACTATATGCTTCTGCTTTGGCTTAACAGATTTCTTTAACATCTCATGGCTATACCCTTGTTGGCTTTTCATATTGGCCTGTTCCGTAGTTTAGCCTGAGTTTGGGACTGAGTTTGCAACCTTGTAAAAATATCTTGGGTTTTTGGCTCCAGAGGAGAGATTTCCAAATACCACTCACAAAGTGCTACTTTGCACACTCAAACCAGGATCTTAAAGTCACAATGTGTTGGTAAATGCATATTCATACTTCACTGGAGAGGAGGGTCAGAATGGAAGAAACTAGTTCAATAAGTAGTAACTAACTAATCAGTATTAATTGTAATAATACAGATTACAGACAGCTAATAAGCCTTTTTTCATACTTTATTTTATTAAACATTTAATGACATCTCTGGGAGAGAGGTGCAATTATAGATGGTACATTACTATAAAATTCCCATTTTACAGATAATAAAACTAAGATATGTTCAGGTTAAAATTCACCAGTAAAATAAACTGGTGACTTAAACTATCACGAATAATTTTAGAAGAATGGTTGTACATTTTTATGTAAAGAATTTAAGCAATGTACATTTAAAGTCTTGTCAATATATGAGAGTAGAAGATATAATGAAATACTTGATTAAAACAAGGAATAGAACAGTGACTTATAATTTTACTAATCCTTTACAAATTTGTGTTTTATATCAAGACCGAAGAAATAAGTTCAGAGCATCCCACTTTAGGTAGGAAAAAGAATAGAAAAAAAGGAAACTTTGTAGTTGTAATCTATAATCAATGTGAAAGCTATAAAGGGGGAAGCAGGAAATGAGCCAGCCTTCTCAGAGAAGCTTGTGGAAACTCTTAGGCATAGAACTTGGTGCTGATGAGAGCCTGGTTGCCATATGAATGTTTGTGGAAAATCAATGCCATAGTTTACAAACCCTGTTACTAAATCCCTATGGTGCAGCAAAGACCCTGTAAAAATGCCAGCTGGGATGGATGTCATTCTTCACTTTGTTTTCTCAGACAGGGAAATGCTTGAGGATTTAAGATGGGAACATAATCATCATGCAAGCAACCACAAATTGTAGGAATCAGGGATTCTGAGAGAAGACCTAGAAAAATTCTGAAAACTAAAGAAAATGAGTGTTCCAAAAGCTGATTTTGGAAAACATGTGAAATTATAGGGCATTTTTTTAAACATCCTGCAAAGCTATAGTCACAGATGCTCATCATCCCAGACCCAGACATGACCCTGAATAAATTCCACTAGGGGAAGGAGTATATGATAAGCCTGAGATGCTTGAATGGAATTTGGATAGATCTATCTGTGGCATCTAGTGTGACCGGGGTGTAGCCCTGTGCCTAGCAGACCTCACTGTCTCCTTTGATGGCTGCCACCTTCATTGGGACACCTGCCTCATCTTCCATTGACTGAACCCTTCGTTTTTAGCTACAGTCTCAAAAACTTCTTGACGCTTGCTAGGGAAATGAATCATGTTCATTTCACTTTCTGCACCTGGCCTAGGTCTTTCTCAGAAGGAACTTATGTTTCATAATTGAGATAATGACATTCACTTTATATTGAATGCTGTTTACTGGTTTGTATTTGTTTTAGTCAGCATTTTTGCTGCTGCAATTAAATATCCAAACCAAAACAATTGTAGAGGAGGAAAAGTTTATTTGGAGACTTGTGGTTTCAGAGGTCTCAGTCCCTGGACAGCTGGCTCCATTTCTCCGGTAAAGTGAGGCAGAACGTCATGTCTGGAAGATTGTGGTGGAGGGAAGCAGCTCACACGATGATGGGAAAGCAGAGAAAGACTCCATTCACTAGATACAAAATATATATATACCCCAAAGCCACATCCCCAATGCCCACCTCCTTCAGCCACATCCTACCTGGCTTCAGTTTCAACTCAGTTAATCCCTATCAAGAGATTAATTCACTGATTGGGTTAAGACTCTCACCACCCCATGATTTCTCCTCTGAACCTTCTTGCATTGTTTCAGATGTGAACTTTTGGGGGATACCTCACGTCCAAAGCATAACAGTATCTCCAGTCTCACTCCCAGATAATGTCCTGTGAATGTTGCCAGAGTAAGCTGGATTTTGTTGTGACTTTTTGAATACCTAGACTACTTGTTAACCAGTTATTCTAAGAACAACCAGTTAGTCCTTTCAGCTTATCAGAGTTCCCAGCAAATCTCCTCAATGTGTCCATATTATCATGTGGTTCTCATGAGAAGGAATTATACTAAGTCAAAAATTCTAAGAAAATAAGGAAAACAATATTAAGGACTTAGAAAAATCTAATGCTATTCTCATATTGTAGAAAGACTGACCAAAACGTATCAGTAGGGATTCAAGTACAGTTGGAAAAGGTATATGTAGTAGGAGCTAGGCTTTGTGTTCAGTGAAGAATATAAAGTGAAAAGCTGTGAAACACAAATACCTGACTGAGAAAAGAATTTCAACCTATGGAGAGAAAAACAGGAGTTTTTAAATTTTCAGAAGCAAGAGATAGATAATAGAATCATACAACAAATGGGATCTTAATGGTCATTAAATAAAATTTATTATTTAATACAGTAATACCTTTTCTAACATTGTTCAAATTGATGATCCACCAATGACTTGAACTTTTGCAGCTCCAGGAAATGTTTTGCTTGTAAGTAGGCCACTCCATAAAGAAAAATAATAAAGGAATATATTTTCTCCTTAATAAGTGGAAAAGGGCCAATAACATGGCACTAAATATGTTTAATGCTTAAAAAGACTTCAAAAGAGCTCAATCTACAATCTGAACTAGATGGAACATGGCTATAAACCTGAGGGCAAGAATACTATGATGAGGAAAAATGAATATATATTTCTTTTTTTAATACGTATTTTTTAGTTATAGGGAGATACAATGTCTTTATTTTACTTTATCTGGTGCTGAGGGTTGAACCCAGGGCCTTATGCATGCTAGGCAAGTGCTCTACCTCTGAGCCACAACCCCAACCCTACATATTTCTTAATTACATCAACTTCTTTCAAAGACACAGATCCAGATGCCCCACATCTACTTTAGGGACACCATTATCCATTTATTTGTTTGTTTGTTTAATTCAAAGTTCTTCCATATACTTTATTCTACTCATTTTTTTTCTCACATCACAGAGAGGAGATCCAGGGTAATTTCCTCCATTTTACAGATGAAGAGATGAAGGCCAAAAGGCATTGATGACTTGAACAAACTGAAAGTAAGCAGTAGATCCAGCCTACTGACGGCTAATCTAAGTACTTTCCAGCACTGCCCTCCAGCTAGCCCTATTCCAGTCATGTATCGCCTCTTTGAGACTAATGGAGAAAGCCTAGAATGTGCAAATGTCAGAATAAAACTCATATTTCTTTCATCATAATAGATTAATATTTTGTGTTACTATATAGATAATTACCAACTGGACTCTCTAGTCTTTAGTTTCGTGGATATTTGGGTGTAGAGGAAACCCCACCCTGGGGAGAGGGCTGACAATAATGCTTAGTTGCTTATTATTGTCTTGAATTAGAGCTTGCTAATATGTAAAGACTTTATTTTCTTTTTTTTGGCCAGAAAATAAATCTTAAAAGCTTTAACTTTGTAATTCTTATCTTGATAGATTTCTGATCATTGGAGTCTTAAAATAACAATTAAAGTATGATTAAGCAAATTGAAGTAAGTTCAATTTCTAAAGAAAGTTGTAAAAGAGACAGGATTTATATTTCTAATAAATTATAATAAATATTCCTTGAATGAATTCATATTCATGGCTAGTAAGGTAGAATCTAGAACTGATTTACATGTAAGAGTTCATAAGAGTTTAAATGGGTATGCATTTAATGGAAGGAATTGGGTGAAAAAGGAAGGGGTGAAATTAAATACTACAGGGTATTCTACAAAAAAGCTAAGGTATTCACAAAATCAAACATACCTAACAATGGTTCTACAGTGACCAACTAATGATATTTGCAAGGAAAGATTCTTAAGTAATGATGTCTAATGAGTTTTATGGATTTTCTATGAAAGGCTGGATATACTTAATAAAAACATTTCTTGGGGTTATTTCACTGACCATTCTGTATTAAATTTATATGGGACAGAGAGGTAGGGGTTAGAGGTGTGGGTATCTGAGTGAGATAGTGATTAGTTGCATCTTTTGAAAATTTGTATTCCATATCTACTAGAGTATTTTGTTCCATAGTATTTATAAAAATAAAATTATCTCTTTAATTGATTATTTCATAATAATAAATTCAGAAAATGCCTTTTCTCTTCCCTCTTTTTCAATATCCTCTCCCAAATTGCTGACCCTGCCTTAAGTTTAATGCTTATGATCAGTACTTGGAATTCTAAAAGCTTACTCATAATTGGTTCTCTAGCCCTTCTCCTCCCAGGCCATCTTTCACATTGCCTCTGAGTTATCTTCTGAAAAGGAGGCTTTGATTCAATTGTTCCCATTAAAAACAGACAGACAACTTGGATGCCTATGGCTAGTAGAATGAAGATGAGCCTTCCCTTTTTCAACTATAAATTTATCTAGGATGTGTTCCTTGATTTCATTTAGTAATAATGTTCTATGCTCTTAAAGACTTTGGTCTTTTCCCTCTAATAAAATCTAACCAAAATATGTTAGAAATCCTAATTTTTATTTTTTATTTATTTTTTTGGTACCAGGGATTGAACCTAGGGGCACTTGACCACTGAACCACATCCCCAGCCCTTGTTATGTTTTATTATTTATTTATTTTGGGGGGTTCTGGGGATTGAACTCAGGGACACTTGGGCACTAAGCAACATTTCCACCCTATTTTGTATTTTATTTAGAGACAGGGTCTCACTGAGTTGCTCAGTGCCTCGCTTTTGCTGAAGCTGGCATTGAACTTGCCATTCTCCTGCCTCAGCCTCCCGAGCTGCTGGGATTGCAGACATGCACCACCATGAGCTACAACACCCAGCTAGAAATCCTAATTTGAAGATTGACCAATACCAAGACTTAAATTATTAGTCTTGTTTCCAATTGTATTGCTATTCCCAAAAGTCACTGCTAGATTATAGATGTTCATTAAATATGAAAATTAAGGTCTTGAACAATTTGGTTTAATTCAGCTCTCCTTTCCACTCTGTGCCTTTTTGGGCATTTGTTCTGCAACATTTCCCAACACTTCTGAGTTTTCCTCTCTTGTCACCTTCCTATCCCCTACATAGTAAAATCTTACCTGTGCTTGAAGTCAGACCTCTAATTCCACACTTGTTTTGAAGCCTTCTCTCATCTCCCTAAACTTCCTTCCTTCCTTCTTTGGAATTTAATTGCCTGCTCTTTTGGACCTACCTCTACTATAGCCCTGAACTCTTTGTGCTTGGGAATACAGTTAGCTTTTTATCTCCCTTTTCCTCTACTTTGAAAGTTTCTTGAGGACACAGGTGATGCCTAACTTATTTTTATTCTATTCCAGCATGATAAAAGCACTAACTTCATGAAGAAGATGCTTACTAAGTACTTATTGAGTGGCAGTTTTGGTGGATCAATATTTCCCTATGTGTATTTTGCAGAACTCTATTTCTATAGGATGTCAGCAGGTTTTATGTGAAATAGAGTTCTCTGGTCAAAGAAGTTTGGGAAATTTTAGGTTAAATAGTTAGCATTTTTTTTTCATTGAAATAGTTATCAGAGTCTAAAATGCAAAAGTTTATTGTTCTCTGAGAGTGAAATGTACCTAGCATTTCAAAACATGTGGCTACAGACATGTTATTCACAGATGTTATGCTACCTGTAACCCAGTAAGAAGATCTGACTGGCTTCTGTTTTAAAAGTGCAGCAGGTCCAAACTAAAAAAAAACCTTGGAAGGAATTAGGGCAGGGCCTAAATTTTTAACAGAATTTGGTACCTGAAGATACTCTGAGTTTATGCAAATGCAGCCATTGATTTTTGAGGTGCAGGAGGTGTGTCAGGGAGCCCTAGCAGGACAAGCACAGAGTTTCGTTTTGTTTTTTAACATTCAGAATGTCTAAATTACAGTTACATTACAGAATATCTCAGTACTATGCAACTTGTTCTAGGATAAAGGCTATCCTAAGAAATTTTCCACAATTTTTACTATGTGTTTTCTCTGTACTTACTCAATTTGATGCCATTTTGTATATTTCCTGGAACACATGAGAATCTTGAAGAACCTTTTTATAAATGAACAATTGTGTTAGATGTATATATGAAGGAAGGGCAGCTCATTGTTCAGTGTCAGATGGAATAGGGTTTGAGAAATGGTTTTTTAAAAAAGGAGTTAGTCCTGCTCTAATTCAACACTATGTCAGTAATACACATATGTCCAATCCTGACAGGTCATACATGATACTGCTTAATTCTTAACATTTAATGTATACTCAGTTTTCATATGGAATCTGTACTTGGGAATAGTGGAAGAAGTTGTCTTGGAAAAATATGATTAAGAGTCGTCTATCATTTTCTTCATCTCTAATACAATCATATAAAGACTAGAGCTAAATCCTTTGTTTCTTTTGCAGTCTCCTGTAATTTGAATTCTGTGCTGTGAACACAGCAGGTACTCTAAAGACATTATTAGGCTGACTCCCAAAGAGGGAAGCACCTTCATTAACTTTACTGGAAAGAACATCTTGATGATAAGGTAGGGAGGAGCGTGGGGGTGGTGGTGGGTAGAAGCACCAGCCCCCTGGAAACTGGAAGCAGAATTCAAAAGACCTTGATGAGCAAGAAACAAATATAAGGACATTCATTGGTACACTTGAAGAACAAAACTCACATTGTACAAGTGTAAAATGAGTAATGAGGAGCTAGACCCAAGTACCTTAGGGGGAAAAAAAAAACAGTGAAAAGCCAAAATGAATTAAAAAAGCTCCCATGACTCAGCAACATGGTGCTTTTAAAAAACTGAACATTTTCCCCAGGAAGTGTTAAAAAGGCATATAGTAGGCAATATTTGTGCTTGGAGTCCATTTCATGTTAAATTATATAATCAGGTGAGATAACTTAAAGTAATTTTGTGAGCTAAAGTAATAAAACTCAATTGATACTTTAATTTTGTGAACTTTTTCTGCAAGATTCCTGGAAATACTGTGCCATTAAGTCTCTCTGAAAACTGGCAGCATCTACAAACTGAGATCCTAAGTTCCTAGGTACAATATTAGTTAAAATGCAGATGAAGTATCCTTTGTGTTTTTAACCCTAATAAAATGACAATCACCATTCTTGGAAGACATTCCCATGTGAAGAAGAGCTACTGTATTCCTGCCTTTGTAATACCTCTAGTAGTATTAAGGGCAATAATTCCCATGTTGCCAACCTGTATGCACCTCTGTTGCGGAATAGTCATTGATTTCACATGCTATGGAATTTCAAAGACTTGTAACAATTTAACAACCCCACATATCTATTTTGAAAAGCTTTTGTTGAATATTAAATAGTAAATGAAATGAGAATATTCTTTCTCTTCTAATGCCATCCATTTCCCTGCAAATGCCATGATCTTATTATTTTTTATCACTGAGTAATATTCCATTGTGTATAAATGTCACATTTTTTTTATTCATTTATCCATTGAAGGGCATCTAGGTTGCCTCCACAGTCTAGCTATTGTGAATTGTGCTGCTATAAACATTGATGTGGCTGTGTCACTGTATTAACACTATTGAATATGCAACTGGGAAAAATTAAAGCAAACATATTTTTATAATGCCTTTATAGTAGTATGCAGTAGTTGGTCACAAAAAGTTTAGAGAGGAATAAATATAGCAAAAAAAATTTCTAAAACTGGAAAGTATAAGTAACCCTGTTTTATATAAGGCAGTCAAGAAATGTAAGGAAGTAGAGATTTTGGACAATATTATCAAGATGTGAGAAAATTTCTATTTTATACTTTTTTAAAAAAGCTTGGACATTTTCAAATTATGCCTTTATAAAAGCTGGCCATCGTGTCATGAGAAAGCCCAAGCATCCTGTAAAGATAGCCACATCAAGAAAAATTGGAGCTGAGTGCAGTGGTGCATACCTGGAATCCCACAACACTGGAGGCTGGGGCAGAAGGATCAAAGGTTCAAGGCCAGCTTGGCAATTTAGTGAGACCCTGACTCAAAATAACATATAAAAAGGGCTGGATATAAAGTGCAGGAGTCAAGTGCTCTTGGATTTAATCTCCAGTACTGAAAGAGAGAGAGAGAGAAAGAGAGAGAGAGAGAGAGAGAGAGAGAGAGAGAATATCTACAACCCTGGCTCCACAGTACTAGTGGTCCTTTTTGCCAACCACAGGACCAAGCCATCTTGAATAAGAAACTTCCATCTTGAATAAGAAATTTCCCTCTTGAGCTACCAGCTTCAGGATGGGTCTTCAGGAAGTGAACGCTGAGCAGGAGTTTGTGATGCCAGTGGGTAGGAGCATCGTATGAAAAAGAAAGGAAAAGAAATACTGGTATCTACATTATAATGAAGGTCCGACAAAGCATCTGCCAACCAGGTATGAAACTCTATGGGGAGTTTGCTCATCAAATTTGTTCAGTCAAGTTAAAGTGGCCAGTTCTTGTATTCCTGCCTTGCCCAGTCATCAGATGTGAGCTTCCCTGCAAAGGACATGACCTCAGATGAAGCAGCTCTCTGTATCTGAGGCTGATGCCAAAGGAGCTGACAGCTTGAATGTCTGCTGACCACACCCCCCACAGCCAAGCAGCCAGTCTTTCCTTGCAAGGTGCCCTTCATGGTGCATCTCTTTTTCTGTCCTGCCATCCCAGTTGATGTTACCTGGAACAGAAATGAGTTGCCCAGGGGTATTTTGTAATACAGCAATATTTACTGTAATGTGCCAAAAAAATTTCCAAAGAGATTGCTGTAAAATGAAAAAAAAAAGAGCCTTTAATTTTATTCAGGTATTAATTTATTTGATCTCTGTGTGGGCAAGGTAAGAATTATTTGGGAATATAATAGAAAGAATCCAAAAGAAAATATTAAGAGATAAACAAGTCTTTAATGTTCAAACTACCATCAAATAAAAGTTTGAATAAATGGGGAATTTTGGATAAAATGTAAGTAAAAAAATTTATCCCTTCATATATGATATCCTTACATGAACCAATAAGAGATTCTTCATACAGAAACAGACATGACAGAAAAGAGGTACACATAGATGATGAACATATGAAAAATATCCACTCTCATGAATACATGAAGAAATAAAAATAAAAGTATAATAAATACCATTTTAACTTATCAAATAAGCAATATTTTTTTTAAAAAAATGGTACTTAATGCTTATGTTGATGTGGAGATAAGTTCATCCACATAAGCCTTTTTGGGAAAAAAATTCCTAAGACCCTTTCAGAAAGCATCTTGGGGAAATGCATTACAAATCATAAAAGTGTACATTCTCTCACATCTAGTAATTAAATTCCCTAAAATTCCTTTTTTTGAGTGAACATTCTGAAAACAGAAACCAATGTTTATCTACTAAAATATTTCTTCCAGCCTTTAATAGCCAAATGTAGAGATAGTTGTAATAACAAATGGAATACAACATTATATGGTCACTAAGCATGTTATTTTCATTTTAAGGATTTTAATGTTGAAGAAAAATATTTGTTATGTTCAATAAAGTACACAAAACTTATATGCAGTATAAATTCAACCATGAAATATATATATGAAAAAGCCATATATATGTATATATGCATATATACATATATATGTATATATTGCTACATTGAAAATGTAGCATGTGTCTATAGTTTCTTCTAGGCAGATTCTCAAATAGTATTAATGTCTACTCACTGAACAGGGGAAAGTTTCTCTTCAAATTGCCACCTTAATACAAGACATTCATGTTTTCACTGTCAGTTTAGGGTATTTACAAAGTTCTAGGACTGTTGATGTGGAATGGTTGGTTCCAGGTCAATTATTCGCAAAGGGTTCGCTCTTAAGCACCTCTGTGTGCTGAACTTTTTCCACTTACACTTGGTTCTTGTGACTGATGTCTCAATAGGTAGCAATATTCTTCTAATGGACACCTGTCCTCTCCCCAGCTCAGATCCAGTTGCCCGTCTGCTTTCTCTTAATTATTTATTTCAATCATAATTTTCTCTCCCAAACTGGATCCAACCAAGATTAGAATGATGTTTAAATTTTTGCTTTTGAACCAGTGTGGTCTTCACTTGCTACAGAGTAGTGATAGAGTATGGGAAATACACATATCTCATGATTTACATATCTATATAATTATAGTAAAACTTGTGCTGATTAAAGATTAGAGAGATTAAAAATCTCTTCTACTTGAAATATTAGAGTTCTAAGAACTCCTGGAAGGGAAAGTACAACATTTTAGGTCTATGATAGCATTCACATTCAGGGAACTGACAGACATCTAGAAATATGTTGAAGCCACATTGAAGATTGGTCATCCTTGATGTAGAGAAAAGATTCAATTAGTTCATGAGACCTCTGTGCTCTGTTTTTCTCTATTCTGTTTTATGGCAGAAACAGGTAATGCCATGGTCTCTTACACTATTGAAAAGTGGCAAGATTCTTTTACACAGAAATTTTTCTTAAGACTTTCTTTGGAAAGAAAAGAGATATTAATGTATATACGGGTTTCTGTTTTTGCCAGCTTCAATGGCTAAACTAATCTCTTATACAACCTCCCTGTTTTGATTCTCCTTCAATAGAAGAGAGCATCAACAGATGCAAACAACTTGTCACATTGTCACATTTCTTCCTGTGACAATGTGTTTAGTGACACAAGATATTGTGTCACTGGACCATTCATTTATCAATGGCTTCATCAATGGATTCTTTTAATATCAGGGCCATTTCTTTCTGGTATGCAACCTTATTGCTCATTCTTCCTCTCACTTTCTTGTCTATCTTCATTACTCATCAACGGGAAGCTCTAAACCTGCACTTCTATGGAAAGTACCTCAGTCTCACAAAAGGGAAGAAATGAGAAAAAGCTGAGAACAAAAGAATCTATCAAGCCATTATTCATATGTGAGCTCTACTGAAATACACCCTCTGACTTACACATGTTCAGAATACTTACTACATAAATATCTTTCCTGAAGGCATGATTAAAGGACATTATTCCAGAATTCCAGAATAAAAATGACAATGAGGTGGGTAATTGGGTATGTGCAGAGGGAAAAGAGAACTTTTGATTAGGATAGTCATTTTAAGTCTATGGAAAATAGACTTAAAATGCAAAAGAAAAATACAATTTATTTTAGAGATAGTGCAATAATAAAATTGTGTGTGTGTTTGGGGGCGGGGTACCATACACACGTACATGATGGGCAGATATTTACCGCATGACCATAATACACAAAGGGGATTATTTCTAATTTACTTAACTGTCCAAAGCATAATATAAGAAGTAAAATTTTAATCTGGAAATATGAAGTCTCTGTACAAAATAATAAACTTGGAGGAAGGAAACGAGATTCAAAAGGAGAAAAAGTCTCCAATTGAAATTTTAAATTTAAATAGAAGAAACAGAAAGAAATTTGTGGTTGTGAATTAATTATAGAATGAGTAATGTCTGTTTAATTTACATTACTCTTAATGATATTAAACTATTTAAATGCATTCTAAACTAAAAGAAAGAAAAAGAACTATATTTCCAATTATATTAGGAAATGAGCAACATTTTTGAAAAGAAAAACTTGAAGGAAAATAATACACCATGGGAAAATTAAAATTATGAAGATCACATAGAAATATTGAATATCAGTAATGCTGAGTAGAATATAATACATAAAATGTGCGATTAAGTAAATACATATTGGGTAGAAGAGTACATGAAAGCACTTTAGAATATTGGTATCAGTACTATTGTCATTGATATTAAATTATTTTATTATTTTAAAATCTCCAATTCTTTACCATAAAACTCAATTTATTATAGAAATTGATCTACTTTAAATATATCTTTTAATTAAATACTGGGCTCTTCAAAAATTTTGCAAAATTTTGATTTTTGTTTTGTTAACAATATTAATAATGTTACTTTATTTGGATATCTAATGAATAAATTGTATTTTTATATAAATTGTTCAATTTATACAAAATATCACCCTTAAAATTACTTTAATGAAACTGTATTCTAGTTCATGATGAAATTAAATTATGGTTTAGATAATTATCAAAAACTTGAAGCAATTATTTTTCTGACTCTTTACGAAGACCATCCTTAGTTAACCTTATGTATTTTCTTTATTTGAACTCATTGCAACATCTCTGAAAATTACCTGCCTCATATTTAAATTGTTTCAATATAAGTTATGTTTCCCAGGACTTAGTATGCTTAACATTTGTTTACAGAGAAGAAATGGGAAGTATCATTAAACAGAGGCTTATTTTCGTTGACATCTGCCTGAGGACAAGGACCACTCCTCCTATTTAAAATTGTTCATGCCATCATTGATATAGCCATAGTAAGCCAAGGATTATTAAAAGAAACTTCCTGACAAACTCAAGGTATATTAAGGCCTTAAACATAAAATTGGAAGTTATAAAATAAGCAGAAAAACATAGAGAAAAAGCTTTTTGATATTTTTCAGGACAGTGATTCTTTCACTATGTATGTAAAAAAAAAAACAGCCAACAAAAGCAAAATAGACAAATGAGTTTCATCAAACAAAAAAGTTTCTCTGCAAGAGAACAAAACAGAACAAACAAAATACCAATTAACAGAGTTAAGAGATAACTCATGGAATAGGCAAAAATATTTGAAAGCCATACATCTGATAACAAGTTAATATCTAAGATATGTAAATAACTTAAACAACTCAATAGCAAGAATATAAATAATCTGATTAAAAATGGACAAAGAAACTGAATAGACATTTTTCAAAAGAAGACATACAGATGGCCAACATATATATGAAAAAAAGTATTCCACGTCTCTAATCAAATGCTGGTGTATTCATCTGTTTTTGTTACTATAATGAAATACTTGAATCTGAATACTTTATAAAGAAAAGAAGTTTATTTAGATCACTGTTCTAGGGGTTTAAAATCATGGTGCCATCATCAGCTTGGCTTCTGTGAGGACCTCATGGCAGATGGTGTCACAAAGGTGGGAATTAATGCAAGAAGTACAGAACACGTCAGCAGGAAAGAAATCAGAGTGAGGGAAGGATCCAGGCTTGCCCTTTTAATAACAATCCTTTTGAAAGAATTAACTCAGGGGTCCTCTGAGAAATACATCAATTCCTTCCAAGGGCTCTACTGCCAGTGATCTAAGGACTTTATATTCGGCCCCACATTTTAAAGGACCCACTGCCAAAGCCAATGTCTCGGCTTGGCACCAGAATCACGAGCCACCACACAGCTTTGTAGATTCAAACAGCAATTCTTTATTCCAGCTCTCACACCACCTCCACACAGGTCCAGGGGCAATCGCGTTCTGCCGTCTCCCGCACAATTCACCTACTCCACGAGGCTCTCTCCAAATCCCATTTTAATCTCACGAGAACTCAACGGGAACAAGCAGCAGAAACACCCTAATCTCAGCAATAATCTTCAACTTCCAACTTCCCTAAAACCCATTATCTTAAACTGGCAACGCCTTAAACTCAAGGAGCCGGTTACTTCCTCAAACCTGATCAGCTCTAAACCCGGATCTGCCTTGGTCCTTGAGCAAGGTCACCTTATTAAAGCATGCATGCAATGTCCCATCGAATGTCCTCTAAGCAGCATGGGGTACGCTTGGCAAGGAAATTTCGATGCGTCATTCCTACTTGGTAATGGCCCTCAGCAACCCACCATCTCAACACCACCACCCTTGGAACCAATCTTTCAACACATGAACTCTTGGGGGAAAAACCACATCCAAACCATGACAACAAGTGAAAAGCACAATGAGGTATAATCTCACAGCTTTTAGAATTATTATTATCAAAAGGATGAAAGATAGTAAGTATTGGTGAATATGTGGAAAAAAGGGAAGATTTATACACTGTCTGTTGGAACATAAATTAATATAGCCACTATATGATTCAGCAGACCAACTTCTAGGTATATATCCAAAGAAAATGAAATCAGCATATTTAAGAAATATCCATTTCAGCATTATTCTCAATGGCCAAGACATGGAATTCATCAATGTGTCCATCAATGGATGAATGGATAAATTAAATATGATATGTATACACAATAAAATACAATTTCACTTTTAAAAAGAAGAATATTGCTTCATTTGTGACAATATTTATGAGCCAGAGAGACATTATATTAAATAAAATGAATCAGACTAAAACAACAACAACAAAAGACAAATACTAATGATATAATTTCTATATGGAATCTAAAAAGATCAAATTCATAGAAGCAGAGAGTAGGATGGTAGTTGCCAGGGACTGGAGGTGGGAGAGGAATGCAGACATTTTGATCAATAGATACAAAGTTTCATTTTTACAGTATGAATAAATTCTGTTGATCTATGAATAGTGAGGATAGTGAGTAATGTATTACATACTTGAAAATTAGTAAGAAAGTAGATCTTAAATGTTCACACCACAATAAATATGAGAGCTGATGCATATGTTAACTAATTTCATTGAATCATGTTACAATGTATGAACATCATGTCATACATCATAAATATGTGCAATTTTTATTTGTCAATTATACCTTATAAAGCTAGGATAAAGGAAGTGTGGCGTGGGTCATAGAAATTAAAGATCCTTTCATCCACCTTCCAAAACAGATTCCATGAGTGCTGCCTGAGCTAAGAAATTTACGTGTAAAAAGCAGGAGCATCTATATTCAGTTTCTAAAATGGAACACAATGGAATACATTCTGAGCAAATATCCTCTTTTATAATAAAGAATAATAAATACTGTAAATGACACAATTAGGTTTAGACACTCAGGCAAATTCAACAACGTAAAAAATCAGGTCAACTATTTAGTCAAATTTAAAGTAAAAGTGAATTAATAGACAAAATAGGTAGAAGCCAGACAGATTACTTATAAAATCCTTCTATGAAAAGGGCCAGCATGAAGCTTTGAGACTGCATTTGGGGTAGGCTGAAAAACGGTTCCCCAAGGCTGTCACATTATCTTCTTCAAAACTTGGGAATTGTACCCTAGTATGGAAAAAGGAAGTTTTCAGAAGTTAATATTCCTGAATATATATATATATATATATATATATATATATATATATGACTTTCACAACTCAACAACAGCAACAAAAAGCTATGAAAAAAAGAGACAAAGGACTGTAATAGACATCTCTCAATGATATCCAAAGGATGAAGAATCATATGAAAATATTCTCCACATTGCTAATCATTAGAGAAACAAATCAAAACCATAGCGAGATATCAACTCATACCCATTAGCTACTACAAGAAAAAAAAAATTAAACAAATAATGTAATAGGTGCTAGTGTATGTGTGGAGACATTAGAACACTTAAGTGCTAATACTTGGATGGTAAAACGATGTAACTGTATGGAAAATAATATGCAGATGCCTCAAAAAAATAAAAATAGAACTATCATATATGAACCAGAAATCCCACTTGTATATATATATCCAGAAAAATCAAAGGCAGAGTCTGGAAAAAATACTTTCAACTGATGTTCATAGCAGTATTATTCTCAATATCCAAGACACAGAATCAACTTCAACATTTATTGATGGATGAATAAATAAAGAAAATGTGATAAATAAAGAAAATGTGATATATATATCACACACACACACACACGCACACACACACACACACACACACACACACACACACACACACTGGAATATTATTCATCCTTAAAAAGAAAGTAAATCCAGGCTCATGGTACAATATGAATGGACCTTGAGGCGTATCTAAGTGCAATAAACACATAACAAAAGATAACTAATGTATGATTTTACTTACAAAACATATCTAAAGCAGTTAAATTCTTTGCAGGAGTACGTAGGATGGTGGTTTTCAGGGACTGTCAGAAGGTAGGGTTAAACTCTGTTTAATTGTTACAGAGTTTTAAACTGGCAAGATGAAAAAGTTCATGAGATTCATGTCACAGCAATGTGAATATACTTGACACTACTGAACTTTACACTTAAAATGGTTAAGATGGTAAATTTTATGTTATGCCTTTTTAACAATCATTCTTTAAAAGGAACACTGCAGCTATGATTAAGTTAAGGATCTTTAAATAGGCGAGCATCCTGGATTTTCTGAGTGCACTCAACTTGAATCACAACAATTCTAACTACACGGGCACAGGAGACCATAATTAGTAGAAGATGTGACAACAGAAGCAAAATATTGGAATAAAATGGACATAGCTAAAGAATGCATATGGCTTCTAGGAGCCAGAAGAAGGGATTATTTCCTGAAATCTCCAGAATAAACTAACTCTGTTGATACTTTAACTTAAGCCCCTTAAGTCTCATTTAGAACATTTCACTTCCAGGAGTCAGAATTTCAGAATAGAGAGGTAAATGTATCTTGCTTTCAGCAGTATGTTTGTGATAATTTGTTAGCAACAGAAAACCAAGGTGGTGTTTAAAAGTTCTGTGGAAAAGTAGTGATGGGCCTTTTGGTGCATACTTGGTGGCTCTAGTTTAGAGAAGGTAGACCAAATATTCTTTGATATATAATGGAAAAGAGCCAGTTGAAAGTAAGTTATTAATGACTTCCTCTTTGTTGCCCAGAGGAATAAAGGTTGGGTTAGAAAATGGTGGATTCCTCCACTCCCTGTTACCTACAGACCTCTGCAACATATTAGGATTTCCAAATATCATACCAAACATCTAAAACTACCATGCTCTTATAGAAAGACATAGAACTCCTCCCTTTCCATAAATATAATCACCTAGACTGCTTGAAATATGATTTAATTGTGCTAAATCAAGCAGAATTATTTTATGTGACTATCATGTGACCATATTTATACTAATAGTCTGAAAGTTATGACAACTGTGCACTGTCTTCCATCAATTGATAAATAAACCCAGAGGGAAAAAATATGTTAACTCAAATAGTTTGTTATTAGTCTGTGTTAAATTTCAATAGGAACAATTCAACTGTCTATTTACATATAAATCTTCAATCTGAGAAACATTATAGGGAACTGGATATAGTTTGATTTGTAATGCTACCATTAACTCTGAATCATATATACTAATATAATTAGTAAATAGATTTTATATACCTGTCCAATTGTTGCCTTAACAACCATGTGTTGAGAGTATTTTATTTTTTAAATATAATGTTTTATTTTATGGTGGTAATTAATATTCATAGTTTTAGTAATGAAAATAGTAGACAAGAAAGGACAAAGGGTAAATACATTTGTTGCATAGATCCCTATGTTTGTAAAATAAAGATCACATTTCAGTTATTAATGAATATTGATTCTCACCTCAATAGATTTATTCTATTTTATCTTACTTTCATATTATAGAGTAGCAGTTGCCTTTTTTCTACCACCAAGAAAGAATAACCCTCAAAAACAGAAGTATACCAGTGAGCCAGTGATGTAAATCATTTGCTAAGAAAGATGAAATATAATAATAATTACAGAGAAAAGCATATATATGCCATTTTTAAAACTGTGGGACATTTCAGTTCCTTGAATACGTGATTCAAGATTTTCCCTTTCACTATTTAATAATTCTCTTTCTAACTGTATTTGCACATTGATCCCTAATTTTTTTCTCCTTTGCTATGTTTAGCTTCGTTGGGAGATACACATTTATCAGTATTTTGAATAATATAGAATGTTGGATTAATATGGCTCCTGTTAAGAAACAAAAGGCAAAACATAGTGAAGGGTGATTCTTTTGAGACAGCATTCACACACACACGTGTGTGTGTGTGTGTGTGTGTGTGTGTGTTTGTGTGTGTGTATAGCTTTTAAACCATACATTTCATAAAACACTTGCTTTTAAGTGTTAGATTTATTAAAGCTCCTTGTATAAATTTGCATAGTTTCATATTCTAATAGTAACTGTTATTTTACTCTTACTGGTCTTATCTAAAATATACCTAGCACTCTCACTAGAAAAAGTAATCTTATCTCTTAATAATACGACAAAATATTATAGGAACTTATAGGAAGGTGTACATGATGTATGTCAGCCCCCTTCTTAATGATTCCAAAATATGATTTCTTAGTCTACACATTCTTGAGATAAATTTGATAGGCAGATTATTTCTCTTTAGGTGCTGAAGGTTAGAAATTTTATTTCAGAGCATTCATTTCAATCAGATTTTCCTCTATCAAAAGTATTTATAGCTCTTGCAGATTTCAACATGTAATGTTTTGTTTTTAGGCTTAGAAATTAATATTTCCTACCTCTGCATAGAAATCATACTTAAATGCAGTGAGGAATGTGAGTCTGACAGTTTTATTCTCAAAATAAAATGTTTCTATCATAGAGTATATTTCTGTGCAATAATTGCAAAATATCTAAACAAATGTATCATACACACATGCAGTATTCTTTGAGAGCCTTTTACATTGTAGGCACTGGTAATAGCATGACTGGGAGAGCTGATATTCCAGTAGGAAAAAGATAGAAAATAATCTTGTAAGAAACAAATGATTTCTTCTGGTACTCAGGTATGCTCTACTGAGGACCAATATCCTGGTGTAAAGGAGTGGGATGTTACTTATGGTGGGGTGCTGTCAAGTCTTTCTTTGAGGAGGTGAAAGGTGTCTTTTGACCTCACATATCAGGAGATCTGGTAGGATGGTCTAGCATTTTTATTTTTGAGGAAATGAGTTTCTCAATCAAAAGAAGAGATTCATATTTTTTAAGAATTTCATCTTAAGGAAGGAGAATAGTGGAGGGGAGGGGAGGGAAAGGAGGGATGGGGACTGAAAGGTAGTAAATCAAATTTCATGCATGAATGACTTTGTCAAAATGAAGCCAACTACTATGATTAACTATAAGGCTCTAATAATAAAAAAGTATGAATTTCATCTTACTAGGTTTGTCCAGGCTCTTGCACTGAGCAAGATTTCTAGGACAAACTGGATATCAATTATTTTTTTTTTAAGAAAATGAAAAGCAGAATGCAACAACACTCTGCATCCTCATAAAAGGTATGCAACTCACAAGCAACTGCCTTATTTGGAAATCTAGGATCCCCAAAACAAATCTTGGTAACAGAAGTGAAGTCACTGTGCACTCCAGAAAGATTAAATAATGGTGTCCTACTATGAATGGAGAAAAACATCAGCATTCATTCAGTGTCTGTTGGAATTTGCCCAGTAGTTTGGCTTTAACTTTTCTAGCTAACAAGTTTTATTCAAATTTGGTCCAACATTGTACAATCAGTGAGGTATTCAGGGTAGTTTTTAGCTATTAATGGAAATTATCACAAACAGGGCTGCAGATGAGTGGGTGACATCACTCTGGAGCGCACACCATGCTGTGGGTTTATACTACAGCAATTAATCCAGCATTGGGAGGTACAGAAACTTAGGTCTTTGCGTCATCCTTCACTCAAAATCATTCCTTATTTAGCTCATTTGGGAAGCTGTGTCAACTGCCTGAAAATAAAGGACCACAGATAAAAGCTTCCACTTCCTGCAGGGGAGAGGCAATTATCCTTTATTTGGTTTTCAATTTTCCTTGTAGATATGCCAAAAGACAAAGTGTTAGTGTGAATGTAGGGCTTTTAGAACTATTTTTTCTCACTACATGAGTAAAGGATATCTTAAGGATATAATTTCCCAGGATGGCTAAGTACCTAACAAGTGTTACCTTTCCATGGCTAGGAATCCATGACAAGGAACTGTTTTAAGAAGGAATAAAGTCTTCCAGTCACTAGACTGATGGCCTATCTTTGTGATTACACAAGACTGATTGCTTGTGCTTGTTTTGCATGTTAAAGATTGAAAGACTTACTGTTTTCCTTTGGAAAGCTGGGTTCCAAATCTGTTAAAGAGGTTCTGCTTCCTCATGTTTTGTTCTATATGGATATATTTTACTCTGTGTTGTCCCACACCAAAATGCTGAAGCATGACTACATGAATGTACAGTAGCGCAGGCAATGTATTCATCCCCACTGATATTCCTGGGGAGTGGCCAGCAGAGGGGAATCCAGAGTAAAACACACAGAATTTTGAATCAGATCCTAAGTCATAACTCTGCAGGTATCTAACAAGCTTTATATATCCTTGAGACTACTTTTAAATTGTGGTAAAAATCATCTCCTTAACTATTTTTAAATGTACAATTCAGTAGTGTTAAATATATTCCTGTTGTGATGCCGTAGATCTCCAGAACTTTTGCATCTTGCAAAATTGAAACTTCATAACCATTAAACAACTCTTTATTTTTTCTTACTCAGCTGCTGAAAAACACCATTCCACTTTCTGTTTCCGAGGATTGAGCACTGTTGGCAAATAACTGGAATCATTCAGTATTTGTCTTTTTGAGGTTTATTTCACTTAAAATAATGTCCTTGAAGATTCACATGTTGTAGAATGTTATAAGAGTTTCTTTATCTAAAGCTGATTATTAGATTTGGAAATTATGCTTTAGTAGAAATATTGACCAAAGTTTCATGAAATCTGGGTTCCAATTTAGCTCTGCTTTAATTTTATGACTTCATACAAATCAACCATTTTCCCTGAGGCCATAGCATACTCCCTGTAAAATCATATCTGTCTTAAGTACTAGACAGGATTTTTGAGAGGTAAAAGAGGCAGATTCATTTCTCAGAGATATCTCAGTATTTCTTGGATCCCAGGTGATCAACTACTCTTACAAGTTCTGAGTTCCCTCAGAACTGAGTTTCTCTTCTGGGAAAAGGTCTGTGGAAGCTGGAATCTCACCAAGCCTCAGTCTCTTAACCTATAATATCAATTGAGGTTAAACTAGATACCTGAAATCATTGAACTTTAAAGCCACAAA
Organism: Ictidomys tridecemlineatus; assembly: GCF_052094955.1. NCBI lineage: Eukaryota > Metazoa > Chordata > Mammalia > Rodentia > Sciuridae > Ictidomys > Ictidomys tridecemlineatus. The sequence continues at coordinate 191,817,008 of NC_135478.1, read as the reverse complement.
TTAGTAAAAATTTCTACTGAAAAACAAACATTTTATGTCTTCTTCAATATTATTTTCATATTTTAAAATCAAGATGCTGTGTAATTTTAGAACATGCTCCCCTTTCCCTGTCAGTCTGATGAAAACATAGACACTTAACATCACATACTCTAAAATTCCTGCACAATGGAGCAGGGTAAGCACTTAGATCCATTGGGGAATTTGATGATTTGACCTTTTGAACTGAGGTAATTTTCCATTGCATTTGTTCTTCTGGCATTTGTCGAGTCTGGGCAAACGTAAGGCTGGCCTTGCTGCTTGGGACTTTCGGTGGTATAACTATCAAGATGACAGAAGACTTATCAATAGGTGGAAAGAGATCTATATTTTGAAGGACTCAGATAATAAATACACATTACAAGTAAAAATTATATTCATTTTTGTTTAAATTGGAAAAAAATATAAAGCAATTATAGCAAACTTCCAAGGTCTCAGAATTTCACTGCCTGGTTAAACATCTGATTATTAAATGACTGAGCAATGGGAGGCAAGCACTAGGAAGATAAGAGTTTGCTGAATTCTCCTCATCCTTAACCCAGGATGCCACATGGCTTAATTTCCTTGTCACAGGATTAACCCCAGGCTTGTGTTGGAGATGGGGTAGATAAAGGGAATGTACCATGGTAAACATGGCAGAATAGTTGTAGCTTTCTGATTAAAGTTAGATATTTTATTAGGTGAATGACTAACATCTCAGTTAAATTCAATTAGTAGATGCTGTAATCCCAGTGGCTTAGGAGGCTGAGGCAGGAGGATTGAGAGTCCAAAGCCAGCTTCAGCAAAATTGAGGCACTAAGGAACTCAGTGAGATCCTGGCTCAGTGGTCAAGTGCCCCTCAGTTCAATCCCCGGTACCCTTCCAAAAAATTCAACTAGTAAACTTTAATTTCTCAAAGACAAAGTTTAAAATACAACCATCTTAGAATTACTTATTAATTTACAAGTATATAGGGTTTGAACTCAATAATATTATTTTTTTCCATATTTTATATAGGTGCAATATAGTTGTACCTAATAGTTGATCCATTTTGAGTTGATTTTTGTATAGGGTAAGAGATAAGGGTACAGCTTATTCTCTTACACATGAATTTCTTATTACATATTTCTACATACACACAATATGACAATATAGTTTGGACAATATCATTCCCCAGTATTCCCCCTTTCTCTTCTCTCATCCCACTTCCTTGTCTCTTCCTGTGAATCTACTGAGCTCCCTTTAATTTTCATAAGATCCCCTAATCTTTCTTTTCCTTTATCCTCTGTAGTTTCCACATGTGAGAAAAAAACATACAATCCTTGACCTTCTAAATTCGACTTATCTCATTTAACACAGTGGTCTCAAGTTCTACCCATTTTCCTGCAAATTACATAATTTCCTCTTTCTTCCTGGCTGAATAAAATTCCAATGTGTATATATACACTATATTTTCTTTACCATTTATCGATTGATGGACACATAGGCTGGTTTTATAGTTTGGCTATTGTCAGTTGCACAACTATAAAAATGGGTATGTATGTATCACTGTAGTAATATGACTTTAATTCCTCAGGATAAATCCCAAGAAGTCATATAGCTGGGTCATATGGTGGTTCCATGCCTAGTCTTTTGAGAAACCTCCATACTGATTTACATACTGGTTGTACTAATCTACAGTTCTGCTAACACTGAAAAAGTGTTCCTTTTATTTTCCATATCCTCTGAAGCATTTATTATTATTTGTATTTTTATTTGTTCTTTTTATATATACATGGCAGTAGAGGTATATTTTGACACATTATACATACATGGAGTATAACTTATTCTAATTAGGATCCCATTCTTGTGGTTGTACATGATGTAGAGTTTCACTGTTGTTTGTATTCTTGATGGCTGCCATTCTTACTGGAGTGAGATGAAATCTCAATAAAGTTTTGGCTTGCATTTTTATAATTAATAATGATATTGAACATTTTTTTCATATATTCATTGGCCATTTATATTTCTTCTTGAGAAGTATACATTTTGTTTATTTATCTAATTATTAATTGTGTTATATTTTTATTTTGGGTGTTAAGATTTTTTAGTTCTTTATATATTCTGGGCATTAATCCTCTGTCAGAAAAGTAGCTAACAAAGACTTTCTCTATTGTGTAGGTTCTCTCTTCACATTCTTGTTTCCTTTGCTGTGCAGAAACTTTTTAATTTGATGCCATCTCATTTATTAAATCTCAGCATTATTTTTTGAACTCCAGGTATTCTACTGAGAAAGATGTAGCCTATGTTGAGCCTACACTTCCTTTTAAGAGTTGCATAGTTATTGGTGTAATCCCTAGGTCTTTGATCCATTTTGAGTCGCTTTTTGTGCAGGGTAACAAGAAGGGTATAGCTTATTCTCCTACACATGAATAACCATTTTACTAGCATCATTTATTAAAAGACTGCCTTTTCTCCAAGTATGTTTTGGGCACATTTATTAAGGATCAGATTATTTATCTGTCTAGGTTTGTCTCTGTGTCTTCTAATCTGTATCATTGGTCTATATGTGCCAGTACCATGCAGTTTTTATTACTATACATACCTCTGTAGTGTAATTTGAAGTCAGGTATTATGATGCCTCCAGCATTGATTTTTTGGCTTAGAATTGTTTTGGTTATTCTGTTTTTTCATTCTTCCAAATCAATTTTAGGACTGTTTTTTTTTATAGCTCTGTGATAAATGTCATTGTATTTTGATGGGGATTGAATTAAATCTGTATATTGCTTTTAGTGGTATGGCCATTTTAATAAATTTATTCTGCCTATCCTTGAACATGAGAGGTCTCTCCATCTGCTGAGATCTTTTTAAATTTCTTTTTTCAATGTTCTATAGTTTTCATTGTAGAGGTCTTTCACCTTCTTGGTCAGATTTATTCCCAGGGTTTGTTGTTTGTTTGTTTTGAGACCATTGTGAGTAGGATTGTTTTCCTAAATTTTTCTCACAGGTTCATTATTGGTATATAGGATAATTATTGATTTTTGTATGTTGATTTTGTAACATCCTACATTACTGAATTTGTTTATTAGTCTTTTAGTGGAGCTTTTGTGGATCTTTTAAGTATTAGATCATATCAAACAGTGATAATTTGACTTCTTCCTTTCCTATTTTTTTATCCTTTTTTTTCCTTTACTTGTTTATGTGATGAATTACATTTATTGATTTGTGTATGTTAAAACATCCTTGCACTCCTGGGATTAAAATTAGATTGGTCATAATCAATACTCGTCTTAACATGTTGCTGAATATTATTTCCTAATATTTTATTAAAGATTTTTACATCTAAATCATCAGAGATACTGATCTACATTTTTTTCTGTTCTTATCTGATTGTGGTGAGTGTGATACTGGCTTCATAGAATAAATTTGGAGGTGTTACATCCCCTTCTGTTTCATAAAATAATTTGAGGAGCATTGATATTAGTTATTCTTATAAGGTCTGGTAGAATTTAGCTGAAAATCCATCTTGTCCTGGATTTTTATTTCTTGGAAGACTTTTTATTATTGCTTCTATTTCATTGATAGTAATTGTTCTGTTTAGTTTTTCTGTGTCCTCTTGATTCAATTTTGGCAGGTTGTATGTGTTTAGAAATTATTTATTTCTTCTTGGTTTTCCAATTTATTGGAGTATAAGTTTTCTAAATAGTCCCTGATTATTTTTTGGATTTCTGTGATGTCTGCAGCGATTTCTCCTTTTTTCATCTCTAATTTTGTTAACTTGGATCTTCTCTGTATTTCTTTTTTTTAATATTTATTTTTTTAGGTGTAGATGGACACAACACAATGCCTTTATTTTTATGTGGTGCTGAGAATTGGACCCGGGTCTCCCCCTTGTTAGGCGAGGGCTCTACCGCTGAGCCACAATCCCAGCCCCTCTTCTCTTTATTTCTTTTGTTTAGTTTGGGTAAGGACTTACAATCTTATTTATCTTTTCAAAGAAACAAATTTTTGTTTCATGGATCCTTTATATTTTTTATTCTCAATTTCCTAGATTTCAGCTCTGATTTTAATCATTTTCTTCCTTTTAATGGTGTTGGAATTGTTTGGTCTTTTTTCCAAAGGCTTTGAGATGTACCTTTTGGTTATTCATTTGGGATCTTTCTGATTTTCTTATTTCAGCATCTATAGCTATAAACTTTCCTCTTAGATCTGCCTTAATAGTGTCCCAGAGGTTCTGTCATGTTGTTACCATTAATCTAATTTTTTTTGAAGGAGAGAGAGAAAGAGAGAGAGAGAGAGAGAGAGAGAGAGAGAGAGAGAGAGAGAGAGAGAAAGAGAGAAAGAAAGAGAAAAAGAGAATATATCATTTTTATTTTTATTTTTTTGTAGATGGACACAACACAATGCCTTTATTTTTTTTATGTGGTTCTGAGAATCGAACCCAGGTCCCACCCGTGCTAAGCGAGCGCTCTACTGCTGAGCCACAATCCCAGCCCTCACTATTCTAATTTGATTCTAAGAATTGTTAAATTTCTCCCCTAATTTCTTTTTACCACTCATTCATTATTGAAAAGTGTATTGTTCAATCTCTCTGTGTTCATATAGTTTCTATAGAGTTTTTTGGTGTTGATTTATAATTACCTTCCATATGATCTGATAAGTGCAAGGGATTTTATTAATATTTTATGTTTGGTAAGAGTTACTTTATGGCCTAAAATGTGGTCTTTGAGAAGTTCCATGAACCACAAAGAAGAGATTATATTCAACTATTAATGGGTGAGATATTCTATAGATGTCTATTAAGTCTATTTAATTTTTAATATTTTTCAGGTCCAAGGAGTCTTTACTGAGTTTATGTCTGAATGACCTATGTATTGTTGAGAGATGTGTCTTGCAATCACCCAGTATTATTTTACTGGGGTCTATCTGAGGCTTTGATTTGAGTAGTGTCTCTTTTATGTAATTGCATGCACCAATATTTGGGGCATAAATATTTACTATCATTATATCTTCTTGTTGAATTTTTCCCTTTAACAGTATGAAGTAACCTACTTTATCTCTTCTTTAATTTTGGCTTGAACTCTGCCTTGTCAGAGCTTCTGCTGATTGTTTTGATCATTTTTGTAATCATTATTTTGAATCCTTTATCTGATATTTCAGTGTTTTCAATATCTTTGGAAGAAGCTGGTGAATTTTGAACTTTAAGAGGCATTGTGTTACCTTATTTTTTCTTATTCTTGTATTCCTCTGCTGGGTTTTATGTACCTGTAGGGATGAATTTCTCTTTGACTGTGTGAGCCTTTTTAGGGTATGACTCACTCTTTCCAAAATGTCCTAGAGTAATCTAGATTGAGCCCTCGTGAGAGGTATGGTATCCACAGCCTTTGATAATTCTCTTGTGTGTGTGTGTGTGTGTGTGTGAGTGTGTGTGTGTGTGTGTGTGTGTGTGTGTGTGTGTGTGTGTGTGTGTTTTCCGGTAGGAGTGAAGTCCTCAGTAGGACCTGAGGGCCAATCACTTGCTGATCCTACTTGGGCACTGGTTATTAGTTTGCTATTCTTTGTTGTAAAATATAGCTGAAGTTCAAGTGTCATTAATTTGTATATGAAGCAAGATGCACTGTCTTTTGGCTGAGTTTATAGTTTAGCAGAAGAGTCTCTACCCTGTGAAATTGTAGTGTCCTCGTAGATTCCCACTGCCTCACTGAGAAACAGTGCTTCCAGTGTTTCTCAAGTTATGGAACAATTTGAAATGCATCTTTCCTCTAAACTGTCAACTTGAATCTATCCTAAAAATGTTTTAAATAAAAGCCTAAAAGAGTAACATTATATGAAGGATGAATTCAATGTTATTGTAAATATATTCATGTGCATCCAGCAAGAATTCTGAAAACAGTGGTATTCATAAAATTTTTAAATATGTTAAAAGACCATCTACTTTACTCATAAGTAATTAATTACTCACTTTCATTCTTTAGTGTTATTAATTGAAAATGCAACTTCTAAAAATCTGGAGTTTTCAGAAAGTATGCTAACAAAAAAGAATTAAATTCAAAGCAAAGAACTTTAAAAGATATATTAGATAAGACATTTTATTATATGTATATAGATAGCCTTATAGATTTTTATTATATGCATATAGATACTCACTATATAGCCTTAGAAATCACGATGCCTAATGCTATTCAATTTTAAGTGATGAGAAGCCTAAATAAAAAATAATTTCAATCAAGTAAAATCTATGTGTATATGATATAAAATGCTTATTTAGAACATAAAGTAAGATATAACCAATTTTATTAATGGAAAGTTAATTTTTTCTTATTCTTTTAAAATGAATATTTAAATAATGTCAGTTTGAAGGGTGACAAATTATTGGCTGACACTAAAGGTTAACATGTTTCAGTCTGATCACAAGAATACTTTATGTAATTCTTGTGAATTCATCCACACATGAGACTGACTAGGCAGTTACAAAGAAGCACTGATGATGGATTCAGCTTTACCTGGGAGCAAATATGGTAACAAGAAACCTCCATAAAAGACATAATGCTTGAACTTAGCTTTGATTGTAATGTAGTGTTCATCTTTTTATCCTATAGGACGTGAGGCCAGCTCAAGGAACAGCAGTGTGATATGTTTGGGGAACCTGACAAGATTTCAATGTGAACACAGAGATGACACAGGTAGGAGTTGGAGAAAGAAGATCCTCTGTGCTTGATATGATCAGAAAGATAGGAGGAGAAAATGAGATCAACTGAAATGCTAGGTCTCAAATCATATTCATTTGCTCTTGAGAACATTTTTGATGGTGATTTCCATGGGTATTTCATATACATGGGTATTATGACTTTTTTAATAAAATGTATGCAAAAGCATCTACAAACCAGGAAATTCTTTGCTAACAAACATTAAGGAAAAATCAAGAGTACTTAAAAAATGATAAAATAATATTATATAAAATATTTTTATAAAAGAATAGAAAAAATAAATTTTAAATATAGAGTAAACTTAATTTAACATTTGGACATTTATGCAATGTTAGAAAAAGGTTTAAAGTATGGCAATTAACATATCCTGTGTTAATCCAGGAAATTTAAAATACATTTTTAAGCCTTTTAATGCTTTATTCAAGTTTGCATGTCCATGTGTATATGAACATCTATGTTTCTGCAAGTGAAATGGGTGAGAGAAATTTTAGTAATAGTCTCTAAAAATGGACATTGACAGATATGTATAAAATCTATACAGTTATAAAATGTAATGGTTATGAAAATAGTATATGAAAATAAATTGGTATGAAAATGCAATGGTTAATTGATTAGACTATAAATAGAAGTATGTAAAGAACTGGATTTATTCAGAAAAAATTAATACAAATAAGTATCTATGAGATGAAGTTGAAAACCAGAGCAATATGCATTATAATCCTATTATTTATTCAGTGATAGCAGATGTAGAAAGGGTTTATTGCTTTTTCTCATTTTCTGGTAATGGAATACAAATTTCAGCACTAGACCCCCTGACACACACACATTTAACAGGTCCTTAACTATTTCCACTTTTCTGAATTGGTCTTCTAAAATTTATCAATTTACTAAGACATGAAGAACCTCTACATTTCTTCCTGTTTTGGTCTGTGTTTCTTTTGGAGATGTCACCAGGAAGATTCATTAATACTGTTGCCCTCTGCCTAGTTCTTGGGTTGTTTCCTATAGCTCCCTGTGAATCACCACTGTGCCAATATCTCTCTGGACTGAAACTGTTCTTTTACAGAGGGAAGATAACCCCCAATAAACGCACATCCATGTGCCATATTCTGTCAAGAAGTTCCCAAACACAAGTCAATTATATTCTCAAGATTCACCACAAGCAAAAATAAACCAGAATCTCAGCACCTTTTTGAACCTCTTTTCTTTTGGGCTTCAATAGGCATCCACTAGGGGTGACCTGGAAGTTCACACACTACTTGATGAGGTCTTGTGAGTTCAACCTTTATGACAATCCAGTTAGGTAGGTAGGATGGATATTATGACTTTTTATAACATCCAGAAACCTAAAACCTGAAAAGCTGCCTTTACTCTGCAAATAAAGATCTGAAGTTGAAATCCCAGTTGTCTGAGCCCAGATCCAGTATATTCTTTCTGTTCAGTCTTCACAAGGATGAAAATATGCCACGTGTCAAATACCATCCTCTAATGCTTAACTGCCATGATTACAGAAGAGCATCTAACCCTTAGCTGAGAGCAGATCCTCCTCACTACCTCATCAAAGCCATGATTACTGTCCCCAGAAAATCCACACATCTGTGGGCAACACCAGACATGCACCCATTTCACATTCTTTTGTAAGTTATAAGGATTCTGAAGATGAATAGAACCCTACACCCTTTTTAAAGGGACAGCTGTCCTGCACTTGCTTATCCTGCCCTGTAGGACCAGGAGGCCAAGAGGTCTTATTCTGTGTGTTTCAGTGCTAGAGCTAATGTATATATCTTTTGATTTCAAAGTTCTTTACCCCTTCAAGGCACATTTTCTTTTAAAATTTTTATAAAAAGTGCATAAAAATGATTGAGTCTATATGATAAAGAAAAATTTAATTTAAACAATCAAGTTATATTTTCCTAAAACCTGTCTTAATAAATTAGAGTTTCTTGTGATATTTAGTTATGAATTGAACCTCCAAGTAATGCCTATACATTTGACTTAATTTTATATATATATATAAAACATGTATATATATATATATGTGTGTGTATATATATATATATATACACACACACACATGTTATTTGATTACTTCAAATTATATAGAGCAGATTTGAGTAAAAACAGTTATTGAAAAGATTTATCAATTTACTAAGTAATAAAGTCCTTTTAGTAACTTAAAAGCATGCCAGCATGAAACAAAATAACTTATCATTTCAGTTAATTGAATGATTTACTATTGTCTCAATATAAATAATTTGTGTGATCATTGCTACACTGGGCATGGTGGTGTGTGCCTGTAATTCTAGAGGCTCAGGAGGCTGAGACAGGAGGATGGTGAGGGAGGCCCTAAGCAACTGAGTGACACATTTTCTCAAAATAAAACATAAAAAGGGCTCAGGATTTGACTCAGTGGTTAAGTGATCCTGGTTTCAATCCCTGGTACCAAACAAAACAAACAAAACCATTGCTAAGGACATTAGTGAAAAGAGGCTCAAACTCTATGGTTCTCAATCTCAGTAGCACTTTTGAGTTACTAGAAGTTTTTAAAAAATGATTTATGCTGTAGCCCTAGTTCCAGGAATTTTGATTCCTGGTATGGAGCCTGTGGAGAGTAATCTGAGTAATGGAATTTTTTTAAAAAATTTCACGATTCTAATTTGCATGTAAGTTTGACAACCACTGTTCTATTACACCAGTTTCCCCCCAAATCAGGCAATTCTCAAAAAGCACAAGAGAGGTATACTCATTGTAATCTATCAAACTGGGACAAGTTAAAATTCTTTTTTGAGGAAAGGAGCAGTATTTGACAAGACGAGAACTGACTAAAGTAATAAATTCAGCCTACCCTTCCAGAAATCAATCTTTTCCCCCTTCTTATAAATCATACACAACACAAACTCTGAACTTAAAAACATACGGATCTATGCTTAGAAAATTACCTTTCTGGCATGCCTGATGAGCCACCCATGATTGTATTTAATCAGAATCATGGAACCCAGCAATAGAAACTCCACCAGAGCTATGTGATAGAGCTCCTTATTCACAAAATCTCACAAAATGTCTTACACACCAGGCTATATTTCTGAATCACAGCTTAATAAATCCAACTAAAAGTGAAAATACATCAACACATCCAAACTTTCAAGGCTAAATTTTTGCCATCATGAACTTTCCATTTTTTCACCATGCCTGGACTGATTTAGAGAGTTGAATAGAGGTGGATGGGGAGAAAGTGAAATCAGTTTTAGAGGAATCCAGGGAATATGGCACTAGCTTATTTTTTAAATGTGTATTTATAACGGTGTCTGTCCTGGGAAAGACTTCCTCTCATATATGCCTTTCAGAAAGTGAAAAAGTAAGGAACTGAACACATATGCAGTTGGGTGAGGGCAATGAAGAATAGATTTAAAAGGGCAATTTCAGATCTGACCCTTTAAACTGATCTTGTGCTTTCTCCTCTACTGCAATTAGTCTAAACAAATGACTAGCAGAAACTTGGTGTTTTATTTTAAGAATGATGGACAACAGATATTCTCCCCTTCCTCATATTGTGGTATAGACAGAGGTTTACAAAACTAACAGAAATGATTTTAAAAAGAATTTAAAAAATCAAAAACTAAAATCACCAGTATAATTATGGAAATGTGTCAACATGCTGCCCCAAACATTCATACCCTGTTACTACAACTGCTAGGGGAGGTGTCACACTCCTGTAATCCCAGAAGCTCAGGAGGCTAAGGCAGGAAGATTAAAAGTTCAAACCCAGCCTCAGCAACTTAGAGAGGCCCTCAGCAACTTCATGAGAACCTGTCTCTAAATAAAGTATCAAAAAGGGTTGAAGATGTGGTTCAGTGGTAAAGCAACTCTGGGTTCAATCTCCAGTACAAAAAAAAAAAAGGGGGAGAGAGAGAGAGAGATAACACGTACCATGCATTTAATGATTTAATGTGCTAGCAAATTCTTAATTAACATGGATTAATTTATATAAACTTCACTAAAGTCCAAAAAGTAGGATCTATGGTTATCTTCATTTTACAAATTATTTCCCAGAAAGGGAAGACAAGGATATATACTCAAACACTCAGTTTCAATTGTGCACATTGTTTACCACAATATCACTCACATACAAAATAATTGGATCCAACTGGGGGGTGACATTCAGGAATCTACATTTCTGGAAGAGTGGCCCAATTATGGCAGGAAATTAAAGGGAGGAATCCCTGGAAAATCTCATTAATATTCCCCCCAAAAGGAGCCTACAAAAGACTGAATTTACAAGGAAAATATGAAAAATGTTCCCCATATTTTAGATAGGGAGTGAGGGCACAGGTTAGAAAATAAGCCAATATTGCAATAGATAAAATAGGATGACAAAAAAAATAGGGGTCACTGCCTTGACCTAGACTGGCAGCAGAGATCAAATAACAGTTCTGACCAGGGAACAAATCCCTGATGTTCCTAAGTAAGAGAGAAAGGGAATTGAGACAGTTACCCAACCCTGGCTGCCAGAACCTCTGACTCTTTCTCACTTCCTCAGCAGTGAAATAAGTAATCCATTAGTGCATTGCATAGGAAAGGCGTCTAATGGTAACCATGTAAATAGGGACTTAATCAAAGAAAATTTGCTTGCATAATTTTAAAGAATCTTTTGGTTTTGCCTCTACTGTTTTTATTTAAAGAATTCTATTGAAGTATAGCAGAAATATAAAAATTTGCATAAATCAAAAGAACAAAACTATCACAAAGTAAAATTTCCATGGAAACATTGCATAGGTGAAGAAATAAAAACATGTGATAGCACCACAGAAATCTTCCTTGGACTCCTTCTTGACTTCGAACAACATAAAATTAGTGTTGTCCATTTTGAGATTTGATATAAATGAAACATGAAATGTATTCTTTTGTGACATGCTTCTTTCACTCAGCAATATCTATGAGGCTCATCCCTATTGTTGCATGTGACAGTGTTTTATTTTCATTTTTATATACTGGTTGTAGTAGATTGCTATAATGGCACCTTCTAGCATCAAGACTTTTTGTGTACAATCCTCTTTGCAATGTGTTATAATTGCTTTTTCTATCAAAGTATAATCTGTTTCTTCACCATTTTGAATCTGGGCTGGGCCGTATGATTGCTTTCACAGACATTGTGATGAAAATTATTCTATCCAAGTTCTAGGGCTTAGTGCTAAGAGCCTTGTAATTTCCTTTTGCTTTCTTGGACAATTTGGCCATTATGTTGTGTAAAAGCCCAATCTAGGTCACTAAAGATAAAATCATTGCAGGATAAGAAAAGAATGGGATAACCAGCCCCATATTTAAAATGCTATCTTGTACCTATAGTTCCAGAGAAGACATGCTATAGCATCAGGGGTGAATTCAGACAAGAGCAGTAGAAGAAATTACCAACTTATAGAATTTTAAGCAATAAATTATGGTTTTAAGTAATTCAGCCTACATTATTTTTTATGCAATAGGCTAGAGATAGAATTTTCCACTTCTGCCATCATGTCAATGTTCAAAATGTTTTGGATTTAAGAAAATTTTGGATTTTGGATTCTTAGGTTAAGGACGCTCATCCTGTACTGACAAGTAGAACTGCTGGATTAATATTAGTAGATGTTGCCAAACTGTCTTCCAAAGTTCTTATAGTTTGGATCTTAAATGTCCCCAAAGACCACTGTGCAAGATTTGTCTCCATGACCCTAGTGGAAGGTGGTAGAAATTTTAAGAGATGAGACCTAGTGGGCAGTCTTCAGGTCACTGAGGACATACCTTTGAAGGGTACTGTGAGACTCTGGTATCTTCTTCCTCTTCCTCTCTTATCTTCCTGGCCATGAGGTGAAAAACTCTGCTCCACTGTATACTTCCTACCATGATGTGCTGCCTCCCTACAGGCCCAAAAGCAATGGGAAAAATTGATCTTGGACAGAGCCTCCCAAACTGTGAGCCAAATAGACCTTTTCTCTTTAAAGATTGATTATCTCAGGTTTTTGGTGGAAAGCTGAATAACACACTATATTCCTATTGGCAATATTAAGTGGGTTCTAATTGCTCCACATCCTCACTAATTCTTGGTAATATCTATTATTTTTATTTTAGTCATTCTGGCATATGGGTAATATTACTTTGATGTAGATTTAATTTGCCATAACCTAAACATCAACTCAGTGCAAACACCCATGAGTTTTCTCTTAGAAACTTGCAGGAACAAGGACTCTCTCTCTCTGTCTTTCTCTCTCTCCCTCTCTCTCTCACACACACACACATGCACAGTAATTCTATTTTGGTCACTTCTCTACATATTGTATTTATTATCGCACAACATTAATATTGTTCCATTTATCCTCCTTTTATTTTTGTTTTATATTTGGTTTTCTTTTGCCTACCATTTTATAATTAAGCTGTGAATTATGTTGTTTTCAATATCATCTTGTACATACTGTATCTCTGGGAACTGTTGGTTCTCTTCCTTCTACTCAATGTAGGAGGAGTTAGTTTCTTTAATGAAGTAGATTTTATCTGACTTACTTTCATTTCTTTGACAGATGTTTGGACATAATTCATTTCCATTAGTATTATATATTATATGTAATACTATATAGTTATAATATTATACAATTATAATAATATATAATTAGTTTTATATATCATTATACAATCTCTGTTTTCTTTTTGGAGCCCTCCAGCTCTTCCATCATATCTCAGCAACTTGGAAATGAAGTATAATTGTGCATGTTCTAGGTGTGCTAGTAGCCACCTCTATTAATTTAAAAATTCTCATTCTACAGCTTCAAAAAATGAAATGACATATACAGACTCTCTTATAGAAAATACAAAAAATTAACAATGTCTGTTTCTCTTTTTTATTCATCATATTTGTTATCATAACCTTAACTGCTTCTTTCTTCTTCTTCTCCGCCCCCCCCCCCCATCTTGGTAACTGGGAATGGAACTCAGGGTCTCACACTAATAGGCTAGTTCTCTTTCACTGAGCCATACCCTAAGCTTTCTTATTAAAAAAAATATTTTCAGATGGGGACTCACTAACTTGCTGAGGCTGGCCTCAATTTTGAGATTCTCCTGGCTCATCCTTGTGAGTAGTTGTGATTACAAGTGTGTGTTTCCAAGTCCGTCTTACAACTGCATTTTTAAAAAAATATTTATTTTTTAGTTTTAGGTGGACACAACATCTTTATTTTATTTTTACGTGGTGCTGAGAATCGAACCAGTGCCTCACGCATGCTAGGTGGGTGTGCTATCACTTGACCACATCCCCAGCCCATTACAACTGCATTTTTATTTGTAAAGAGGTGTATTGCCTCAGTAATTTGGGCTTCACAGGGCAATAAGATAAAAAATAGACAAAATTAATTTGATAAGTTATAATAAATACAATTCATTAAGAGCCTGTATCATACTTATAGCCCTTCAAGCAGAAACTAATTGTAAATATTATAAAAAAATGGCCACATATTAGGCCACAAAGTAAACCTTAATAAATATTTTAAATTGGAAAATATCCTATTGTATCTTCTAATTAGAATGCAATACAACTTAGAAATATTTAACAAAAGAAAGAATAACAGAGGGTGCAGATGCACAGTGGGCCAGGTCCACCCCTTTCCAGGCAGGGTAGACACTTGCCAAAGCCTAGCTCTTGGTGCAAAATCGCCCCTTTAGTTCAGTGGGCTACCCCTGGAGCTGAGATCCAGCCCAGGCTACCACACCATCCCACATGGGTTCCAGGCTCTCAGTAGGCCTGGTTCACACCTCCACAGGTGGGACAGAGACTGCCAGAGCCTAGTCTTTGGCACAAGATCGCCCCTTACTACCAGCAGACTACTGTAGGACATCAAGCCTAGAGGCCCAGATCCACCAACTCAACTTACACAGGTCCCAGATCCAAGATGTAGTAGGATCCATTGAGGGACACCAGCAGGGTCTGGAAGCCCAACAATCAAGGTGAGGTACAGACAATCTGCACAGGTACTACAAGAATATAGGGAAGAAACTGTAATATCTCAGATCCACACTGCAAGAAAGGAAGTCACATAAACAACATGAAAAAACAAGGGAAGAAAGTGTCCCAAACTAACCAGGATCCTATAATAACAGAACCCATGGACATGAAGTTGATGAAATGTCAGAGAAGACATTTTTAAGGTTTATAATTTAAATGTTCTGTGAATTAACGAATGACCTAAATGTGTAAATATAGGCAAAAATTGACCACTCCAACAATGAGATAAGAGAGCAAATACAGGTAGCAAAAGATTACTTCAAGAGAGAGACAGAGACTCTCTCTCTCTCAAAAAAAAAAAAAAGCCAGAATCCTTGAAATGAAGGAAATAAATCAAACAAAAAAACTCAATAGAAAGCATAACCAACAGACAGATCACTTGGAAGAAGAACATCAGATAATGAAGACAAGGTATACAACCTGGCAATTAAAGTTCATCACACAGTAAAGATAGTAAGAAACCATAAACAGAACATCCAAGAATTATGAGATAGCATCAATAGACCAAATCTAAGAGTTATTGGGAAAGAGGAAGGCACAGAGTTCCAAACCAAAGGAAAGCACAATCTCTTCAATGAGATAATATCAGAAAATTTCCCAAGCATAAAGAACAAATTGGAAAACCAAATATAAGAGGCTTACAGGACACCAAATGAACAAAATTACAACAGATTTACACAAAGGCACATTATAATGAAAATGCCTAGCATACAGAATAAGGATAAAATATTTTTTTTTAGAGAGAGAGAGACAGACAGAGAGAGAGAGAATTTTTTAATATTTATTTTTTAGTTTTTGGCGGACACAACATCTTTGTTTGTATGTGGTGCTGAGGATCGAACCCGGGCTGCACACATGCCAGGTGAGCACGCTACTGCTTGAGCCACATCCCCAGCCCCAGAATAAGGATAAAATCTTAAAAGCTGCAAGAGAGCGGGAATCTGGTCACATATAGGGGGAGACCAGTTCATATATCAACAGATTTTTCAACGCAGACCCTCAAAGCCAGGAGATCATGGAACAACATACACCAAGCTGTGAAAGAAAATGGATGCCAACCAAGAATCTTATATCCAACAAAACTAATTTTTAGATTTGATGATGAAATAAAAGCCTTCCATGATGAACAAAAGTTAAAATAATTTACAACTAGAAAGCCTGTACTACAGAACATCCTCAGCAAAATATTCCAAGAAGAGGAAATGAAAGGCAATGATGAAAATTAGCAGAGGGAGGGATTACACTAAAGGAAAATCTAATCAGAGGAGAAACCAAGTCATGTTAATTACCAAAAATAAACAAAAATGGCTTGGAATACAAATCATATCTCAATAATAACCCTGAATGTTAATGACCTAAATTCTCCAATCAGAAGACATAGACTAGCAGATTGGATCAAAAAAAGAAAGACCCAACAATATCTGCCTCCAAGAGACTCATGTCATAGAAAAAGACATTTACAGACTGATGGTTAAGGGTTGGGAAAAATCATACCACTCACACAGACTGCAGAAGCAAGCAGGGGTTTCCATCCTCATATCATATAAAGTAGACTTCAAACTAATGTCAATCAAAAATGATAAAGAAGGACACTACGTACTGCTCAAGGGTACCGTACACCAATAAGACTTAAGAATTATAAATAAATATGCCCCAATGGAGCATCTGTGTTTATCAAACAAACTCTTCTCAACTTTAAGAGTCAAATAGACCACAATACAATAACTTTAACACACCTCTTTCATCACTGGATAGATCTT
The DNA here is from genome assembly GCF_052094955.1 of Ictidomys tridecemlineatus. Lineage (NCBI taxonomy): Eukaryota > Metazoa > Chordata > Mammalia > Rodentia > Sciuridae > Ictidomys > Ictidomys tridecemlineatus. Next base: position 191,800,524 of record NC_135478.1, on the reverse strand, counting down.
CCAAACAAAAGCTGAACAAAGAAACTATAGAACTCAATAATACAATCAATAACTTAGACTTAACTGACATATATAGAATATTTCAACTTTCGATGAGAGAATATACTTTCTTCTTAGAAACACATACATCTTCTCTAAAATAGACCATATACTGTGCCACAAAGCAACTCTTAACAAATATAAAAAAGTAGAGATACTACCCTGCATTCTATCAGATCATAATGGAATGAAATTAGAAATCAATGATAAAAGTAAGAGATAAAATCCACTCAAACACCTGGAGACTAAATAATATGTTACTGAATAAACAATGGGTTGCATAAGACATCTAGGATAGATTAAAACGTTTTTAGAGGTGACTAGAACACAGATACAATATATCAAAATCTCTGGGACACTATGAAAGCAGTTATAAGAGGAAAGTTCATTGCATGGAGTTCATTCCTTAAAGAAGAAAAAGTCAACAAATAAATGACTTAACACTACATCTCAAAGCCCTAGAAAAAGAACAAATCAAAACCAAAAGCATCAGAAGACAGGAAATAATTAAAATCAGAGCTGAAATCAATGAAATTGAAACAAATGAAACAATTGAAAAAACTGACAGAACAAAAAGTTGGGTCTCTGAAAAAGAAAACAAAAAACCATGCTAAAGAAAAGAAGGAGAGGGAAAACTCAAATCATTAACATATGTGATGAAAAAGGAAATATCACACTTCAGAAATACAGAAGATAATTAGAAATTATTTTGAAAACCTGTATTCCAATAAAATATAAAATATAAAAGGCATTGACAATTTTCTAGAGTTATATAGTTTGCCCAGATTGAATCAGGATGATATAAACAATTTAAACAGATCAATTTCATGTGATGAAATAGCAAACACCATCAAAAGTCTACCAACCAAGAAAAGCTCAGGACCAGACAGATACACAGCCAAGTTCTACAAGACCTTAAAAAAAAAGAACTAATACCAATACTCTCCAATTTATTTCAGGAAATAGAAAAAGAGGCAGCACTTCCAGACTCATTCTGTGAGGTCAACATTACTCTGATTCCAAAACCAGGCAAAGGCACATCAAAAAAAGAAAACTTCAGACCAATATCTCTAATGAACATAGATGCAAAAATTCTCAATAAAATTCTGGCAAATCAAATACAAAAATGCATCAAAAAGATCATGCACCACAATCAAGTGGGATTCATCCCAGGGATGCTAGATTGGTTCAACATATGAAAATCAATAAATGTAATTCATCACATCAATAGACTTAAATATAAAAATTATATGAATATCTCAACAGATGCAGAAGAAGCATTTAACAAAATACAGCACCCTTAATAGTAAAAACACTAGAAAAACTAGAGATAACAGGAACATATCTCAATATCTTAAAGGCTATCTATGCAAAGGCCCAGGCCAACATCATTTTAAATGGAGAAAAATTGAAGGCATTCCCTCTAAAAACTGGAACAAGACAGGGATTCGCTCTTTCACCACTTCTATTTAACATGGTTCTTGAAACACTGGCCAAAACAATTAGACCAGAAGAAAGAAATTAAAAGGATACACACAGGAAAAGAAGAACTCAAATTGGCATTATTTGCTGATGATATGATTCTATACCTGGAAGACCCTAAAAGTTCCACCAGAAAACTCCTAGAACTAGTAAATGAATTCAGCAAAGTAGCAGTATATAAACCAACACCCATGAATCAGAGGCATTTCTGTATATCACTGACAAATCCTCAGAATGGAAAATGAGGAAAACTACCTCATTTTCAATATCCTCAAAAAAAAAAGTTGGGAATCAACTTAATGAAAGAGGTGAAAGATCTATATAATGAAAATTACAGAACCCTAAAGAAAGAAACCAAAGAAGACGTTAGAAGATGGAAAGATCTACCTTGCTCTTGGATAGGCAAAATTAGTATTGTCAAAATGACCATACTTCCAAAAGTACTATATAGATTTAATGCAATTCTGATCAAAATTCCAATGACATTCCTCATAGAAATAGAAAAAGCAATCATGAAATTCATCTGGAAAAATAAGAGACCCAGAATAGCTAGAGCAATCCTTAGCAAGAAGAGTGAAGCATGTGGCATCACTATACTATACTTTAAAATATACTACAGAGCAATAGTAACAAAAACAGCATGGCATTGGCACCAAAACAGACTGGTAGACCAGTGGTACAGAATAGAGGACACAGAAAGTAACCCACAAAACTACAATTATATTATATTAGACAAAGGTGCTAAGAACATGCATTGGAGAAAAGATAGCCTCTTCAACAAATGGTGCTGGGTAAACTGGAAATCCATATGCAACAAAGTGAAATTAAACCCCTATCTCTCACCATGCACAAAACTCAACTCAAAATGGATCACAGACTTAGGAATACAATCAGAGACCCTGCATCCAATAGAAGAAAAAGTAGGCCCTAACCTCCATCATATGGGATTAGGCCCCAACTTCCTTAATAAGACTCCTGTGGCACAAGAATTAAAACCAAGAATCAATAAATGGGATGGACTCAAACTAAAAAGTTTCCTCTCAGTGAGAGAAACAATCTGTGAGATGAATAGTTAGCCTCCATCTTGGGAGCAAATCTTCACCCCTCACACATCAGGTAGAGCACTAATTACTAGGGTATATAAATAACTCAAAAAGCTAAACACCAAAAAAATAAATAACCCAATCAATAAATGGGCCAAAGACCTGAAGAGACACTTCTCAGAAGATGATGTACAATCAATCAACAATACATGAAAAAGTGTTCATCATCACTAGCAATTAGAGAAATGCGAATCAAAATCAGTCTAAGATTTCATCTCACTCCAGTCAGAATGGCAGCTATTATGCATACAAACAACAAAAATTGTTGGCGAGGGTGCAGGGAAAAAGGTACACTCATACACTGCTGGTGGGACTGCAAATTGGTGCAGCCAATATGGAAAGCAGTATGGAGATTTCTTGGAAAATTGGGAATGGAACCACCAATTGACTGTCCCTCTCCTTGGTCTATACCCAAAAGTCTTAAAAACAGCACACTACAGGGACACAGCCACATCAATGTTTATAGCAACACAATTCACAATAGCTAAACTGTGGAACCAACCTAGATGCCCTTCAATAGATAAATGGTTAAAAAAAGTGTGGCATATATACACAATGGAATATCAATCAGCAATAAAAGAGAATAAAATCTTGGAGTTTGCAGGTAAATGGAGGAGTTAGAGAAGATAATGCTAAGGTGAAGTTAGCCAATCCCCAAAAAACCCAATGCTAAATATTTTCTTTGATATAAGGAAGCTGATTCATAATGGGATAGGGAGAGGGAGCATGGGAGAAATAAATGAACTGTAGATAGTTGGAGGGGAAGGGAGCAGGCATGGGGCAATTAATGATAGTGGAATGTGATGGTTATTATTATCCAAAGTAGAGGTATGAAAACATAAATTGGTGTGAATATACTGTGTATGAAACCAGAGATATGAAAATTGTGCTCTATGAAAGGAAAGTGACCACAACACTCAGAGCAACCAAGAGATCTTTATTGCAGCAGTGCAACAGAGGAGAAAAAAGAGAGAGAGAGAGGGGGGAAAGAGAAGAGAAGAGGAGAGATGGAGAGGAAGTGAGTAAGAGCAAGAGAGAGAGAGAGAAAGAGAGTGAGAGCAAGAGAGAAGAGGGGCCCAGCAGGAGAGAAGTTTTATAGCTCAAATCTAATGGGGTCTCTGGGTCTGCAAGCTGCCTTGTTGGCACACAAGGCGGTTAAGTGCTTGGCCTTGAATGGTGGGTTGAGTGTTTAGCCTTGAGCAGGGGCTTGGGCATTTGGGCTTGAAGCAAACAGGTGATAAAGAACCAGACAGAGGGTTTGAGTGGCCAGGTCATCCTGCAGCTAACTTTGTTTGGCATGCCCTGCAGACAACTTATTCAGCCTGTCCTGCACCTAACATTCCTCCCTTTTTGTTTTTCTAAGTGACATGGGGGATGTCATAGTAAAGTCCTTTAGCTACTTCCTGCTTAATGGTGGGTGACATGGAACCTAGAAGGGAAAGTGGAGGAATGTTTGGGGGACAGGTCTGAGAACACCAGGGCAGCCAGAAATAATACTCAGTGGTTATCGACAACTACTTTGGTAGGGGTAAAGTCCATAAAAGTTTCTTGAAGCCACAAGTCATCGATGGTATCAAACTAGTCCTGGACGGAGGAGATTCTTGGTATCAGCCACTGGTCCTGTAGCAGGGTCTCTAGGAAGTATTGAAGGTGGCTTAGTTGAATCCAGTAATGTTAAGGGTGACAGCCTGATTGCAGCCAGTGGAAGGACAATCGCCTTGACCCATAAACTGAGAGTGGGTGGTGTCATCCTGGTGCCATGTCGCTTGGGTGTAGAAGGGACATCTGTGTTTTGAGATAAAAACTGAGGATTGGGGTTGGTGGGGCATGTGGAGGCTCCAAGTGATGTTGAGGCCTTTGGAGAATAGAACAACCTGAGAAGTGAGGGCTGGACTGTTGTCTGACTGGATGGAAGCGGGAAGTCTGAATCTGGGAATGATCCCCTCAATGAGGATGGAGGCAATGGTGTCAGCAATTCCCTTGGATGTAGGGAAGGCATCTACCCAACCTGAAAAAGTATCAACCAAAGTACGTACGTAGTGAAGCTTTTTTTGCTTAGGCATGTGGGTGGAATTGATCTACCAGTCTTTGCCTGGCTAGTGGCTCCTAATGTGATGTGTGAGGAGTTTAGGTTTGATGCTTCCTTGTGGGGATACTGTAGAACAGACAGAACAAGCAGAGTGAACCTGTTTGAGAGTAGTTCTCATTCCTAGGAAGTGAAAGAGGGATTGTAAAATCTTGAAAAATGGGTTAGGGAGGGTTTTAGGTGGGGGCAGAGTCTCTGGAGCTAGAGGAGTTGGTCATGAGTCATAGGTCTCTGTCTTGGGCAGTCTTAAAGAAGTAGTTGATTGACTTGTTGGTGAACTTGTGTATCTGATCTTGCAGGAACTTCTGTAGGCAATTTAATATACATGGTCCTATTAGGAGAAACATAAAGAGGACTAATAGAGGTCCTGCGAGGCAGAGAAGCCAAGGCCATACTTCACTGAACAATTCCCCATGGAGCCTGTTGGCCTAGTTGCCGTCTTCTCTTTTCTAGATGTTCTTGTCCTTCATTACTCCCAGGAATGAGTGTGTGTTAGCTTAACTGTTTTTGGTAGGTGTTTAAGATCAAGCTGGTCAAAATTGACTTTGTTTCTATCTATTGTTAAGAGTCAGCTGAGTTCCCATAGGGATCACTCATGGGGGAACTTGAGAGCAGCTTCTTAGTTCTGCTAGTGCCATTTGAGCTAGGATGGGTCCAGGTCTTGCTTGACCACGTGGCTTCCCTTGGAAGTATCAGGAATATCTCCTGTTTCCAATGACCCTCCTATTCACAGCAAGTGCACTGATTGGCTTTTCATTCTCCAGTGGTCTCATTAATCTCCCTGATCAAGAGGTTATGTGGCCAAGAGTTGCAAAGCTCTTTAGAGAAGTTCCCTGTTCCCTGGATTTCAGACTGACTCAGAGGGCCAGAGCCAAATATTAGTTTTATTGGCCATTTTAATTTAGCTTTAAGTCTTGATCTTAAGCATCCAGCAAAGTCAGTTTCCCCTTAAGTTAAGAGTACTGGGCTTTAGCTGAAGTCTGGCCTACTTTGGAGTCATTCTGACATGTAGTAAGATGGGAGGCATAGTTTTATCTCAGGTAAGGCAGGGCTCTTTATAAATCTTCAGTAAAGTGTTCTAATATTGAAGCTGATCTTTGATTTTAAATATCATTTTATAGAGTTTACATATATTGTTGTTTGAGGTCTTAGGAATATTACCTAACACAATATGATATTACATTTAAATTGTACCCAGTGTATAGAACTTTATATTAATCTTATTGATAACAGGTCCAGTAATAGAACATTAAATGGTATAAATAAATTTCCAATATGTTATTGTTATAAGCCTAAAATTACCATGCAACCTTTTGGAGAATACTAGCTTGATAATTTTTTTAAAAGCTTCTATCTTAATGACTTATATACCTGGAAAATATGAACACTTTTAATATACAAAGAAGAGTAATAGCACCACAATTACATTGATGTTTTTATATTAATCCAGTTTAGCTCTTAAAGAAATAACATATTATAATATTGCAAAATAACAGTTGTTGTTTAACCATTGTTGTATAATGCTTAATTCCTTCAAGATTACTTGCTTAAAAAACTTAACATATACAACCAACATACATAGACCTTCTTTATCATTTACTTAAATCTGTATAGCCTTCTTTATCACTTGCTTAAGCCGTCTTATTTACTTAATCACATACACTCTCTTATCCACAAACATATTTTCCTTCTATTAAATCCATACTTAGAACCTTCTAATTTCTCTTTCCCATCTGTTAACTTCTTCTTTATTCACACTTTGAAACAATCCTTGTAAATTTCTGAATTTAGGCAAGTTATTCCATTTTAATAAGAGATATTTTGTTATTTGCAGTGCACAATTAATCACATCTGTTTACCACTTCATGAAAACATAAACAATGTTTAAGTGTATAGAATTATACTGTTGTAGGGACGGACAAGGCAAGGCACCTAAGATAGCACTGAAGGTAGGGAAACAGTTTTATTTGGTTGCAGCCACATTCAGAAGGCACAGCTTCTGCTGTAATCAATGAATCCTATGAACCCCAAGTTCAGGTAGTTTCAGAATTTTGCACCCATCATGTAAGGGGAGGGGCTCAGAAGTTCACAGTCTGTAGAAGTTCACAAAAAGCAGTTTTTTTTTTTTTTCCTCTGTTCTGGGCAAGTTAACCCTTCAAGGACATCTGGGAAGGGGAGAGCTTTTTTTCCCATTTCTTTCCTCCCCCTGACAGCTGTTAACATGCAGCCCAGTTGGTAACTCCCTTATCTTAGAAATCTATTCATCACTATGAAGCCCTAGCTCAAGGCCAGAAGCCTTGTTTACATATTTTTGCGAAAAACTAGTAAGGGGGTGTCCAGCAGCTGGAGTGTTGATTTTTCCCAGCGAGTGGCCAAGTAAAACAGGGCAACACAAAAATAGGAAGTTTATCTACACTGAACTCTTTTGTAGAGATTCTTTTGCCGAAAGTCCTAAAATTAGCCATGGTGAATATTGCAGGAGAAGGTCAGTTAAGACTTTTCTGTGGGCCTGGGTAGGGAGGGGGAAGACAGGGAGGTGGGGCTGAGAGCAGCTCCTGTGGATCTCAGAATGAGGAAGGAGAGATGTAAAAGAAAAATGGGAAAGGGGTTTGGGATTTTCCCTAGCAACAAAAACTTGAGCAGTAGAACAGGTAGTGCAGAGGGGAGGATGGGAGTGAATATCCTAAAAAGCTTATAAAGGACAATTCTAGTAACCTTGTTTTCAGTGATGAGAAAGCAACTTTAAAGGTCATTTTCACCAGATCTCCTATAGGGGTCCGAGGGCTCTCCTCAGCTAGTTTGAGCTTTGGGTTAGCTGGTAAGAGGACCTGGTGGGACCCGGGTGTGGGCACTGACAGGAGAAGAGAAGAGTGAGTGGGTGGAGGGGTACCTCACTACCTGCTACCTCAGCAAGGGGGCAATGGTTTGAGGAAGGGTGGTGGTGTAAGTTTTTAATCTAGTGAGTGAGGGGAGAAAGCAAGTTATTCAGGCAGGGGAGACGGTGGAGGGGCTGGGGCAGAAGGTTGAGGGTGAGGACCTATTTGAGCTGGGCGATAGGATGGAGGATCATCAGCAGGGTCAAGAGTAACGGATGAGTCTGGAGGAGGAGAAAGTTGAGGATCGGTGTTGGCAGGGTTGGTTTGCAATCTAGAAGAATTTGTAGAGGTTTGTAAGAAGTGAAGAGAGAAGGATTGGAATGGAGCAAGAAGAAAGCTTGGACATAAATAATCTCTACCCATTTTTTCAAATGCTCACAGTAATTGTAGAGATCCCTTATAATGGTGGGATCCAGGGACCCAAAAGGGGGCCATCTGCTTTGGTTGTCTAAGAGATAAGTGGACCAGGCCTGGGTGCTATATTTGATCAATTCTGGGGGTTTGATGTCTGGTGTCAAGGAGAGGGTTTTGAGGATATCCAAGAGGCATTGTAGGGGAGAGTCAACTGGCAGAGAGGACACATTACCCATGTCGAAAACATAGTGTAAGGAGGAGGGAAGAGGACGCAAACTTAGTATAGGGGAGAGGGAAGGAGTCGCAAAGATAGTATAAGAGAGAAGGAGGAAACTGATTTATTGGCAAAAGGGGCGTCCCCACTAGAGCCAAAAATCAGGAGTGCCTTAGTGGCAGGTTCGAGCTGCAGAGATTGGTCATCACTAAATTCTGACAGTTGAAGCTCTCGTCCTGGATGGAGCCGGAGCCATGGGAGACCTTGGCCAAGGCTTTTTGGGACCCCTCCTGGAGAGGCTGTATACTCCCAGGGATGGAAAGAGGGGAAATAGAGAGACAGGGGAAGAGAGAGGAAGGGAAGGGTAAGCATCTCTCTAGGGGCCAGGCCAAGTCTTGAAGGTTGCACCTTCAAGGACTAGGACTTTATGAGAGCCACCAAGACCGTGAAGGTCTGGGTGGAGTGTGACGTTCAGTTCTCTGTTGTGTGTCCCTGGAGGTTACACAGTCCTTCAGGGGAGACCTATAAAGCCTATTCTGGGAAACTACCAGCTGGGAAGGGGAAGGAGAATAATTTTGAACCCAAGAGTCGAATCTGCCCAACGAAGGAGTCCCTGAGGGCCACCGTGGCCTTAAAGGCTGTGGTGGGGTGTTCTCCTCCCTGCAGGTGGCCAAAGAGGTTTGCTGGACGATCAAAGGTCAAATCCTCCTGACACCACCATTGGGTTTAGGACTCCAGGAAGGGGAAACTCACCAATCGAAGGCCGGTGGTGGATGGAGTTCTGGTGGTTGAGAAAATGGGTTCAGGCCGTCCAGTGAGTGGCACTTCCAAAGGAAGAGAAACCCAAAAGTGGGTTTTAACCCTCTTCCTGGGTTTTGGCACCGATGAAAGGAAAGTGACCACAACACTCAGAGCAACCAAAAGATCTTTATTGCAGCAGTGAAAAAGAGGAGAAAGAGAGAGAGAGCAAGAGAGAGAGGGAGAGAGAGAGAGCATGCACAAGAGAGAGACAGAGAAAGCAAGAGAGAGGGGCCTGGCAGGAGGGAGTTTTTATAGCCCAAATCTAATGGGGACTTCGGGTCTGCAAGCTGCCTTGTTGACACAAGGGGGGTTAAGTGCTCCGCCTTGAGCAGGGGGTTGAGTGTTCAGCCTTGAGCAGGGGGATGAAGTGTTCAGCCTTGAGCAGGGGCTTGGGCATTTGGCTTGAAGCAAACAGGTGATAAAGAACCAGACAGAGGGTTTGAGTGGTTAGGACATCCTGCAGCTAATTTTGTTTGGCATGCCCTGCAGACAACTTATTCAGCCTGTCCTGCATCTAACACTCTATATATGTAATAAGAATTGTAACACATTCTGCTTTCATGTTTAAATTAAAAAAGAAAGAATAACAAATATTATTTTCAAACATTTGAAAGTAAAATAAAAATCATTTTAAAAATTCTTTGAAACAACACTAAAAGTACAAAGCAAAAAGATGTTATGGATATCTAGAAATTAATAAACATAAAATCACTTCTTATCAAAACACGGAGTTAGAGAAAAGTTGCATCTTGAGGACATATTTAAATCTGAATATTTTCAATACATTAAAAATGAATGAAAATAATGAATTAAGTATTCTACCTGAGAATATGAAAAAGGAGAGCAAAATAAATCTAAGGAAAGAGTCAAAAATAAATGCAAAAATTGCTGAATTAAAACTAAGGAATGAAGGAGAAAATATTAAGTTAAAAAAACAGCAGCAGATTTTTCAGGGAAAATACAAGTGAACCCTAAAATGAACTATCACCTTATACCTATTAAAATAACTACTACCAGGAAGAAAAAGAGCAATTATTCCCAAAGGCGTGAAGAAAAGGAAACTCAAACTTGGTACAATCTTCTGGAAAAAGTGTGGAGGTTCCTCAAAAAGTTAAAAATAAAACTGCCATATGATTTAGCAGTCTCACTTCTATGTACATATCCAGAAGAAAGGAAGTCAGGATGTGGAAGAGACAGCTGCACTCCCCTCTTCACAGCAGTACTGTTTGTGATAGGCAAGATGCAGACTCAATCTTTAGCACTTGACAAGTGCTAAAGAAAATGTGGCAAATAGATATGATAAAACACTATTCACCCTTAAAAAGACTGAAATTCATGGCCTGGCACTATGGCGCTGTCCTGTAATTCCAGCAATTCAGTAGGCTGAGGCAGGAGGATCAAAGGCAGCCTCAGCAACTTACCCAGGCCCTAAGTAACTCAGTGAGACCCTGTCTCTAAGTAAAATACAAAAACAGCACTCAGCGGTTAAGTGCCCCTGAGTTTAATCCTCAATACAAAAAAAAAAAAAAAGAAGCAATTCTGTCATTTGTAACAACATGAACAAACCTGGAGGTCATTATGCTAAAGGAAATAAACCAGGTATAGAAATACAAATGACAGGTACATGAGACAAGAATTCAACTACTTGTGAAATCTAAAAAAGTTGATCTCAGAAGCAGTGAGTAGAATGGTATTTCCCAGAGACTGGGGATGTGGAGAAGAAGGAAATGTGGGTCTAAGGATACAGCATTTATGTTAGATTAGAAGAACTCAAGTTTAGGAGATCTATTGTAATTCACAGTGGCTATAAGGTATTAAATAGCTCAATTTAGCCACTTTACAATGTATGTATATTTTCAAACATTATGTTGTATGTGAAAATATATACAATTTTATTTGTCAATTTAAAATAAAATAACATGTTAAAAATAACAAAGCTGATTTTTTAAATTTTTAATTTTTTTTTTTAGTGGTTGATAGACCTTTATTTTATTTATATATGGTGCAGGGAATTGACCTCAGTGCCTCACACATGCTAGGCAAACACTATACCACTGAGCCATAACCACAGTCCCAACAAAGCTGATTTTTAAAAGCAAAGTGAAAATTGATAAAGAGTAAAAATACTAAACTAGTTAGAGATCTGGCCTAAAAACCCAATATGATAAATAATCAGCTACATTAATTAACTTTAAAGGGACAAAGACCCACAAATAGACATATAGAAATTAGTTTAAAAAATACCCATAAATAAAGAGAAAATGATTAAATATATAAGACAAATTTTTCAATAAAAATTTTTGAAGTTATTAATTAAATATACAAAGATATGGAAAAATAAAAATTCTGAGATTCATTCAAATAAAGACAGAAATGACAAATATATCAATAAAAAGAGACAATTGGGAAAATTGTACAAAGTATACCTAATAAAAACTAGTAATTTTATGATTGATTCATTTAAATCAATAATGAAAACATAACTCTAACATTATTTAAACATTTTGTAGCCCTTGAAGAGTAAGGAAAGCCTGACTTAATTTTTCTTTTTTTCAACAGCTTTTTTGGGATGCAATTCACTTAATCATGTAGTGCACTCATTTTTTTAATTGATTTTTTAAAAAAATGACAGTGGAATGCATTTCAATTCTTATTACATGTATACAGCACAATTCTTCATATCTCTAATTGTATATAAATTATGTTGACACCAATTTGTGTCTTCATACATGTACTTTGGATGATGATGTATATCACATTCCACCATTTTTGCTAATCCTCTTTTCACTCCCACCCCTCTGCCCTATCTAGAATTCATCAATTCCTCTCATGCTCCCACTCCCTACCCCACTATGAGTGAGCCTCCTTATATCAGAGAAAACTTTTGGCAATTGTTTTTTGGGGGGTGGGAATTGGCTAACTTCACTTAGCATTATCTTCTCCAATGCCACCCATTTACCTGAAAATGCCATTATTTTATTCCTTTTTATTGCTCAGTAAAATTCCATTGTGTATATGCTACATTTTTAAGGACATGAACAGACACTTTTCAGAAGAGGATATACAATTAATCAACAAATGTATGAAAAAATGTTCATCAACTCTAGCAACTAGAGAAATGCAAATCAAAACTACTCTAAGATACCATCTCACTCCAATAAGAATGGCAGCTATTATGAAGACAAACAACAATAAATGTTGGGAAAAAGGTACACTCATACACTGCTGGTGGAACTGCAAATTGGTGCAGCCAATATGGAAAGCAGTATGGATATTCCTTGGAAAACTGGGTATGGAACCACCGTTTGACCCAGCTATTCCTCTCCTCGGACTATACTCAAAATACTTAAAGACAGCATACTACAGGGACACAGCCACATCAATGTTTATAGCAGCACAATTCACAGTAGCTAAACTACAATGTGGAGCCAACCTAGATGCCCTTCAGTGGATGAATGGATAAAAAAATCTGACTTACTTTTAGAAACCATCATGAAGCTGGATGTGATGGAGCATGCCTGTACTCATGGCATCTTGCAGGACTGAGGCAGGAGGATCTAAAGTTTAAGGCAAGCTTGTGCAATCCAGCAAGACCCTGTCTCAAAATAAAAGGGACTGGAGATGTAGCTTAGTGGCAAAGCATCCCTTGGTTAAATCCCAGTATTGCAAAAAATTTAAAAAAAAATAAAAATTTAAATTTTAAAAATAAAAACTATCATGATGCTTCTACTTTAATTAATTACAAAAATACCAAAAAGAAAATTACTGTCCAATTTCAGTTTCACTTGAGAATACTAATGTAAAGATAATTTAAGATATTATCAAATAGAATGTGGCAATATGTTAGAAAATACACCATTACCAAGATACCTCTTTGCCATAAACACAGTGTGGCTCAATATCTACTGCTCAACATCTACTACTACAGTTCACTCCAATTAGAAGTGAAAATATGGTTAATTTGATAACTGCCCCCAAAAGGCACTTAATATTCAGTGTCTATTACTAATAAGAACTCTCAGTGGCCTAAGAATAAAATAAAGTGTCCTTAATAAAAACCAGGAGCAACAATTAGACCTGTGGGGTCCTGTAAAATAAGAAAAAAAGTAAAGATGGAATTCAATTTAGTAAATGAGAAACATCTTAATCCTTATGGAGTAAAGATCTAGAAAGAGCATAGTATCCAGGTGTATGCAAAGAGAAGCAAAGGCTTTGGAAGATAGTGTCAGCTGAACATTTCTAGAGTCAGATTTTGAGATTCAATAGAAGAAAAGTTCCCTGAGACCCATTTAAACACTAGCACACCTCTACAATCCAGAATGATGAAGATCACTGTGTCCCTCATTCCCAGCCAGTAACTTTCCCAATTCCTCCTCTCACAATAGTCCCTGCCAAACATTTCATTACCTGGGACTCCATGAAAGTTAAACATTTATGCATATATCTGGATGGGGCAGGAGTAGCTCCTAATCAACAACACCACAGTGATTAGCTTTTCAATAGGTTACTATGTTACACATTCAGGAGCATGATAGTTAATGGTTAGAATTACTGAATGCTTGAGTATGTGCCAGGCACTGTTCTAGAGACCATATATATATATATATATATATATATATCATTTAGTCCTCACCCTAACCATATTCCACATGGAGAAACATGCACAGCAATGAAGCATCTTTCAAAAATAAAAAACAAAACAAAACATGGCACAAGAGCTGATGCTCTAAACTACTATACCACACTGCTCTTCATAGGGCAGAAGTTCTGTGTATGGTTTTCCAAATCTCCGACTATAAATTTATCTAGACAACATTTACTGAGAGGAACTATATTCTGGGTAACATGATGCCCCTCTAGCTGATAAATGCATGAATAAGGCACTTTTCTTGCCTTCAGGAAACTTATTCTCCAGAAAGGGAAATGTATGTGAGAAAAAAACAATTATATGTCAAGGGCAGGTGTATCATGCTTGGCTTTGGTTGTGGGTGGGTCAGGACTCCTTAGACACTGTGAATGTGGAGGCAGAGGCCCTTCTTTGGCATGTAAATGATCCTGGAATTCCTTATTTTATTTATAAGGACATAAATCTATGGTGGTATTCTATGAAGTGTAGTTGTCCCTCAGTCTCTGGGGCCCGGGATCAATCTAGGACCCCTGTAGGTATCAAAATTAAAGGATGCTGAAGTTCCTTACATAAAACAGTTTAGTATTTGCATAACCTCCACCCACACACCCATGTATTTTAGATAATCTTTGGATTACTAATAATACCAAATACAATGTAAATGCTATATTAAGAATTGTTAAACTGTCTTGTTTAAGGAGTAATGACAGAAATAAAGTCAGTAACATGTTTAGTACAGACACATTTATGATTGCATATTTTCTATCCATGCTTAGTTGAATTCATGGATACAGACTTTCAAATATGGAAGCTGTTTATATTGAGTTCTATACTTTTAATTCATTTTAAGAACATATCATAAAAAGGCAAAGGGATTTTTTCCAAGTATTTTCTTATAGATGCTGTCAAGGGAAAGATTTCTAGAGAATCTTAGTATATAACAAATAAATATGACTAAGTAATATGTGACTTGTAACCCTCTCCTCTTTTACAAAATAAAATGAGTGATATCATAAAAAGAACGACATGTTAATTTATGCTCTAATTTGGATAACCCACTGAGAAAAACCTTGATATTCATAGATAGGAGAGTGATAGAAATCAGTCCTGCTAGAACTCCTCTTTCAGTTGTCAGCACATTTTAATGAAATGCCAGTCTTTTCATGCCAAATTCTGAAGGAATCCTCTGGGTACTGATTGATGAAATGATTTTACTCCCAAATGGCACCTAAACTAAAATAAAGTCTCTCCCATTTTGCAGAGCACAGCACTCTACAAGTTCAAAAGGTAAGTCATACTTTCAGTATGTATAAACTGTGGAGTACATTTGAAAATAAAATTTTTAATTATGTTTGACATCTCAGGCCCAGTGCTGTCATCTCGTGTGAAAGTAACATCTGTTTTGACATCTCCAGTGGTAAAGACTTTAAATCAGATTCCACATCCCTTATCTGCTGGCTAATCAGAATGGATGCCACATTCTTCTTACCAACACATTTTCAGGTAAGAAAGAAATATTAAAAAAATCAGGCTAGACTAAAACTGGCATCATGAATTTAAATAAAAAACTAAACTCCTCTGAGTGTATTACAAGTTTTGATTCAATGAAAAATTTGAAAATATTTAATTTTTAAGTATGCAGAATATTCTTTTCTTGTTTCTGATACATGCCTTTTGCTTCCATTTAAAACTAATAGAACACTAAAGTATAATTTTACTTCTCAAACTATTTTATTTGATCTAAGTTTTTAGTTAGAGGAAGTTGATTTGCTATACTCAATAAGATGTGCTATAAAAATGGCTGAAATAGACTTTTTATGTTTTGCGTTTTAAATTGCATGTATCAGAAAGACATCATATTCTATTGTTTCTCTGAAGGTTGTATAAACATCTCTTTACTTATCATGAACATTAGGTTTAAAAACATAGTCTATGAAAACAGCTCCCTGTAGGAATTGTAACTTCTATGTCTTCCATGTTTTTAGAACTTTCTTAAGGACACAGGAACATAATTTTAGGTATCTACTAAGAATAAAAAGATTTCTATGTTCATAATTCAGGACTTCCCTCAAAATTTTGCCTACACTATTTATGTAATTATATTGATTATTTTTTTCTTTATCTGTGCCTAGGCATAGACTTCATATTTCTATAAGCACCAACATATTATTTGTCAACTGGTTGAGTTACAAAAATTTAAACATAAAGTATTCACTCCAACTGACCAAATATTTTAACTCAGTTTGTTAGTATGGATTCAGCTTTATTTAAGAAAGAACTAGGGGAAGGTTACAGAGAATTTTATTAATAAATATGTGGGAGAACAATTCTTTTTTAAAATTTATTTTTTAATTGTAGTTGGACACAGTACCTTTATTTTATTTGTATTTTTATGTGGTGCTTAGGATCAAACCCAAGGCCTTGCATGTGCTAGGCAAGCACTCTACTGCTGAGCTATAACCCCAGCCCTGTGAGAACAATTCTTTAAGCAGGCTAATACTATAAGAAAATTGTCTGTTCTTCACCAAAAATAAAAAAATATAAAAGGCAGAATTTAAACAGAATCTAAATAACTGAAATAATATTTTTTATATTAAATGTATATTTACTGGAAAATATGGTTGAATGTGTGAAGAGGGTAATTCTTTATGGCCTAATTTATGTGACAAATGATAATAAAAGAAATAACAAATCATCATTAATAGTGAAATAAAGTTTTATTTTTTTCTTTGTTTATAGTATACAATGCAGCATAAGCATTAATAATACTTAGATGATCCTGTATTTAATACTAGAGTGAAGGCCAGTAAGAATCTATTTTGGCAAATCAGTTAATAATTTCTAATGGGTTAAAATAACTAAATGATCTAGTTTTTTTTTTTCATTTTCATTTTTAATGATGATGCTGTCTTTGATAAATTGTAAACATAATAGCTCCCTTCTCCCTTGCCACCCTATCACAGAATTGTATATTATTTATTCAAAATACAGAAAAGTATTATATATTCATTTTAAATACATAAATTGCTATCAGTGTTCAATTTTTAATAGACTTATGTTATATGCATATACTTATAAAAATGTGTTTCTTATCCAAAATAACACTTTGAATTAAGAAAAACATTGAAAGAATATGTATTTTTAAGCTATTGAGGGTTTTTTTGTTTAAATATGACACATTAATTTAAAGAAGACAAGAGTTAGCATCCTCTTAGGTTATAACATTTTTGTTTTATTTTTCTCAAAAAGTAAAAGCAGCTTTAATTCTATTATTGGAAGAAAATGCACAGATATGCATTGACCAAAGAATCATTTTCTATTTATTTTTATTTTAAATGTATTTATTTTAATTAGGTATATATGACAGCAGAATGCATTCTGATTCATTGTACACAATTGCAGCACAACAATTCATTTCTATGATTGTATACATTGTAGCATCACACCATATGTGTAGTCATACATGTACCTAGGGTAATAATGTTCATCACATTCTACCATCTTTCCTGCCCCCCTACACTCTCCCCTTCCCTCCCTCCCCCTTGTGCAATCAGAGTTCATCCATTTTTTCCATGCCCACCCCACCCATTATGGATCAGTATCCACTTATCAGAGAAAATATTTGGTCTTTGGTTTTTGGGGACTGGCTTATTTCATTTAGCATGATATTCTCCAACTCAATCCATTTACCTGCAAATGTCATGAATTTATTCTCTTTTAATGCTGAGTAAAATTCCAATGTGTATATATACCACATTTTCTTTATCCATTCATCTATTGAAGAGCATCTAGGTTGGTTGCACACTTTAGCTATTGTGAATTGAGCTTCTATAAACATTGATGTGGCTGTGTCCCTGTAGTATGCTATTTTTAAGTTCTTTGGGTATAGACAATGGAGTGTGATAGTTGGGTCAAGTGGTGGTTTCATTCCAAGTTTTCATAGGAATCTCCATTCTGCTTTTAATATTGGTTGCACAAATTTGCAGGCCACCAGAAATGTATGGGTGTGTCTATTCCGCCCCCCCCCCCATCCTTGCCAACACTTATTGTGTTTGTATTCTTAATAGCTGACTGGGGTGAGATAAAAATCTTAGTTTTGATTTGAATTTCTCTAATTACTAGAGATATTGGACATTTCCGTGCCTGTTCAGCTCCTTAGCCCATTTATTGGGTTGGTTGTTTTTGTTTGTTTGTTTGGTTGGTTGTTTTTTTTTTTTTTTGGTGTTAAGTTTTTTGAGTTCTTTATATATCCTGGAGATTAGTGCTCTATCTGATGTGCATGTGTCAAAAATTTTCCTTCTTTTCACCTCATTGATTGTTTCTTTTGCTGAGAAGAAATTTTTAGTTTGAGTCCATCCCATTTATTAATTCTTGATTTTACTTCTTGTGCTTTAGGACTCTTGTAAAGGAAGTTGGGGCCTATTTCAATATGATGAAGATTTGGGCCTTTTTTTCCTCATTAGGTGAGAGTCTCTGGTCTAATTCCTGGGTCCTTGATCCACTTTGAGTTAAGTTCTGTGTATGGTGAGAGATAGGAGATTAGTTTCATTTTGCTGCATATGGATTTCTAGTTTTCCCATCACCATTTTTTAAAGAGGCTATCTTTTCTCCAATGTATGTTTTTGGTGCCTTTGTCTGGTATGAGATAACTGTATTTATGTCGATTTGTTTCTATTTTGGACCATGCTGTTTTTGTTACTGTTGCTCATTAGTCTAGATTAAGGTCTGGTATTGTTATACCTCCTGCTTCACTCTTCTTGCCAAGGATTGCTTTGGCTATTCTGATTCTCTTATTTTTCAAAATGATTTCATGATTGAATCTGTATAGTACTTTTAGTAATATGGTCATTTTGACAATATTAATTTTGCCTATCCAATAGCATGGGAGAGCTTTCTATCTTCTAAGGTCTTCTTCAATTTCTTCCTTTAGTGTTCTGTACTTTTCACTGTACAGGTCTTTCACCTCTTTTGTTAAGTTGATTCCCAAGGTTTTTTTTTTTTTCTTTTTTGAGGCAATTGTGAGTGGGCTAGTTTTCCTAAATTCTCTTTAAGAGGATTCATCACTGATGTATAAAAATCTATTTGATTTATGAGTATTAATTTTATATCCTGCTACTTTGCTGAAGTTATTTATTGATTCTAGAAGTTTTCTGGTGGAGTTTTTTTGGACCCTCTAAGTACAGAATCATGTTATCAGCAAATAGTGATACTTTGAGTTCTTCTTTTCCTATTTGTATCCCTTTAATTTGTTTTGTCTAGTTGCTCTGGCTAGGTTTTCAAGAACTATGTTGAATAAAAATTGTGAAAGAGGGCATCCCAGTCTTGTTAAAGTTTTTAAAGGGAATGCTTATAAATTTTCTTCATTTCTAAATGATGTTGGCCTTGGGTTTAGCATAGATAGCTTTTACAATGTTACTATTTCTAGTTTTCCTAGTGTTTTGAACATGAAAGGGTGCTATATTTTGTCAAATGCTTTCTCTGCATCAATTGGTATATGATGCTTATCTTTAAGCCTATTGATATAATGAATTGTATTTTATTTCCATATGTTAAATAACCTTCCATCCCTGGAGTGAACCCCACTTGTTCATGTTGCACTATTTTAAAAATATGTTTTGGTATGCAATTTGCCAGAATTTTATTGAGAATTTTTGCATCAATATTCATCAGGGATATTGTCTAAAGTTCTATTTCCTTGATGTGTCTCTGCCTGGTTTTAGTATTAGATTATAATTCTGGTAGTGTAGTTAAAGAAAATAGAGGTTTCTCCTACTTTAGAAAATTCTCTTCATCTTGAGACCAAATAAGCAAGTGTGAAGGCAAAGAGGAAGGAAGAATTAAGTGTGAGAGCTAGGGCATTTTAGACAGCAGAAAATTCTTTTCTACATCTCCTTTCTACCATGCCATATGAGTGATATGTTTTGAAGAGTCAAAGCTAAGGTGGTATCCAATAAAAGAGCACAGAAAAAGTTGTTTAAACTACTTTTAGGTCTTGACCTTATGAGAAATGAGCCAAGAGGTGATGTATTTAAGGTAATGAGTGAGGAAAAAACATCCTAGTTTTTCAGGTAAGATAATTTGTAGTCATCTGGATACATAATTCTAGTATGGTATTTCAGCAGCTGCAGATGCTGTATAGTTCACTGTGGCCTTAATGAATAAATGCCTTAAGGTTGAAAAGTAATTGTTGCAGCAATGTATATCATCTAATATTCAAAAAGCCTTAGTATGTTAGTCAGCTTTTCTGTTACTGTAACAAAATTGCTGAAATCATCAACTTAGAAGGAAAAAAGTTTATTTTGGTTCATAATTTGAAAGATTTATGTTCCTTGTTGCTTGGTTCCTTTACCTTTGGGCCTGTGAAAAGGTAGTAAATTATATAAAATTACATGGTGAAATGGTGGAATGGTAGCCAAGAGTTTAAGAGGAAACCAGAAAGGGGCAGGGCTCCTAATCTCCCCTTCAAGAACACACCCCCAATTACCTAACTTCCTTCTGCTAGGCCCTACCTCCTAAAATTTCCACCACTTCCCCAAATGTGCCACAGACTAGGGACCAAATCTTCAACATGGGCTTTTGGGGAAATAGTTTAGATGTAAACTATAGCACTCAGAATAGCTTCTCAGGGTTACCTATCTTCTTTTACCTTAAATGATTACAGTTGTTGACAGTATTCTATTAATACTTGATTTAAATTATAGTTAAAGTAAAAAGTAAGCAACACACAGCTCTCAAGCATAGTATAGTAAAGTGGAAGTTATAGGCACATTTTATCCATTTTTATGTCTCTTCATTTAAATAAATACTTCATTTCTAATTGGAATTCAAGATGTAATATTATTTAGTAGAAATTTAGAAAGTTTATCTCTCAGATTTTTGAGAATATAGTCACAAGGGAGATACAAATAACATTAATAACTCTAAAAAGGTTGAAAGTATAATCATTCATTCAAAATAATTTCAAATTCCATGTCACATAATCATTTTTTTTGTTTTATTAGACATTTCTCCTTAGTATACATGGTTATGCAATTTAAATTTGCATTTATATGTATACAATTTTATGTTACACTATACACTTGTACTTAATATATGCAGGCTATATTTGAAATAAATAATAATGTTTTCTGTGATTTTTTTAGTGTATATATGCCATCTTATATACTTTATCTTTACTGAATAAATAAAATTTTGCTATGATTCAATATGATAATATAGAATTTTGTGTTATATTCTATTCATTAAATGCTGTAATTAACAGTTATTAAATTAACCTAATCAATAAATAGGCAAAGCTGGGAAAGCAGTCTCAAAATCTGTTCTATTCTTTGAATCATGTGTTTTTCTTACATACTGATTGAATTCACCAGATAATTTCTAAATCATCGCTTTTAGAATATGGGTCATGTAAGTCAACTTTCTTATTGTATCTTATAAATATTAAATGTAACAAAAACAGTTTCTTTGTGAGTTAATTGAAATTAGTTTTACCTTAAAATTCTCAACATTTTCTTCTGATTCTTAGAAACTTACATTTTTCAATGATATTGTTTGTTTTTCTCAAGGATAACTTATTTTTAAGGACTCCAATATTATTTTTGATAAAAGAAGTCATCTGCAACTGTGAGTCAGCACTGATAAAAATAAATGACCAAATGAATATACAACAAAGAGAGAAATTCTGTGTCTGAGAATTCCAAATGACTGTGTAGGTACTCCTCCTTCAAGGAAGTACAATGTTTCTACTACTTGGGCATGGGTTTTCTTCTAAAAAAAATGAAGGTGGGACAAAGAATAACTTAACAGGAGAGAAACCCAAAAAATGCTCTCTCAGGGGATCAAGGTTAAACCCAGGGGTGATGTTGATAGCACATATTTCTTGACATGATATGATCAGGATGGCACCTGACCTCTGCAGTCTTCTTCCCTAAAATGTGTAAACATAATAAGGAAAAAAAATTTAAAATCCTCTGAGGAAAATTCTATAAAATTCCTGGCCAGTAATCCTCAAAACTGTCAGTCATTAAAAAGAATAAGTCCGAGAAATTGTCACAACCAAGAGGAGACTAAACAGAATACCTAGATTAGAAGGGGTCAAATATTTATTAAAGATATAATATAATCAAACTGCTATATACAGGTGATCTAATTTCTGTTAGAAATAGAAATTTTTCTGGAACAGGAAAAAAACATTAGATCAACACTAAGGAAATCTGATGTGGTATGGTCTTTCATTCATTGAAAAGATTCATTTGTTAGTCAATTTCTTCTTTTTGGACATAAAAATTTGTTCCTAGACTATTTATAATGGTTTTTAATGCATTCAGTTTAATTCATCATTGTGCTAGAACAGAGAAATTGACAACTCTTCTCAGATAAAAGAAAATCTGTAACAAATATCAGTGCATTTTTCTATTTATTAATTTCATATGTCAAGCAAAATCAATCAAAATTCTATTTATAACACTGAATAAGAAGCATCAACTATCTTAATATTTTCTTAATGGGAGAAAAATAGAGTACAATCATTTCTAAATTTAAAAAGAAGTACACTTATAATCATATTCTGCATGAAACTTAGAATATCTTACTTGGGATTCTGTACATGACATCTGCCTCAGAGATGTCTATATTTGAAGATATGTCAAAATTATGTTTTCATGGAATCAAATGCAGTTTTAGAAATTGTAACTGCCATGATTGTAGACTACTAGGTTATATTTCCCTATGGGCAAACTTAGTAAATATGTAAGTTAGGGTTCTAACTTTGTTGTTATTTTCAAGCTTTAATGAGAAATTTGATTTAACTTGTTCATGATGATGAGATAAATGAAAATATACACAGCTTCAATGTTGCATCATTGGTGGTATCTTCCTAAGTAGAATACCATCTTACAGGAGAAGCTCATGGCTGAAGCATAATTATTTTTATTCTCTGTAGACTGTAGTGCATACATTAGCAGACATATTCTCTGGTGAATGGCAGCATAATAGAGAAAGAGGACTCTGGAGAACCATATGGAAGGTCTGTGTTCCCATAGCAACCTGAGCATACATTGAAAGGATCTGTTTCCATGACTATCTTTCTCTACAGTGTAATGGACTCAGTGAAAAGAGTATATCTTGGTTTCTAATTTTCATTCTCTCCAGTTATTAAAGGGAAGCATTCTAATCTTAACTGATGTTGCATTTAGATGGGTGGATTCCTATATAATATATAAATCAAATCTGCTACTTAATGTCACTATGGCAGTAGAATTTTTGCATTTTCTAATTCATATAAATGAGGTAATCTGTTTTAACAGTTTTAACTTGATTAGACACTAAGTAAATATCTGACTCCCTCTAATCTAGTTGAGATCATGGAGTTATTTCCGTATGATTTTGAGCATTGTTTTTTATTTCCACTACTTTTAAAAAATTAATTATTTTGCTCTTATTGTCACTATTAGAATTAAATCTTAATTTAAAAGAAATGCCCCTATTCAGGACAACTGACAGACTAGATGGCTGAGAAGTATTTTAAATGACTGATGACTCAGTCTTGGGCATAGCAGAAATACAGGTTATAATTCTTTACATGGTTTCAGGAAATATAAATGAGTTAAGTAAATGCTTTTATTTTCTAAGGTTTTACAAGTTTTAGGTCCTTTCTTGATTTTTTTCATTTATTACTATTTTTAATAAATATAAGTGATAGAGTAAAAATATGAGTACAGTATTGAAGTTATGTAGATAACCGTCATGGTTTAGATTAATATGAGCAAAATATGAAAATTTTGTTGTTGTTGTTTTGGCATTAGGTATTGAACTCAGAGGGGCTTTTACCACTCCACAATATTCCCAGCCCCTTTTATTTTATTTTTAAAATTTCGACACTGGGTCTTGCTAACTTGCTTAAAGTCTTGTTAAATTGCTGAGGCTGTCTTTGAATTTATGATCCTCCTGCTTCAGCCTCTGGAATTTCTGGGATTACAGGTGTGCATAACTATATCTGGAAAAAGACAGAATTTTTAATGTTCAGAAAATAAACTTTGAAATTTTCCAAAATTTTATGAAGTATTGCTGTGTTGCTTAACTTAAAACATTTATAATTTATTTCTGAAGAAGGGGAGATAGAAAAGATCAGTTGTCATTCCAGTCAACAAGTTTTTGAACTACTGCTCAGCCTTCTTCCCTTAACATTACTCTTTAAGTATTTACTGACTTCTGTTAGACTTTCTCTGATATTATTGCTGGGCTCTAATGTTTCCAGGGCACACCATTCTAAGGAGTAGAAATATCACATTCAAATGTGCCCACAGAGAGACATTAAAATGTATTTCCTTTTCAACATTCTGTTGCATTATAATGTCCAAAGAAGACAATGTCTGGATTAAATTATTCTACTGACTGACATTTTGATAGCACTGCTTTAGAGCACTTATTTCTCACGTTGGATACAGAAATAGAATTATCTTTATTAGGATAATTAAAAATCTTTATTTTTTTCACTCTAACTGAATTTAGTATGTAATCATGAGTGAAAGTAACTTAACACAGTATTGTTAGCAGGAATTATGATTTTTGTCACTATTGTAAATCAGATTTTTCATATTATGTTGCAGTTGGTACAAATATCTCAAAATATTGTATGTGTTTTATATTTTACCAATACTTTAAAAGAGTATTCTTTAGATTATTATCCAGACTTATTACTTAATGCCTTACTAAGGAAAAAAAATATATATAGTCACAAATGGGTTTTAAAACATTTTATAATTATATTTTAATCTTTTTTTGTAATCTTATTTATCTTGCTTTATGCACTTAAAAACCTCATTCTGAAGAAACAGCTTTATCAGATTGTGCTTCGAATAGTGACCAGAAGACACATAGGGAGATCATGATTCTAATATTTCAATTCAAGGATTCAAGCCACACAATATCACTATTGTGTGAAAATATTAGGGTCGAAATCTTTAAAATATACTCATTCACAGCCATTTTCATGTGTGAAGAAGAGAGAGACCCAGGAGGTATGTGTATCTTTCTAAAATTTATGGAAAATAACTGGGGGGGAGATAACATTAGAGAAAATCTCATATCACAAATTTGTATAATCATCAAAGCTGATCAGAAATATAAAGTAAAAAAATGGAACAATACAAATGCATCCATAAAGGTGAATTCCTATATTAATAAATTATAGGTAACTACTTTGTAACTGTGATGCAAAATAAAAATGCAAAAAAAATAGTAAATCTTACTTTGCTTCTGGCATCTGGGTGTTGGTCAAGCAAAGTCAAAAGACAAAGACAAATTGAAAGAATTTATTTTCCTGGCAGATCAAAGTAAAAGGTATTATATTAATAATATAAATTTGAAAATTTTATGGAAATGGTAAAAATTGCAGCAGAAATATAAGCAAAAAGTGTGACATATAAAAATTGCCATCTCATTTCTCTATTCTTCCAAAGCCCTCAAATCTTCTCTCTCCTGAATCTAAAGCTCAGAGCATCATCCAGGGTTGTACCAGATGTTACTTGTCAGTCAGAAAAAAACAAGAGGGCTACACCTTGATCTTGACTAATATAAACTACTTTCACACACACCCATACATATTTTTCTGAATCATTTGAGAGAATGGCGTAATGTGATATTCCATTCCAGTCCTAAATATTTTACTACATATTTTTCAGATCAGAAAAAAATGTCATATCAAGAATATAACATTCAAACAATATATTGATATTTATTATAATTTAGTAATTGTTCCAATTACATCTTTATTAGCAAAATCAGAAATGTATTCCATGATTACATGCTAAATATTAAACTTTAAATAACAAACATTATAGTGTTAAAGGTATAGCCTGTGGTTTCCAACTCAGTATAAAAAAAATCAGCTTAAATTAAGAGAGAAAACAAAAAAAATGTGGGATTAGCAGAAAGAAGAAAATGAGGTGACAGAAATATATTCAAAATATTATTAATCAGACTCTAAGTGAAAATTATAACAAACCTAACTTAGAGTATACAGATTATGTGATTGGGTTTTTGGGGACTATCCAGTTTTTCCTGAGACACGCAAATGAAACATCAAGATGTAGTTAGATAAAGGATGGAAAAGGAAATAATAGTCTCATGGTGACAAAAATGAGCTAACATGACTATATCAGCACTAGGCAAAATAAACTTTAAGACAAAAAGAGTTGATAGTGAGGATCCAAGACGGTGGGCCATAGGAAGCAGCATTCTGTGTCACTCTGTGACCCAGGTCTCAACTAGTGGGGATATTGCTTCTCTGCAAGTGGTAGAGGACCACTCACAGCTGCTCCCATGCAGGAATCTTGGCCACTATGCCCACGAAGGGCTGTGGGCCTCAGCAGCAGAGCAGGACTCCCAATTCCCCCACTACTCACCGTTGCAGGACTGGCTGGTACTTAAGCAGGACCACCAGCATCAGCACTGGTGCAGAATTCCTGATCAACCACCTGCACAAAATTCCATGACACCACTCCCATGCAAGATATCTGGCTGCTACCCATATGTAAGAACTCCAGCTACCACTCCTGGGTGGGATCTTATCTACCAACATGGGACTCCCTCAGTAGCTTTCATCTTGGGATTCTATAGCTATTGCCATAGTCCCCTACATGCACTAGCCTGACTGCACCTGGGGACGTTGCACAGCCTCTGAAGACAGCTGACAGCCACAACACTAAATGCCACAGCGCTCATCTCTGAACATATAGCCCAATGCTATCACCTGGCTCCCCCCACAAGACCAGACACCCCATTGCTGAAAGCAGCGGCCTTCATCTTGGGGCACCTTCATCACCATCTTTAATTGGGGTAACTCCCAGTTTGGAACACTGGGTCACCAGGTGACCATAGTTTCTAATTCCCCCAACTCCCCAGTTACCTCTAACCTGGCACAGTGACTGCATAATACAAAACAGCTCTCCTCTACAGGTGTGCAGCTTTCAGAGTCCAACACACAAGACCTCCAGAGAGAAAGGTTTCTGATTAGGAAATAGGTGATACAGTTTAGAGACTAATTTAGAGACCAAGAACTGTGAGGTCTTTAAGTGAGATTAGGAGTTAAGAGCATGCACCCACATCACAGGAGTGGGCCCCAGAGGAGATCCGTGAGGTGCAGTCTCCTATCAGGGACTGGTGGGTGCCTTACTTCATTTCCAGGTGGCCTGCAGCTAGACCAATCCTCCCACCCTGGTACTGTTCACCATCCTGAGGGCAGAGATACCAGCTAACAACAGACAACCCCACCTATCGGATGAGAAGGGAAGCAGAAAAGATACTGATCTGCCAAACAAAGCAATCCTTTTTCTTCCTTTGAGTTTTTTTTTCTTTCTTCTCACTCTTTATTCTCCCGCTCTCACATCCCCAACATATGTGAAACCAAATACTTTTCATGAATTAGGATATTGAGGTGTGGGATGTCTGAATACCAAGCTCTGAAAGCTCTGAAAGAAAATGAATGCCAACCATGTATCTTATATCCAGCAAAATTAAGCTTTAGGCTTGAGAACAAAATAAAAATCTTCCATGATAAACAAAAGTTAAAAGAATTTATAACTAGAAAGCCGGCATTACAAAAAAATATCCTCAGCAAAATATTCCATGAGGAGGAAATGAGAAACAACAATGAAAATCAGCAAAGGGAGGCATTACACTAAAGAAAAAACTAATAAAAGAAATCAAGTCAATTAAATACCCAAAACAAACAAATATGACCAGGAATGCAAACCATGTCTCAATAAATAAACCTGAATGATAATGGCCTAAAATCACCAATTAAAAGACATAGACTGGAAGATTGGATTGAAAAAAAAAAAAAAGACCCAACAATATGTGCCTTCAAGAGATTCATCTCATAGGAAAAGACATCCACAGACTGAAGGTGAAAGGTTGGGAAAAAACAAACCACTCATATGAACTGCAATAACAAGCAGGGGTTTCCATCCTCATATCAAATAAAGTAGACATCGAGGCAAAGTTAATTCAAAGTAACAAAGAAGGACATTTCATACTGCTTAAGGGAATCAACCATTCATCAACAAGACATAGCAATAATAAATACATATGCTGCAAACAATGGAGCATATATGTTCATCAAACAAACTCTTCACAAGTTCAAGTGTCAAATAGACTACAACACAATAACTCTGGGTGACTTTAACACATCTCTTTTACCTCTGGATAGATCTTCCAAATATGAGCTGAACAAATAAACTATAGAGCTAAATAATAAAATCAATAGTTTAGACTTAACAGACATATATAGAATATTTCATCCATCAATGAGTGAATACACTTTCTTCCCAGCAGCACATGGATCCTTCTCTAAAACAGACCATATGTTATGCCACAAAGCCACTCTTAGCAAATACAAAAAAAAGAGATACTACTCTGTGTTCTATCATATCATAATTGTATGAAATTAGAAATCAATGATAAAATAAAAATAGAAGCTATTCCAACACTTGGAGACAAAATAATATGCTTGTGAATGAACAATGGGTTGCAAAAGGCATCAAAGAGGATAGTAAAGTATTTTAGAGGTAAATGAGAACACTGATACAACATATCAAAATATCTGGGACCCTATGAAGGCAATACTAAGAGGAAAGTTCATTGCGTGGAGTTCATTCCTTAAAAGAACAAAAAGTCAACAAATAAATGACTTAATATGACATCTTAAAGTCCTAGAAAAAGAAGAACAAATCAACACCCAAAGCAGTAGAAGACAGCGAATAATTAAAATGAGAGCTGAAATCAATGAAATTGAAACAAAACATTTGAAAAAATTGACAATACAAAAAATTGGTTCTTTGACAAAAAGAAATAAAACTGATAAACACTTAGCCATGCTAAAAAAGAGGAGAGAAAAATTAAAATTACTAACATCCATGATGAAAAAGGGAATAGCGTGATGGGCATTACAAAATACAGAAGATAATCAGAAATTATTTTGAAAATTTGTACTCCAATAAAATAGAAAATATTGAAGGCTTCAACAAATTTCTAGAATCTTATGACAATCAATCAACAAACATGAAAAAATGTTCAACATCTCTAGTAATTAGAGAAATGGAAATCAAAACTACTTTTAAGATTTCATCTTACTCCAGTCAGCTATTAAGAATATAAACAACAATAAATGTTGGCAAGGATGTGGGCAAAAAGGCACACTCATACATTGCTGGTGGGACTGCAAATTAGTGCAACTAATATGGAATGCAGTATGGAGACTCCTTGGAAGACTTGGAATGGAACGTTAATTTGACCTAGCTATCTTACTCCTGGGTTTATACCCAAAGGGCCTAAAAATTGCATACTACAGGGACACAGCTACATCAATGTTTATAGCAGCACAATTCACAAGAGCTAAATTGTGGAACCAAACTAGATGGCCTTCAGTAGATGAATGAATAAAAAAATGTGGTATATATACACAATGGAATATTACTCAGCATTAAAATAGAATAAAATCATGACATTTGCAGGTAAATGGATAGAGTTGGAGAATATAATGCTAAGTAAGCCAATCTCCCCCCAAAACAAATGTCCATTTTTTTCTCTGATATGAGGATACTGATCCATAATGGGGATTGAGAGGAACATGAGAAGAATGGAGGAACTTTAAGGCGAAGGGGGAGAGTGGGGAAGGGAGGGTGAAGGGCTGAAGGAAAGACAGTGGAATGAGTTGGACATCATTACTCCAAATACATGAAGACACAAATGGTGTGACTCTACTTTGTGTAGAGCCAGAGACATGAAAAATTGTGCTCAACATGTGTAGTATGCATTGAAATGCATTCTGCTGTCATATATAAAAATTAGGATAAATAAATAAATTTTTTAAAAAGTGTTTATATCACAAGAAGCAAATATTTGGAAATAAACTCCATTGCATATAACTTAACGCTGAGTACAGTTCAAATTACACAGGAAACTTTAGCTATACATGCTTTAATATGATTTTCTCTGTCAGGGAAAATGTTGATCTTTAATGTAGTAATTTGGTGTTGTATCTATGATCCTGATCTTCATTTTGAATGGTGCAGTTTTGATATATAATCTATGAATTTTATATGGTTCAATATAATAAAAAGTATCTCAAAGTAGATAAAGTGGCCAGACAATTCCAATCTTCTGAAAAAATTTTATTGAAAAATTGACATACGCTAGAAGCACCATAGTGAGACATCTTTTCTGACAGATTATGGGGAAGATTTTAGTATTACTCTTAAAGGATAAAGACATTCTGAAAAATGACAAAGGAATATTTGGCATGAACTGCTGTCATCTTTAATGATTCAAGGAATCATTATGCTTGACCATGTGTTAAAGACTTGGTTGCCAACCTTTGATATTACTGGGAGGTGATGGAACCTTTAGGACTTGGGGCCTAGGCAATAGAAGGGACATCGCTGGGGACATTCCCTTGAAGTAGATTTTGAGACTCCGGTGTCTCCTTTCTGATTTTGTCCTTGGCTGAGCAACTTTGCTCTACCACATACTAGCCACTATGACATACAGGTCCCCAAACAAAGGGGTCAACAGACCATATATTGAAACCTGCAAAAGTGTGAACTAAAATAAATCTTTCCTCCATAAAAGCTGTTTATCTCAGTTATTTTGTCATAGTTATTTCAAGCTAACACCAACCATTGTTTCATATACTTAAGGAGAAAAGTACCAAGTCTACTTGACCAGGTGATTTTTAGATGTCACCATGGAAAGGATTCTACCATATAATTGTGTGAGTTTAGAGCAATAAAACCTATTATAGAATGTTAAATGATACCTTCTTTCAGAGTTCCAATTAATAAGGAGTCCCTCTGCTGATCTCACTTGGCCTGCTTTATTTTAAATGCACAAGAAACTATTTTTAATATCTTAATTTTACACTAATGTCTTTCATATAACTGATTTGGAGGTTATTTTTGATAGTACACACACTTAAATGACTGCAGGTCACCACCTAAATAGAAATCTCTTTTATTTTCCAGCACTACAGTGATTTTTGGTATAACATTGCTAATCTAGGTTATGTTCAGTCTACTAAGGCAGCAGCAGTTTAAGTAATGTACATAGTAGACTCAGTAAACCTCCTTACCCAAGCTCTTAATGCCAGTTAATCTAAAATGTTAGTCTGTGTTTACTTATAAAAAAATTATAGATGCATTTCTCAAGAAGAATATTATGAGATATACAGGATGTGCTCTTGCTATAATGAGCAAAATTTTGACCTTTGGAGAGAGTGTCATATTCAAAAAGAAGCTAATACTAAATATGAATTTTAATTAACATACTTCTGTATGGCTACCATTTTTTAAGATATGTCTGATAAACTAGTGTGACTGTGTGGAATATTTAACTTTATTATACTTTCTCTTTATCTGTCTGACCAAATATAATCTGTAAAAAATAGTACTTAATATATCAAAAGGAAGAAAATTTTAATTAGCCTATTTTCAAACTTGAGAGTAGTTGTAGTAAAGAATGAGCGGAGGTTTTAGATACTGATAATAAACTTATACTAAATTTATAGATTACATATATGAAATGAATTAATGGTCTTGATTATATCCTGAATTAGAATTTATAAATTTCACAACTAAATTCAAATAATATCTGAAGTAAATTATTGTAGTATTTTTTGTCATTTTTGGGGAGTGAAGAAATCTTGAAATATGGAAGTATGAAATAAAAATTATAATTAATTAGCTGGGGTTAAACTACCTTTTCATAGAGGTGATCTAATGGTCTAGGGTTGATTCACATATAACTCCATCTTTTGTTCCCCTGAAAAATGATAGAAAAATTACAGATGATGCCAACCACTACAAAATTTCTTAACTGCTTTAAGGCAGTCACAATTGTCCTCAGAAACTCATTCAAAAGAACAAAATTCCCTATTTTTTAATCAATTGTAAATAGATTATACATGAAATGATTCTTATTTTACTGATAATTAAGGTAAGTGATAGCATTCATATAGTAAATTTTAGTTATTTTATGATAGACCTTCAAAAGAAAACAAAAACAAAGGTATTGGTATAACCTCTTTACTTAAAATAAGATTGTCAGATACAAATGTATAAGAGGTTAATATGTCCATTTCTTCCCTCTCACTCTTCCTATTTATAAACTTAAGGGGGGAAAATGGATGACTTGTATAAGAAGAAAGTGTCAAAATGTTATAAAATACTGCAGAGAAAATGTTTTTAATGAGTCTTCAAATACCCTGAAATAAGTAACATCAGAAATAATGTCACCGTAATAAAACCAGATAATGAAACCAGTGTTCAAGACAGATTTTCTAGTATTATTTCTACTTATCTGTACAGCATAATTAGCAGTAGGCAAGTTAGGTTGTAAACTGTGAGAAAAACAACATATTTTCCAACTCTGGCTCCTAGCTCTGCTTCAGGCAGCTGGGAATGTTTTCCAGAAATAGAAGATGGCTGTAAAAAACAATAAAATATAGGTGGCGAGAGCCACGATGATCTCTTTATCACATCTGTCATCACTCTACATACTGACAGATTTATCAGAATGCCAGTGGGTCTGAAGGCGATGTGTCACAATCTGTGGGTTTGCCTGGTCCTGAAGAACTCATGGCTTCATTAGAAAACAAGGGAGGAACTTAAATAAAGAAAATTTGAAAATGAATTTATGTTCCCCAATAGCAGGGATTAAAATTTTGAATGTTGTGATAGATATATGGTTCAATTACACTAACTTATTTCTTCCTTTACCTACCTATTGCCCTTAAAAACATGATTCCTTAGTTTCTTATAAACCAGGAACACAGATGCTTGGCTCTTTATATTTAATTGTTTTGATGATGTTGAAGATCTCAAAATCCAATGATTAAACTCACTGAAGTTTTTATTTTTTATTTGTCTTTTCTTATTAAGTCAGTCAGGAAAGTAAAACACTTGTCTACATTGCTGAAGCCTAAGGTCTTAATCTGTCACATTGATTAATGACATGACTGTAAGTCTAAATAAAAATGTGTCAAAAAGGGCACTGGTAGAATTCAAAAAACCTGGGTTCCAATTCAGCTATTAGAAACTATGCCACTGTAAAGAGAATCATTATATCTCACCTCAGGATTTTGTTGTAAGATCAAGCAAAATAAATCCTTTTGTGGAATAGAAAATTATATTCATTTATTTGTGAAATACTAGTGAATGGAATGTGTATTATTAAGGTAACAAAATACTCCCAATGAAATGTATTGTTCAGAGTCAGGGCACTGGGACTCTGGGCCTGGTAATATGTGTTTAATAAATTATAGTTGGGGGCTGGGGTTATGTCTCAGGGTAGAGCACTCACCTAGCATGTGCAAGACACTGGGTTCAATCCTCAGCATCACATAAAAAAATAAATAAAATTATAATTGTATGCTGTGGTGATTCATATGGGGTTGATTTCAATAAAGCTGCCTTTTTGAAGATATGCCAGTATCTTGTTTCTTATTTCTGGAAGTTCTACTGGTCTAACCTTGTATTAGTCATTTGTCTTCTCTAGAATACTAATTTATTGCATAGGAACATAAAGGATAAGAGATGATGATTATTGATTGCCATTCCAGTCTTACAATGGTCCAGCTCATTCACCCTGCTCATTCTTTATGTTGAGATCTGGTAGTATGGGCACAGAAAGCATCTTCAGACTCTTCCTGTTGAATGTGACTGAGTGGAGCTGAGGTGGCTTCCTTGTCCTGTTACATCTTCACATTTGTAACAAAGTGCTCTCTATCGTAGTCATCAGAATTCCAATTGATCGTTGTTATTTGCCTGAATCTTACAGAGATTGGAGAGTAAATTAGTAAACTGACATATAAAAAACTTTCTTTTTCTTGTTTTCCCTGTTTTCATGAAAGATCTGCTGCAGAAACACATTCTGATGTTGTCACAGACACAGACATCAGTAATTCAAAATTCAGAACCACAGAAATCTTCCTGGAGGTAAAATCAAGAAAGATTCTAAGAAACAGCTATTCTGCATCTGAAAGCACCATGATTTCTGAACTACCACAACCCTACTTCCTGTAAATAATATTGTTCATGCTTTCTGTACTGCCTTGTAATTATGACACATTAAAGGAATTCATCTTACATGTTTTCCTAAACTCTTTTATTTTCAAACTTTTATTTTATGTTCACACACACACACATACTCAAACACACATACACATATACATAATTTTCACACACAATTTGGAAGATTAGCAGGCTGGAGACAAGGTGCTGGAAAGTGTTGGAGTTCAAGTGTGAAGCAGTCTGTTGTCATAATTCTTCTTCTTCAGGATTCTTTTAAAGGCCTTCAATTGATTAAATGAGTCCCAGTCACATTATGGAGGACAATCTGCTTTGCTGAAAGTCCACTGATTAAAATGTTACTCTCATCTAAAAAAGACTATTCCAGAAACAGAATAATTGGTTAAATATCTAGGTACTGTGGCCTAGCCAAGCTGATACATAAAATTAACTGTCATCCAACTCTTCCTTCATTCCTCTTATATTGCTCTTAACCTCCCTTAAGTCCATTAAGTTGGACTTGCCACATAATGAATAAGAGCTTTTAAATGTTTATCTTCAATTTTCATTTCTTATAATAGTTCCAACAGATATTCTCCTGAATATTCCCTCCCTCCAGGTGCCTTTCAGGACTTTTAGTTCCAACATGTTTTAAATAAAAAAAAAAACTTATTATATTTCCTTCCTTATCTTTTCTTTTCTTTTATTAATGACAATATTATTCAATATATAAACCTTAAAGTCATGTACAAATTTTCTCCCTTCATCCTTTTTCTCTATTGAAGTTTAAATTCACTCAGTATTTATTAAATACCTTGCATGTATCAGGTAATGTCTTAGGCAATGTAAACAAAATAGTGAAGAGGCAGACAGTAAGCAAATAATCCCCTGAATAATTTCAACTGTGGTAAATGCTATTAAGGAAAAGTACAGATACTAGAAGATTTTAAGGGCATCCTGTATTATGAGGCAGAGGGAGCATGTGCAAAGACCCTAAGACAGAACGAGAGTGGGAAAAATGCCTGAGTACTAACTCTGAGTCAGAAGATTTTATCCTCACAATGATCTCTGATATAGATGTTATGATGCAGTTAGCATTATAGGGGTTCAACAAATGTCTGTTACATAAAGAAATCAATCCTCATTCTAACTGAGGAAACTGAGATTCAGCAAGAAAGCCTGAGGAACTTAAATTTACCAAAGGTAAAGTGGTAGAGTAAGGATTATGTCCTCTCCAGGGGATTCAAAAAGAGCCACTGCCTCTACTTATTCCATTACTGGCCCATCAGTATGGGAGAAAAAACTTCTAAATCTTGGTAAATCCTGGTAAAGCAGCATACAATGTCCTGATTTTGCTACACCAGGAATGTGGTTTTTGTCAGTATTTAGTTTGCATGATCTTGATCACTTTGGAATATATTCACACTAAATAACCCTAGAGATTGATTAAAAGATTCCGTTTCTCTTCTGCTCTTAATTAGTCTCAGCATTCATTTCTTACTCTCTTTACTAAAAGCAATAACGTCTTTTTTAACCTTCCAAAATATTTGCTTTAATATCACACAAATGAAGTGATTATGAATTTCAGATTTGGCCCGATTTCAAAATTAACTTTACTATATCTTCCCCCTCACCTCACCCTGCTTGCAGGAAGAAGCAGTTCTTCCAATTTAGAATACAGTATCTCATAAAGATAGCATAACATTTATGTGAACTCCATGAAAATTTCTTTTAATTTGCAATGAATAAGCTTCACCCTAGGAAGAATTGGAATTGTTACAAGAAGAGTCATCTTGAAATTTAGAAATCTGTCATAGATTTTCAGTTTAAATATTCACTATGCTCAAATGGGTACAAAGTTAGTAATTTTAAAACAGATTACATAGCATTCTCTAGACATAAACATTCATTGGCAGGAAACCAGAAGGGTCTCTTTCTCTGAAGTGTGGCTGCTTTCCTATTCTGCACTGTAGCTTCGCATCCCATGAAGCTGTCTTTGCCCAGTGTCCCAGTGATGTATTCAGTGGGCACCTCTCAGTGGGTTCTATGCAGGGGAGCTCTCTTTACCTTTTTCTCAGTTGTTGGGACATCAGTCACTTACAATTTTCCTTTTGTTTTACACTGGGTCTCTTTTACCACATTCTTTGATGAGCCTTTTCCTTACTAGGCCTCCAGGTTCTGGAATATCTTAGATAGAAGCCATACTGATCCCTCTTCTGGAGCATCATGCTTTACCTAGGTGATCACATCATTACCCCTACTTTAAATATTATTCCTGCACCAAAGGCTTTCTGTCATGCTAGTTAAGATTTTTCTTCAGAGCTTCAAGATTCTTCACTTTAAATATAAGTTTATTGTATTCAATAGCCTCATTGGCATTTATTTCCACTTCAATTTCTCTTAAGACCCTAACCATGTCTAATACCGAACTGCTAATTATCTTACCTCCAAACTTCCTCCTTTGATTGTCTTCTCAGTTCTATATAAAGTGCCAATGTCTATCTCAAAGACTAAATGTCATCCTTGATTTAGTTCTTTCCCTTCTGGCAAGTCCTATTAATCTTATTTTCAAAATATAGTACCTATTTTTACTTTGTTTCAGAGATGCCTATTTTACTTTGTTTCTTTTAAAAACTATCATCCCCTTTTGCCTAGACTCTTTTAGGAGCCTTTCAGCAGGTCTTGTTTTAATCTTGCCTTTACTGTTTCTCATTGTAGGATCATTTAGAAATGCAGGTCACACTTAATGCCTTACTTAATCCTCTTCATTTCACATAGAATAGAATCAGATGTTTCTATGACTTCCAAGGTCCTATGCCACCCTGTTCTGGCTATCTCTCATATCATCTCATTATTCTATCTTCCTTGCTCACTATATTTCAATCCTACTGTCTATGCTTTTTGTTTTGTTTTGTTTTGTTGTTTGTTTGTTTTGGTCTCCTCTAACATGCTGAGGTCATTTATGCCTCATTTCTACTCCTAAATTGGTAAGATCTTTCCAGAACTTTTGAATATTGTCATCATGGCTTCTGCCTAAAAAGCTCTTTCTTCATCTTCTTTCT
Source organism: Ictidomys tridecemlineatus (assembly GCF_052094955.1). Lineage (NCBI taxonomy): Eukaryota > Metazoa > Chordata > Mammalia > Rodentia > Sciuridae > Ictidomys > Ictidomys tridecemlineatus. The sequence continues at coordinate 191,763,817 of NC_135478.1, read as the reverse complement.
TATAGTAGCTTATTTGTTGTTATTATTTATCCTTTAGAAGATTCACTGAAATTTTCTTCTCAGGGAGATACATCCATATTCCCCTACTTAACTGTTTTTTTCTACTCTCAGACATATTCACACATCATTCTGTTTCATTCCTTCTCATTACTTGTTCCAATTTGAAATTGTCTTGCTCTTTATTGCTTTTCCCTTATAGTTTATCTGTAAGATTACTGATATTAAAGTTCTTAAATTTTTTATTTCCTTTGTACCAAAATTTGTTAAAATGAATTTAGGTACAAAATAAATAAATAAAAGATATGTAGATATGTTTGCATTGAATAAATGAATTAATATTAACTCTAAAATAAATATAGAAAAATCAGATTGTAATGTTCACTATCAATGAAGAAAATGATTAAGTTTTTCTCTAAAGGCAATAATATTTTAAGCATGGTACCAGAATTCAAAATCTGTATTGTTTCTTCTTGGTACTAGGGATTGAACCCAGGGGGTTCTTAACCACTGAGCCACATCCCAGCCCGTTTAAAATTTTATTAGAGACAGGGTCTTGCTGAGTTGCTTAAGGCCTTGCTCGATTGCTAAGGCTGGCTTTCAACTCAGGATACTCCTGCCTCAGTGTTAGAGTCTGTAAACAAGTCAAGATGGCGCCTGGCATTTTGCAGAGGGAGTGGTTTGTGAAGTAACGCCAGCAAGCCATTAAGTGTGGAGATTCCTTATTGGTTGACTGCTGTATCTAGTTTATGTTAATTAAAATAAGCTGTGTGGAATGTATACATACCCCTCCTGTCCTACAATAAACAGCTCCCACTCCTGCTGTATCAATGTACACAAGTTGCTGGTCACCCCCTGGTTATTTTGCTGCTGCAGCCAGACTGCGGCACCTCAGCTTCCTGAGCCGCTGAATTACAGGCATGAACCACCACACGGGGCACAAAATTTGTATTTTTTAATTAGACATTTTATCATTAGAGGAAATATATCATACTAATGATCAGGTTCTCTTCTTTTGGTCAGAGTAAAATTCAGAGGGACCCTCAATAGCATTTTAATAGAAATGTATGGGCAAAACAGAACCCACAATTAAATATAACTATCATTAACTTATTATTTACAATGGACTAGACCATTTAAAGAAATAATGGCCAAGAATTTGCCAAAATTAATGACAGGTAGCAAGTCACAAATCTAGAAAGCTCAGAAAGCATCAAGAAGAATAAATACAAAAAAAAAATTGACAGGAATTCTTATCATATTCAAACTGCAGAAACAAAGGCTTAGAGAAATTGTGAAAGAAGCCAGAGGTTGGGAGTTCCCAACTACAAAGAAACAAGCATAAGAATTAGAGGAGACTGATAAGGATATTGCTCAGGGGTAGCACATCTGCCTAGTAGGCATGAAACCCTGGGTTCAATCCCCAGCACTACCAAAAATATAATAATAATAAAAAGAATTACAGGAGACTTCTTTGAGAAACCCATCTGTATCAATTTCTTGTGGTTACTGTGACAAAGTACCACACACATGGATAGCTGAAAATAACAAATATTTATTCTGTCACAGTTCTGGAGGCTAGTAGTTTGAAGTCAAAACATGAAAAGGACCATGATTCCTCAGAAAGCAATCCTTGGGGTTTTTTGGTTTGTAGCTGCATCACTCCAATATCTTCCTCCATTAACACATGACTTTCTTCCTCTGCATCTACATGTCTTCATATTACTCTCTTTATAAGGACAGGGCTCATTGGATTTAGGGATGACTCTAATCCAGTATAAACTTATCTTTTCTTGATATGTCTGCAAAGATCCTATTTCCAAATAAAGTCATATTCTCAGGTACAGGGAATTAGGGCTTGAGGGAGAAGAATCATCTTTTGGGGAGATGCAACTCAAAACTTAGAGTACCTTGCAAGCCAGAAGAGAGTAAAGTGTAATAATTTAATTGTTGAAAAAAAAAGTCACCAACCTAGAATAATCAACTTATATATTCCAGAAATTACCCTTTGAAAGGGAAAAGAGAAATAGACCTCCTCAAACAAAAAAACTGGAAAGAAAAATTTTCCTACATAAATTGCTTAAATAAGTTCTTCAGGGAGAAGGAAGATAAAAAATGTCAGGAAACCAAATCTACATAAAGGAGGGAAAAGTTCTGGGTAAGGAACAAGTGAAGGAAATTGAGATATTTTCTTTTGTTTTTAAAATCTTAATTCATCTAACAGATATGTCACAGCCAAGAGGAGCCTAAGGAAACATGATAAGATAAGTGAATGTTATCCTACAAGATCTTAAGATAAGAAGAAAAAGGATATTGGATTAAACTTGGAGGAGTGAATTAAAATATGAACTTAGTTAATAATAATGTTTCTATTGGTTCATTAATTATAACATATATACCATAACAGTATATAATGTTAAAATTAGGGGAATTTGGGTAAGGTATATGTAGGAACTCCTTATATTAACTTTACAATTTTTCTGTAAGTCTAGAACTATTTTAAATAGTGCATCTTGAAAGTGTATTTCAGTTTTTTTATTAACATCATGAAATATTTGTAATATAAAAATCACTATGAATGTCAATTTCCAATTCTTCTCTCTGAAACTCTTTAACTATATATTCAGCTTCTCATTGTCTTCTTCAGCTTTTAAATTTTTTCTTTTATTTTCTCCATCTCTTTGATTTCATGTCCCATTATACCATTTATTAATTCTATTTCCAGTTATTTTTTATTATGCTTTTTAAATTGAATGTTAATATCAATATTCACATTTTTTCCTAGAAATTCAATTTATCCTATTTCAAAATCTGCCAGACCTGTTAAAAAACCTCTTATGTTTTGAATCTCATCTTTAAGTGATTTAAATTATTTTCTCATTTCTTCAAGTACTTTTATGCCCACTTTACTTTGTTTCTGATAATTCTTAATACCTGAATTCTTTGAGATGTCATTGTGTCTTTGTTGTATTTTCCTCATGGTTCATCATCTCCTGAATGTTTTGCAAATAAGAGGACCTAATTCATTGACCTAGCTCAAGATTAGTCCTCAAGAAAGTATTTAAATATGCTTCAGTCAACTGCTCTGGAGCACTCCCACTTTGAGATCCTTTGAATTAATTGCCACTAAAAATGAACCAATTGTTAAAATTCTAACGGAGACTTCCCCGTCTCCAGCTCCCACCTCAAAACCAAAGCCCAAGATGAAACTGAAGTTTTTTTGCTGCTTAATTTTCCCTGTGGATGGACATATTTCAAATTTCATTAGTTGTTGAGATTATAGCTCATAGGGTTTCCTATGTTACTCTGGTTCAAATCACTGTTCCTTTGTTTACTTACAAAGTTATGGTACTATTATCTCCTTCCTTCTATTGAACATATAAAACATTCTTCTTATCCCTAATTTTACAGTTTTAGATTAGAAATTCCAAATTCCATTCCTATTCCTTTGTTGTAATTTGCTTACATTTTAATATGCACACTTAGAGATATCTAACATTGATTAATCTTTATCCTCATTAAAATAGCATAAGCATATTAGAACAGTATATTTTTTTAATCTTTTCCTCCAGTCTTCCATATATTTTTATTTAACATTTTAATTGCTATCATTTCTCTTAAACTTTTAATTGAAATATAGTAGAGAAAAAATAACTTTTCAAATTGCAGAAATTTTATGAATTTTTTCCAAGTGAACGCAGCTATGTTGTCAATACGCAGATTGAAAATACAATATTGCTAGTACACCAGAAGCCCTCTGTATACTTTCTTAGACATTTCTTCTCAAAAGCAATCACTATTCTTGCCATTGATTAATTTGACTAAATTTTTATTTTGAATTTGATATAAGCAAAACAAATCAAATAATATATCCTTCTTTGTGTTTGACATCTTTGATTACATTGGGAGGTTTATTATATCATGGTATGTGACAGTGGAGTTTTTCTTTTAAAATAAAATATTCCAATGCTTGGATACCACATTTATTTTTCCAATTTAATATTAAGAGTTATTCATGTGGTTTCCAGCTTTTAGCTGATACTAATAATGTTACTGTGAAAAAATATTATATGTCTTTGTTTGCATATGTGTTAGAGGAGAATTAATAGATTATGGGGAAGCATATGTTCAATTTAGAAGACATTGCCAAACAGTTTTCCAAAAGTGATTATTCCAATTTGCACTCTTACATAAAGTGTTTGTGAATATCAATTGCTCCACATCTTTGCCAATGTTTGGTATTGCCAGTCTTTTCATTTTAGCCGTAGTTAGGGTTTGGATGTGGTGTCTCCCAAAGGCTCATGGGTGAGACAATGCAAGAAGGTTCATAGAAATGATTGGGTTATCAGAACCTTAACAAGGTGGCACATGCCAGTAATCCCAGCAGCTTGGGAGGCTGAGACAGGAGAATCTGGAGTTCAAAGCCAGCCTCAGCAATGGTGAGGTATTAAGCAACTCAGTGAGATCCCTTCTCTAAATAAAATGCAAAATAGGGCTGGGGATGTGGCTTAGTGGTTGAGTACCCTGAGTTCAGTACCCAGTACTCCACCCGAAATAATAATAATAATTATTATTATTGATTTGTGGAAGTTGCATTATATCACTTGATGGGATTAACTAGTGGTAACTGAAGGCAGGCAGCATGTGGCTGGAAGAGGTGGGGCATTAGGGGCACGGCTTTAGGGTGTATATTTGTATCTGGTAAGTGGAGACCTCTTTCTGTTCTCTAATCATCATGTGATCTGTTTCCCTCTGCCACACTCTTCCACCATGATATACTGCCTCACTTTGAGCCCCAAGAAATGGAGCCAATGGAGCTGGCCTTTTATAAACTAGGACCTCTGAAATTGTAAGCATCTAAATAAACCTTTCCTCATCTACAATTGCTCTAGTTAAGTCCTTTAGTCATAGCAGTGAAAAAGCTGACTAAAACACCTATTTTGGTGCTTGTATTTCATTGTGCTCTTAACTTGCATGTCCCTGATGATGAATAACAAGTAGGAACTTTTCAAATGCTTATTGGTCATTTCTTTATTCCATTTTTAAAGTTCCTTTTCAAGCATTTTGCCTCTTTTAAGCACTGATTTGCTTTTAATTGTCGATTTATGGGCCAGACAAGGAATCCCAGCAGCTTGGGAGGCTGAGAATCACGAATCAGGAGAATCACGAATTCAAAGCCAGCCTCAGCAATGGTGAGGCACTAAGCAACTCAGTTAGACCCTGTCTCTAAATAGAATACAAAATATGGCTGGGGATGTGGCTCAGTAGTTGAGTGCCCCTGAGTTCAGTACCCAGTATCCCCCCAAATAATAATAATGATAATTATTGTTATTGATTTGTGAAAGTTGGATTAAATACTCTAGATTCAAGACCTTTTTTCAGATAAATAAAATACAAATGTGTTCTCCAAGTCAGGGGCTAGCCCTTTTAGTCTCTTAACAGTATTTTTTTCATAATTAACATATTGATTTCATAACATCTAATATATAATTTTGTCCTATTTAAAAAATCTCTGCCTTTGCCAAAATTTTGAAGATAGTCTTATGTTGTTATCTTGTGATGATGGAATTATTTCACCTTTCATATTTAAGTACAGAATCCACCTGGGTATGATTTTTGTGAAGGATCAACACAACTAGCAAATCTATTTCTTTTCCTGTAAGCATCCAATTAACCTGGCACTATTCTTATTTTTTAAAAAAATCATCCTATTGCTCACTGACCTGCACTGCTAGTTTTCATAAACTTTCTATATGAATGTAGGTATGTTTCTGGACTTTCTCTTCTGTTCTATTGGTCTTTTGCCTATTCTCGAACTATTACCATAGTGCCTTAATTATTATAGCTTTGAAACACGTTTTGGTATCTTGTTTATCCTCCAACTTTGTTCTATGTGTTATGTAAGATGGTTTTGACTATATCTACCCATCTGCATTTTTACTTAAATTTTAAAGTTATTTTTCCAATTAAAAAATTCATGCTAGGATTTTGATTGAAATCTTATTAAATTTACTGATCAGTGTGACAAAACTTTACATCTTTTCAGAATTGACTTTTATAGTTCATAAATATGACCTATCCATCAATTTAACTAGGCCTTTAGAAGCATGAGATTGAGGTAGTCGTCACATTCCATAAAACATAAACAACAGAATAAAAAATTGGATTAATACCCAAGTAACTTAAATAATCTAAAAATAATCTAAAAATTGATTAACAATGATAGTTATTTCCAAGTTTTGTTCTGTGGAGATGTGAAGTAGATGGCAGTTATAGCATATGAAGAAACCAGTGTTGTTATGCTGTATGTAATTTTTCTTTATCATTCTGGACCTTTCCACTTTAACATGTGAGAGGTGTTAAAGTCTTAAATCATGGAAACAGTATAAAGATTTTTATTTTGAAATCCAGACAAATTAAAAAGAAAAATACAGAGAAACTAAAATGAGAGAAAAATTTAGTACTTAACATTTTGGACTGCTTGGTAGAAAGACTACCCTCTATTAATAAAATCCTGAGAGCTTGGCTACTTGTGAAGACATATAGTCTTGTTTTTCTTAAGTACATAGTTATTTAAACAAGTTGTTCTCAAACCATTCCAAGAAGAGCTCTTATGGACTTTCATTTAAAGAATTAATGAGACTCTCTTGCAATGAAGAACATTCATTTATATAAACATTTGTTAAAAATCTATAAAGTATGATTCTTAGGTTATTTAGAAATTCAATAGCTTCTCCTATAGTTTTGTCTACTATTAATTTGATTAACAATCACTTTTCATAGTACATATCCCAGGTTTAATTAGCATATTTTTAAAAATTATAGTAGGTCAAAATAATGAGTTTTACTGTATTAAAAAAGGAATACTTTTTAAGTAAAAATAATCTCCATCTACAAAAATTGATGATACATAGATCTGTATAAAAATGTGTTTTGGCAGAACGTTTATTAATGTTATAAGCTGTCCTGCTTGGGATGAACTTGAGATTTATAAATGCCAGCTATGCATACTCAGGCAAATCTTTCCTTCCAAGTGTATAATTATATTAATTCATTCATTTCATTCAATAAATATTGATACATTTTGGGGTGTCAGGCACTATTCTAGGTATAGGTGATACAGGAAGGAATAACACATTGCATTCTAATGGGAACAGACAAGATAAATAAGGAAAAATAGTATGTTGGATGTCAAAAGGGGCCAAGGAGACAAGGTGAGAAAGGGCAATAGCAAGTATGTTTAGGGGTTAAAATTTAGAAAGGTCACTAGGAAAGGACTCACCAACAGGGCAACATTTGCATAAAAATGTAAAGGAAGTGAGAACGAGATGTGTTAATTCTTAGGGAAGAACATTCTAGCAGAGGAAACAAGAGCCAGGATCTTGAGAGAGGAGCTTGCTGGGAATTTAGACACATAAGCAGAGGAGGTTGAATGAAGGAAGAAACAATAAGTAACAAGATGAGAGAGAAACTGAACCAGATCACATAGGACTCAGTAGCCCTTGTAAAGACATGGCTTCTGTGCTCACAAATAGTTTGGAAGAACCAGTGACATAGTTTGGCTGTCATTTTTTAAGTTTTAGAGGAATAACTATTATTGCTTATGCTTAGAATAGACCAAAGGAGAACAAAAGGAGAATGAGCAAGAGGAAGCAGTGAAAGGCAAGAAAGATCTGGTTTTATTTTGATGATAGTAGGACTTTGCTGATTGACTGGATGTGGGATGCGAGAGCAAAAGAGCATATAAGAATGATTGTAGTATTTTTAAATGAACTTTTAATTTTAGGAACATTTTATAAACATAGAAAAAATTATAAATATGACAGACTTTCTATATTCTTCATACCCAGTTTCCTTTATTGCTTAACATAGTACTATTAACATGGTGCATGTTAAAATTAATGAACCAAAATAGATATATTACTATTCATTAACACCCATATTTCATTCAGATTTAGTTTTTGACTAGTGTGTATTTTATGTGCCAGGATCTTTTCCAGCATGCCACATTATATTTAGTTGTCATTTTGCCTTAAATTCCTCTTGGATGTGACTATTCTCAGACTTTCCTTATTTTTCACTGTCTTGGAAGTGTCAGAGTATTAATCCCTTAGAGAATGTTCATCAATTGGGATTGATTTGATGTTTTTCTTCTGGTTAGACAGACTATGCGTTTTAGGGGAAAAAAATCAGAGGCACAGTGTAATTGTCATTACATAGAATCAAGAGTATATACAATAAACATTAATATCACAGTTGACATTAATCTTGAACACTTGGCTAAGGTAGGTTACTTTCCCCCTTTCCATATTGCACTTTTTGGAAGGAAAGCCACAATGTGCAGCCTGTACTTAATAAGTGAGGGGTCATGTTCTGTGTTCTTAAGAGCAAATTATCTACATAAATTTTCAGTTATTTTTATGAGATATTTGTCTCACACTTATTTATTTAATAATTTTTATATCAGAATTAACTTATGATATTTATTGTATATTTTGCATTTATACTTACTGCTATCGTATTTGTTGCTCAAATTGGTCAGGTTTTAGCCAATGGGGATTGCTTTGTTTGGACTCTGTGAAATTCTTTTTCTTTTCCTCTTTCCTCCTTTTCCTCCTCTTCCTCCTTCTTCTTCTGGCTCCACAAAAGGTGCTTTAGGCTTATCTTTCAGATAAGAATATATAGAATCATTCATTTCACTAATGAGCTCTAGTTCCCTTTACTAGAGAATATATTAGAAACCAAGATTTATATGTTAGGTGTGCTCATTGCTATTGGGGTGGCACTGGTTCTAGGCCCTGTCAGACCAAGGAAATGTGTGTGCATGTATGAGGGCATGTGTGTATTTGCATATATGTATAACTATTTCTCTATATTACCATCTGTATCTGTATTAAGTTAAATATGAGTTCATACTAATGTCTCTATCTTGAAATTACCATATACAACATGGATCATTCTAACTGTATATTTTTGCTTGTCAGTTATTTCCTGCTCCAAAAATTGGAACCCTGTCACACACCATCCACTGTCCATTTAATTAATTGTTAAAATACATTAAACTTTATGTGTGGTTCGAGCATTAATCCATACCACTGTGATATGAAACTTCATTAACAATGTACAGTGATGACTTATATAGATTACCTTTTGCCTTTAATCTTACAAATTCTCCTCATTTTTAAAGTTACTTAGGTCCATACCTTCTGTTCCCATCTTTTTTTTTGTGAGAGTCTTTCAAACATTTTTAATATAGCTAGAATTTTTTTTTCAAATTTCGAATTCTATCCTGGGATGCTATGACCTCTTAATTTTTTTTTAACTTTGTTTAAACTAGCTTACATTATGGTGCTGAAAAGTTGTACAATTCTGACAAATACCTAGTGTTAAATATCCACTGCAGCAGTAGCCTACAAAATAGCTAAAAGTCTCCTGTTTTTTATCTGTTCAACTCAATGCTTCCCTCCACATGCTGGTAACCAACCACTTGATATAAATTCATGATGTTGAACTGCAGAGTACAAATCTCTAAAATAATCCTCTTATTTACTGATATTTATATTTAGAAAAAATAAATAAAAATATAGAGAGGAAGAGTATGATTATTGTCCTGGTATGTATTTTTGCTTACCAAATTACCCAAAATCCAGTAACTTAAAACAGCAATAAATTTTTATCATTTTATTTCTTTCCAACAAATCTTCAATTTGAGCAAAGTCTAATGAGGAAGGCTTTTATCCATTCTTGTATTATATGATTTCATTTCACCCTTTTGGTGACTAGTCCACGTGCATAGAGATGTTGTTCAGTGAAGTTGTTGGAACATGTGTCCAATGTTATAAACATTAATTGAGTACTTATTATGTGCAAAGTATGCTGCTACGAAATGTGACTAATATATTCAAAAAAGAAGACAGAGACAAAGATGTATATCTTGCCCCCAGGGAATTTATAAATCTAGGACATGTTAATTTTGATGGATATTTAGATGCTACAAGAAAGATAAAAATATCAGTACTTCCCTTTCAGGTTACAATTTAGTATATGTGAGTCAGAATTGATATGGTAGATCCATTGTCAGAAACCCATGCATCTTCTATGAGTTGTATTCTTATGCCTAGAACCAAAATGTTTCACAAAGCCCACCACATTCTGGGCCACTGATTGCTACAAAGAAGAAGGGAATGCATTACTGTCTCTAAGGTTATGACATGGAATTGCTCACATCTCTTATGCTTACATTCTCTTGTGAAGATCTTTGAGGATATTGTATATGGGGTAGTTTTCCTCATTTCCTTCTCAGAGGATTTGTCACTGATATACAGAAATGCCTTTGATTTATGGGTATTGATTTTATATCCTGCTACTTTGCTGAATTCATTTACTAGTTCTAGAAGTTTTCTGGTAGAGTTTTTTGGGTCTTCTAGGTATAGAATCATATCATCAGCAAATAGTGCTAGTTTAAGTTCTTCTTTTCCTATACTTATTCCTTTAATTTCTTTCATCTGTCTAATTGCTCTGGCCAGTGTTTCAAGAACTATGTTGAAGATAGAGCACTAATCTCTAGGTTATATGAAGAACTCAAGAAGCTAAGCACTGAAAAAATCAAATAACCCATTCAATAAATGGGCCAAGGACCTGAATAGACACTTCTAGGAAGAGGATATACAAATCAATCAACAAATATATGAAAAAATGCTCATCATCTCTAGCAATCAGAGAAATGCAAAATAAAACTACTCTAAGATTTCATCTCACTCCCCAGTCAGAATGGCAGCTATTATGCATACAAACAACAAAAAGTGTTGGCGAGGATGTGGAGAAAAAGGTACACTCAAACATTGATGGTGGGACTGCAAATTGGTTCAGCCAATTTGGAAAACAGTATGGAGATTCCTTGGAAATCTGGGCATGGAACCATCATTTGACCCAGCTATCCATCTCCTCGGCTTATACACAAAGGACTTAAAAACAGCATACTACAGGGACACAGCCACATCAAGTTTATAGCAGCACAATTCACAATAGCTAAACTGTGGAGCCAACCTAGAAGTTCTTCAGTGGATGAATGGATAAAAAAAATGTGGCATTTATACACAATGAAATATTACTCAGCATTAAAAAAGAACAAAATCATGACATTTGCAGGTAAATGAATGGCTTTAGAGAAGATAATGCTAAGTGAAGTCAGCCAATCCCCCCAAAACAAATGCCAAATCTATTCTCTGCTATACAGGGGGTGACTCCTAGTGGGGTAGAGAGGGAGAGCATGAGAGGATTAGACTAATTCTAGATAGGGAAGAAGGGTGTGAGGAAAAAGGAGGAGGAAGGGGATTAGCAAGGATGGTGGAATGTGATGGTTATCATTATACAAAGTACATGTATGAAGACTTGAATTGGGTGTCAACATACCTTGTATACAAACAGAGATATGAAAAATTGTGGTAAATATGTGTATAAAGAATTATAATGCAAAAAAAGTACATGTAAGTTTTTATCATTTTCTTTCTTTCCAACAGATCTTCAATTTGAGCAAGGTTTAATGAGGAAGGCTTTTATCCATAATGGCATAAATTGGTGTGAACATACTTTATATACAGAGATACAAGAATTATGCTCTATATGTGTAATAGGATTGTAATGCATTCCACTGTTGTATATTTAAAAAAATAATAAAATAAATAAAAAATAAAATGAGATTTGTTGATTAGCATTGCTAAATGCATGACATATAATACATTAGTAATAAACATTAAATTGATTGCTTTCATAAGGCTTTAGATTTAATTCTAAATTTACTAAATGTGTTGATTTTCTTTTAAAGAGAGTGACTTATATGACCTTATTTGAAGAAGTTACTCCTTGTTCAGGAGGGTGGCAAAGAGAAACAGATTGACTGTTATGAGTTGAGTTAGTTGTAGTGTTCTCAGAGTCTAAGTTCTTTGGTTGTAAGCCAAAAGAAAGACAAGTAAAAATATTAAAAGAAAAGGAAAAGATGAAAGGAATTATAAACCAAGGAAAAGCAGATGATCAGAAGATAGATAAACCCAATGTTGCCTATAAGTAAAAATTTCTGGATGCTACATTTATTTTTCTATTTCCCACTATAATTTTGGTAAAAAACAGAAACTTATGAATGGTAAGTTATCTAGATATTTCTACTTTCTTTAAAATAATAATTTTGAAAATATCAGTAGACAATACTACAAAATAAATCTTGGTGAAATATCATATTCTAGTATACAGGAACACTGAAAAAGAAAAAGAATTATATAATTTTATCCTCTTGTTTCCAATAGTAAAGAACAAGCTTGATTTAAATACTAGAGCTTTAACAACAAATTACTTTTGTCACATTATTTGTGCATTAGTCAGCTTTTCGTTGTTGTGACCAAAATACCCTACAAAAACTTAGAGGAGAAAAGTTTTATATTGGCTCCTGATATCAGAGGTTCAGTCCCTGGGCAGCTGACCCTAGGTCTGACGAAAGCAGAACAATATAAAGTGGCAAAGGAAAGATTTTCACTTCATGGCACCCTAGAAGCAGACAGAATGAGAAAGAGTGGAAGGACTACAGGGGAGGTTAACTCTTCAAGGGCACACCCCTAGTACCCTACCTCCTTCAGCCATGCAGTAAAAGGTTCTCTCCAATCTTCCTCACACCAGTCTTTCTCATGACTTCTTGGGGGCACATGAAACAAAGCTATTAAGTGAGTTCAAATTATTCTTGTTTCTGGGGTATTGTAACTCACAAACTCCCTACATTCGTTCTTTAAACATTTATTCAAATTTTAGTTTATATACTTTCATCTGCTTGTTGATAGCCCCTCTTTCTCCTATGCTCTGACATAGATTTATGTGTATTCTGTTTAAATTTACAGGCTTGTCAGTCTGTGGAATTCAGTTTCCTTGGTTGCCTAGAGACCTCAGCTCTCTGACAGGCTCTAGACAAGTTATGATTTGCTAGATTATCTCTTTCTCAAATTATTAATATAAAACAACATTCTCTTGCCATTTTCTATATCCTAATTCTCAGTGGGACTTGATCAATTTGATATATTCTTATTTACATATTATCTTAGTGAAGTGAAAGTATATTTTTTATTAATTTTATCCAGAATTTTAGTCATTTTTAAGGAAAGATCTTCAGGGATTTTGATAGAAGAGTTTTATGTTTAAATATGATCACTAAGCCTGTGCGGCTCTCAGATTTGGGGCCCTCCTGCCCCAGCCTCCGGAATAGCCAGGATTACACTATTGCACCTGGCAGGACACATTTTTTTTTTATCAAATTAATAAAATTAATTTTTAAAAACTTGCATGTGTTCTTTCAGAGAATATTCTTGGAAAATAATTATCATTCTGTACCTATATTTATTTATTTAATAAATTAAGATTTTCTTCTAGAAAATAATATATTTTTTCTCTGAAAAAACTCTTAAAATAAATCTCATTTAATGACCATTGCTAGAGAAATTCACTTGCATTTTGATTAGGCTATTCATTATTAGAATTGTCATTCATAAGTAGCACTTTAAGAGCATTTAGGTAAGAAAAAAATTGAACAATAGAAGCAGATTATTCTATTGAATGGTGGATTTTTCAGCCTGTTTTTTTTCCCCCCAGGGAAAAATATCATTTAAGATCTTTGCATTCAAATGCTGTGAAAATCTATTACACTTTCATCTATGTGCTACATAACTCAAAAATGCCGTGTGTGTAATTCCCTTTTTAGGGATAATTTTCTCTGGAAACAATGGAGAAATATGCTTCTATAATGGCACAAAATCATTTTTATATAGATGACCTGTTAATTGTGATAAAGACTTTGAAATTGTAATTCACACTGCTTACTTTCATGATATTTACATTCACTGCTCCTGAACAAGATAAAGTTTTTTTTTTTCATACATTTACTGAAAACTTGCTGTTCTCTCATTTTCTCAGAGGGCCCCTCCAGCTGTAAAATTCAACGAATCTCTATTATCAGTTCTTAAAGGGGTTAGTAAATGGTGAATCTGTCTCTGACCCTATTCCAGGATATTTTTCTAACTGAAGTAACAGTGTGTGGCAGTTTCCCAGCATGGATTCAAGTATAGTGAAATATGATAAAGCTTCAGTGTCTTCTGTAGCATGCTTCCTGGGAGCGGGGGAACCATCTCTATTGTGGAATGTGAGGAACAATTTAAAATCATGCTGTTTGCAAGCGCTCTGATTTAGAATTCTAAGCTGAATTCATGTCTATAAATTGCCTTTAATATGTAAATTTCTTGAGGAAGCATTTGTAGAACATTCAATTTAGAGAGTGCATTTATATCCATTTCTTAGAATAAGATTGAGTTAGGTTGAGTTTCCTTCCATCCTACAGAGAAAAATTGGTATATAGAGATTTTTCTTCTATTTTATTATGGACATTAAGTAATAATGAGGCATGCATTCATTATTAATTTACTGAGTTTTTCATAGAGGGCTTTTTTGGTATAGGCTCACTGTTTTTAAAAAAATTGTTATTTTTAATTATACATGACAGTAGAATGTATTTGGACATATTATACATATATGGAAAACAATTTTCTAGGCTCACTGTTAAATACTGGTAAGTATAGATGAAACTTACACCTGATCATAAGGTGATTATAGTCTAATAGGAAACCAAAAGCTAAATAAACTATGACTATGATGTAATAATTGCTATAATGAGAGTATAGGCAAACAGCAGTGAGAGGATAGTAAAGGAGAATCTAAATGTATTTGAGAGTATCAGGAAAAAGACATTACTGGAAAATATCACAGAACCACTGAATAATCTATTAGAGAAGGGGTAGATATTTGCTAGTTTGTGTTAACGGATGAAGACTGAATGGAGAATGAGATATCAAGGTATGTGTTTAAAGTCTGAGGAAATAAGGAGGTTTGAAACACCAGGCGGAAGTGCTAGTGCTTCTGGAATCCGGGAGCAGAAGTTGAGTGCAGTGATAGGAGAAAAGACATTTGGAGACAGGGAGAGACCCAATAATGGGGCCAACGAGTTTTAATTTTCAATTTTATAAAGTAAGATGTCATTGGAAAGTTTTAAGATAAATCAAAGGACTGGATTTACATTTCAGAAATATAACTTTAATTTCACTGTAGAAGACAGAACTAGAAAGGGAAAGATTAGTCTTTCTTTATTTCATAAATGCTGTTGAAGAATGAGCACTGGGAATGCAATAATAGAATAGCCTCTATCCTACCTAGCAGAGCACAGTCTAGTGGTCAAGATGCATAGAAATCAAGCAAATTACCCATTCTGTAGAAACTGCACACTGAATAAAAGATGTTAGCTGGAATGGTCAGAGAAGAGCTCTCTAAGAACTTAATAAAAAATTCTTTGCCTGTGACAAAACTTAGAAGTGATTATAGCAATCAGGTTGTCATGGAGCTTGAGAGATCTCAGTTAGTGCTTAATCAGGAATACTAACATTCCCAGCCCAAGAAGATTTATGAGATCTGACTTATTGTAATTGTACAAAGAAATATTATTCAAGACTTGAGTTTGAAAAGACCATACCTCTAGAAATGGTCCAATTTGTATGGATCTTCAAATACGAGCAGAAATTGTTGAAGTCTATTTAAAGACTTTTAAGTCTGTTTAAGTTTGAATGATTACAAAGAGGTCTCACTGTAGAGGATATGTGAGGTTTCACGTTACAGAATCACCATCTTTATGTGATCTGGCAATGATTAAGATAAGCCATGGACTAATGTAATGTACAGAAGTGGGTCAGGGCATAGTGTTCTAAAATAGCTCCCACAGAGCAAATCTCTAGGGATCAGGGAAATCATTTAATACACATCTCTGGTAATTGATGGGGGATTTATACCTATGTGTGTTTACATATTATAAAACTGTAAAATAGAGATTTTTATATGGTGGGTCCTATTCTTCTCAACTAAATTTTTATTTTCTGAAATGATTGTAAAGGATCTTACCCTAATTTCCCTGAGTAAGTTAGATTCTTTAGCAAATAGGTATACAAACTAAACAATATCTCTTACACAATGAAATATGACCAAAGCCTACTTCTGCATGATATTTTGGCAAATAGTCAATTCTTAAATTCAAGAGTTGTTCATATCTTTGGAAAATATCTTGTGATAATGGTTAAGAGTGTTTTCTCAGTTCTGAGATGGCCAAATCTCCATTCCTGCCTGGGTCCAGGATTTGTTACCTTGAATTTAAGGCAGGTTACATAACCTTGCTAAGTCTCCATTTCTTCATATTTCAAAAAGAAAGAGAAATTATATCTTTATATAGGCTGATTATGAGTTAAATTAAATGATCCACATGGAATTCTTGGCACAATGTTTCAACTTCCAATTATTCAAATAGCAATAAATATTGTACATGATCTGAAGAAACGTAATTTACTGGTTAAAATTAAAAGTGCAGTTGAAAAAAGTGGGCTTATTTTGCTGTGAATAAAGCAAACAAATCCATTTACAATTATGTCAACTCATGAGGAAATGAAGAAAAATAACCCCAAATATTTACCTAAATGAAGAAGTTTTAGTGATCGGGGATCTGGGTTTCACTGGCAAATGCATATCCAAAAATAGTATTCACATGGCATTTATTCCTATTTATTCTTTTTTTTTTGTACTGGGAATTAAACTCAGGGGTGCTTACATCCCCAGCCCTTTTTTATTGTTTAGCTTTTATTTTGAGACAGGGACTCACTAAATTGATTAGGGCCTGGCTAAGTTGCTGAGTCTGGCTTTGAACTTTTGATCCTCCTGCCCTAGTCTCACAAACCACTGAGATTACAGGTATGTGCCACCACACCCAGCTTCATTCTTAACTAGTTTATCAGTCTATATGGTTGACATGTTGTAGTTTCTATTAACATTATAATTTGGGTGATCACAAGTATCTTGGTTGAAGTCCAAAATCTCTTAGCCTGTTTACACTTAAAGTGATTTTAAGAAATATTTCAAAACTCAGAGCTTACATTTATAAATTGTAATGCTAATAAAAGAGGATAAGCCGTTTATCTTCCTTGAGATGCTGTTTAGTAGGTGAGTTACTGTTTAGTGAGGTGTCCTCATTAAAATTAATGTCTCAATTCTGGAAAAGGAGTGTTGAAGAGAAAAAATAAAGTCGAATAAAAATTCTCCTGGGTTTTTCCAATAATTTCAAAGTGTTGTCAAAATGAAAAATGACAACTAATTTTTTCGACTGCTAGGGATGGTGAAAATACATCTGAATATTCATAGGAACCCAAGGAAATCTTGCCATATCTAAAAGTTCAAACACTATAGGTGAAAATATTCTATCATGAAATTAGCATTGTTGTTTTTAAGTTATTTATATGTCTTTTATGAATATTTTGGGTACCCTGAGAACAGTGACCACATCTTACTCATTCTGAAGTTTCCCTATGGCAAGGCAAGACTCAACAATGTTTGTTCAACCATCATCATGTTGATGACAAATTCCACTTGTACTAAATTTTACTCAAAATAGAATGTGTTCTAATTGGATTCCAATGTAAACTGTTCACCAAAATATCTCTATTTAGAATTTTACTAAGAAAGAGATACTTCTGTCACTAGAAGAACTTAGTGGGAGGATGAAAGAATATTTTTAGTTTGTACCAACAGAGTTTCTAAATTGATATTTATTGACTTTGTACAGATATATTATCAGAAAGATTGAAAAGAAAAATATATTTCAGAAATGTATAGTACAAAATGGTAAAGAAACAACCCCAACTTAATTTTTGAGAGTTATAAAATTATGAAAGTCAAATTTCTTTCACTGGAATCTAATTGTATTTTTTATTATAAACATAATAAAACGGAATGGATCCATATTTCCCTCCAGTACTGGGGATTGAACCTGGGGTGCTCAACCACTGAGCCACTGTTTTAGTCATTTTTTTCATTGCTGTGACTAAAAGACCCAACAACAACAATTTTGAGGAGGAAAAATTTGAGGGCTGACAGTGTCAGAGGTCTCAGTCTATAGACAGCTGGCTCCATTCCTTGGGGCTCCAGGTGAGGCTGGACATCATAGAAGAAGATGTGACAGAGAGAAGCAGCTCACATGATAATAAGGAGAGAGAGAGAGAGAGAGAGAGAGAGAGAGAGAGAGAGAGAGAGAGAGAGAGAGAATGAATCACTCTTCAGATACAAAATATTTTTTACAAAGGCACACCCCAAATGACCCACCTTCTCTAGCCACATCCTACCAGCCTTCAATTACCACTCAGTTAACCCTGTCAGGGGATTAATTCACTGATTAGTTAAAGGTTCACATAACTAAATAATTTCTCCTTTAAACCTTACTGCATTGTCTTTTTCATGAGCTTTTGGGGGACACCTCACATTTAAACCATATCAGCACCATTCCCAGCCCTGTTTCTTAATAGGTCTCACTAAATTGCTGAGGCTGGCCTCAAAATTATAATCAATCTTCCTGCTTCAGCTTTTTGAGTTACTGGTATTACAACCTTTTCCACTATGCCTTGAAGTGGATATATTTTTAAAGCTTGATCTTTGTGTGTGTGTGTGTGTGTGTGTGTGTGTGTACATAGTCTATAGTTTGGTGGGAAGTGGTGTTGAGGTTTTTTGGTTAAAAATGTTGAGTGAGGTATACAGGAATAAAGTTAACATTTATTGATTGATTATAATTTTTGATTGGTTATAATTCTGAGTCCAGCCTGGACAATTTAGTGACATCCTATTAAAGAACATTTTCACTGTGTTAGTTGTATAAAATATATAACAGTGCACCTAATATGATTATTTTGGCTCCTATTTCAAGCAGAAATGTTATACATTGTCAATAGCACCCACTTATTCTGCACTTCAAAAACATATTAGGGACTGACATCTGTGTAGAGAAAAGATAAATACTGCTAAACCATTTTTTTTCTCTTTGCTGCCTTTAGTTTCAGTTTTCTATTCCCTAGGAGGCAACAGTTCATTAATACATCATGACTCATGCACTCTTCAATGTTTACTTTCCCATCATTTTCATCTTGGTGATGGGTATAGAATTTTAACTTAATTTTGATTAAGTGGGTGTAGGTAAAACTCCAATGCTTTGTCATTTTGTTTTATTTGGAAGCTTCTAAGAGTTCAAAGTTTAATTATACATTCTCAGTGGTTTTATATCTATACAGTATAAGTCTTTAAAAGTGTTTCTATCCTCCTGTTTTCCCCTTTAAAGGAAATATCTAACTCCATATGCAACTTTCAGAGAAAATTATTGTGTGTCAAATGTGGAAGTTAAGGATATATCGTTTACATTTGACATATTTCAATATTGTTTGATGTGTGAAAAATGTTAGCGTTGTGTAGAAAGACAATTACATTTTTCACCATTATCAGACGTGGTAGGGGTCATTTTTGTCTCATTCAACTCTAGTAGAAGTGGATGTAGCAACTAGGACCATTGTATAATTGTACATATTTCTGCCACAAGAAGTTTTCCCTTTTAAGAAGACATCACTTTCCAGTTGTGTGAAGAAATAGATGTTCTCAATGTCATAATGGTACTATATTCAGATATCTACCTGGATATCTGGTTTATATTATCTTTGGTGAGGCCTATACTGTCTGGGTCTCAAATGAGAACAGGTGAGTACACTTGGCTGACATCACAACTCAGCACTCATGCTCATTATTTACTATAACTTTAAACAGCCTGGTGTCCACATGAATTGTCCTCTCACAAATGTGAACTCACATACACAGCATAGTCCTTCAAGCACAGACACAGAAAAGCACTGTTTCAAAATAATTACTCTAACCAAATAAAGCTAGAATTCTACAGTTTTTAAATCTGTCATTTTCTTTCAAAGGAACTTCTGGGAACATTGCCCAAATCAGATATTTATCTCCTGAAACAAAACTTAAAATTAGCAAAGATCAATTTCTTTATGTACAAATGTTAAATACACCACATTATTGCTAAGGTACCTGAATTAGTTAACTTATTATGTAATCTTAAATGAAACACCTACATATAATTATATAAAAATGAAGGACATCATATCAACCCTACAGTGTCAGTATTGGTTGCCCTCTATGCAATCTTGTGTGAAAAGAAGGACATGTTTTTTCAAATTAAGAGTTCCTTTCCAATGTTCTATGTATAAACTTTTCCAAAGCTAAGAGGAAAATCTTATTAGATAATGAATAGAATTTCTTTCAGGAAAGGAGATATTTATGATAATTATTTCTTAACTTTAGCAAAAGATGTCTTAATTTTTATCTGAGTTTAGATAAACAAAGATATAAAATTAATAACCAGATAGTTTAATTCTTTTAATTATTAGGAATGTTCTGTATACATCTATATTTAAACTTGTTTATCTATCAATCATTATCTTTATTAATCTTTGTGCCAGGCAATATTACCTTATGCACTTAATAATAATTCCATAAAATCAATGTGAATCATTTCAGTAATTTTTAAGTACAAGTGTCATATGTGATATGTAATCTTGTACTTCATAGATGACGGCGGTATTCCAGAAATTAATCCTTTGGAAATTTAAATTTTGTGGATGAGTTCCAAGATAAGATCAATTCCCACT
Organism: Ictidomys tridecemlineatus; assembly: GCF_052094955.1. NCBI lineage: Eukaryota > Metazoa > Chordata > Mammalia > Rodentia > Sciuridae > Ictidomys > Ictidomys tridecemlineatus. Next base: position 191,743,232 of record NC_135478.1, on the reverse strand, counting down.
AATTCTCCTTTATTAATATTATTGAAAAGTATTATACTTAAATGCCAGAATATATTCTATTTTTTTAGGTTACTACAGACTTCTTAGGGACAAAAAAAAAAAAGAAAAAAAAAGAAAAAAAAGCCTGACATGTTTAAAGGTCCTAATTACCTAGGATGTATTTCTTTGAATTTTGTAATTTAAAACATATTTTTCAAAATTTATTCTATATATCAAGATTAATTAAGATGATTAAAGTAATAATTTTGTTATACTATCCTTCTGTTCAGAAAAGCTGCTTAATCCTAACAATCTATAGAAAAACAATATATTCCTGATATTGAAAGAAATTTTTTACCACATGCCCCATTCTGTCTTTACTATTTGATGTTTGACTACTTTCCTACACAAATTTTTTTGATTAATAATATTTATTTGTAAACTTGAGAATGTTGTATCTTTTCATTCTTAGTTCATCAATCCTGATATAACACGTGTGAAGACTTCATACAATTTCAGAACCACGGATAGTTCCACGCTAGCCCTGCTAATCCCAAGGGAAGCTCAGAGACACTACAAGGGCCTGTAATAGTGTTGAAGTCCCTGAAAAGCATGTGGGTTCATTCTGTGATTTCTTTGAGTTCCCAATTGCTGAATTCTCTCTCTGAACTTTTGAATCCATTGAACCCTGAGAAATAGGTGGGTGTACATTAGGATTCAAGTCCCTTATCTTTTTATAAATGATATGGTCTCTCATTATTCTTTCATCAAAATTAGATGCTCAAAGTGAGGTGAGGATAGAGGTCAGTGAAACTACTACTTGACACTGCAACCATTTGTCACTTTTCTTTGTTCTATCTGTTTAACAACAATCAGTTGTAAATATCACCCTAACAGAGGAATTATGAGTTAATAAACCAAAAATGGAGAAGAGGAACTAGAAAGCTTCATGATTATTTCTTTCAGCTTTGGACAGCTTCTTAAGTAAGTTTTAGATCTTTCACAGTCCTAAGAAGCTCCCTTCAGTCTCTTAAAGGTAAATATCTCAATCTAGAATGTATGTAGATCCTGAACAGACCCATTTGTTTTCTTTACCACTGTTCTAACCCATGATCATTTAAGAAAGGCTGTTCTCCTTGGTGTTTGCATGCTGACAGTCCTGTATAGCACTTCCCTTCCTACACAGACAAGGTCATAACCTCTGTCATTACTTTTACAGACCTTCATTAATGTGTGTGTTAGCTGCAACTGGCTCTGTTTTTCCTGTTCAAGATGATAAATTAAATTTTGCTCAACAGTATTCCCTGGCTTTCTAACCTGTGTTTCATCTAGTCTGAATGAACACATTCTTGTCAATTCTGGTTGAGTAACTGTTTCCTTCTTACTGATTTATGTTTTCCCCCCTATTGTTTTTTTTATCCACTTAATGGGACATAGATTCAACCTGGTATTTATTCATTTTTGGTTTTCCTAAGTCATGCTCTTAATAAACATAAGTCGGCCAGTAGAAACAGGCTTTGACATTAAAATTTATCACACTCATCCTTTGCTAAACTTAATTAGATGAAATAAAACTTTTAAAAGTTCATACATTTTAAACTAGTTTTATATTAGTAATATCAAAGAGGTTAAAGAACTGGAAATTATATGATTTATCATTAAATCTCTAATATATTCACCAAATATAATGAAGCAAGTCTATTAATTAGAAAAATAACAACATAAAGCAAAATAAAAACTAGATATCACTAAAAAAAGCCCCATTGCTAGGTCCTTGTTGATAATAAACTTTTTAGGCATTTTTGCTTTCTGAAAATTTATGTCTGTTCTTACCTGCTTGGAATTATTTAAATCAAATTGATTTAATATTTTGGTCTTAAAAACAAAGTCTACCAACCCTGGAAGCTGACTCATCTGTAGAAGATTGATCCTTCTCACTCCCTCAGAGCACAAATAGACATTCTCCAGTTACTTTTTTATTTTTTAAAAATATTCTAATTAGTTATACAAGGCAATAGAATGCATTTTAAAACATCATACATTCATACATAAATAGAGTATAACTTCTCATTCTTCTAGTTATACTCTAGGGTTGGTAAAGGGTTGGCTAAGACAAATGACAGCTCAGAGTCAAATTTTTGTACCTTAAGAAATCTTTATATATATTTTTTTGGTCACAGAGAATTGCACTGTTAACATGTTTAAGTGGACCTACTGGCTTTTAGAGAGAAGTACAAGGAACTAGTTAATTTTTAGTGTAGGAGAAACAGCTGTATCTTCTTCCAGGCTCAACATAATCAGCTTCTTTTCCTAATAAAAAATAGAAGAAAATAGAAGAAAATTAAAAAAGTGAATTTCCCCCATCCCTTTTTCTTCTTGTACAAGGGATTCCTAGACCAAAAATAAAAACTTGCTTAAAAAAAGGTCTACATATAGGGTTTCAGTAGCAAAATGGAAAGGCAGCAGCTCTGTTCTCATCTTTCTCTGTCCTCTATGACCTTTATTCTCTGATCTGGGGTCAATAGGAATCCTCAGAGTAGGACTTTTGATCATGGGAATCCAGCAGACAGAGAGAGACAATATGTAGAAAGTTTAGCTCTTCTCAGACTGATGTGAGATATCTGCCTTATGACATTGTGAAGTGATTAATGTGTGAAAATGTCTCCATGGAAGGGTCAGAGGCTTCTGTTATTCCTCTAGATAATGGCTTTGTTTGTGCATAAATTGATGTTAGGAGGACTACGCAGCATAGACATATTTTCAAATTCTACATGTTTTTATTTTCTCCAAGTTTTCTATGAAATCCATTTGTTACACATTTACCCATTATTAGACAACTGAATTATGTTGTATCTTGACAGAGCATGACCTCCAAATATACTGCTCAAAGAAAACATTACAAGATAATGTCACTCACTTTTATTACCATTAACCAGTTTATGATTGCCACTAAAACAGCTATTGAATTTAAGTTTTTAGGATAGCCTCATATAGGGAAAATTCTTACTGAATAAACAATAGTAGGATATATCTTTGAAGATGAACTATTGGAAAATATTTTAGTACTTACTAGATAAGGTGACACATAGTATTAAACTTAGAGTCAGCAAATATAATCTTAGTTCTCTACACAGTAGCTTATCTTCTTCTGAATGTCACATAAGTGACAAAATACTTAAGTGATTTTAAATCATATGATGCTACAAAATGTAGGATACTGAAATTGTTGTTGATTATTAGTAGTAATATATTTTTATTCAGATAAGGCTATTTAGAGTAAAACATAGGTAAGGTTTAGGATAGTTTCACTATGGAAATCCATGGGATGCAGAAACAAATTAAAGGTCCAGGAAACAGAATGATCACAGTCTCAGAGGCTAAGCTGAACAGATTGTCTTTGGGGGACAGTGAGATGAACAGACAGCTGGTATGAAAATTGTGTTGGAAGAAGTGGGAAAGCATATACAATATCTCTGATTAAAGAAATATTTTCTCTAAAGAGATGGTAAATATATGGCTAATATAAAAGATATATACATTAAATTGTTCATCATCACAAATATTCAAAAATTTGAAAGTACTTTCTTCAAGCAAGACACATCCATTTTCATTTATTGCCTCATGTAGTACTTTTAACAACCCTAGAATATAAGACATAGTCTTTTTCCAATTTTACCTATAATTTTAAAATTTTAGTTAAATTGCTCAAGTTCACAAAAAAATGATAAAAGGTAGAACTAAAGTTTGAACTCAGGCATGTTTAGCTTAGTATGTAGATTTTTAATTATAAAACTGTACTTCCTCTCTCAAAGACTAAATAATAGTATATAGAAATAATGAACAATTAGCCCCTCAATACAAATACTAATATTATAAGGATAATATGCTTCTAGTACATGAACAAAAATATAGAATAATTTAATTAACACTCCCACACCTAAGCTTTCGAAAACTTGTTCTCATATTATATTTGTGTTAGTTCATTAAGACTAAGGGAAATGTTATAACTATAATTAATGTCTTCTGAGAATCCTTATATGAATCATTATTTATAATAGTTATTGACACTTTTAAATGTTATATGAATAACATACTAAGCTTAAATATTTTTATATACTTTACATGATTTTATATATATATGTGTGTGTGTGTGTGTGTGTGTGTATGTAATTTATTCATTTGAGCTTTGTTGCATCTTCTATTTTATGAATAGTCCAGAATTTCCCCAATCACTCACCTCTCATGTATATGTAGGGTTGATTTCAGTTTTTCTATTTTACTTATAATTCTGCCACACATACAAGGAAAACTGATAGCAACCATTTTTTTAATACTGCCAGCACGTGCAAGAGATTCATGGACATATATTCCAAGAGGAATCACTGAGACCTAGAATATGAGCATCTTCAGACTTGCTAGGATGTTGCCAGATTCTTTCCCAAGTGAGTGGATATATTTATATGCTTTACAATTTCTATTTCTCTTTATCATAACCAATACAAAAGTTTAAACTTTTATTTTTTTATCCAAATAATGGGCACTGTCTTTCACTGCATAATTCTTACTATGAACTAATGTGCTTTCACAAGTATTTTGTGCATCCTAATTTACACCCATGATAATTTAATGATAATTTTTAAGTAATATCCACACATTTTTAAAAAGCTTCACATAATGGTTGTGCCCCAATTTTTGTCAAAAATAAATTGGCATAAAGTCATTATGATTGTGCAGGGAAATATGGTATATCATCCTATTTGCATTTTCCCAATGATTGATGTGAGCAAGAATCTCTTTATATACTTTTCTGGGAGACAATCCTCGTGATTTTTATTATCTTGCAAGTGAGACAATGACTGTTCTGTGTTTGGGTCTATCTTTTAAAGAATGCTTGTGAGGGTCAGTCTTAGAAAATAAAAATGCCATGTACTTTTGAAGCAAAAAGCAGCCCTGCTTACTACCAATTATAAATATTTTTTCCCCTAAACCCAGGGTTCCTCTCCTTTATCACAATCCATTGTATGTTCAGTATCATCTGAAACTCTGCACTGCTTTGTGGAAATTTGAGCTCAGATGACAAGCACAGAACTGCAAAACACTCTGGCACTTGAATAATTTTCCAAACTGTCTTCCTGTTCCTTTCATTCGGTTCAATAGAAAGAATATGTAATACTAGGATCATAAATGGAAACCTTCATATAATTAACAATTTTTTGTTAACTCAGAATGCATAAGCTCTTGAAAGGCAAGTAGAGCAATATCTCAATATAGCAGCCTTATATGGCTACTTCAGGAGGCTACCAGGAACTGGTATCTCATAGTGGCTTATTGCCAGCTGTATTCCATTGTTGCTCCTGATGTCCCAGGTGTCCTGGACATTTTGTAACTGTGTCAACTGTTCAGACTAATGATAGTTCTTATGGTGTTTCACATGTTACTAAAAACTTTTTTCTATCCCATTAGCACCTGCAGATCAAGACACATTCATGTGGCAAAGCTTTTAAAATATGTTTTCAATACTCTCTGGAGGCATCTGAATTCACTTGCTGTTTGCAACTATTGAATAGTTGAGCGTTTGGCACAAGTGCCTATACTTTCTGATATCACAAACATTGACTACACAGATTGCATTCCGTTGGTTGACAAGTCAGAAGTCTCAGCCTCAGTCCCTAAGTTATAGATATAGATATAGATATAGATATAGATATAGATAAATAGATAGATAGATACAGCAAGTAAGAGTGGCTGATGAATCCTGAGAAAATTCAAGAGTCTTCTTGCCAAATAGTTTCTGGGACTGTATGAGCACAATCAAAATGTTGAATCCTCTAACAGTGAAGAAAAACTACCACCAAAAAGAAGTTCCTACATTTTTTGGACAATTTGGATTTTGAAGACTCATTGGACATTATACTTGGTACTTCATATTTGCTATAACACAAAACATCATTGTTTTTAAGTGGGGGCATAAACCACAGATTGACCTGAGAATTATTCACATTTCCTATAATTAGAACTCCCACAATCCCAATGACTCTGTTGAATTCCAAGTTTCTGTGATCAATGATGTTACTGATTAAAATCTTAGGTAAAAGGAGGCAGACTTCAACTAGAGGAACCTCTTGGGGTTTGAAACCGTTTCTCTCTAACATAGAGATCAGGTTCACCCTTTGTGTAAAGAAACTATTAGCTTTCTACAAGGCTCTTATTGAAACTGAATGCTTGCCCCCATGGAAGCCTTGTAATTCTCTTGCCTCTTGTTACCAATTTTGAGTAAGTCAATTCAAACCCAACAACTAACAATGTGGAAAGGGCCTAAGAAACATAGCTTGTCAATTGGAAATGGTGTAAGCATGAATATAGCTACCCTGCCAGGGGTGGTAGCCCATGCCTGTATTCCTAGCTACTCCAGAGGATAAGGCAGTTCCAGGCCAGCACAAACAACTTAGCAGGTACCTAAGTTGTCCAAACAAACAATTAATAAAATTCATAAAAGGGCTGGGAAGTAGCTCAGTAGCTCACTTGACTGGTATGTGTGAAGTCATGGATTTGATCCCCAGTACTTCAAGAAAAAAAAAAATGAACACAGCTGGAATGACAATGGGACCATCTTGGTTTTATGTGACTTACAAATAATCCTTTGGTAGAAATATTTTTCCCACTCAGCCACCTGAGGCAAATCCATCAACTCAAGGGGGTCCTTTATTGACAGAGGTTTTCCAAAAGTTCCTGAATCTGATTCATTTATACATCAGCCAAGTTGAAATTCAGTGTTGTTCCCTGGGCTGCTGAGGTTGATCCTGATCAGTCTTGGTGGATTTTAAAAGTAGATATAGTTGTTTCACCAAGTAGGCAGAACTCGGGTTAGTTCTCATAGCTCTGGCCAATCTTTCCTTTGATAAGCCTTGTTATATATTTACTGACTCAATAGTGTCTTCCAGGGGACTAGCTGTGGGGTCTGCCTTACTGTTTAGGCCTAGGACACCAAAACATTTACTATCCTTTTGCTCTAGATTATCTTTTCATGGATATCTACATAGTTAATGTACTTGAAAGATAGAGATAACATCTTTCTCTGGAGCAAAAAATTCTCAAGTATAATAACAATAAATGTCCCTCCACAGTCATGTGTAAGCAGGAATATAGCTGCCCTGACAATCTATAATCTTAGCTACTTAGCATGTGTCAGCATGTTTTGCACTCCTCATACAAGATTCAGGTCCCCTAACAGGTTTTTTCTTGAAATATACAACATTAAGTGTATAGATATTATTTGACTATGTTCAGATGCTCTGTGGGAATTGGAGCTGGTGTAAGAAAATACTGGTGCTCTGGCTACTGCTATTTCTGTGAGCAATAAACTGTCCCTTTCCTGATACAGGAGTTTCTTTCTTTCTTTCTTTTTCTTTTTTTTTGCCAACATCTCTGAAATTCTGGCAGACAAACTAATTAGCTTAAGGATAGAGTAGTATTTCAGATCCTTGACAATTCCTAACAATTATATTTAGTCATTTTTAAAAATAGGGTCAATTTTGGTAATTAATTTTTTAGAAAATAATAAAATTTACTTAGTTTCAACTTTTGCATAAAATTATCCACAGTACTAATCTCATACATTTACTCCCTAATATATGTATAATTATACCCTTTATGTTCTTAATATGTTATTTATTACTTTTCTTTTTTATTTATTAATTTTATCAGAGGTAAGTTGATTTTATTGCTTGTCTTGTTTTTTTGTGTGTGTGTGCTTTTTTTTTTTTCCCACAAAACTGTCATTTGTTTTTGTGGGTTTTTTCCTATTGTTTTTTTTTTCTATTGTATTACCACACTCATTAATTTTCTTACTGTACTTTATTTAAATGTGTTTTAGTAATATTTTAAGACCATTGTGTATTTTTTATCTTCAGTGTTTCTTATTTTGTATAAATTGCATTTAAGGATATAATTTCATATCTGAAATTTTAGAAGCATTCTATAAATGTTAATAGATAGTACTTTCAGTTTCTTTCAGTTCTAAATACTTTGTCTTCTTTTGTGATTACCTCTTAACTTGATAATTATTTAGGAATTTACTTTTAAGCTTCCAAACGGCAATTAAACTCTTTCCTATTATTGACTTTTAGTTTAATGGTATTATATTTATAAAACAAAGTCTATACTAATAGTGTTTTGAGATTTACTGAATTTTTTAAATATGTTAATTCCAGGTCATTTTATGCAAACATTCCAAGGTTCTTAGAAAGCATATGGGTCTTGTATTTGTTGGGTGTTTTATTTTACATTTATTTATTTATTTGATCACGCATTAATTTTGTTGTGGAAACTTACTATAAGCTTACAAACTTTACATGCTTAAGTTATATTTTGAAAGAATCAGGTTAAAAAAATGCATCATAATTTTGGACTTGTAAATCTCACTTTGTAATGCTAACATTTTTTGTCGCCTTTAAAAGATGCATTGTTTAATATGTATAAGTTTATCTTCTTTCCTGATGGATTGTTCCTATTATTATCATCATTATTATATATTACTATATTGTCTCTCCTTATTTCTATTAATTCTACCTGCCTTAAACTCAATTTCTGGGATGTTGTCTTCCACAGTGGCTTTCTTTTGTTAGTATGGATTTATCTACTCATATATTTTTAACCCTCTTACTTTGTGTTTCTACTTACCATGCTTATTTTGTCACTTGCCTCCTCTTTCTTGCTCAATGTTGAATTGATAACATCATTCCTTCTTTTTCCCCTATAATTTTTAAAAACTATATATATATATATATATATATATATATATATGCATCCAGTGATTATTTTTAAAGTTTTAAGATACATGCTTATGTGATTTAAAAAAAAATTATTGCTATATAGTATTTTTAGACTCCTCAGATCTTAAAAAGGATCCTGAAATACTTTACAAAATAAATAACTTATCCTTTTTTTGTTATTAAAATCTTTGTTTTGACGATTCTTGTAAAATCACAAAAACATTTTTAACAACAAATAATTTGTTTATTATATCATGTTTTTCATCTGGGTTTATTTTATTTTTCTTTTGTTGAAATTCACTTTTTGAAAGTTCTTTTAATTGAGGGCTGTGAATAGTATATTGTTTGATGTTTTATATCTACATATATTATTAATTTTTCCTACACTTGAATGATAGTTTTCATGTATAAAATTTTAGGTTGATTTATTTTTATTTCTCCTTAGTATTTTGAATGATCATCCCATTGCAGTATTAGTCTGGGTGAAAATTAAAATAGTACAACCCATCAAATACATGGTTTGCAGACCACCAGAGCTCATCAGGAGTCAGAGCCCAAACCAGCATTCAGAAGCAGGGTTTTGGCTTCTAGTTCGTCATTTGTTCTTTTCTTTCTCTTTCTTTCCCTTTTTCTGTCTTTCCCTCCCTCCCTCCCTTTCTCCCTCCCTTCTTTCTTTCTCTCTTCCTCCTTGTCTCTCTCTCTCCCTCTCTCTCACTCGCTCCTTCTTTCTTTCCTTTATTTTGCTTTTAATCAACACGTGGTAACTGTACCTATTTTATGGGGGCACCTAGCTCTTTTACTTGTTTTAGGGAAATTCCATTAAAGGTTGTAGTTTTATCGGTGTTAGTTCATACTGATTAGAGGAGTGGAGCTGCAGGAAAGCCTTGCTTGTTTTTAATTCAAAAACACCCCAGCATAGAGGTCTTTTTTTTTTTTTTTTTGTAAGAGAGAAGAGAGAGAGAGAGAGAGAGAGAGAGAGAGAGAGAGAGAGAGAGAGAGAGAGAGAGAGAGGAGAGAGAATTTTTTAAAAATATTTATTTCTTAGTTTTCGGCGGACACAACATCTTTGTTTGTATGTGGTGCTGAGGATCGAACCCTGCCCGCATGCATGCCAGGAGAGCATGCTACCGCTTGAGCCACATCCCCAGCCCCAGGCCCCAGCATAGAGGTCTTGTCTCATTTTCTGTTTTATGACTTGACCCCAGAAGTGTTTATATTTTAATTTATCTCAGGTATGTCTTTCAATTTACTTCTGTTCCAGTTTATCCATCATTGCTATGAGATTATTGCAGAAGGGAATCACTAAGCATAAACTTAAAACGTCTTTATCAGAAGGTACTACATCTATGTCTTAGATGTGGTTAAAATAATTGTAATCAATTTTGAAGATACAGAAAAATAAATTACAAAAGAGGAATCTGATAAGTGTTATGATTATTAACTAGAATTAAAGTCCTTAAACATGCTGGGCACCTAAAATATAGGAAATATTTGGTAATTTCTATATTCTCTTATAGCTCCTTCCCCACCCATCATTTCTTCTTTTCTGTATTCCAATAGCTAGTCAAGGCACAGGGTGAAGGAAATAAGAATACAGGGCTAATTAGTGATATATTAACCACAAGATTCTGAGCATCAGGGTTCTTGGGCCAGGGCACTGTCTTTCTGAGTCCCCTGCCTGTATTTGTATGTCCCCTGTCACTGTACAACAGTCTTGGTGGGAGGAATAACTTTGGAAATAATTTTGTAAGAAGTCTCCAAAGCTACAAGGAATATTTATCACTGAGAGATAAATTGGGATAATGGGGGTAACGACTTGGATGAATGGATACATGCACAGATCTAATGATAAATTGATAGCTTAAATAAAGATTGGGGTGCCAAAACAGTGACAAGATAAGTTTGTATTGAAGAACTTACATAAGCCCTTTCTTTGACTTGTGGACTCACTTCTCATGTTCAGGATCCAGTGGCCTTGCCATCCTTCCTTGCCTTACTTGCTGTATTCCCCAAGGAATTAGAAACTATTTTTGTCCTCTCAGTGTTCACTGTAGTCCACTTTTCACCCTGGGGCACCCTCTTTCTTTAAGCTATGCAGTAGTTCCTATGATTTAAAGCAAACATCTCAAATACAAAACAAAGGTCTTGTATTTTGGTTTCTAAGGGCCCTTGTTTCTAATTATCCTAGGGAAACAGATGGGATAAGAAAAATAATAAACACAAGGAAGTTACTCAAAAGTCTTTCAGTATAACCCTTGCTGTTTAGTTCTTTATTCACTTCTGTTTTTAAATCCTGGCAAAATAGTTTTAAATAGTGGAAAGAGGCTAGGTATTTGACTTAAATAGACCTGAGCTCAAATCCTGACTCCTCTACTTATCAACTCTGTGAACTTTCCCAAAGTCTGTAAGCCTCAGTTGTCTCTTCAGTTAATCAGGGATAAACGTCTATTTCATCAGGTGGTTGTAACAATTAAATAAAATAATCTAGGTATATAATAGCCATTGTTTTTATTAATATTTACCTGTGATATTAATCTCCCTCAATCTTTGTGAATCCCATGTGATTTCATCTCTGAAAATGTTAGAGGAATATTTCTCCCTAAAAGGCCATTCATAACTGAATAGTGAATCAGGGTCAAACTGAAGGTTTGAACTCTAAACTAGGCTATTCCTATTTCTTATATGATATTTATAAGGACCTACTATAAAGACCAAGACATTTCTTTGTTGACAAAATGTTCCAGAAGACTGAGAGTGTGGATACCAATGTCTCACAGTTTCTGCTCCTCAAACAGGTGTTACCATATTATAGTGACCTTTTCTTCCAGTGTCAGGACTGCACTTCTTAAATGCAACATTCTCTTGAATGTCCTTCTTTACTGTCCCATAATGTATGAAAGAAGCCTTTGACAGCATAGGTAGCAGGATCCTAAACTTTTATTCACTGTACTCTAGCTGTACTTTATCTCCAACACAATTTCTAAAGCTAATAATTGTAAGAATTGATAAAGGACTATTGAATGTGACCTTGATGTTTAGATCTCAACCCTACATTATAAGTTTTTAAGGAATGACTGGAAGCAAAACAGTGAAGACTTGAGCATCTCTCATCACACAGTTTTTGAACTTCTGTCTAACCCAGGTCTAGGTGAGCTGGGCTTACTAGCTGTGGGTTATTATGTATAATGTATGCTTCAACTGTAATAGTCTTGCCTCCTTGACTTATCTTGAAATTTAGTGGAAAAGTTTCATAAGCTCATTTTGTCATTTAAAAAACTTTGTTGCATAAGTTACTTAACTGCTTCACTGAGATGATTTGATCCCCCCTACACATACACAACTTTTAAAATTTATGCTTAGCATATGTGTGTTCATACACAACTTTAGAATTTTGAGGTGATTGGTCTCTTTTATACTTCTCCAGGAATGTAACAAGTAATGTGCTGGCAAATATTTAATTTCTGGTGCTTGGAGTGAGAGAAATTCAGATTTGTAGGATTTACCAATTTCCATGGTATAAATACCTCCAGATTGGCTGAAAGCAACCAATTTGAAAACATTCTTAATATTTAACAATTGGTTAAATTTTCATACCACTGAAAGTAATTTTGTGTACTTCCATGAATAATATACATCTATGAAGATAGCTTATTTGGTGATGATATTTTAATAACAATATGCTTATATATAAAAATAAATTTGAAGTATTGTAATATCCTTTAATGTTACTGAAACACAAATCACATATTACATCTCAAGCTATAATTATCTCATTAGTTTTTCATTCAATAATGACAAAGGGAATATGCTTGCTTTCTATGCCCCTTACAAGGGGCTATTTTATTTTGAAAATTTTGGTATAAAGATAACTTTTTTAAACACTTAAAGATATTTCATCTTTAAAAGTAATTTGTTTCCTAGTATAGTTTGGATCAAGAATGTCCCTCAAAGCTCTATATCTTAAAATCTTGGTCTCCAGCTTGGTGCTAATTGAGAGGTGGTGGAAACTTTTAACAAGTGGGGCTAATAGGAGGTCATTAGATCATTGGGTTTTGCCCTTAGAGGGGATGGAGAGACCCTTTCCTCCTCCTCTGTCAATTCTGGGCATGAGGTGAATGAGTCTGCTCCAACATGCACTATTGTCATATTGTGCTGCCACAAGCCCAAAGCAATGGGACCAACCAGTCATGAACTGAAAACTCTAAAATTGTGAGCTAAAATAAACTTTTGTCTACAACTTGATAATATCAGATGCTTGCTAGAGTAGTGAAAATCTAACTAACATTCGCTTTCTTCTAACTCTGTGGTTCAAGAGAAGAAAAGAGGCTTCAATCTTTCAGTTGGAAAGCTAACAAGATTTGGAATGCCAATACTTCTTAGACTAATATAGCAGTTGATAGCCTGGCTCAATGATTACCTAAGAATGTCAGTTCTCATTTGTTTTCCTGGTGCTGGGGATTAAACTCAGGATCTAATGCTTGCTAGGTAAGTGCTTTCCAACTGAGCTATAATCTTTACGCTGGATTTTTGGATCTTGAAGGAATGAATCAGTCCATTGTTTTCAGGCATATTTGTGGTTGGTTTGTATCTCCTAAACTGTGAATCCAGATTCAAAGAACAATAGTAGGATTTGATTCCTTTGGTTAGTGAGTTAGTGCAGATGCATCTCTGTTGTCATCCTTCAGTGCTTGCCTAAGCCTTGGTCCAATCCTAACAAGCAGAGGCTATTTCCTTTTATTTCTTAAGTCAAAGAAGAAAGGCTTTAGTGGTAAGAGCCCGATCTGTACTTGAATATTGAAGAAAGAATTGATTATCCTTCATATCCCTGTTACAA